>NW_023604861.1:38626079-39253124 GCF_014898055.3 Talpa occidentalis | reverse complement strand
TATAAATAAATAAATAAATAAATAAATAAATAAATAAATAAATAAATAAATAAATAAATAAATCTTTTAAAAAAAAAAATAAATAAAAGTGTGAACAAGTGTTATAGTTTTTAAGTTTCTTCTGAGCTTCTGAAATTAGTTAAACAAATTCTTGTTATACTGTCTGGCAAGAAAAGAAGGAAAGACTTGTAAATTGGTAAAATGTGCAAACTGTTTGGGGAACACTGACCTAAGCATTATAAATTGCCTCACAGGGGAAACAGCACAGCTCTAATAAAGCTATGCATACTATAAAAATATATTGTCGAAAATATAATCAGTTTGCTATACATTGCTCGTTAAACTAGGAACCAGTACTTTGCCAAAAGTCATTTTTACCAGTTTGTATTAAAATGAGGGAAAAATATAAAACATGATTGAAGAGTAGTAAACTAAAATTATTTAACTGTTTTAATGTTCATAAATTGGAAATGGATAAAGTTTGCAGCTCTATGTCAGTCATCTAAACTTTTTGAGATTACTTCTCTTTGAAATCTTAAAGTGTGATAACCAGAATATAGGCATCTACAGTCTGTTTTACATTTGAACTCTTGGTATCATTTATTTGCTTGCTTCTTAACTGTTTGTTTTACTTTGCCTCTGTTCTCTCATCATGTCTTTCCTATGACTACTTAATAGCTTTTCACCACTCCAGCTAACATTAAAAGAATAAACTGGACCTATAATTGTTTGTGGGTAAGGTAACAGTAGCCTGTGTGAGAAAAGAACTATACTATTAGCCAAGTTTCTTGCTTGGCTAATATGTTAGAGTATAGACCAAACTTCTATACAAAGAGGCCCTTTAATATAAGATAGAAATATGTCTCTCTCCATTCAGTGTAGAAGCGAGCATAACCACCTTTATTGGTAAGGTGGTTCTGTCCCACCTCGAGATTGTTTAGAGGCCAGGTTCCTACAGCTTTCTCCCTAACTCTAGCGTGTTGTGTACATCCTCTTGGGAAACATGCACTCACCAAAATTTTATCTATGTTGCAGCCTGTAGGAAAGAAGAAATATTATTTTAAATAAGGACTTAACTAAAAAGTCCTTTTTAAAGAACTTTTGTCATTTTTCCATTGGGGAAAACATAACCCTATCATCATACCCAACTGCAAAGTCAACTAGGAAATGCTGTCAGTAGATGGGCTTCCTGTATTTAAACACGACAATTCACAAAACCATGCAGGCTGCATTGCTATGATGGTCATCTCAAATCTTCCTTCCACAATAAATTCACGTCCAAAAGTTAAATTCCACATAATGCTGAAAAATTGTTTTACCAAATAGGCATCTCTCAGTGCCTTTCACATACACACACAGGCGCACACACATCCTGCACATCCTTGTCATTAAACCCTAACTCAGTCCAGCTTTTCCTAGAAATGGCAGGAATTAAGCCTTCAGTGTTTCAGAATCTTTTCCCTAAATCCCTTACTACTTTTTCATTTTTGCAAAATGTATGGTTTTTCATCTTGGTGTTATAGTCCTCATACAATTCCCACCCCCCTTATTTTGGCCATAATCCCTCCTACCTGCTCCCCCCCCTAGAGTGTGTCTCTGGCTTAACAGTTGCTTGTTGATTCTGATTTTTATTTTATTACAATTAGTCTTTCTCCTGGTCCCTTATTTAGGTTTTCTAAATTCCTGCTATGAGTGAGACCATCTAGTATTTTTCTTTTTCTTTCTGGCTTATTTTGCTGATCATGATCCCTTCCAGCTCCATCCATGTTGCTGCAAATTGCACGAGTGAGTTTATCTTTTTTGACTGCTGAGTAGTATTCCATTGTGTATATGTACCACATCTTCTTGATGCAGTCATCTATTTTGGGGCATTTGGGCTGTTTCCATAGCTTAGTTATTGTAAAAAGTGCTGCTGTAAACATAGGGGTGCAGGTGCCCTTTTGAATTAATGATTCTATGTCCTTTGGGTAAATTCTTTTTTTTAAATGTATGTATTTATGCATACAAGAGCTGGGGTACAGGCCAGAGATGCGGAGGGGGTGGGGTGAGAGGATTCCCCAGAGACAGAGTGGGGAGCAGAACAGGCAGAGTGACTGAAATACACTGCTGAGGGGAGCAGCAGGCGAGACAGGAGAGGTCTGCTGCGCCATATGGGTTGCTCCCTGGCTAGCTGGGGATTGAACTAATGCTGCAGAGGCTGTGGATTGCTTCATAGTGCGATGCTTAACCCCTTGCACCACCAGGGAGGCCCAATCCCCTCAATTCTTTACCAATCAAGCCTACCAACTTAAAGCTCTTACTGTTACTAAAAGCAAGAAAAGGAAAGTGTTTGGGCAATTAGCAGTCTCTCTCCCAGGTGACTAAGTGGATGGTGTTGGGTTCAGTGAATTTGAGAATATGGGAGTCAGACCAGATTTAGAGACACTGGTAGATGCGTGTGGTGACCCACATTACAACCCTTCAACCAACCTCTGATTTCAAATGCAGCTATGGCAGACACTCCCAGCCTACCTTACTCTAGTTTTGTTTTGAGGGTGTGTGTGTGTGTGTATGTGTGGTGTTTCAGGGCTTTCTCCGAAGGACCTTTTCTGGACACCACAGCTGCAACCACAGCATAGGAATTCAAGTGAGAAGTAAATACTCCCAGGGCAGTCCTTAAGCAACAGAGGGTGAGAATTAGTAGATACTTGTGTCAGCATTCCAACTTTAAGAAAGGGACAATTCTGAAGTGCATGTAGATCCTTAGAGGGTCCCCATCTTTTTTTTTTTTTTAATAATAAATTTTATTGTTATATTCCCCATACAATTGCAGCCCCCCCATTCTGACCCCAATCCCTCCCCTCCCGCCCCCGCCCCCCAAAAAAGTGTCTCTGGTTCATAGTTTTTTGTTGATTTTGATTTTCACTTTCTTATAGTTATTCATTTTCCTGGTCCCTTATTTAAGTTTTCTAGATTCCTGCTATGAGTGAGACCATCCGGTATTTTTCTTTTTCTTTTTGGCTTATTTCACTGAGCATGATCAGAGGGTCCCCATCTTGATGGACCCCCATCTTCCACAGCAGTAATCAACTCAGTAACACATCTTCTATTACTCTCAGGGTAGAGTTAACAATGTCACATCACAGAAATTTGACTTGGCAGTAAGAAGGTCATTGGTAGTATTTTACAAAGAAGTTTCTATTAGAACAACTGCTTGTGGGCAGCAGTCTGGTAAGAGTAGATTAGAATGAATGAGATAAAACCTTATTAGCCACAAGCCAAATATGGATTTACTCCCCTCTAATAGAAACATAAATTTAAGTCTCATAGCTCTTCTAACATGACAACTGTGAGATAAAGGAAATACTATTTATAGAACTTACCAAAATCCTTGTGTCATATATTAATATTGTAGTGATCCTAATAGAGATGTTGTATGTATTGAGATTGTAAAGATCCTGACTGATGGAAAAGCAGGTGCACTTAAGTTATCAACCACATGTTTATAAAGACACTGATAAACAGACCTGGAAAAATGCAAGGACAAATAAACATGTGGCTGTGTGGAAAGGCCTTGCTTAAGTCAAAATTATCTGTATCCTTAATCACCTTTAATAAACTAGTAGATGTATTTCAGTGAGCTGTGCTAGCAAATTAATCATACCCCAAGTGATGGAAGCTTAGAACAGGATGTAAGATCTCACAAGGATAAACACCAGAAGTGGGGGTAGGAATGATTAATGAATCTTAAATCACTCTAGAAGTTTCCAGAAATCTGAGGTGGGATCTGAAAAGATTATCAGCTAGAGGTAGGGGTAAAGAGGATTATCAATCATAGAAGATCAAGCCAATCTGACCCCAAGGCAATAAATTCCACAGTAATTTCATCAAGGAACACTATAAAAGAACACCCCTTGCTCTGGCAAAATGCAGCTGTCTGCACATCTGTGTCTACGCAGGTGTCTCTTTCTTAAACTTAAGCCTTTCAAAATGCAGATCTTCTTTTAAGATTGCTGGCATCTCTTTCCTTTTTTCTCTTAACTTGTTGTGTGCTGATGAATGGGAAAGTTTGCTGAATTATTTCTCAGTGGGATCCCAGAACCCCATGCAGTGAACCCTATCATCTGAATCCCAATACCTAGAGGAGTTGTGGGAACCTCTGTTTTGTAGTCAAGTTTGACACAAGTTCTGGGTAACCTGGGTAGTTACTACTAGCAAATGGCATGTTTTGTGGGGAGTGAAGTTTTGTGGGACTAAGCCCTTAACCTGTAGGATCTGACACTATCTCCACATAGATAGTATCAGAATTGAGTTAAACTGTAGGACACTCGGCTAACATTGTGGAGAATTACTCTTGGTGTGAATTAAAAAAACTCACATTAGATGGCCAGAAATGTCAGAAGTGAAGCCTCCTGTGTGAGTGTGGTAGTACTGTGAACATAAAGAGACAAAGGAAGGAGAACTGAGGTTTTTCCTATACAGGTATAAGATTAGTAGTTTTCATAAAAAGAAAACTCTTGTTTTTTAGAAAAAAAAAATAAAGTACCAAAAAATGTTGAACCTGAATCTAATTCAGCCATTAGAACAAACTTCAGTTTACAAGAAAGATAACAGCCAGAAGGACAAATTAAGAACACTAAGAAGGAATCAGCCAAATCCAGATGGTGGGACACCCAGCAGGACAACTGACAATGTCCACGGTAATCTAGCTTCCCTCACATGGTAAGAGGAGAGAAAAGTACAAACAGCAAGCATGGGTTGTTCTGTGGAGAGAGAGGCAATTCTTAGTGAGGGAGAGAATATCTAGGTTGTGTTTTTAGTTGCTATGATTCTAAAACACTGGACTGGCTCGGGCAAAAATCATAGACTAATGAGGGGCATCTGCCCAGTTGGCAAAGAACAAGTGGCAGGATTATAGTGGAACAGAATCAAGACCCCTCTTCTACAAAACTGGAGGAAGAGGGGGAGAGTTGGTATAGATGGGAATGAATGTCTAGGTATGGCTTTGGACTTCAGGGAGCTTATATCTCTTTGAGTTAGGATACAAGGCTTTGCAATAAGCATGGGGCTTTACAAGCAACATGGGGAAGTGTGCTTGAGGATAGGGTGAACCTATTAACTGGTAAACTTTGTGAAGCTGGAGGCACAGGGTCTACTTCATCTCTTCCCCACTCAACAGCAATTAAATTGCCTTGGGCAGAGCTTAAAAAAAAAATAAGATTGGAAGAGTTACTATAACATAGAACTAGATCTTAACAATATAATATATACTACTAAAATTTCAATTTAAAAAAATAACCCTTGGGCCTCCCCGGTGGCGCAGCGGTTGAGCGCTGGGTTGCGAAGCTGCCCATGGCCTCTGCTGCTCTGGTTCGATCTCCGGCCACGGGAGGAGGGTCCCACATGGCGCCAGACCTCTCCTGCCGCCCGCTGCTCCCCTCAGCAGTGTACTTCGGTCCTTCTGCCTGCTCTGCTCCCCGCTCTGCCTCTGGTGAATTCTCTCACCCTCCCACGCCTCTGACTGTACCCAGTGCTTATATAAATAAATAAATCTTAAAAAAATAAATAAATAAATAAAAAATAACCCTTGGGGCCTCCACGGTGGCGCAGCTGGTTGAGTGAGCACAGCGCTGTGAAGCTGTCCGCAGCCTCTGCGGCGCCGGTTCGATTCCCAGCCAGCCAGGGAGAAACCCACAAGGCGCAGCAGACCTCTCTTGGCTTGCCCGCTGCTCCCCTCAGCAGTGTCTTCGGTCCGTCCGTCCGTCTGCCCGTTCTGCTCCCTGCTCTGTCTCCGGTGAATTCTCTCACCCTCCCGCGCCTCTGACCTGTATGGCAGTTCTTGTATAAATAAATAAAAATCTTAAAAAATAAATAAAAAATAACCTTTAAATGGCATGAATATTGTTCTCAATCACCAGCTGATTCGTGATTTTTTTGTTAGTAAAAATCAGAATAGTAGAGATCTGCTTTAGTTCAATGCAAAGACCTTTAAATAACAGACCGAGTCAAACTATGAGTTACTAGTGAAAGTGGAATTAGCACTGTGTTTTCTGTCTCTTAAATCAAGCACTCTTTAGTATACCCTTTTGCCTCCTGAGTAGCATTTATGATGAAATCTACACCATTTTTTTCCCAGTGTGCACCCAAGCCAAAGATAGGACTTGGAAAGTAAAACTGCTATTGTTCTGCTTGATAGTTATTTGATTTGCCAATATAGATATGATGTACCGTAGGATAGTCAGTCTGGAATTTCTCCATTCTTACTAAGAACTCTGGATAAAGAAAGGCCTGAACTTGCAGCAAAGTCACATTACAGAATTGAGGAAGAAATAAAAAAATGTTTTTAGTTCAAAATAAAACCTGAGCATACCTGAGCAAATTATACATTTTCATATTTTAGTACTATATTTTTTGACCATCAGTTACAATAATCAGTTCAGATACTGTAATCTCAATAAGATTAATTTAAAAATAAACAGTAAAATAAAATAGTATCTGGAATATAGGCCTCTGGATAAACACATACTAACATCTCAAAAACATGAATCCCTCTAAAATGCTCTAAGTGAGGGCCTCCCCGGTGGCACAGTGGTTGAGCACTGGGTTGCGAAGATGCCCGCAGCCTCTGCAGCGCTGGTTCGATCCCCGGCTGCCAGCGAGGGTCCCACATGGCGCGCAGACCTCTCCTGCCGCCCGCTGCTACCCTCAGCAGTGTATTTCATCAATCTGCCTGCTCTGCTCTCCCCTCTGGCTCTGGTGAACTCTCTCACCCTCCCGTGCTTCTGACTGTACCCAGTGCTTGTATAAATAAATAAATAAATCTTTAAAAAAAAAAATAAAATAAAATGCTCTAAGTGGGAAAATTTCTCAAATCTTGCAGTATATAAAACATTAAAAAATCATTTTGCTTTGAACGTAATCATGACAAAATTAAATTACATTTTTTGGACTAGCATCCTGGGGACACATTTTATGAGCAGTACTTTGAAATCTGCTTTAAGAATATATAAAATATTAGACCCTAGAATATAATTTTTTTTAGTTATAGGAAAGATAAGAAATATACTATATTCAGTTTTAACTAGGTTCCAGTATGTCCCAGAGCAAATTGACATACCTTTGTTTTATTTTGCTTATCCTAGGATTATTCATAACTATGTATTTTTTACTTACCTACATCTCTACAATTCAGTTTTAAAAGTAACCAAAAATTGCCTCACCTATATAGAATTCCTTATGGAAGGGGGTGCGTCTCAAAAATTAGGTGATATACCAATATTCTAGCATTTTCTGTGCCTGAATAATACTTTTTTCAGTATTGTATACATGTAACCTAATTACCTGTTCAATAAAAACCTAGATCATTAGCCATATTAGTCTACACAAAACTTAGTGGCCTGCCCAGTTCTTGTGCCAACTTCACATTAATTGGAGTATCCGCTTATATTCATCATACACACACAATACCACTTTGTAGCTGTGAAAACTTCAAAATAGCTGCCAGAGTATTTTGAATAATTACTATTCTCAAATATGTGATGTAAAAGTTTCACAATTATAATTTTTCAATATGAACAATCATTTTAAATTTTTATTTTGATATTATTATGTATTGTTAGCAATAATAAAGTGAGATCTTTGCCGGGCGTGGTGGCGCGCGCCTGTAGTCCCAGCTACTCGGGAGGCAGAGGCAGGAGGATCGCTTGAGCCCAGGAGTTCTGGGCTGCAGTGCGCTATGCCGATCAGGTGTCCGCACTAAGTTCGGCATCAATATGGTGACCTCCCGGGAGCGGGGGACCACCAGGTTGCCTAAGGAGGGGTGAACCGGCCCAGGTCGGAAACGGAGCAGGTCAAAACTCCCGTGCTGATCAGTAGTGGGATCGCGCCTGTGAATAGCCACTGCACTCCAGCCTGGGCAACATAGCGAGACCCTGACTCGAAAAAAAAAAAAAAAGAATAAAGTGAGATCTCATAAACTCTTCACCTAGAAGAGTATCATCTTGCTTAACTATACTTCAGTATTACAATTGTTAGTGTGTGACTGAGGGGTACCCACAGACCTCAAGTTGTTAAGGGATGCACACTCAAAAATAATTCAGCCATCTACCACACAAAGGCATTAAGGAAGCAGAGTATTAGTGTTAAATATTCTTAATAGAATTAGTGTACATAGACAAGAAAGGCTTTCCTTAATAGTTTCCCAATAAAATACCCAAAATTATCCATCCCTCTTGGGCAAATGCCCAGCCAAACCAGGTCAGCCTGAAGTGGGCTCACTGAGGCATAAGAACTTGTCACAGTCTAAGGTACTTTCTGGTAAGGAACAAGTAAGGGGTTAGGCTGGGACATAAAGAGACAAAAATCAAAGTACAAATCAAGATAATGGCTGCCATTGTCTCTGCCAAGGCACAAGTCCCTATATGTTTCTCACTCACATGTCTCTTCCAAATTATTCCTTCCAAGTGTCTCTACATGTCTCTCCTCCACACTCCTCCAAGTCTCTGGAGGCAAGTCGAAACCAGAAAAGAAAGAGCAGGCCTGCTTGCCTTCCATATTACATAGGTTCACCGGGCCACTCAGCTCCAACCCTGGTTCCTACTGCCTCCCCAGCTTGGGAGGTCCAATTCATGGCATACTGAGATTTGTAATCCAAGGTGGCTGTATCTTAGTGGGTGTGGGGGGAATTGTGCCTCCCCTTCACGGAGGTGTATCTGTAACACAATCAAGAAATTGACATTGATATAAATCAAAGACATTCACATTTTGTCACTTTTTTTCACTTTATCACTTTTACATGCACTCATTTGCTTGTGTATATTTAGTTCTCTCAAATTAAAACACCAGTACAATAAAAATACAAAATAGTTCTATTACATCTATTCCTTGCTCTAGGCTTTTATAGTCAGAGCATTTTCCCTTCCCACTTCCCTAAACCCTTGTGAAGCCCTGATCCACAAACCATCTCTGTAATTTTTTACTTAAAGAGTGCTATATGAATGTAATTATATAGTATGATACCTCTTGAGATCATTTTTCTTCACTCAGCACATCTTAAAATTCATGCAAGTTATCTTGTGTATCAGTAATTCAATCTGAATGGTGCCACAATAACCCCGCAAAATCTCCTCCATAAAAGCAATGAAACCAGGGCCTCCCCTGGTGGAGCAACGGTTGAGCGCTGGGCTGCGAAGCTGCCCGCAGCCTCTGCAGCCTCGGTTAGATCCCTGGCTGCCGGTGAGGGTCCCACAAGGCACGACAGACCTCTCCTGCCGTGCCCGCTGCTCCCCTCAGCAGTGTATTTCATCACTCTGCCTGCTCTGTTCCCTGCTCTGGCTCTGGTGAATTCTCTCACCCTCCCATGCTTCTGACTGTACCCAGTGCTTGTATAAATAAATAAATAAATATTTAAAAAAAAAAAGAGAGAGATGTCATTATGGGCACTAAAAAAAAAAAAAAAAGCAATGAAAACAGCACAAACTCTCAAAATAAATTTATTGGAACACTGGAAATTAACTACAGGCCTACAATTCCAAAAAATGTTTATTAAAAATAACAGCTGCTGGGGTTCCCTGGTAGCACAAGGGTTAAGATGCAACCTATGAAGCTGTCCGCAGCCATTGCAACATGAGTTCGATTCCCGGCTAGCCAGGGAGCAACCCACATGGCGCAGCAGACCTCTCCTGACTCACCCGCTGCTCCCCTCAGCAGTGTACTTCAGTCAATCTGCCTGTTCTGTTCCCCACTCTGTCTCTGGTGAATCCTACCCCCACACACACACCTCTGACCTGTACCCCAGTTCTTGTATGCATAAATAAATCTTAAAAAAAAAAACAACTGTTGAATTTTGGTGAGAATAGTAACACTAATGGTGTTTTAACATATCCTGATCCCACCTCTCTCTTCCCAGCTCCTTGGAAGTCTTCAATTACAACAGCTTCACAAGTACAGTAATAATGAAAAACAGTAGTTTAGCAGCCTCTGGAGCAAACAGAATGGATTTGGAGCTCCCTCAAAGGCCTATCCCAGAGGATTGTCACTAGTTGACCAGTTTGATAGCTCACTGAAAAGCTCCATTATCTGGATTTGTCTTCATTTTACCTATTTCAGAGTATACTCTGTGAAAACATGCAGGGCATTTGTCAAAAAAAAAAAAAAAAATCAGTAGGGGCCTCCCTGGTGGGGCAAGAGGTTAAAAGGCAACCTACAAAGCTATCCACAGCCACTGAAGCACAAGTTCGATCCCCAGCCAGGCAGCTACCCACATGGCACAGCAGACCTCTCCCATCTCACCTGCTGCTCTCCTCAGCAGTGTATTTCAGTCCATCTGCCTGTATTTCAGTCGATCTGTCTCTGGTGAATCCTCTCACCACCCCCCCACCTCTTGTATGCATAAATAAATAAATCTTTTAAAAAGTGGAAAAAAACTCTCCTAGCCAAAATAATAAAGTTAGTAGTGTTTCTCTATTTTTAGTACTAAAAATTCTTAAGACTCAGTACCTTATTCCTTTACTAAAGTTCACATGCCCTTAAAGTCAAGATTTATATTGTATCTATATCCTATACTGGAGTAATTACACTCTACTTTGTCCAACAAATAAAACCCCTGTTTTATTTGCATTCTCACATGCTGGAATTATTTAGTGTATTGATTTATTTGCTCCTTATTATCTGTCTCCTCCACTAGAATATGCACTCTATCATAAGAGGGACCATGTATCTTTTTTACCAATTCCTAGAATGGAGCCAGACATAGAGTTCCCATGAAAGAAGAAATAAATTAATATGTTTTGTGCATGTTTGCATTTATAGGACAGATACCTGCATTTACAGAGCTCATCATTTAGTGAGTTGTAAGCTTTCAGGGCAAGCTATTATTGCGCCATTTTTCTTGTTGTTATAGCAACCCACTGGCCTCCAGAGCTACAAGTTAATTTTGATGCACTTATTTTCCCAGAAGACCAAACAGTATTTTCAGTTCTGAAATAATGACACTACTATGAATCACATTTCTCATATTATACCGGAGTACCAAGAGGTTTTCCTTTATGAAGATGGGAGAGACTGAGAAAGGAAATAAATCTATTCAAAGCAGTAAGTGCTATGAAAAACACCGCAAGCAGTATGACTCACTAACCTTTTCATATTTCCTCTAAGTCCTTGTCCTTTCCACATATATCTATGAATTTGGTTAGATTTTCTGACCAAATTGTTAAGGAAATAATTTTGAAACATAATTTTTGCAAAATAAAGAACTGCGAAGGACTCAATTATAGCCCAAATATTTTCTCATCTCCTTCTTGTTTAATTTAAATTTTAAATCTTATGTTAAATTAACAAATGATAATAGTTTTACAAAAAGTGATATTTCCAATTTTGAGCCTGAAAAGGTTCAGTATAAGGTACTTCTCCATCCCTCTCAATCCTCTTATATTTTAGGGACAGGAACTGAGAAGGATTTTATTATACTGGGTTAGTCATCATAGAAAACTCATTACTATTTTCAATAAACCAAGTCTTATCTGAGTCATTCAACCAACTATGAATGTAGTTTTTAAAAGGCAGAGTCTATCTTCTAGTGGTAGGGACCCTAAAAGGATCTTACATGTATCTTCTGTAGTATTTTCTTGTCTGTAAATGTCAAGATAAATATATTGAGAGCAGCCAGAGAGAAATGATGCATTACCTCTAAGATAACATCAATATGAACAATAGTGGATTTCTCATCCAAAACTATGAAGAACAGAAGAACATGGCACTGTGTTTTTTAAGCATTAAAGGAAAAGAACTGTCAAATGCAAAGTACACATCCAGCAAAACCATTTTCAAGGACTGAATAAAATAAATTCTCAGGTGAATAAAAAATAAAACTGTTTCTATCAGGTTATCCCTAAAAGATTGGGGAAAAAATGATAAAAGAGATGTCTTGTTATATTAGGAAAGAAGAAGGAACAACAGAAAAAAGCAGAAATAGGAATACATATAAAGTACTACATTGGTAATATATGGTATGTTTTATAAATCATGAGTTTTAAAATTCATATTTGATGATTGAAAAATTATAACAATACCTATACTCAAGATAATGATGATTAAAAGTAGAGGGAGGAAGTTAAAGGTGTAACATCCAAATTGGAAAGAAAGAAGAAACACAATCACTATTTGCAGATGAGATGAAAACAAACATAGGAAATCTCAAACATACCAATAAAAAGATTGTTAGAAATAATAAATGCAGTAAAGTGACAGGCTACAAAATTAATATACAAAAATTTGTTGCATTTCTAAACACAAATAATAAACCTGCAGAAACAGAAATCAGGAGAAAAAATTCCATTTATGATCCTATGAAAAAGAACTGAATACATAGGAATAAATTTAACCAAAGGTGAAAGACTTGTACATTGAAAACTATAAGACATTGTTGAAGGGACTAGAAGAAACAAAGAAATTGAAAGACATACTGTGCTTATGGCTTGGAAGAATTAACATCATTACAATGGTCATATTACCTAAAACAATATACAGATTCAATTCCTATCAAAATCTTAATGACATTCTTGACAGAAATAGAACAAAAATCATAAAATTTATTTGGAACTACAAAGGAGCCTGAATAGCCAAAACAATCCTGAGATAAAAAGAACAAAAATGGAGGTTCTATGGTTCCTAACTTCAAATTATATATATCAATAATAATCAGGGGCCTCCCCAGAAGCGCAGCGGGTTGGGCGCAGCGCTGTGAAGCTGTCCACAGCCTCTGCAGCACCAGTTCGATTCCCAGCTGGCCAGGGAGATTCCCACATGGCACGGCAGACCTCTCCTCTCTTGCCCGCTGCTCCCCTCATCAGTGTATTTCGGTCCTTCTGCCAGTTCTGCTCCCTGCTCTGCCTCTGGTGAATTCTCTCACGCTCTTGCGCCTCTGGCCTGTATCCCAGTGCTTGTATAAATAAATCAATCTTAAAAAAAAAATACTCAGGGGCCTCCCCTGGTGGCGCAGCGGCTGAGCGCTGGGATGCGAAGCTGCGCCTGTTCGATCCCCCGCCGCCAGCGAGGGTCCCACATGGCGTGCAGACCTTTCCTGCCGCACCCATTTCTCCCCTCATTTCATCCCCACATTTCATCAGTCTGCCTGTTCTGCTCCCCGCTCTGGCTCTGGTGAATTCTCTCACCCTCGGGGCTTCTGACTGTACCCAGTGCTTGTATAAATAAATAAATAAATCTTAAAAAATAAATAAATAAAATTAAAAAAAATCAAAACAGCATGGTATTGGGACTACAAATAGACACATAGCTCAATGGAACAGAATTTGGGGTCAGAAATAAATCCACACAAAAATGGACAACTAATGTATGATAAAAGAGGCAAGTGATTACAATGGGGCAAGGAAAACCTTTTCAACAGATGGTATTAGGAAAACTGGACAGCCACATGCAAAAGAAGATTAGATAACTGTATAACACTAAGTGATAACAATTTTAAAGAGGGTGTGGAGAAAAGAGACGTCTAGAGTACTGTTGGTGTGAATTTAAACTGTATAGCCAAATGGAAAACAGTATGAAGATTATTCAGATTATTGTATGAAGATTATTCAGGAAATTAAAAATAAAGCTACAGTATGATTCAGCAATCCCAATTCAGTATCTTGAACAGATATCTGCACTCCTATTTTTGTTGCAGCATTATTCACAATAGCTAAAATATGCAAAAGAGTCCACCAATAGATGAATGGGTTGAGAAAATGTATATTTTCCCCCTTGCTTTTAGGTGAGACAGAATGGCTAGAGTTGGCTGGGATGACATATTGCCCTTCTCCCATGTGGGAGGCTACGGCTGAGGAGAACTGGGTTTTTCTCTTCTCTAGGTTAGTTAGGCTATGTTTAGATCCCAGATGGTTAAGTTCTAGTTAAACAGCATCACCTGAGGACAGACCTTATTAAGGACAGCGTGCTCTGGTGTATTTTAAAATGGTTCCTTCTCCCCTCTCCCTGCGAGAAGTATGAGAGGATATTTCTCCATATGAACAGTGAAAACTGGTCGAGCTCCTAGAGGTAAATCTCACATTATGTCCCCTGCCTCTCATGACTGGATCACTTGGAGTTTTTAACAGTAGACTTGTCGTTCACGAGCATCCAGCAATTATTCAATTATAGTTCAAGATTTCCTCTCTTGCAAAGTCAGTTTCTACTCCTAGGCCTCTGCTCAGGTAAGCCTTGACTCTCTGTATTCATCTGTCTGTGTCTCCAATCTTGGTAAATTTTGCCCTGTGTCCTTCCCTCTCTTATGGGTTTAGTAAGAGTTGTTGATTTTAAGTCAATTTAGCTTTTTACTTGTTAGGACAGAGTGGTGACTTCCAAGTTCCACACATGTGAAACTGTAATTGTTTTCTATTTTTTAAATTGTGAAAGAAGTACATGTAGTACCCCTTGTAGTTTTTCAGCAGTGTTGGTGGTTCGGACAGTGTAAGATCCCTGAAACTTGGATTCAAGATTAGTTTTTTGATTTCTTCAGAAGATGAAATCTTCACTTTGAAAATCACGTAAAGCAATGTGGTGGGAAAGGTAACCTGGTGTGTTGACAATAAGTATGAAGTGTATTTAGTAAGACTTTGGCAGTATTTAAGAATAGATTTTGCATCGGATCAAATTACAAGTCATCTGAGGACCAGAAGAGGTAAAGCCTGCCAGTATTCCCTCATAAGGGGATAATGATTAGGTAGAAGACTTTGGGCTGACTGAGTTCTTTAGAGTTTGCTTAGTTTGAATTTAAGAACACAGTTGGTCTGTTTCATTTTTCCAGAGGATTGAGGGTGGTAATGACAGTAGGTTTTGCAAGTGGAAATACTGAATAACCTTACTATTGAAATGAGTTCTATCACTAGAGAAGAACAAAAGGGTCCTCAAGTCGGGAAAATTCTTTCTGGTAGTAGATTTACTTCCGTTGTGGAAATAGCCTGTTTGCAGAGAAAAGCTACTAATCTGAAAACAAGGATATGCGTTCGCCTTTCTTCTTGTGTATAAAAGAGGGAAGAGTAGGGCCTCCCTGGTGGCTCAAGGGGCTAAGTCTCAGCATTGTGAAACTATCAGCAGCTACCGCAGCATGAGTTCGATTCCCAGCTAGGGAGCTGGTCCACTCTGTCCTGGGTGGGTCCTTTCTGCACATCTGGCCTGCACCCCAGCTCTTGTATGCATAAATAAAATAAATCTTTTAAAAAAAGGAGTGAGACCAAAGAAGCCATTCCAAACTTTTTTCTAAATGTTGTCTTTAGTTAGAGACATATTCTTCCCTTTGGGTTTTTTCTTTTTAAAGATTTATTTATTTATACAAGAACTGGGTACAGTCAGAGGTGCGGGAGGGTGAGAGAATTCACCAGAAACAGAGCGGGCACCAGAACAGGCAGACTGACCAAAGACACTGCTGAGGGGAAAAGTGGGCAAGGCAAAAGAGGTCTGCCGCGCCATGTGGGAATCTCCCTGGCAGGATGGGAAATGAACCCACGCTGCAGAGGTTGCGGACAGCTTCGCAGCACCACGCTCAACCCGTTGTGCCATCGGGGAGGCCCTCTTACCTTTATTTTCTGGAGTCTTGTATCTTTAATCAATTTTTGAAGAAAGACAATGGGAATGGGTTTAAAAAGTCCTCTGTGTGATGGTTTTATTCTGCACATCAGCCTCAAGGGTGTTCTGATGTATTTAAAGGTCCTCCTGAAAAGTGATCTATTTACTTTTTCCAAACAATAAAATGGCATCTCTAGGTATATCCACTAGTAGTTGTACAGGTTGATATAAATCATTGATATCAGGAGAATCTGCCACAAGGATAAGTCTGGATTGATTACTAAATTCTTCTCTATTATCAGGATCCAGAAGGATTTTAATAACATGTAAATCTGAGTGAGGTCAAGGACTAAAAAAACACCTTGTTCATGTGGGTATACAGGTTTTTTACCTTCTTTCACAGGTGGGAAGGATCAATAATAAGGGTTGGATGGGGAGCTCAGGGCAAAGAATTTAATGGAGGCAAGGAGAGGTAAAGAGGAAGAAGGACTAAGGGAAGAAAACTAAGGGGAAAAAAAGAGAATCAGAAAAAGGAGAAATCAGGCCTTCCTGGTGGTGCAGGCAGTTGAGCATCGCATTGTGAAGCTGTGCGCAGCCTCTGCAGCGTGGGTTTGATCCCGCCAGCCAGCCGGCGAGAATCCCGCATGGCACAGCAGACCTCTCCTGTCTCGCCCGCTGTTCCCCTCAGCAGTGTATTTCATCAGTCTGCCTGTTCTGTTCCCCACTTGGTCTCTGGTGAATTCTCTCACCCTCTCGCGCATCTGGCCTGTACCCTGGTTCTTGTATAAAGAAATAAATCCTAAAAAAAAAAAAAAAAAGGAAGAATCAAGGGTAGAAGAAAGGGCTGGTTTGTGACATGGTGAGTTCTGGGTGAGGACAGGCTTGTGAATAAGATCAGTGATGATGGTAAAAGTCCTTAGGAAACTATACAGTTTGAGGTAGACTTACAGACATTTTCTTATTTTTGAGCTGCTTCATGCCAAGCAATGTAAGCTGAACATTGATGAGAAGGAATCTCAAAGTCTTGAGATTTGAGGGTACCTTATAGATAGACAGGTTTAGGGAGATTCCAAGTATCCCTGAGGGGCCACTGGAGTTATAAGTTATCCTTTGTCCTCAGTAAAATCTTGCCATTTGAGGAGGTGATGATCTGAATTTTTACCTTAGTGATGAAACATATAAATGATGTGAATTTTTAAGAGTATTAAGGAGTAGGTTGAGAGTTTCCCATAATACTAAAGTTAAACAATAGCTAACAGTAAACCAAACCAAGGGAAGGCTCAAAGAACCAAAGTCAAATACTTACTTTGCTACCAAGGACAGTTGTCTGGAGCCCATGGATCAAAAGCTGGATTTACCATGAGATCCTCATATTGCCAATCTGGAAGCAGCATTGAAGTTGGAGAGATCTCAGTACCTCGGTGGAGAAAATAGGGCCTAGAATTGGGCTTCTAGTTCCATTCCAGTAATGATACCAAACAGTTAAAGACAAAACAAACAAGAAAGGAAATGGATTTTATTTATACTTTTGCAATATAGAGAATAGCTCAGATCCAAAGGTATGGCCATTCTGCCTTAGACTTTTATAGGGAGAAGTTAGACAAGTTATACATGAAATGGTGGAGTGGATTACAGTTAAGATTGTTTTTGTAACCATAAGTCTCTCAGGTGAACTGGAAAGGTTTATGTTTTGATCAGGCTAGTTTGGGCAGGCTTTTACTCTGTTAATCATTCATAAGACAAAAGACTAGAAATTAGAGACTTAGTTTTTGACCTTGTCAGCAGGTTCAGGCAAAAATGGAAAGATTTGTGTTTAACCTTCTCACAAGGTAAATAAGAGGTCATCTGTGAGTATTACAATAGCCATGAAAAACAGTGGTCAGTGAGCCTTATGTAAGTCATATGGGAAAAAGGTGGCTGGTTATCATAAGCTATATCAGAATGCAAAAAGGGGTTAATTGGGGGAGAAAAAAAACCTGAAGGAATTTCAAAATTATCACTGTCCTCCTGGAGCACAGGGATTTGGCAAAGTTGAGCACTGTCAGTTTCAAGGTTAACTTTTTTCCATCACCCAGTTTGCTGAAAAGATTTTCCTTTCCCACATTGAATAGTTGCTGTCAGTGCTATGTTTCTGAAATCAAAACTTCAGTTCTTTAGCTGCATTAGTCACGCTTAAAGAACTTAAGAGACATTGTGCTTCGTGGCTGCCACACTGACTAGCACAGATATAGAATATTTTTATCATCACAGAGAATTCTATTGAACAATATTGCTGCAGGCCTTACAGCACAGTGTCTAATAAGTATTTTCCATTTTGTGATGAATAATCTAAAGCAAATAACAGTGTTAAGGGCAGAGATGAAGAAGTTAAAACTCAACAACTGAGCACAATTTTTTTTTTTAAAGATTTTATGCAGTCATTCCCTGTTGACCGGTTCCAGGAACACCCCTCACCCCACACAGATGGTGAAATTCTTGGATACCTAAATATCTTGTATAAAATGGCATAGTATTTGCATATAACCTACATACAGCCTCTCTTATACTTTAACCATCTGTAGATTACTTATATACTAACTACAGTGTGCATGTTATGCAAATAGTTGTTACACAGTATTATTTAGGAAATAATGACAAAAAAGAAGTTTAGAGGTCAGTACATTTACAACATCATAAGTGTAACTAACTACAGCGTGTATTTTTTTTTTAAAGATTTATTTATTAATTTATACAAGCACTGGGTACAGTCAGAAGCGCGGGAGGGTGAGAGAATTCACCAGAGCCAGAGCGGGGAACAGAACAGGCAGAGGGACAAAGCACACTGATGAAGGGAGCAGCGGGTGGCAGGAGAGGTCTGCACGCCATGTGGGACCCTCGCTGGTGGCCGGGGATGGAACCGGCGCTGCAGAGGCCGCGGGCAGCTTCACAACCCAGCGCTCAACCGCTTTGCCACTGGGGTGGCCCTATAGCGTGTATTTTTGACTCGAAATTGATAGAATCTATAGATATGGAACCCATCGATACAGAGGGTCAATTGTACTGAGACAATGTTTATAAATACAGCTGTAAAACACCTTAGACAGCATAGGTAAGACTAAAGGGATAGTAGGGCATGTATGACACTGAACACTAAGGAATTTGTGCAGAACAAGATCTCTTTGGTGAAATAATTTTATTTTAAATTTAATAACTACAATTCCAAAACCTTCATTTGATTTTGGATGGCAGTGAAAGGAGCTCTACTGAAATAGTTATAAATAATCACATTAAGAGCTTAGTGAAAATATTTTAGCACTGCTTTTTGAATATGAAATACTGGCTTTCTAAGATCACCAAAGCATCTATTTGTACTTCTGATTTGCATATTTGAGACAATCATACATACTGCTAAGAATACAATTTAGTGGACTTGCAGATATTGCTGATGTTTAAAATATTATCCTTCAAAACTTTTCCAAAGAGGCAAGTTTAAAATCTCTAACGTCTAAAATCCAAAGCACTGACGAGATCAAATAATAGGGAGGATGTGGAACAATAATTAATTACTATTGGGAATGCAAAACAAGACAGCTGCCACTTTGGAAATCATTTTGGCAGTTCCTTACAAAGCTGATAGGATACATCAGTCACACTCCTTGGTATGTACCAAAAGGAGCTGAAAACTTACATCCATGTAAAACCCAACAGATGAGTGTTAATAGCAGCTTTATTCACAACTTTATTCAAAGCAAACACATCATTCAGCAGGTGAATAGATAAGTAAAATGTAATACAATGGAATATTGTTCAATGGTAAAAAAATGAGCTATCAAGTCATTAAAAGACATAGAGGAAACGGAAATGAATATTGCTAGGAAGAAGACAGATTGCTAGGAAGATGAATATTGCTAGGAAGAAGAGAGATTAAAATGCTACATACTGCAGACATCCAACTATCTGACAGTCTGGGAAAGGGAAAACTATATGAACAGTAAGAAAATCAGTGGTTCCTTGGTATGGGATAGAAGGAGGAAGCATAAATTGACTGAACACAGGATTATTAGGGAAGTGAAACATTCTGTTACTGTAATGGTGGATATATCACATTGTACATTTTCCAAAATCCATATATTTTACAATACAAAAAGTGAACCCTGTTATAAACTATATGCTTTAATTAACGACGTTATCAGTATAAACTCATTTCTTGTTACAAATACACACACCAATGCAAGCTGTTAATAAGGGGAACTGTTAAAGGGTGGCGTATATTTGAGTTCCTTGTAATTTCTACTCTATACAGTGAACCTAAAAATGATCTAAAAAATTTAAAAAAAAAACCCAAAGGGATTTCTAAAGAAATCTGCAGGGTTTCTTTTTTAAACTCCAACAGTTTCACAAATTCAAATCAGAGGACGCTTCATCTTGCATAAACGCTAGACGAAACCTTATATCATAGGTGCCGCGACCATACCTTATTAATTAGTCTAATATTCTACGTTGCGAGCACTACCCGACGCAATTTCTCTTAACTCCATCGTCACATAACGCTCTGATACTACGGCTATTCATATTTTAAACACAGGACACAGTTCTAACAGCGAAGGCAAACGATCGATAAACACAGAACGGGTGGGTAACGCGGATTCCAAACCCCGGGTTCGAAACCGTAAAACCGAATCGAGGAGAATTACCGATTTTTCATTCCGTCAGCCGAAACAATGAACGGCCTCGATCTCGCGAGATTACTGAAACTACTATTCCCGTTATGCATAGCGGCCTCTGTCCAGCGGCCTAAGCCCATTACTCTGAGGGCCCGGCATGCCTCGAGGCGCGAAAGGCAGCCTGGGAGCTGTAGTTCTCCTGGACGCCTACCGGTTTTGCCAACGCAGCGGTAGCGGCTTTCTTGGCTCCAGCCAGCGGCTCCTGTGAGAGCGAGCTGAGGAGAGAAAGGGCGCAGAGCTGGAAAAGGGTGAGTCAGACACGGTCTACGCAATAAAGGGAGGTGGCACCGCGGAGTGGGGCTGAATTAGTAAATGGACACGTGCTGCAGTCTCTCCGGAGACACCCAGAGCTTAGAGCCAGTGAGCGGAGGCTGAGGAGGAGCCGGAGCCGGTCCCGCGCACCTGTTCTCGCCCGGCACCCCGCCGCCATCGCCACCATGCAGTCCCGGGAAGAGGCCCCGCGCTCTCGCCGCCTGGCCAGTGCCCGCGGTGGGAAGCGGCCCAAGAGGATTCACAAGCCCACAGTCTCGGCGTTTTTCACTGGCCCAGAGGAGCTGAAGGACACGGCCCATTCGGCCGCCCTGCTGGCACAGCTCAAGTCCTTCTACGACGCGCGGTTGCTGTGCGATGTGACCATCGAGGTGGTCACGCCTGGCAGTGGGCCTGGCACCGGCCGCCTCTTCCCCTGCAACCGCAACGTGCTGGCCGCCGCGTGTCCCTACTTCAAGAGCATGTTCACCGGCGGCATGTACGAGAGCCAGCAGGCGAGCGTGACCATGCACGATGTGGACGCCGAGTCCTTCGAGGTGCTGGTGGACTACTGCTACACGGGCCGGGTGTCCCTGAGTGAGGCCAACGTGGAGCGCCTTTATGCGGCCTCTGATATGCTACAGCTTGAATATGTGCGGGAAGCCTGTGCCTCCTTCCTAGCCCGCCGCCTGGACCTGACCAACTGCACTGCCATCTTCAAGTTCGCGGATGCCTTCGGCCATCGCAAGCTCCGATCCCAGGCCCAAGCCTTTATAGCCCACAACTTCAAGCAGCTTAGTCAGATGGGCTCGATTCGGGAGGAGACTCTGGCAGATCTGACCCTGGCCCAGATGCTGACTGTCTTACGGCTAGATTGTCTAAACATAGAGCAAGAGCAAACAGTGTGTCATGTGGCGGTGCAGTGGTTGGAGGCAGCTCCCAAGGAGCGGGGTCCCAGCGCTGCAGAAGTCTTCAAGTGTGTGCGCTGGACACACTTCACTGATGAGGATCAGAATTACCTGGAAGGGCTGCTGACCAACACCATTGTGAAGAAGTACTGCCTTGACCTTATCGAAGGAGCTTTGCAGCTGCGCTATGGTGACATGTTGTACAAGTCTCTGGTGCCGGAGCCAGAGACCAGCAGCAGCTCTGTTGTATCTGCAGCAGAAAATCCACCCCAGAGGTTGGGTGTGTGTGCCAAGAAAATGGTGATCTTCTTTGGTCACCCTAGAGATCCCTTTCTGTGCTGTGACCCATATTCTGGGGACATTTACAAAGTGCCATCACCTGTGACCTGCCTTGCTCACACGAGGTCTGTAACTACCTTAGCAGTCTGTGTTTCTCCAGACCATGACATTTATCTAGCCGCCCAGCCCAGGAAAGACCTCTGGGTGTATAAACCAGCCCAGAACAGTTGGCAGCAACTTGCAGACCGCTTGCTGTGCCGGGAAGGCATGGATGTGGCATATCTCAATGGCTATATTTACATTTTGGGTGGGCGAGACCCTATCACTGGAGTTAAATTGAAGGAAGTGGAATGCTACAGTGTTCAGAGGAACCAGTGGGTACTCGTGGCTCCACTACCCCATTCTTTCATCTCCTTTGACCTAATGGTAATTCAAAACTATCTTTATGCTCTCAACAGTAAGCGTATGTTCTGCTACGATCCTAGCCATAATATATGGCTGAAGTGTGTTTCTCTTAAGCGCAATGACTTTCAAGAAGCTTGTGTCTTCAATGATGAGATCTATTGTATCTGCGACCTCCCTGTCATGAAGGTCTATAATCCAGTCCGAGGAGAATGGAGGCAGATAAATAATATTCCCATGGTGTCAGAGACCAACAACTACCGGATTATCAATCATGGCCAAAAATTATTGCTGATCACCTCACGCACCCCACAATGGAAAAAAAACAGAGTGACAGTATATGAATATGACATTGGGGCAGACCAGTGGATTAATATAGGTACCACATTAGGCCTCTTCCAGTTTGATTCCAACTTTTTTTGCCTCTCAGCTCGTGTTTATCCCTCCTGTCTTGAGTCTGGTCAGAGTTTCCTCACTGAGGAAGAAGAGGTTCCTAGTGAGTCTAGCACTGAATGGGACTTAGGTGGATTCAGTGAGCTGGATTCTGAGTCAGGAAGTTCAAGTTCTTTATCTGATGATGATTTGTGGGTACAGGTAGCACCTCAGTAACTCGGGATAAGCAGAGCTCTAGATATGTGGAAACCCTAAGGTATATTTTTTCTGGTTTGGAAAGTTAGATACCTTTTCCGTTCTTCTGGAGAAAGGAAGGTTGATTCATTTCAGGTTTGGTCTCAAAAGGGTTTTGTTGGAAACAGTAATGTAATTTTATGTTAAAGAATCTAAACACGCAAATCAACCTATTTAAATTCACTGTTCTACAAGTCCAGCATTGATTTGATTGTTTAGTATACTTATGTTTATTTATGTTAATATATTATTTTGTTTATGTTATTTATATTTATTTGTGTTAATTATTACTGTTTAGTGCCACAACTACTGTAACTTGAATTTTAATTTTCATAACAGAAACTGATTGGGTAGGTTTTATTAGCTAGGGTTTTGAAAGTATATATTTTCCTTCAGAATAGTGTAATAGAGTTCCAAAACTATAAGCTAGTCGGGTTTTACAAAATATGTTCTGTGTTATAGTTTGCTAAGTTTTCGTTTCCTTCCTTTTCGTGGAAAAAAAATGTTTAATGTGACTGAATGTGATTTCATTTGCTGTATAATGTAAAATGGCTATAAGTTCAAAGAAAAAAAAACAAAGTACAAATGAGTATAAACAAAAACAGGTTTATACTGTTTGAAAAGATATTTCAGTTTTAATTTTGTAATATAAAATGTGTATTTACAAAAAATGACCAATTCTCCATCTAAAAATATTTCATTCTAGTAGTGTCATCAGTTATCTAAAACCTTAAAAAACAAAACAGTAACTTGGTTTTTGGTTCATATTTTTTTATCTATACTTGATAAATGCTTCATTGAATCAGAGGCAAAATACTTTTTTTTCCACTGGACATGATTGTGTACGTTTTTATCCATTGTCTTATAAAAGCTTATGTGATTATAAAATATTTTTGCTGTACAGTTTTGTGTGTTCATCTTAGAGACTTTGTCAACAAAATATGTGATTATTCTTTACTGTTTTGTGAGGTAATATCGACTGTGAAAATATGTATAAGCTAAGAACAGTATTTTATTGAGATAAGTAGTTATTGTGTCTATCAATTATAAAATCAAGTGCCAGCAGAGAATTTAAAACTCTAAGTTGTGTATAGAACTGTTTTGTGTGGTATTGACATATTCTGTCAGTTTTGTAAGTTACTAAATGTTATTATCAGCTTAAAGGTATTTTTGTATTAAAAGTTTACAGTTAAATAACGCAGGTGGATGATGGCATTTGAGGCCAGTAGTGAAAGTATGTTTTGTCTAAAATATTTCCCTAAGCAATGGTATACACAGCTATTTTATTAAGGTATTTGTATCTGTTCTATGTTTCTCTGTGAACCATGCTCCAGTCTTTGTTTCTGTCACCATATCTAAAGGAAAGTCCAGAGAGACTAAATTACACAATGCTGATGTTGTTTAATATGAGTAGATATAAGTGCTTACCTCTTGAGGGTTTGTTTACTAGATATGGTTCTCTAAGTCTATGATATTTATACATGATAAATGACCAGATGTTTGTAAGTGTATAAATTTTTCCATATCCAGTAATAATTATCTTTCTGAATCTTCATTCAATAACATGGTGATTCCTCTTCTGTGTTTCTCTAGTGACAAAATGGTAACATTTCTTACACTCTGGTAAAGTACAGAGCTATGTGCTCTTGGGCTGAATTTTTAAATGAAATACTGTGGGATGAATAAAAATCAAGAGAGGGAGACCCAAAAAGTTTTCTTTGCCCCTCTTAAAAAAGGTCTTCTTAGCCATTTGATTGGCCACTTGAAGATTCTACAAAATATTCCTGTTAAACGTTTTTAGTAAAATAAGATTCTTGTCCTAGCAGTATGTGTTCCTTTAAACCGGCAAATATGCTTTTAGTTGTCTACGACTATATTTTGTTCCATATGACCACAGGGTTGTTATAGCACTATACTTGACAAAACTGTTATTTATTTATTTATTTATTTATTTTGCCAACTCTCTTTACCAGTAACTTCTTGTGGATAGCTTTTTATTTTGTCAGATTAAATAGGATAGTGATGCTCTCAACTAGATTATCCATCTGCAGAATTAAGTTATGCCACCAATTTATAAAAGACAAATTTTCCAATTTATCATTTTCAGCCTTTCAGTTAAAGCATATGCGAAATAGTAGTAATATCTTTGTTTACAAAGAGGTTTTCTGGGAAGAATTTTGGCTTTGTGATGTGTTTGTGATTAGGGAATAGATGTTAATCATTATTTTATAGATAAGTGATTTGTATGTGATTAATTACAAATAAAACTGCTACTAGAACCCAGACTTCCTGACTTTTTAATTCGGTGTTTCTGCTAAATGTATAAAACCCTTGCTTGCGCAGTGAATGACACAAATGACATTGTTGAAATCCCTTCTTACAAGAAAGCACCGTTGTCTCAATTTTCTAGTTAATCGGCACATCTTTCAGCAAATGCTCATTATAATGTTGTTTGCAGAACTACTTATTGGTAAGATTTAGAGTGACCTTAATTATCTTTTATATCTGTGCCTGTAGTCTGAACAGTTCAAAGAATCCAAAATTTTCCTTCTCTTAATTTCAAATGATAGGTAGCATTAGGGTTTCGAAAAGGATGAAAATTAAGTTAGCAATTGGCTTGTCTAAATATGGATTAAAGATTAAAATTAAGTTATAATTGCTTTTTATCATTTTTAGTTGAAGAGGAATTTAGGGGGGGAAATGTACCTGATTTTGTTTAGAATGTGGGAAAACTTTTGATCTGTTCCCAAGAAAAAAGCAAATGTTCATAATTGTATTATTTCAAAGGTGTTGAAATAATAAAATTTTTATTACTTCTGAATCTCATCAGAGCCAAGGTAAGATCATTCATGATAATATATCTTTATTATCCTGCTTGAAAATTTTAGCCCCCTTTCTATCATTTTAACTAACTTATAGAAAATGTGATTAGTGTAGAAACTTAAGAACCAACAAGAGAATTTTTAAAATCAAGAGGGTTCAATAAATACATTTTTTAAAAAGATTTATTTATTTTTATACAAGAGCTGGGGTACAGGCCAGAAGTACAGGAAGGTGAGAGGATTCATCAGAGACAGAGCAGGGAGCAGAACAGGCAGACAACAGAAATACACTGCTGAGGGGAGCAGTGGGTGAGACAGGAGAGATCTGCCACACCATGTGGGATTCTCGCCAGCTGGTGGGGATCAAACCCTCACTGCAGAGGCTGCAGACAGCTTCACAGCATGGTACTCAACCCTTTGCGCCACTGGGGAGGTCCTAATAAATACATTTTTAAAGTAATACTACTAATAATAAAAGATACTGTTTCACAGAAGCTACCAACTACAAAGTATCATGGAGTAATGTTTTATGCAGAATAAGGAGGAGGGGTTCATCCACTCTTAGCTTTGAGCCATTGGTTATCTGAATCTATTTTATAAACTATTCAACACAGGGTTAAGGATTTAACCTGGCTTAAAGCACAGAGAGGGAAGGGAAGAGATTTTGTGTATCACTCCATCTATATCTGACACATATTTTCTCCTTAAACAATCTATCCATTCCAGTCAACCTTTTACATTTTACAAAGCAATTTTAGCTTTGGAAGTGAGACTGTAACCACCATATCTCAATCAGAAATACTTATTTAGGGCAACTATTCATTAGGTGTAGGAAAACCAATTAAAAAAACATTTACATAAATGTCAAAGTATTTCCTCCAAAACAGTTGTTTGTGCCTCAAAGAAAGAAAACAGCCAGGACCATAAACTGTAAGCAGTATTACCTGAATTTAGTTTATTCCTAAAAAAATAAAAAAACTTTTTGCATATTTTAACTGGAAAATTTAGTATCAGGCAAAGCCTGTTCTAGAGTCCAAATGTCTTCAGGGTGTTTTTGTTTGTTTGTTTGTTTTAAAGATTTATTTATGCATACAAGAACTGGGGTATAGGCCAAAGGTGGGGGTTGAGAGGATCCACCAGAGACAGAGTGGGGAGCAGAACGGGCAGATTGACTGAAATACACTTCTGAGAGCAATAGCAGGTGAAACAGGAGATGTCTGCTGTGCCATGTGGGTTAGCTACCTGGTCAGCCAGGGATGGAACTTGTGCTGCAGTGGGCTGGCAATAGCTTGATAGCTCTGTGTCTTTAACGCCTCCACCACCAGGGAGACCCCAGGGTTTGTTGTGTTTTTTTTTTTTTTTTTTACAGAGAAGATACAATGGGGATATTGTTTTCTCTTATTTTGTGCAGTAATTAGATTATAGGTGTGGTTATAATAAAAAACCAATAGTTGTTTAAATGAGAATTTTCTCATATGAAAGTTTAACCTGTTACATTACCTTTCATCTAGAAAGATAACTGAGACCTAGGCTTTACTGTGCACCTGTTCTGCTCTCCCTTGGATGTTGTCCTGTTTATATAGTCTAAACTGGTTGACCCTTGTGTCCATATTCAAGCCATCAAAAGGGAGGAAGAAGGCAAGATCCTGACCCTTCCCTGGAAGGAAAATAGTGTATATTGCTTTCAGTTATCTGATATTTGCCAGATTTTAATTATATGGCCACACCTAGGTGCAGGGGTACTTGGGAGAGGTAGTCTTTATTCTGGTCAGCATGTATCTCGTTAAAATTCAGAGAATGGGAGAGAGGCTTTTAGGTTAAATAGCAATCTCTGCCATATCATTTGTCAGACCAGATTTTATCACATGGCAATGACAACAGTTCAACGGGTTATTACAATCAACATGCTTCCTATCCCAGGACTTGGGCAACTCCCTGGGATCTTGCTCCTCTTCTATACAGAAAAGACAATGACACTTCATTTTGATTTGAGTAAATAAAGTTTCACAGACTGTGTACTGGTTTTCTAGATCATGACTATTGTCTTGGCTTTGTATCATGGGATGTTCCAACTTCCTAAAAATAAAAGAGCTTTGAAAAATGACTGTGTATAATCCATGGCAGTATTGAGTATCTTAAACAAATGTTGCTTTTGTTTAAAAATAAGAAAAATAATTAGAGTAATTATGAAAACTGGAAATTTCTTACAGCAAGCTGGGCATTCTAGCATTTTCTGCTTCAGGATCATTTTTCAGGGGCTAGGCTAATGTAATTTATTTCCCTCTATGTTGAAGCCTAGGGCCTCCCTGGTGGTGCAGGTGGTTGAGTGCAGCACTGTGGGGCTGTCTGTGGCCTCTGCAGTGCGTGTTCAATCCCCTCAAAGCAACCCATGTGACGAGCAGACCTCTCCTGTCTCACCCACTGCTCCCCTCAGCAGTGTATTTCGTCAGTCTGCCAGTTCTGTTCCCTGCTCTGTCTCCGGTGAGTCCTCTCACCCTCCCGCACATCTGGCCTGTACCCCGGTTCTTGTATAAATAAAATAAATCTTAAAAAAAAAAGATGTATGTTGAAGCCCAGGTTATAAACCATAATTATTCTATTTAAAACTTAGCTTCTTGCTGAATTCTTAAAGACTTTGGTTTAACCATTATTAAATATACATCTATAGAGTCACCTTTTTTGTTTGTGTAAAACTTTAGGGTAGCTGCTAGAGAACATTTTGAATAATGCTCCTGTCAAGTATGTGATAAAACATTTATCATAATTTCATTACAAATGCTTGTATTTAAGAAACAACCCTTATTTTCATATAGAACCCTAATCATTGCCAGCAAGTGAAGTGTATGTTAGTAGTGTGTTTCTAATCTTACATTAACAAAGACTATAAGACTCCATTCTTTATTTCATTTCTGCTAGTTTTTTCCTATAAGCTTGATGACAAATTTTGTTATACCTTGTGACTGGCTTCTCCATACTCTATACTAGATAATGCTTGTTCAATTACTTTGTTTCCTATGTGACTTTCTCACATGCTAGAATTATTTAGTTTATTAATTTGTTTACTATTTATTGTATTTCCTGCACTATAACATACATTGAATCATTGAGGAACCACATCTATCTTTTCCATAGGGCCTCACATAGTGCCAGGCACAGCACTGGCATTCAATGAATATTTGTTGAACAAAGAAGTAAATGTATTTGGACTTGTTTGCATTTATATGAGAAACACTTGCATTTATAGCTCTCTGTCAATTTTCCAGCTTTGAGGGAAAGCTATTATTAAACTCTTTTGTCTGGTTGTCATAGCAACCCACTGGTCTCCAAAGCTACAGGTTATTTGTGATGGGCATATTCTAGCAGAAAACCAAATGCAGTGTTTTCAATTATAGAATGATCATGCTCACACATATTTATCTTTTATAAAGATGGCAGATAATTAGAAAGGAAACAAATCTATTCAAGCTTACAAAAGGAAAAGGGAAGCAATGTGACAGCTCTACTTTCAACTCTTTCATATTTACTCCAAGTTCTCTACCTTTTCATAAGCTTCTACTAATTCAGTTGGGTTTTCTATCCAAGTTGTTTAGAAAGATAATTGTTATAAAATAAACTCGAGTTCAGTTACAGTTTTTTCTTCTCAATGATTGTTTAAGTTTCATGTAAATCAGTAAATCTTCAGGGATTGAGATTTGCTCTGAAGAGATCTAAACTCTGGTAATTCTTAACCCATCCTTGCCTCTCACATTTTAGTATCAGGACCTAAGAATAGTTTTATTAAACAGTTAGTCATTCAACCAGCCATAAATTTAGTCTTTGAAAGGCATAATCTATTTGCAAATGATAGGTCTCCTAAGGGGATCTTAACATATCTTCTGCGTGGTACTTTCTCTCCTGCAGTTTTGGGTTGCATATTCTAGGGCGGTAGGCACCACCCAGTTCCAAGATAGATCCCTTAAGTACTTCAATACATGGCACCTTTTTCTGTCCAACTCTGAATGCTTTTTGCCTCTATAGTTTTAATACCCACCAGTAAACATGCACACATTATTTAAGAGAAGTTATATTACCTTTAACCTTTTCAGTTTTAACATGATCATTAACCACTTCAGTACATTCAACCATGTTCAATAAATACACAATGGGGACAGTTCGAGGGGCAAAGAAACACAGCAAGAGGGTTGATGTAGTAGGAAGTGTCATTGCATATTTTGTACCAGACCCCCTGGGTTATTTTCTTTTACATATTTGGAAGAACTTCATTTTAGTCTTCTAGAAAACTCCATACATTTTAATTCTTTTAAATAAGCACTGAATATTATACATTGTCAGGTATCAAACCTTTGAGAGAACTAAACCAAGGTATCTGCCTATTGAAAATGAAAGGGAAGCTTTTGCTGAAGGATCAGAAATCCCGCTTACACAGATACTACTACAGTTGCTTGACATGCTGTATGTAGGCTTGTCATATATGGCCTTTGTCTGGAGCCGCCTGGAGCATGCACTGTGTTGCGCATGCACGCGATAAGTTAGGTTTTGATTTACCTTTCGCCTTCTGAGAAACCACTGCATTTTCCTGTAAATCACGTGGGACTGGGAGGTAGGATGGGAGGAGCTACGAGGGTATAAGAAGGGAACCACGGGAGAGAGTAAGGAGACTGTGTAGAGGATAAGGAGAAGAGACTGCGTAGAGACTGAGAGAGAGAGAGAGAGAGAGAGAGACTTCGAGAGAAGACACTGAGAGAGGTTACTGCGAGAGGAGCAGGGAGAAGGCCAGGGAAGGTAGAAAGACAGGGAAAAGAAAAACATGTAGAAGTAAGAGAAGGTAAAGGAAAAATAAAGAAGCAACCGCTAGCGGCAAGTCGTCTCAAGCCCCTCATTTCAATCCTCAGCCCTTCTCTTTTCGTGCCTCCGAATCCCACTGGTCGGGACAGCCTTTGTTATGTTCTTTTTTTTTTTTTTTTAAAAGATTGATTTATTTATGCATATGAGAGCTGGGGTTCAGGCCAGAGATGCAGGGGGTGAAAGGATTCACGAGACAGAGAGGGGAGCAAAACAGGCAGATCCACTGAAAAACACTGCTGAGGGGAAAAGTGGACAAGTCAGGAGATGTCTGCTGTGCCATGCGGGTTATCTCCCTGGCCAGGGATCGAACTTGTGCTGCAGTAGCTGCTGATAGCTTCATAATGCTATGTCTTAACCCCTTGCACCACCAGGGAGGGCCCCTTTGTTAATGTTCTTGAACATTCCTTCTTTACCTTTTTTGTTGAGGTTTTATCAATGCATGTTAAATTTTGTCAGATACTTATCCTGCACCTATCGAGATTTTCTCTAGCCCCAACTTTATTAGATAAAAAAAAATGCAGTAACTGTCAAATTGCTATAAGTTTCTAAACACTTTACTTTTACTGTGTCACAAATATGATTTTGTGAATGTACTTTGGAGTATTATTGGTTTCATTTGTCCTTATTTTTTATGTAACAGGTTTATAACATTACAAATCTGTATTTGTTACATACTGTTTATATGAAAAATCTGTGTTCCATCCTTCACAATACAATTGCTTCTTTCCCCTTCCCTTCTAGTAACCACTACTTTGTTCAATTTGTTTTTATTAGTTTATCTTCCACATTTAAGTGAAATCATACAATCTTCCCCCATCTGACTTTTTTTTTTTAATTTTTTTTTTTTTTTTTTTTTTTAGAGGCATGTTTTTTTTTTTTTATTTATTCATTTATTTGTTTGTTTGTTTTGTTTATACATGCACTGGGTACAGTCAGAAGCGCGGGAGGGTGAGCGAATTCACCAGAGCCAGAGCGGGGAGCAGAACAGGCAGAAGGACCGAAGTACACTGCTGAGGGGAGCAGCGGGCGACAGGAGAGGTCTGCACGCCATGTGGGACCCTCCTCCGGTGGCCGGCGAGCAGCCGGGGATCGAACCGGCACTGCAGAGGCTGCGGGCAGCTTCGCAACCCAGCGCTCAACCACTGCGCCACCGGGGAGGCCCCCCCCCATCTGACTTACTTAATGGCAGAATATTCTCTAGGCTCACCCTTATTGAAAATAGTGGGATTTCATTTTTTTTTTTTTAAATATCTTAGCAGTGTTCCATTGTGTATACCACCTTTCTTCCTTTTCTGAATCTTGCTTCTTTTACCTAGTAATCTCGATCTTGCAGGTCGATCTACCAAAGCATATACAGTTTCTTATAATTTTAAACAGCTTTGTATTGATAGACCATAAGGATGCTTTCTATCTCTGACTTAGAAATAATGTATTGTTTTTACACCGGTCGCTTTTCACAAGTGTGAGAAACAGGGTAAATTTCTGGTAGAATTGTCAGGACTACAAATATGTGCTTTTAAATTTAGATACAATAATTTATACTTTTCTAAGAATGTGTATGTTGGATATAATCTCCACTTTTTCTTTTTTTAAAAGATTTATTTATACATACAAGAGCTTGGGTGTAGGCCAAAGTAAGGGGTGGGGGTGGGGCGGGTAAGAGGATTCACCAGAGTGGGCATAGAACAGGCAGATTGACTGAAATACACTGCTGAGGGTAGCAGCGATGACTCGGGAATGGTCTGCTGTGCCCTGGCAGGGTATGGAACTCATGCTGGCGGACTGCTTCATAGTGCTGAGAATTAACCCCTTGTGCCACCAGAGGCCCTCTATTTATTCTTTCAAAGCAAATAGAAAGTGCCATTCTCATGACTTGATTTACTAAAATTTTACGGTCAAGAGTCTATTCTGAGGGGCCTCCCTGGTGGCGCAGCGGTTGAGCGCTGGGTTGCGAAGCTGCCCACAGCCTCTGCGGCGCCGGTTCGATCCCCGGCTGCTCCCCGGCCACCAGAGGAGGGTCCCACATGGCGCGCAGACCTCTCCTGCCGCCCGCTGCTCACCTCAGCAGTGTCCTTCGGTCCTTCTGCCTGCTCTGCTCCCCGCTCTGGCTCTGGTGAATTCTCTCACCCTCCCGCGCTTCTGGCTGTACCCAGTGCATGTATAAACAAAACAAACAAACAAACAAATAAATAAATAAAAAACATGCCTCTATAAAAAAAAATTTAAAAAAAAATTAAAAAAAAAAAAAAGAGTCTATTCTGAGCAATCCTTAAAATCATCCTCAGACTTATCCTCAAACTTCTAAGAAAACCTTATAAAGGCAAAAGGAGTCAGTTTAATAAATGCACCAAAAACACTTTGCATACTGAAGTATTTTCAAAAAATGTCTTCAAGTGCCTATTTTGTATGAGCTAAATATGGGTAAAATGTAGCATCATTCAATGATATTCTTGTCCAACCGAGGAGTGTCAAATACCCAAACTTACTCCCCTTAGCTAAATGATAAATGGGTTATCTAGAATCTAATATGCTTTTTCATAATGCGATACATTCACAACATACTCAAATAGACTGAACAAATGTAAAGACAAATTTTGAAATACTAACTCACTAATGCAAAGTTGTCTGACCAACACAAGGAAAAAAAAACAAATTATTTTTATAATGCTTTTAATAAGCTATCAGTTTCTTGCATGTATACTAGCAACCTTTAAAAGACAAATATTTACCACCAATGTTAAATACTGTACAATGTATAAAAATATAATTTTAAGAATCTGCAGTAATAAAGTACCAATTTCAAATGAATTACATAACAAACTTCTACTCTCTGAGAAATTATTCAGGAAACAGGACATTTACAATTTGCCTAAGGAAACACTAAAAACATTTATTGAAGTCAGAGAACTTAACTATTTTTGTTCAAGTCTACACCTATATGGCTTCAAATAAACCTTAAAAAATATTTTTCCAGGATATTATAAGGCTGCTGAATGGAATGAATTGCTGTTAGAGTATGAAGTGATGAAGAATTAGTGATATGCTGTATTTGTATTCGTAGTTTCTAGCATAATACCTAGTTCAAAGTAAAAATACTTAAAGCAGTTGTTACTTTGAGTTGAATTGGACAAATACATATTTCTACCTTTGGTGAAGCTTTCATTCCATATAAAGTACCACATTTGAAGGACCTGCATTGCAGTCCTAGTTCTTGACCCTTGATCATAAAATGAGTAAGGTATGCTACTACACATATACTTTCTACATCAGCCTCTGACAATCCTCGAAACAGAATCACCACTGTGTTGTCACTCCTAGATGATCTGATTCTTAATTCTTGGGTAACAGCTAATACCAAAATGTAAAATAATTCATTTTTAGTGCAACCTAACTATGTTCATATGAGTAAGAATGGAACAAAGGTCTTGCTTTTCCATGTTTTAAATAACAGATACATAGCATCTTAATTTTTGACAGAAGTAGCAATTTTTAGACACTGAATATAATACACTGTATTACAATGCAATGTGGTTAGGTTTCCATTTTAGGAACAAAAATAAATTTCACATGAAAAAAAGGTTTATTTTTAATTCACATAAAATACATTTAGAATAAATCTAAATTTTTCGCATCAAAGTATTCAGAAACAAACATAGGAGTTTTAAGATGTATTGTCTTCATTCTGTCCAAAAAGCACATAGAAAATGCTCTTATAATTATTGATCATCACCCCGTTGTCTTAAATTTCTAGACTTTCCATTTTCAATTCTTCTCTTTTTGAAGACTGGGGCGACTCCATCTGCCATGACTCCAAGAGAAGTGACTGTTTTTTCTTTAAATACCACTTTGGGTTCCCCACCAATATCAGCTTCTGAAGTTGATACATACTCATTTTCAGTGCTTGGAAGTTCCAAATCTACCTCTTCACTGAAACAGAAAATAAAACCATTAATTGTTCAACAGAGTAAGATATACTTACACACAACCTGAGTCTACCAAACCCTAAGATCATTCAATGATAATAACAGTGAGAAATGTGAAATTGGGGCAAGACACTAATTTAAATTACTGATTTTATAATATGATTTAAGGTACTGAGCGCTTATTTAGTTAGACACCTACTCTTTTCTTCCCATCAGACAAGTGTGCATTAAGGAAATGCTTGTACTGATACACCTGTATCCACAGAGGTGGATAAAAGAGAGGTATTTATGAAAATGTATTTTGCCAAAGACAAACAAGGACACTGGAGCTTACAGAGCATAAGATGAAAACCATGAAATCTCAATGGCCTCGGGTAGTAGGTGCTACATAGCTATTTGCCTAGCATCTATTTTCTAGTTAACTAGCCAATTAACTATCACATGGTTAATATAAACAGTTGATCACTCCAGAGACCAGTGCCTGATTAACACACACCTACCATGGCACATCCTTTACAGTCAACTGCCCTATGATACAGCAAGTAAGTCATGCCACACACATCAATCCCACCCATGAGCTCTCTGAAAAAGGACCAGTAAGATATAAGTATAAAACTTGTTGGGAACAAGGAATACTGCTATTTAAAGTAAGGAATTCATGAGGAGAAAAACTTGGCTTGCAGAGAAAAGTACAGATGGGAGATAAACCCTGTCAGTGCTTCAGGCCTGGTTCCACTAATTCTTGAGGTCCAGAACAATTCCTGCTTTCTCCATAGCTTGGTGGGTAGGACCTTTGTGGAAACCTTTGAACTAATAATCTCTTTTATTTAAGGTAACTCAAATTTTTATCACTCAAAACCAAAAGATTTCCTGGTCAGCATGAAAGAAAGTATGATAAAAGGAGAGAAAGGGAATAAAAGTAAAGGAATACTTTAAATGTCAGAAGTCCCAGATATCAAGGTCAGAAACTCCAATTGAGAAAAGAGGAAAGACTGGACATCTCAATCTCAGAGGAACCCAGGGAATGCTGTCACTCAACTTGATTCTGGGAAAAAAAGAGAACTATCTTTCCTAGAGGTCAGGAAGAGTTTGAAGGGCCATGGTAGACCTACACTAGTAGCTATTACAATAATAGCTACTCTGTGTGTTCACTATGTGCCAGATAATGCAGTAGGCACTTAGACTAGAAATATTCTCTTTTAATTTTGGCTCTTCTATTAACTAAAATTCATTTTCCCCCCTTTGGAAATCACCTCTTTTCTTTTCTCTGTTCATGAGTTCTGAGTTCAGTTCAGTTCATGTCCACTTAAAATGCAGTGGGTAGCTCAAAGTATTGTAAAAGTACACACTTATTTTCCTCTTACAGACTATATAGAAAGAACTAGGCAACAGCATTGAGAGTTCTTTTTATGTTCCTTCCTACATATGCATGAATAAAAATGTTCAGACTAGCAGGTCTCTAGGCATTGTAACAATTTTTGAAAATGCAAGAATAATTTGGAAATTTGCTAGGATTGTAAAAACCAAATAAAGGGGAATACATGTAATACGTACAAAGATAAAATTTCAAGTTAGTAGTGGTTAATTCAAAACTAAAGACAAAAAATTCTGCATAATATAAAACCTGAGGAAAAAATTATCTCAGTAGATATCATATAGCATTTCTTTAAAATTTGAAGAATTTTTTGAAAATGAACTGTAACAGGCCTTATATCTGATTTGTTTTAAAAATAGATGACTTCCAAAATTTTTCCTTATTGTATTAAAAAGATTAATGCCATTTTAATGTTTTTCCTACTTTTCCCTTAAATTGACAAGAATGATGCTTTCTAAGGAGGCTAATTATTCTTATATCTTTAGTCATTAAAAAAAAAAAATTTCGGGCCTCCCCGGTGGCGCAGCGGTTGAGCGCTGGGAAGCGAAGCTGCCCGCAGCCTCTGCAGCGCAGGTTCGATCCCTGGCCACCGGGGAGGGTCCCACATGGCAGGCAGACCTCTCTTGCCACCTGCTGTTCTCTCAGCAGGGTACTTCTGCCTGTTCTGCTCCCCGCTCTGGCTCTGGTGAATTCTCTCACCCTCCTGCGCTTCTGACTGTACCCAGTGCTTGTATAAATAAATAAATAAATAAATCTTAAAAAAAAAAATTCTATATTAAAAGTATTGGTTATTTTTAAGAAGACCCTAAAGAAATTAGACTAATCTACTTAGCAAGTCAGATATCATCAATCTCACATTAAACCAGATTATGTTAAAATTCAGTAAGAATGGCTTTATGGTATAATATAAGGAAAACAAAAGACTCAAAGGAAGTTTTAAGAAATCTCAAGTTTGAAGCATAGGAGATACAGTAAGACCATCTTCCTATTGTTATTCACTTAAAAAAATCACAGGCTAAAATAAAGCAAATCTATTATTTCTTTAACTTCAATTATTATAATCAATATGCTTATCATGGTGCCTGGCACTAAGTAGCATTAAATACCTATTTCCTAATATTTTATTAAGTAACAAAACCCACAGAGTTCACAATAATAGTAACATTTTAATAACATGTCAATAGATACAGTATTGTATCGCTTGGGAATCAATTCTAATGAGAACAGTGTATCAAGCTGTCCAAAACTTGTATTATACTATCTTGAGAAGAAATATGACCTTTTCATTAAAGAAGTTTTAAAAAAATACTTTTACTATAAAAGTATCCACAGAACAGTCATCTTACATTACCCTTCCAAAGAATTGATGTTTTGGAGAATAATTGCTTGATCATGTACATACTTCTTTTCACCTTAAGATTTTTTTTAATGCATTTAAGAAACGCTAATCTGTCAAGCTTTTATTGTGTAAATGCCTCTAATACAAACACAAATTTGCACACATAAACTAATAATAAAAACCCATTAATACCACTACCAAGATTTTAACTGATAAAACATTTTTAACTCATAAAAATACTCTGTTTTTTGAATACTGGCTTAAAAAATCTGATGAAATGTCACAAGCCACTCATTTCAGGACAGTATTGAGAGTTTTTTTCCCCATGCCTTTAGAGAAATTCTATGAAACTTTTATTGAAGATTCAGATGCTTGTTTCTCTCATAAAATAAAGACAGTGACTTAAGAGAATAATCATGTGTACATACATGGTGTAGTTAACAAGAATGTCATGTTTCAGCAGAAATTAAAACAATCATTATTGTGCTTTAAAAGTAATTAATTTATATTTAAAAATACGGGCCTCCCTGGTGGCACAAGTTAAGCACCATACTATGAAGCAGTTCACAGCCTAGTTCCATCCAAAGCAGACCTCTCCTGTCTCGCCTGCTGCTCCCCTCAGCAGTGTATTTCAGTTAATCTGCCTGTTCTGTTCCCCACTCTGTCTCTGGTGAATCCTCTCACCCCCCACACCTCTGGCCTATACCCCAGCTCTTGTATGCATAAATAAATAAATCTTTAAAAAAATAAAAATACTTAATTAGAAAAATAGAATATAGAAACAAAATAAATGAACTTTTAATAAGCACCTTTCCCCTGAAATTAGTACAATTTATGGAAGTAACTATGTAACAATTTATGGAATTAACAATTTAGGAATGTAAAAATACCTGTAATAATAGTGGGGTTAAGTTTTTCAATACTTACTGAGATTCAACTTCTTGTTTAATTTCTTGCCATTCTCCATATGGATTTGATTTTTTATGAACTTTGGGTTTTTCTTCTTTTGGACCTGATGAATTCTGTTCTTGGATTTTTTTTTCTTTCTGTGTTTCTTTATTCTTTAGTAATAAAGGTTCAGTTCTTTTATCATTATTCTTATTTTTTTCCTGAAATATCAAAAGAAATCAAATACTATAAGCAAAACTACGAGAATAAACCCCAAAATTTTTTAATGTAGTTTTGCTATTGATTTATAAATAATACAATACCTCACTTAGTTTAAAATTGCACTTAACAGAATCAGTGCACACAAAAGAACTCTTAACACTTGATTAAGATTTTAATGTTTAAAGTGTAACATACCTTACACCATAGCCAAGAGTACTTTATTTTAAAACACATAAATATATAAACACATTAACTTAAAACTAAATATATAAAACATAACACATTCCTATTAATGTTCCATAATTTAAATGTTCCACAATTAAAGACACAGTAGGCTTTTTAAATCCTCTTTTCTGCTCTTCCCTTGCTTACATATCCCATGTAACCTCCCTTTACAATTTGCCCTGTTTGAATTTAATGCCGTATCATTAGATCCTTCTTCATTCATTATCTGTTTAAAGTCCTCCCTCAACAAATTTAATGAAATCAGTCTTCATATTTAGAACATGGCCAGAATCTCTTGACCTACTGGTAACTATGTGAAATTAGAAAGACATGTCCATAAAGTAGAAGCATTTCCTATGGGAGCTCCTGGCTAGGGCTGTTACTTTCATGGCACCCCTTTCTTCATTTGGGATAATTAAGCTCTATGACCCAGCTTAAGCCAAGTAGATCAACGCACCGGATCTGTTTCTTCTCAAACTATACAACCATGGGTTGCAGTCCTCGGATACTATTTCATTTGCAATTGTTTGAATGGATGTTAACTCATCCCCTCATGCTGTTGGGATCACAGGACTAAGAAGTTGCATTCACTTTCTCTTGGCAATCCTCACTGCCTCAGGTAATGACTTTTCTAAAAACATTTTTAATGAGATCACAACACATTATCATCACACTTTGATCCTCATGCAGTGGCTCCTCATACTATCTTTTACATAGTTAACTTCTATTTTCCTCTGGCCACTACTCCACGTTCACTGATGACTCCTGTACCATGTTCTCTCTATTAATAAACTCTTGTTATCCTAGAGATAAAAAATTTCTGAGTCTCAAAATCAGTAACTTTGTTCCTTACTACATTTCAGTTACCAAATGTTATATAGTTCTGCTTATATATAGCACCTAGTGCATAGGCAGTACTCAAACACTAAATCTCACATCTATGTTCCTTTTAATGCTCCACCTGTAAAATTTAAGTTCCTCTGACCAATGCAAGTTATCCTCTGGACTTTCTGGCTGCTATACTTCTACTATACTTCCTGTCCAACATCAGTACCTTAACTTATTGTGTTCTGAGTTTGATGGGCTCTTCTAGACTTTATAGCCTTAGAGTCCTAAGCCCACAGGCAATCACTTTACAAGCGTTTTTTGCTAGTACTCTTAAATATATTTGTCACTCTGTCTGTCTACTGCAAAGGACCTAAAAACCTCCTCCATAAAGATCTATCTAATCACTGGTCTGTTAGTCAAGTGTTCAATGAAAAAAAAAAAAAAAAAAATCACACAACCATACAAACTGATGAGACTTCAATTTCAACCAGACACTTTAATGTGTCTAACTTTAAGTAATTCCTAAGTAATAAGTGTCCAGTTCTTTTCCTAGTTAACTTATTCAAAACAAATATTCATACCATAAAGTATGAATTATTTTAGTAAATTAAAACTTATTGGTATCTTTGTAAGAGTACATCAAAAAATGGCCATTAAACCTTTTTACAGTATGATTCCCTATTTTACTTAAAAGAATGTACATGTGTTTCAACAGAAAAAAATGACAGACCAATGAGCACCAAGGATTTATAGTGGTTTTGGGGGAAGTAGCAGGATTATAAGTAGCTTGCCTTTGTTTTTCTCCTGTATTTTGAAATTTTTTGTTTGCTTGAAATTAATGTCTGTCCCAGGCTGGATGCTGGGTTACTATAAACTTTGTGAGGTGGTTACTATATAATAAGGACTTTGTTGCTGCTTCTCTATAAACTGTATACATCCATTTATCCTAAGTTCCACCAAGTTTATGTGATAGGTGGAGAAATTCCAGGCAATAATATCCCAGGTATGACATGAAAGTACCCTCTCTTAAGCATCCTTGACTTTTCTTCACCTCACAAGCCAGTAATCTCAACCATGAGTCCGTACTACGTGTTCTCTGCTTTTGAGTGTGCTCTGAAAGGTCACAAAAGCAGAAAGATTAGCAACAGTACAAAATTGTCTGTTTTTTCTTTCCTGCTATGGCTGGACACTCAATACCACCTGTCAGTCCTCTTCCTTGTTTCATTTTCTCTCCCACCCCAGCTCAGTAATAATTATTTCAATTCATTAATGTTGTTGAGGACCCCAGAGCTCCCCAATCTCAGCAATCTTGATTTCTTTAGGAATGAATAAATTAAGGCTACAATTTCTTCCCTGATACCAACTCATTCATGCTCATCTCTTTTTATGGAAAATGGAAATCTTACTTACAGAAAATGAGTTTCTTGTTCAAAACCAACCTATCCATCTGCCTTTATCAATATCCCTTTCTACCTCCTTTGGAGTTCCCCTCAATAAAAATAACCACCACCACCATCACCAATCTAATGATTAATGAGTCAGTATGTAGCCATCATGTTATCAACTAATTTCTGCTTTTCATTTCATATCCAAATCACATATACCCCATGAGCCACTTTTCATCCCCCTGTAATCAGAACTCCAGTGAAACCATGAGAAGGGAATCAAGGACGACTTCACTGCAAAATTCAACGTACATTTTCTTTTTCTGTACCTAATTAATCTTTGATGATCGTGCTTCCTTTATCTTTTGGGATATTAAATTTTTTTTTTTTTTGCATCCCTTTCTAACCTTCCTTCCTCATTCTATCTATTTTTCCTTATGGGTTATTTTTTTCTCTGCCTGCTATTAAAATGTTCCCCAATGTCATTTTCCTAGGTTACTCACCCATTCTGAGATTTAAATTACTACCAGTATGCTGATGATACTCAAGTTAGCATTTTTAGGGTAGACATTCAGACTCACTTGTTCAGAAAGCTCTCTCAATGTCACAGGGTGAGTCCTCTCACCCCCCACACCTCTGGTCTGTACCCCAGCCTTAAATTTAGGAAGTCTAAAGATAAACTTCTTACTGTATTTCTACCAAAATATTATCAAGAAATGATACAACTATATATCCAACTGCCAAAATACATGTCTTAACTTTCATTCATCTTATACCAGAAAATTGAAAAAATCCGCAGAATTTTCATCAATTGATAAATTTTTGTAAAAACTGATTCAAGAACCTACCTTAAACTTTATTTTTAGCTTTTGTTTTTTCGTAGAGACTTCTTTTTCTGGTTCTCGTTCCCTATCTGAATCACTATGCGACTCTGATTTGGTCTCTTTTAGGGTGCCAAGGAACTTTTCGTTGACCTTATTAGAAAGATCGCCAGAGTGTGGAATAAAATCATCAGGTTTTTCCCATCTGGATTCTATTCAACACATTTTAATAGTCATGTTATTCAGTTAGCAATTCTATTTAGAGGAAATTCCCAATATAATGCTTCCTGCTAATTACATCTGTTTCACGTCATCACTTGATCACAAAGGTAATAAATAAGAATTTCCAAAACCCTTTCTTTTGTACCTTTCAGAAATGAACTTCAAACAATTTGGATTTATACTACATATAAAAACTATAATCCCCAATGGAAAGAGACCTAAGAACTAGACATTTCGAAGGATTCTCACCATTTACCTAATACAATTTCAGGCAACATGTGATAATGAACACACGTTAGATTTCCTGGGATGTTCACAAACTGAAATGGTACTCTGAAGATCTGAATGAATTTAATTTGTCATTTTTTACATAGAAGGAAAAAAATCTTGATTGAACTCTACTGCCATCCTGTGGTTTAGTGGGTGCTTTTAATAACATGATAGCACTTCTAATTATCTTACAGTTAATCTCTATTTTTAGTTTAATAAAAGGCAGAGGGATTCTAAAATTTATTGTCCAACTGGAACAGTTTTAAGAATGAAAGGTAACCTATCAAAAATTACACTGGTTCAGATATACTATACTTGATCTTAGCCAAAAGGCCGAGAAGCGATACACTGGTTCAGATATAAACTGAAACTGTTGAGAGCAATTCAATATGTATACTTCCTTATAAATACAGGATTCTTTACTGGACTAATGTAAAGCTTTTCCTGATCTATATTTCACAAGTAACAAAAGAACTTTCTGGAAATCATTTACTAAGCACCCACAATGTACCAGGCACTATTTTGGGAACATTGTAGATCTGACTGTCCTGACTCCAGAGTATATCTGATCAACTACAGGCACAGTGTCTTGTCCATGATATAGCTGGGCAAGGGAAGAAACTGCACTGAGCTCAGATCAAACTCTGGAATGAGGCTGTATCACTACATTTTATCTCTATCAAGGTTCAGTACCTCAATTTTACTGAGATAGAACCCACTGCAATCATTGGGCAGGTGAGATATTTACTTGGCGAATAAAAGGGCCCCTTCCTCCTAAAAGATGTAATGCTATGTAGAGCATATATGGATAACAGGAGTCAAAAAACAAAACAAAACAAAAAAAAGCCCTCCAAAGTTACATCAATACTAAAGCTATTTTGGTAAGTTTAACAGTAGTAAAAATCAAGTAAAATTATGAGGTAATAATTATGCATGTTTTAGAAATATTTAAACAATGACACAGCATCAAACAAGCAAAACTGAAAATTTGACAATCTCAGTCACTGCTAAAATAGCTTGGTTTTTTTAAAAAAGGAAAAGGCAAGTTGAATTAAATATCTATAAGGTGTCTTCCAAGGTAATTATGTTTCCAATAACCATGACTTTAAAAAATGGCCAAAAAAGTAAAAACAATTTTTTAAAAAATTGCGAATGGAGTGGTTAATTGAGAGTAACAAAGTATGTATTATACATGGAAATCTTTTTTGCATTGCACTACTATTTTTAAATTATGAAAAATATAACTTTACCAAAGAAATATGTTTATCACAATATAAAATCTCCAAGTTCATATGTCTTCTCAGCAGGCCAAAGGTACAATTTTAGATAAAGTAATCGAAGGTAATACTTGCCCCCTGTTTCTGTATTATAGTAATAGGTATAACCATCTTCGCTTAAACCTTCTATCCAAACGGACTTCGCTGTTGTCTAATGGGAGGAAAAAAGCAGCATAAACTGAGGCTTATAGTATGGTTGTACATTAGATCAACTAAGGCAAAGTCAGTCACCCTTTCTCCTTTCTTCTTGACACCTGGGAATTAAGATGGTATTACCTACTGATCATGGCCAGAAAGCTTGGTTTGAGTTAATCATGGGCCAGCTTTTAGGGATACCAATTTTCATCTTTGAAAGTCAGTAAACTATAGGTGGAGGGGATATATGAATGGCAACTGACAACAAAACAACTAATAATATTTTCCCTGCAAGGAGTTTTTGGGCAGACATCAATTTTCAACTTCACCCAGCCTTCTAACAAAAGAATTACAGGTAAAAAAGAATAAAGCATGTGTGTGTGGGGACTTATTTGGAAGTAAATTTGCTTCATAAGACTCTACAAAAACACTAGAAGCCAACAAAGAAAAAGTAAAAACACTATTAATTTGCTTCAGTTACCTTTTTTAAGTTTCCTTGAAATCCTTCAGGCTTCTCCCATTGAGATGCTTAAAAGAAAACATATTGTATTTATAAAATCTTTTTGCTTAAAAATAAAACTTTCCAAAATTTTTAGTTAGGCAAAAATTATAAGATAGTCCACGTGTACAAAAAACTATAGGTTTATAACAAAGTTTGTTAAAAAAAAAACTGAATAAGAACACAAGCAAATACAATGTAACCAAAAAAAAAAGGAAAGAGAGAATGAAGGATTAGAAGTTACTGAATTTCAAAGGAATTATTAGAAACAGGTAGGGCTTCTCTTAAAAGACTTCATGAAATGTAGGCTGCTAAAGTTTTGAAGGAATGAGTTGGCCTTGTGACATCTTGGGGCAGAGAGAGGGGTGGAATGAGTAACTTAGAAGAGGAATAAGAAAGTATGCAGGAATTAAAAACAAGAATTACTGAGAGCAAGAATATATAAAGTAGGATGGTGAATAAAAGCAAGCAAGCAATGGGCACTAGAAGGGAGAAAAGACATAATTAATAAAGTTTCTTTATAAATTTGAGTTAGATTACCAAACAAATAAGCACTTATGGTTCACTGTGGAACTACTAAAACATGCATCTTACTTCAGGCTCAGTGCAAGGCTAAAAGATTACTATTTCTATGTAGTCTAAAATTGATTGTGATTCTGAAAACCATAATTATAATAATAACTTGTAATACATGATTAACTCATCTCATTTTCTACCCTTGTGACCATTCATAACTTTTTTCCTGGTTTTTCTTCTATCCATTCCTTTTAGATATGTACTACCTACCATCTTTTTTTTCACCCACCCTTTTAAATTTCTGTTTTCTTTTTTCTTCTTGCGTTCTTATATATTCCTAAAAGTTAAAATACTGTCTACATTCCTAGATTCAATTTACCTCCCTAAGTCCAGATGCTAATCTTCAAGCAGCTATTGAAAATTGACTCATGAATATTCTATAGGTACCTCAAACTCAACATATTCAAAATTAAATTTATTAGCATGCCACTTAAATTTACTGTTTTTTCTGTATTTCATATCCCAGTCCTACAATATTTCATATCCTAGTTCTCTATGATATGACTTTAGTCTACTTTTCTGTCTTACTTTTTCTGACGTGACACTGTCTAAAGAACCTCACGTGTTACCTCCACTGGATGATTTTCAAAACTTTCAAATCCTTTTTAGATTCCCATTGTTCTGTCAGGAATGCTTATTATATCCTCTTAACACCGTACCAAAATTTGTCTTTATTGTAATAACTTTGGAGTGTCTCTATCATGATAGGGACAGTTTTAAGTATACAAATGGTGAGCAAGATGACATCATTCCTGATGCCCTCATTTTAATTTATAGATTTAGCTCAAAAGTAATTTCTGTCAGTTACTATTCTGTACTAGTTCCATGCATAGAAGACTTACCTCCTGTGATAAGATCATAATAGTAACGGTAACCCTCAGAGGATATGCCTTCCACCCATCTGCCCTTTGAAGGCTCTTTTTTCTTTTTTTTCTTTTCTTTTGGCTGCTTTGATGCTGAGGGTGGTGGGATAGTGCTGGTTACTGGTGATATGCTTGGCTCTGGAATTTCTAGAGAAAAGATGAGAGGCATGTGAATAGCCAAAGTAACTTTTTTTTTTTTGCTGGCACAGAACATTACTAATGTTATTTTAATCAAGTCTGCAAGATATTTTTGTGAACTTAATTATTATACAGTTCATTTGAAATACTAAACATGCATGAATATCCAGAAGACTTATGAAAAAGAATAAGGATAATATAGCTACCAGCTATTAAAATTCATTCTCAAACTATGGTTAGAGAAAGCCAGCAGTAGCTGATTCAGGAGTAAGTCAATAGGTTACTGAAACAGAATAGCACAGAAACAAATCCAAAGTGCAGAGTCCTGGTACTACTTCCTTTTTTTTTTTTTTTTTAAGATTTATTTATTTATGCATACAAGAGCTGGGGAACAGGCCAGAGGCGCAGGGGGTGAGAGGATTCACCAGAGACAGAGTGTGGAACAGAACAGGCATATTGACCAAAGTACACTGCTGAGGGCAGCAATGGGAGAGTCAGGAGAGGTCTGCCGCGCCATATGGGAATCTCCCTGGCCGGCCGGGAATCGAACAAGCACTGCAGAGGCTGTGGACAGCTTCACAGTGACGTACTCAACCCGCTGCGCCACCGGGGAGGCCCTGCACTGTACATTTTAAGGAATATATGTTATTTTGGAAAACAAAGCTGTGAAAAATATTTAATAAGAAAAACACATTTTATTTATTTTAAAAGATTTATTTATTTATTTATTTATTTATTTATGCATACAAGAACTGGGGATTATGAGGGTAAAAAGGTTTACCAGAGACAAAGTGGGGAGCAAGGCAGGGGACTGACTGAAATACATTGCTGAGGGGAGCAGCAGGCAAGACAGAAGAGGTCTGCTGCGCCATGTGGGTGAGCTCCCTGATCTTGGTTCAAACTCATGCTGCAGTGGCTGCTGATACCTTCAGAGTGCTGAGACTTAACTCCTTGCACCACCAGGGAGGGCTCCCCAAAATACTATTAATATAGAATATTAAAATTTGCTCACAGGGCCTCCCTGGTGGCCCAGCGGTTGAGTGCTGGGTTGCAAAGCAGCCTGCAGCCTCTGCAGCGCCGGTTCAATCCCCGGCTGCACCCCAGCCACTGGAGGAGGGTCCTGCATGGCTCGAAGACCTCTCCTGCCGCCCGCTGCTCCCCTCAGCAGTGTACTTCGGTCCTTCTGCCTGCTCTGCTCCCTGCTCTGGCTCTGGTGAATTCTCTCACCCTCCCTCGCTTTTGACTGTACCCAGTGCTTGCATAAATAAATAAATAAACAAACAAAATCTCCCAGTCCATGTAATTGATAACACGAATTTTCAACAACTCCTTTTAAATCTGCAGGAATGCTGTATTCTTTTTCCCCTTAAAATAAACACAGCTTCATCATTATAGAAACACTGTATCTTCCTGCTTCTCTTAAGTAACATGTTCAAAATAATATTTTTAAAGTCTGACTACAACTATTTTAATTTGATGAGGACAATGTCAATCACTGTTACTCTGCTTAAAAATTTAACTGAAAGCAGTTTTTATTAAAAATTATCATTCCATGGGCTTCCCCGGTGGCGCAGCGGTTGAGCGCTGGGTTGCGAAGCTGCCCGTGGCCTCTGCGGTGCTGGTTCGATCCCTGGCTGCTCCGCGGCCACCGGAGGAGGGTCCCACATGGCGCGCAGACCTCTCCTGCCGCCCGCTGCCCCCCTCAGCAGTGTACTTCGGTCCTTCTGCCTGCTCTGCTCCCCGCTCTGGCTCTGGTGAATTCTGTCACCCTCCCGCGCTTCTGACTGTACCCAGTGCATGTGTGAACAAAACAAAACAAACAAATAAATAAAAAACATGCCTCTATAAAAAAAAAAAAAATTATAAAAAAAAATTATCATTCCATGTTGACTATTCAATCCTAACATTATGAAAGATCAACCACTGAAATCTGCTACAAGCCTGGTTTAAGGACAATATGTCATAGAAGAAATGCTCACAGAAAGCTTCCAACTTAAAGTTCAAATGCAATGACAAGAGGAATAATTCTACTTAAATATCTTTTATCTGGAACTAGGTTATCCTTAAGCCCTTAAAATTATCTACCTTCTAGGAGTAAAGTTGTATCAATAATTACTATGTCCTTATTGTGTCCACAAAAAGTAAATTCACTGCAATTCAACCAGACAAATAAATATGGCTCATGGTTTTAATAAAGGATAAAATAAATTATAATGCAAGACTATTTCTTAATGAACAGTCCCTTTTAGTTGAATAATGAGAGTATCTAAGATATCCAAGTGTTTTTGAATCACTGACCTAAGACAGAACTAGGACCAGGTAACCATCAAAATAGTGTGGCTGATAAAAGATGAGGCTCTAAAAGCAAAACAAAAGTGCATGAGCAAAGTCCCACAGAACAAATAGAGCTACAACGCATATGAAAAGCACTAAAAATATATACCCTGAGTGTATAATCTCTTTATGGAAACAATAAAAGCTCACTTAGCATGACCTCTGATGTTACTTTGAAAACATGCTGTCTTTTTTTTTTTTTTTTTACCTGACTCTAAGCCAAGCCTTTTCAAATCCTCTTGGTATGCTTTGAGGGCAGCTGCCTCCATTGCTGCAAACTCCTTTGATGCTTTTTCTTCTTCCTTTGCCTTATCCAAGCTTTTCTGTTTAATCTATATAAGACATATAAGAGAGTGAAAGCTAGATAAAGGACTAACATTTACATAGAAAAACTGGCAAAGACAAAGAAACTTAAATTACCTCACTGATCCTCTTTGCAACATTTTCCTTATGATTCTTTCCTCTTTCATGAAATTCAACACTCTCGAAAAAACAAAACACAAAGCAACGTAATATGTATAGTAAAGTAGCAGGGTAAATATATAACAAAAATATATAACAAAATTGAAATTAGAATGATTGGTGGAAAAGAAAGATAATTCTAAGCAAATTGGCTTTTTTTATCAAATGAAGCTAAGAAACTGAACTGCATTATTTATTTTTATGCCCTCTGACTAGGTTTCCCCTTTGGTGCTTAAAATAGACTATGATGACCATATTAATGGAGAAAAATACAAGGTATTTTGATGACTAATCTAGTGAATATGATTATAATGAGGATTATAATGAAGACATGAAGCCAAAAGAGTAGGAAAAAAATCTTTAAGAAACAACTCTCAACATGAAATGTCAAAATCAGTAAGCCTCTAGAATTTGTACTGCTCTACCTGCCACATTAGTAAGAGATAAAAACAATGATCCTTAGAACCTTAATTCTCCAAACTCCTCCTAAATTATAAACAAATATTCTTATATACTGTGGTTATGATACAAAATGTAAAACTCCTATGGAGGACAATTTGACACTATTAGCAAAATTACAACTACATTTATTTACCCTTTGACTCAGTGATCCCATTTTCTGGGAGTTTATTTTCCGCACAAAACAGTATTATGTACAAGTATTCACTGAAGCCATGTCATAAAAACATTCCAAGTATCCACAAATAAGGAACAGGTTAAAAAAGCCCTGCAGGCTGCTGTAATAGAACACAAAGAATTTTCCTATATGCTGATATGGAGAGCTCCAGGATAGTGTTGACTTTTTTTTAAAACTATGGTGCAGGACAATGTACATTGTCTGTTACCTTTTACATATATTAGAATAAAAATCTATAGAGGCACATAGAAACAGTATAAAGATAGACAAGAAAATGAAAACAGTGGTAACCAAAGAGAATGATCTTAACTAGATGGAAAAGGTGGGTGAGTGAATGTAACTACCTATTTAAAACAGCCAGAAATGCTTCCTAAAATTCGAATGCCTGGTTGTACGTAAACTTTGCAAAATAAATTTTGTCAATCAAATCTTCTATGATGCACTAGCTGAGCTAGTCTAAAGTACTACTGTGAATTCCTCTTTAAAGTGTGTTACTCTATATAAAGTATCATCCTCTTCTCCTACATACTGGATTTCCAAAAGTTGATTATATCACATAAAGAATATGAAATAAATATAAAAATAAATTGTTTCTAATTAATGATTGAAGCAATGTATATTCGTAATTCAAGAAGATGACTATCTTAGAAGGGGTTATTTAGTCTAGGTAACTAATAAATTTCCTTTAATTGCATGGGTACCTTCAAGGAGGAGAGACCAACAGTAATCTGTGTAGGTTTTAAAATTTGTGTCCATTTATTTCTAAGGATGGCCTAAGTGAAAGAAGATAGTCAAGACCTACCTTGACTAAGGAAAAAACAAAACAATATCCAGAAGAAAAATAACCCAAACTCCTTACAGACAAGAATAACTACATGTCTATCAACGAAATACATTACTAAAGCTATTCTTTTGTGTATCCAACATTACCAAGTAAAAAGAATATGAATGCATGATATACTTAAAAGATGCTTATGTACTATGACATACATGAGTTGTGGAAAATCAACAGCACTGTCTTTTGTTTTATGTCTTACGAACTGAATCTAGACCATAAAATACAGTTAAAATGTTCTTAAAAGAAGTGCCATTTTCATAACAGAGGCAATGATGTTATTTCAAACTGAAGTGTTCACAGATATAAAGCTTTGTCTCAAATATATTTCTCTCTAGAGCAGAAACTAAACAAGAAAACCACAATAATGTTCTTTTTATGTGTTACAGGTCCTCTGCTTTTATTTTTTGGGTATACGAGAGTATTACAAACAATATCATAATGTAAGTGGTATACAAATATAACTCATAATACCAACTCAATGTCCACTTCCTGACTGTTACTAAGGGGTCATAGAGAAATAATTTGGCTTAATATATAATCAAATTTAGACTAAGTGAAAAAGACAAAGACTACAGATTTCCTACAAGGAGTGAAGGACAAGAGAAATATCCAGATGTTGTGTGGGGGAAAATGAAGCATAATATTTATGAAAGTGCCTTGTAAACTGAGTTTAGATCAAAAACAAACATTTCACAGAATTCATTATTATTAGCATCTCTAGTAGTGGAATTATCATACAGGCCTATTGTCCGCTATCCAGCACTTGCAGTAATCACAGAATTTCTTTGGCTGTGACTTCCAGTAGTCTGCCCTGAAAAAGGGAAAAACAAGACTAAGCTTTATCATTTGAAAGAATAAAATTCTGCTTGCTTTCCATCTTCTTAGACTGTGAAATATAAGTAAGCCCTGCTGAATCTTGTCTTGTTAAACACACACAACACCCTTGATTTATTATTTGTCTGAATGAAGCAGGCAACAGAACTTGCTGCTTGTAGAGTAGAAAAATTCTGCATCGGATTGAAAACACCCTGAAATAAAAAACCGTTGGCAATGGATCACAGTGGAAGACAATGGGTGCCTGGGTGGGTATGACGATGACTACACCTGGGGAATGGCAGGAATCCTACACTTCCAAAACGCTAACAAGGATGTAAACCAATGGTTTTAAAAAACCAAAAATTAAAAACAGCTTCAACCAATTCTCCTTACTGCCATCAGTGTGAAGAAATTAGTAACACGTTAGAGAAGATTATCCTTTCTATTCCTTTCTGACGTGGTGGGAGGCTGCTGTAATGGAGGCCTGAAGAAATAAAAAAAGTTCGCTTTAAATCAAGTTTTTCCCACCAGAAGAACAAAGCACAAGACTCCTCTGGTGGGAGACTGTGGTTCCTTCGAGACTTTCAGTTAATACAATTTGTTCTGGAGCCTCAGGGCAAAAGAGAGTTGGTGGAAAAGTCAAGAGACTTCTCAGCCCGCAAGACCAAAAAAAAAAAAAAAAAAAAAAAGTCATTACGTTATGCAGGCCTGGCCCCTTCTAGCAGGCGGAGGAGACAGGGGTGGCGGCTGTCCAACCCCAAACTTTCACAATCCTCCAGGGTTCCAGAGCTGAAACCAACAGGGTGCCGGCGACCCCGAACGACGAGGAGGCGGGCGTGCCCCGCGGCTGGGCCGGCCACAGCCCCACCTCCGCAGGCCGCCCGGCTCCCCCGCGAGGGCTCGCGCCCCAGGCCCGGGGCGCTCCGGGGGCAACACTCCCCCCGCCCCGAGAACCGGCCCGGCCGGTCTGAGACCGGTTCCGAGCGAGTTAAGAGCGCCTCCGTCACGCCCCCGGCCGCCAGGCGGGGGTGCCGGCGGGAGAGCCCCCGCGGGCACGGCCGCGCAGAGGAACAAAACCCCGTTGTTCCCAGCCTGAGACCCGACTCACATGACTCCGCGAGTCGCCTCCGGGCCCGGCACAGGCTCGCGATCTCCACGCGGGACGACTGGGCCCCGGCCCGCTCCCAGGCCCACCCAAGCCTCCCCGCCCGACGCCGCCCTGCGCGTCCGGCCCTGCGTCGCGCCGCTCCCCGCTACGGGTGCCCGGACGGCCCAAGCGGCGCTCGCGCGCGCCTCCGCTCCCCCTCCCCCCGGAGGGGCGGTACTCCGGGCGCCGGAGAGGTGGGGTCGGTATAAAGGGGTTGAGGTCACCGAGAAGGGGCGAAAGCGCGACGGGACCCGAGCGGGACGACAGGAGCCGCCAGCCTTAGGTCCCCGCGTCATCCTGCGTTCTCTCGCCCTCTCGCCCTGGGCTCCAGACCCGCCACCATCCTCCGGGGCTCGCTGGCTCGGGGCCAAGGAGCTCTCGCGCCGCCTCCGTCCCGAACGCAAACAGCTGTTCCCAGAGACGTCGCCGCCCTCAACTTTGCCAACTAGTCCGCACGCACTTTGACCGGCGCAACCACCCGGACTTGTAGGCTGGGGGCCGTTGGCGGAGTTTTAAAAAAAAAAAAGAAAGGTGAAATAGCTGCTTTCGGGCCTGGAGTGGCTGGGTTTCGCTTCAGAACTTTGCTGAGGCCGCCGAGCAGCCCCGCCCCGCCTCCGCGACGCCCGCGCGCTCGGGCCGGGCTCGTCCCTCGCCCCGGAGCGCGTGGGCAGCGGCGGCCGCGGCCGGAGCGGCGCACGGGCGGGAGTGGCGGTGACGCGACGGGGAACGGAGGCAGCGGCTGTGCTGGCGCTTGTCAGGTGAGTCTCCGCGCTGCCTCTAGCAGCTCTTCCCATATGGTCTAGCGGTTAGGATTCCTGGTTTTCACCCAGGCGGCCCGGGTTCGACTCCCGGTATGGGAACGACGTAGCTTTTTATTTTTTTTTTTGAAATTAATTTTTATCGTCGATACGAAAACGTGATTTATTTTATTTCCTGTGGTGCTGGCTCTTTCCTACCCCCTTTCGCGTGAATTTATAGAAAAACGAGGTGACTGCAGCTGTTAGTGGCACGGTGACCCGGGCTGCGGGGTGGGGAGCCACGAGTGCTGCATCGGGCGCTCGGGGTGCCCGGCGGCGGCGCCGGGAAGGAGTTTCACTTTTCCCTGGGCTGCTTTCCTGCCCCTCCGGCCCCGGGCCGTCCCTTTCCCAAACGCTTTTGGGGGATGATGATTAACTCCAGCTTCGCTTTATCTCCTCCCGGCGACCCCCTCAGGCCCACACCCTGCTCTGTCGCCCCCTGCTGATTGGCCCCTAGTGACGCGCGGCGAGGCACCCCCCACCCCCACCCCGTCCTTGGCGCCCCGGAGCCTGCATCCCGCGGGCAGAGCTCGTTATCTCCCCGCCGGGTGTTTACGAGACACCCCCAACCCCCACCTCAAAACATCCTCCCGGGGGCTCTGGGCGGGCGGGCGAGCCCGGCGCCCGCGGGCGCTCTGGCCCTTCCTCCAGCTGCCAGGGCTGCTGCGTGTGCCCCCAAGTCCGCCCTGGCGGCCCAGCCCAGCTCCGAGGCCTATCAGCGAGGCCGTCCCAGCTGGACATTTGGGGCGCTGGTCACAGCTCACAAAAAGCACCCCAGACTCCAGAGACACAGACTCAAGTGCTTTTGCTTGGGAAGCCCTCTGGAATAAGGAATGTCCCCCCTCTTCCCATGTTCCCCCCCCACACACACCCCGCGGAAAGAAAAATACCACTATGATGAGACAGACGTCTTTAAAGAAGAAAATCGCCTTTCCAAAGAGTCTAACTTCTTTGGTGCCGCTGATAGAAAATCATGGGGTGGAGGTGGGGCTTGGAAGGGGAAAAATTGGCCGCAGACTGGGGAGGGGATGTTATAACAGAGTTTCACTGTATTTTTAAATATAGAAGCTCTGTGTTTATTACAAAGAAGGGGCAGCTGTGTCAGCAGCATGTGAGCTGTAAATGAAACAAAAGCGTTATCTTAAATGCAAGCTGAAATGGGGAAACGGGGTGAGCTATGATGTTTAGTCTATTGGGCCTCTGGAAAGAAATGAAGAAGGAAAAAAGTGGTTCTTGTGGATGGGTGTCGGGTCATTACTATGAGAAGTTTTGGTTGCTAGTATGTGCATTCCCTGTTCCATAGTTGGAACTGCACAGTGAGTTTTGAAATAATCTGTTACTGTGATCTGCATGGTTAAAGTCTAATTACTTTAAAGTCGTAAGTAAACCTCCACAACTAAAAATGTTTTAAGTCTCTTCACTAATTCAAGCAAACTCTACCAGATGCTTTTTTAAAGTGACTGATGCACAGGTTCTTCATGTTAGGTGGAGGTGGATAGAATTCCGAATGGAATCTTGTTTTGGCCCTGGTGATCTGCTCTATGACCAGGAGTAGATCTCTCAACTTGTCTATGCTGAATTCAGAGCCCTAAATTCTCGATAATAGATATCACTCACAAACTTAAGATAGAGTTGCAAGAATTGTTAGGCATTTCGTGAACAGGTAATGAAAAGGGAAAAGTTTCATTTGAATTAAATAAGTATCTTTATTAAGAAAGTGCTTACATAAGGAATTATTGATAGTTTTGAATTTGGGAGGAAGCAAAGATCCTTCTACCTTTTCTCCAGAGAAGGCTTAACGCTTGCTTGACCTTGCATTTTGTTTTGACTTTGCATCTTATCATATCACACGGTTTTCAAATGTGTGTGATTTTTAACTGAGCACCCAGTAATTGGAAATAGCTCTCTATATGCCTGAGGTTATGCCAAGGGGAATAGTTTGGTGACACTCTGTCCAAGATGCAGCCTCATCTTTTGTATTGTTGTGTGCCAAGTGCAACTGAGTAAGGCGACATCTGAGTTGCAGATGTGTTGCAGGAACACAGAAGTGAGAATTTAGTTCTTATGAAGAGTACTGGAGTAGAGAACTGGAGGGGAGAGTGTTTGCTCCGAACCTTGAAGAACTGGTTGGATTTCTCCTGGTAGGGAATGTGACATCTTAAAACTGAGGTGCTCGCAAGTGTTAGTCTGGCAAGTAGTCTGAGTTTAGCAGGTGCCTGGAGGGAGAGCCATGGTAGATAGAGCTAGGACAACAGAAGAGAATTTCAACTCAGCAAGTTTTGGCTAGCTAACAAACAGGTTCTTTAATCAAGGCAGTACCATTTTATGTGACTAGAGTTTTTAAAACTCTAGTGTTTTTGAAAAAGCAAAACATTATCAGTGATATGTGACAATTTCTTGTTTTAGGAGATTCAAACAATGTCTTTTTCCATGTACCTGTTTTTTTTTTCTCATTATGTTTCAAAGTAAAGGCTTTGAGAAAGAAAAAAATTCAAACAATATGGAAAATGTAGACTATATTGTGCCTATGGTCTAGTAACTGAATATAAATTTTTAATTAGTAGAATGAGAGAAAAGCTATCATCTTGGTTTAAATTATGAGACTGATATGCAACTCTATTATTGACTTGCTGTATTGAAATAACCTTGCTATTCTGGATAGAGCTTCTAGTAACTGTTAGGCACGCACCTTAAATTGGAGATAATTTTGTAAGGATTCATTTGTGTGCTTATTTCTTGTTACCAAGGCACCATTGGTAGTCATGTTTTTTTTTTTTTAAAGAATTTTTTTTATAGAGGCATGTTTTTATTTATTTGTTTGTTTTTGTTTATACACGCACTGGGTACAGTCAGAAGCGCAGGAGGGTGAGAGAATTCACCAGAGCCAGAGCGGCGAGCAGAGCAGGCAGAAGACCGAAGTACACTGCTGGGGGGAGCAGCGGGTGGCAGGAGAGGTCTGCGCGCCATGTGGGACCCTCCTCTGGTGGCCGGGGAGCAGCCGGGGATCGGAGGCCGCGGGCAGCTTCGCAACCCAGCGCTCAACCGCTGCGCCACCGGGGAGGCCCGGTAGTCATGTTTTAGATGTTCTTTCTTGAGTCACAAAATAAAGTGATACTGATTGAATAGATTGAAAAGTGTGAATTTACTGTACTCATTAGTCTTTTTAATACTTGCTGCCATAGATGCAACTGGAAGAAAAGCTAAAGTTTAATAAATGTTTGCATAGATGAACACCTGTATTTAAAGAAGTGTAAAGGATTTTAAAATGATTGCAGTTTAGTAAAATCCAAAGACCATACTATTGAGGACCAACATTGTCTGACTTTTGCTTACCTCCCAATTTCATCTCTACTCTCGGCCTCTTCATTATAGTTCAGTTACACTGGCTTCTTGTTTATTCCTTGAACACACCAAACTTGTTCTTTTCTCAGTTTTATTACTTGATGTTTCCCTTTCAGCTCTTCACATCTCAAGTCGCATTATGTTCTCAGAGAGGTCCTTTTTGACTACCTTAGTGAGACACTCCCTGCTTACTTTATCTTGTTTTATGGCCTCCTCCCCCCTATTATTTGAAATTAACCTTTTTATTTCTGTCTCATTCTATTAGAATATAAGTTCCTTATGGATAAGAATATTCTAAAGTGAGGGGGACAATAGTGATGAAGTTGTAACCCTCACATATTATTGGTAGAAATGTAAAACATTGCAGTTGCTTTGGAAAACAGTTGGGGAGTTCTTAAAAAGTGTTAAACATAGTTACTATATGACTAGCAATTGCACTTCTAGGTGTATACCCAAGAGAAATGAAACCAGTACACACAAAGCTTATGTGCCACAGATGTTTGTGACAGTATTATTCATAAACAAAAAAGTGCAATCAACCCAAATGTCCATTTACTGATGAATGAATAAATAAAATGTGATGTGTCCATGCAATCAAATATCATTTAGCAATAATGATTTTACAATTTGAATCAGTCTCAAAGATGTGATGCTAAGTGAAAAATGCCTGGCACAAGAGATGATATTTTGCATAATTCCATTTGTATGAAATGTCCAAAATAAGCAAATATATAAAGAAAGAGACTAGATTCCTGGTTTACACTCCAACTCTGGTTCCTAGATAATGGAATGTAGCAAGTGCTCAGTAAATAACTGATGATGGAGGTTAAAGTGCACAGATAATTATGATACAACATATGGTATGATAAGTGTTCAGAGAGGACTAAGACCAGAGTCTTAAGAGTCTAAAGGTTTCCAAAATATCACATCTGGATTTGTCCAAAGGGCATTAGAAAAAGCTCATCTGGGAGGCAGCATTTGAGATGGGCTATGAAGGCTGGTTGGGCTCTTTCTGTTAGAGATAGTGGTGGTGGGAGGCAAGGCTTTAAGAGGAAGCAAGCGTGAACAGAGGCACATGAACAGATTGCTAGCACATTTTGGCTGAACTGAGGGTACAAGTAGGATAGGAATGGGACATAAGGGTACAAAAATAGATTAATGTCTGTAGCAGATAATGTCAGCACTGGAGATCTTTTTATCTTTATATCATCCCCAACTCCCAGGCCCTTAACCCCTAGTGGGCTTCCAATGGTTCATCCCTAGGAAGAGTCTTAGCCCTGACCTGCAGTGCCTGAGGGCCTAATCCCCTTCCCCTAACAGTTTTCAACCCAAGACCGGCCCTCCAGTCTGGAGTGTAACTTGGAACAGGGACTTTGTCTTTTTCCCCTCTGTATCACCAGCACTTGGAGCAGTGTTTGGAATTTGGTGAGCATTCAGAAAATATTCGAATGAAGGATGTGCAGCTTCAAGGTCTGTTCAAAGTAAAATTCACTTTGGAAATCTCCTTGACTCTTGCAGAATCTTTAGATAGGAGAATTTGGAAGGTTCTAATTGTCAAGGTCTTTGGATTTAAGGGTAACGAGTGTTTAACTTAGCTAGAGGAAGGAATTTCTGGTAATATGATAAATGTTACAATGAAATTAATTTGGTGGTAGTGTGCAGGATAAACTGGAGGATGGAAGGTTTCTGTCTGTGGTGCTCATGCCCCTTCCCAATCCCTAACAGCTCTCTGCCTCTAGTACTTTGCCTAAATAGGGTGGTGGCTACAGAATAAAAAAAGAGAGACATTGAATGAAAATTTTAAGATGTCAGAGTTATTGGGCCTCCCCCGTGACGTGACGCAGTGGTTGAGCGCTGGGCTGCGAAGCTGCTCGCAGCCTCTTGCAGCACTGGTTCGATTCCCGGCCACCGGCGAGGGTCCCACAGGGCACGCAGACCTCTCCTGCCACCCGCTGCTCCCTTCAGCAGTGTACTTCGTCAGTCTGCCTGCTCTGCTCTCCCCTTTGGCTCTGGTGAATTCTCTCACCCTCCCGTGCTTCTGGCTGTACCCAGTGCCTGTATAAATAAATAAATAAATCTTTAAAAAAAAAAAATCAGTTATTATTCCTAAAAAAAACAAAAATAGGGAAGTTGTGAACGAAGAATTTGTTTTGGAGAGGACAGGCAAATTTTTGTTCTTAGGGTTGGTCAGTAAACTATTATTGCCTACCTGCATGTGTGTATGTGTATGGCATTTTGAAAATTGAAATTGTGTATTGAAGCTAAATGCAAAGACTGTGAGACTGCCACCCTGTGGTCAATAAAACTTAGAATTCAAATATTATAGTAAAATTTCATTCATTTCAGATGTACTCATTTAAAACTGATTATGGCTCATCTACCTTGGCATATGCTGTTACTGTACTCATTAAATATAAACTTGAGATCATTTTCAAAACTTTCTTTGAGGTGTTTAAATAAATGGAATCTAAATAACAATAGCTTTATGAAAAAAGAAACTCAAAAGTTGTAAAAGAAATTCAAAGATGATTTTTGAATTTCAACAAAGAATGAAATTCAAGAATGCTTTTTAGGTGGCATACCTTTGCTCTAAAAATTCATAATAAAGATTGTGTCATTTAATTAATTGGTTTTTTATTTATTTATTTATTATACAAGCACTGGGTACAGTCAGAAGCGTGGGAGGGTGAGAGAATTCACCAGAGCCAGAGCAGGAAGCAGAGCAGGCAGAAGGACCAAAGTTCACTGCTGAGGGGAACAGCAGGCAGGGCAGGAGAGGTCTGTGCACCATGTAGGACTCTCCTCCGGTGGTGGCTGGGGAGCAGCCGGGGCTCGAACTGGTGCTGCAGAGGCTGCGGGCAGCTTCGCAACCCAGTGCTCAACCGCTTCGCCACCGGGGAGGTCCAAGATTGTGTTTTTCAAAGCATTGTGGCATGTGGGCCTGTTGTGAAATGGCCTTTACCTCCTTCTATTGTTAAGAATTTTTTTAATACATTTGGTATTGTCCTTGAGGACTACAGGTCTTGAGAAATACATGAAAAGTATTCTCCCCTCTTTTTATTGGGTGGGGTGGCTAAGTGAAAATTGCTTTCCCTTCCCATTTTTCATACAGTTGGTTTTTATTGTTAGACTTTCCCCATGCTTTAGTATATTGTCTTGTGTCTGTAAATGAGTTCGATTATATTATGTGTTAATTTAGGAGCGCAGTCTGCAAATATAACTGAAGTAGTGATTGTGAAAGACTTACTTTCTCTCTGCAAATCAGGAAATGGCTCAGTCTTGAACTCTACAAAATAAAACTTTCCCAGAACATAAACTGTTTGCAGTGTAATGCTGTAAGTAGCTTACACACTTGTATTCTCTGGAGTGTCAGCAGGGGTGGGGTAACAGGGGTGGGGTATTCATTTAGTGCTTGAATTTTGTGTTGCTAATAGCATAGCAGTGAAGCAGCCTTCTGAGGTCAGTAATTGTACGTTCTTTCCGAGTGTGATATCTAGACTGAGGAAGAGAATGGATGAAGTATTAATTGAGCCCCTAGCCTTTTAAGTTACCTGATACCTTAGGGAGCTTACCTTTTGGCAGTGGAGTGGTTTTCACACATAATGTTAATGTTTCTAAACATTTAAATCTTTATCTGAGTTAGTTTTTCTGAAAAGTGTTACGGTAAACATGATAATACACTTGTTTAAATATTTAGTTTTATCTAACTTTTCCAAAGTAAATTTATGGGGCTGTCATGACTTTTCTGAATTATTTTCTGCTTCATCTATTTCATTATATTCTACAGTTGACATATGCTGTGTCATTTTAAGTGAAGTAGACTATGAAGAGGGAAAATGTAAATGTTTATCTAGATTCACAAAGTACATTGCCTTAAGTTAGTGTTTAATTAGCATAAAATTGGTAGTATTTAAATGTGGTTTGAGAAAAAGAACTTTTAAAATAGTGTTCAGGGCCTCCTGGTGGCGCAGCGGTTGAACGCTGGGTTGCGAAGCTGCCCGCAGCCTCTGAAGCGCTGATTCGATCCCCGGCCGCGGTGAGGGTCCCACATGGCGCGCAGACCTCTCCTGCCGCCCACTGCTCCCCTCAGCAGTGTACTTAGGTCCTTCTGCCTGCTCTGCTCCCAGCTCTGGCTCTGGTGAATTCTCTCACCCTCCCGCGCTTCTGACTGTACCCAGTGCTTGATAAACAAATAAATAAATAAATATTAAATAAATAAATAAAAAAAATAGTGTTCAATCTATTCACTCCTTTCCTGAGTATTGGCACAAAAAGTCAATAAAGTTAGAGATATATTCCTGTTTCCCTAACCTTTTTGAATAGTTTCATTATCATATTGTTTTTAAAATTGTAAATGATGTTGAGCTTATATAAAGAAATGTTTAATTTCATATTTAGCCTGCACTTAAGAAACTTTATCACACAACATCTGCCTTTTTTTTAATGCTGGAATGGTGACTGTTTCAGGACCAGGGGTAGTGTTCCCTTTTAATTTTCAACACTGGTTCATTTTCACAAATGTTAACATAAAGCTTTTTGTTCATTGAAAAGTTATTCCAGCATAGGTAACTTGGAATTTTGATAAAGCAATAACAGCTGTTCCATAACTTTTTTGTTGTTGTGCAAATTTTAATAGGTCCTTTGCTTTTTTAAAAGTAGATCTCCCAATACATAATTTTGACTTAACGAAATACCTTTGATTTGAAACTTTTTTGTGTTTTATGTTAAATCTCTGGAAAGGTATTCAGCAAGTGACATCTAGATCCAGAGAATCTTGTAGATAGTTTTAAATTTTTACTGTAGTTTAGTTTTTTTTAACTTTTTTTTAAAAGATTTATTTATTTATTTATACACGCACTGGGTACAGTCAGAAGCACGGGAGGGTGAGAGAATTCACCAGAGCCAGAGCGGGGAGCAGAAGAGACAGACTGACAAAATACACTGCTGAGGGGAACAGCGGGCCCGGCAGGAGAGGTCTGTGTGCCATGTGGGACCCTCACCGCGGCCGGGGATCGAACCCGTGCTGCAGTGGCTGCGGGCAGCTTCGCAGCCCAGTGCTCAACTGCTGCACCACCAGGGAGGCCCTGTAGTTTAATTTTTTAATTAAAACTTCCTTTTGGATTCAAATCCCAAGACCAGGACACATTTCTGATTTAGGATGTGTTGAGATATTGTATTGTGTGAAACTTACTATGTTTCCAGATTTGTTAAAATTCAATTCCAGCTTTCAAGGTTGTGATGGGATTTGTTTTACCCTAGCTTTTCTAAATATCCATGTTTATAACTGATAACCTTTTATGCCAAGAAACACAAATGTCTCTATTAACTCGGAAGGATGGGTCCCTGCCATTCCCACTGAGTAAGGCAGGCATTTGACCCAGTTACAAGAACTGAAGTAGAAAGACAGTGTAATGGAAGGGATTGAGCACTGGCAGTCTCAGCACACAGGTGAGGGTGGAGAGTAGGGGGAAGTATGTTGTTGGAAGGTAGAACTGTAGGTTTAAATGGAATCGAAAACTCCAAGCAGGCAGTTGGCATCAGGGAATTTAAATATGAGTGGGAGTACCTTTTCTTTGTTCTACCTTGGTTTTTTTCCCATGGTTTTCACATGAACCATAATTTTAGTGTCTCTAGAAATCCTGCCTTGCAAGATTGTTTTTTCTTTTGCATTGTCTTGTAAGTTTATGTAACATGTTTTATTTTAAGTGGGCTTTTTTTTTTAATTTTTAAAGATTATTTATTTATGCATACAAGAGCTGGCATACAGGCCAGAGATGCAGGGTGTGGGGGGCTAGGTGAGAGGATGCATCAGAGACAGAGTGGGGAACAGAACAGGTAGACTGAGTGAAACACACTGCTGAGGGGAGCAGCAGGCGAGACAAGAAGGGTCTGCCTCACCATGTGGGTTGCTCCCTGGCTGGCCGGAGATTGAACTCATGCTGCAGAGGCTGCGGATTGCTTCATAGTGCTGTGCTTAACCCCTTGCGCCACCAGGGAGACCCTTAAGTGGACTTTTAAAACACGTTTGTAGGGAAAAGAAAACACAAAGTTTACATAAAGATGAATCCACCACATACAATCATTAGATTACTGCTAACAAAACAGAAAATATCAAGAGTTGGCGAGAATGTGAGGAAATCTGAGCCCTTGTGTACTATCCAAGGCAATGTAAAATGGTGCCGCATTGAAGAAAACAGGATGACAGTTCCTCAAAAAATTACAAGTAGAGTTAGCATATAATCTAGCAATTCCTCTTCTGGCTATATGTTCAAAAGAATTAAAAGCAGATTCTCAAAGAGATACTGTACCCCCAGGTTCACAGGGGCATTATTCACAATAGCCACAAGGTGGAAATAACCCAAAATGTCAGTCAGTAGTTAAATGGATAAATGAAATGTGGTATATACTTTTAGTGGAATATTTTCAGCTTTAAAAAGAAAGGACACATGCTACAACATGGATGGGCCTTTGGGATATTATGCTAAATGAAACAATCCAGTCACAAAAAGACAATGCATGTGATTCTACTTACATGTGGTACATAGAATAGTCAAAATCATAGAGACAAATAAAATGTGGTTGCGAGGGATGGGGGGATGGAAGATGGGAATTGTTGTTTAGGGGGATATAGTTTCAGTTTTGCAAGATGAAAAGAGTTCTAGAAATTGGTTGTCTAACATTGTGAATATACTTATTACTGCCAGTACCACCAAACTGTATATTTAAAGATGATTAAGATGATAGTTTGTTATGCATATTTTACTACACTTTAAAAAAAAGGCAAATTTGAATTTTTATTTAAAAATTGTACAAATGGGCTGCCGTGGTGACCTAGGAATTAAGTTTCAGTGCTGTCACCTTGAAGGCCCACTGCATGCCCAAGGCCATTGCAGTGGCCTGAGTTCAGTCCCACTAGGGTGCTAACCCACATATGGCACAGCAGACCTGTCTTACCTGCTGTGTAGTTCACCTTAGCAGTATATTTCAGTAAATCTGCCTGTTCTGCTCCCCATTCTGTCTTTTGTAAATCCTCTCACCCCTTCCATGTACCTCTGGCCTATACTCCCGTTATTCTACACAAAAATAAATAAAATCTTAAAAAATAAAATAAAAAGTGTACAGATATAAAACATACCTGTAATGAGATTAAAGTTACCAATTTGGTTTATATTTAAGTGTTAGATGCTGGGGAATAAAAAAACAAAAACAAAACAAAACAAAAAGACAACATCCTCAGGAAGCTTATTATTGCAGGGAGACAGACACTGAATAAATAACAAAGTCCAGGAGACACCTAAGGGAGTCATGGAAAGGGGCCATATTTAAAGGTTTCCCTAAGGAAATGACAGTTGAATAGAGGCCTGAAGGACTAAGTAAGTATTGATGAAGAGAAAGAGGGAAATGGGAAGTGAGGGGAGATTGAGGGAGTATCATTTTGCAAATTTTCAGAAGCAGGAAAGAAAAGGTATACTTTGAGAAATGAATGAAGGCCCTGAGGGCTGTAATGGAGTAAAATGTGATGGGATCAAAGATATATAAAAGATCATATAAGGCACTATAGACCTTGTTAATGTTACTGAATTTTATCTTAAGCAAAGTAGGTAAGCAGTGATGGGTTTCATGCCAAGGAGAATGAAAATGGAATGGAGGGGAAATGAGAAAAATCATGTACCTTTTCGTACAATATGGCCTTTAAATAGTAATTACCTACTTATTCTAGTGCTGGAATGTGAGAAGGACAAATGGTTCAATTATGTTTATTCAGATGCTGTATTGATTGCCAGTGTGGCTTGTTATTGCAAATTGTACAGCAAGTGTGAATTTAAGGGAATTGTTAATGGTAATTGATCATAGGTGCTTTTTATCTTTATACTGGCTTGGTAGTTGAAACCTTCAAAATAAATGAGTTTGCTCTGTGAGAGTCTGTAGTAAAAAGATGAAACATTAGGACATTCAGTGGTGAGGTAGAGAAAGTGGAGGACAGGAGATTGAGGAAAAGTAGTCCAGAACTGGGAGGAAACCAGTAAGAGAGCATTTATTTGGTCTAACAAAACTAATTCTGAAAGTATTAATTGGAATTAGCCCTGTGAGGTCATTGACTTCAGTTAGAATAGATTTAGTGGTATAATAGTAGCTATATTAGATTAGAGGGAATCAAAGAATGAATTGGGAATGAAGAAATGGAGTATAGACATGTCTTTGAGTGAATTTGACTGTGAACGGAGTGAAAAGAATGGTAAATGGAATTGGGATGTATTTGACAGTTGGGGTGTGAAATCATGAATCTTTTTTTAAGGGAAAGCATAAATTTAGAATTTAGATTTTTTTTCTAAGAAAAAACTTCACTAGTCTATGACATATTTGAAAAATATACTACACAATTTGTTTTCTCCTAAGTAGGATCTACTTAATACAAATATGACCTTCCTGCTGACTTAATCTAGATAACGTATTCTGGTGCTGTGTGCACACAGGTGCAGTCAGTGCTATTGACATTCGAAGGTCTGTCTGCTGTGCTGTGCTGTGCTGGTCATCCAAGCAATGAAAAATTGGAGACTACTGGCTCCGTTAAGACGTACTAAATTTGAATCCTTAGATAAAGGGCTCTGAAGTGCATGATGCATCGAGCTCATGTGCTCTCTTTGGATGATTATCATGCATCTGCTCTGTGGACTGGCTTTGGAGAATTACTGCATCAAGACTGCTCTCCTTTGAAATCTTTGAAATCTTCTTGGTGCTTTTAGTAGTAATGTCATGGGAGTTTAGTGAAACAAGTATGCCAAATGGTTAGCAAGGAAATATTTTCGAAAAGAAATTTTTTTTCAAGGTTTATTTACTTTTATACAAGAACCGGGGTACAGGCCAGATGCGCAGGAGGGTGAGAGGATTCACCAGAGACAGAGCGGGGAATAGAACAGGCAGACTGACGAAACACACTGCTGAGGGGAGCAGTGGGCGAGACAGGAGAGGTCTGCCCCACCATGTGGGATTCTCGCTGGCCAGCTGGGATGGAATCGGCGCTGCAGAGGCTGCGGACAGCTTCACAGTGCGGCGTTCAATCGCCTGCGCCACCGGGGAGGCCCTATTTTTGAAATTTTATCAGTATGATTAGGATAGTGGCAAGGATTTTTTGTTTTTAGTATGAAATTAACTTCATCTTTTTTTTCTGATTGTAAAAGCTATAGATACATGTAGCTGCTTTTCATACTTGTTTCCTCCCTTTCTTCATTCTAAGAGCCAAGGTACTCTCTCCTACTCATTGCCTAGTTTTTATGCTGCATTTCTAGATCTCCTTTTTGGCCACCCTTTCTAATTCTACCAAGTCCCCCCTCTCTCTAAAAACTGGAATGACCCAAGGGTCTCTCAGTTATCTTTTCTGTCTATAGGTTTATAGCTTTAATAACATGTGTTTTATATATTAAAAGAGTAATATAAATTATATTTATAATATGTAACAAATTACAATTTTAAGTGACTCCCAAATTTGTAGATTTAACCCAGACTTCAAAACTAACCATTTAACGCCACTACAATATATCCAGTTTGCCATCCCCACCTGGAGAAGGGCAGCTTAAATTTCAAGTACTCAGAGCTGAATTCCTGATCGTCCCTCACTCTAACCCATTGCCATCTGTAGTCTTTTCCACCTCAGTTTTGTCAACTACCCTCTTCCAGTTGCCAAAAATGGAATTTCAAAGATTTTCTTTCTTTCACAACCCACTTTCTATTCACTCAAAACTTTCATTCACCATTCCTTGGGAACACACCCTTAATTTAATTATATCTGCTGCTGCTGCTACCTCCTTTGTCTATGCCTTCTTATCTTTTCTGGGTGGATTGTATTAGCTTCTCCTTTCTTCCATTCTTGTTTTTTTGCAGTCTGTTTTCAACAGAACAGCAATCTTGTGACTCATCTCTTCAGAACTACACTTAAAGTCCATAAACAATGAGGCCCTCTGTTTGTATCTAACCCTTTTCCTTCTGTTATTCTCCTCCTTGCTTTCTCAACTCAGACTATACTAACTTCCTTCATTCCTTGAATATATCAGGCAAACTGCCTGTTAGAATCTCGGCACAGGGTTTATTCTGCCTAAAATATTATTCCTAGTCTCAAGGCTAGAGATGTTTATGCAAACGTGACCTAGCAAATGTGAGTCTTCCCTAGCTGGTCTGTCTAAAATGTCATGTTCTTCTCTATGCTATTTCTTCTTCTTTGTCCTTATTACTAACAGTTTATTTATATCTTTTATTTATAATTAATGTACTATATGTTTAATGTTTAGCTCCTAATGTTTATCTCTCCCATGCGGGAATGTAAGCATCATGGGGGCAGGGATTGTCCATCTGCAATGCCTGTCTCTTTTGTTCAGGTAGGGATGGCCTAGAACAGTCACCTGACACGTTGTAACTGCTCAGTAAGTGCCTTCAGTAAATATTTGTAAAATGAATATGAGACTAGGAGTAACTCAAATTAGTCGTTAACTTGACATTAATCAAGTCATTTTTCTCCATAGACATCCTTTCCCTATTTTTATTTATTTCCCACTTTTAGCCTATTACTAATCTCTTGTAACCTCCCAGTAAATGAGTTTATCAGCTCTTTCCTGAGGGTTGGTTTTTTTTTTTAAAAGAGGGGATGAGAGAAGCAGAAAAATGGAGCTCCTAGCTATGGAAGAAAGGGAGAACAAAGCCAGGGGATTAGGCATGTGGAAGTGCAGCTTCTTCACCATCTCGGTGAGTGAGCCTCAGAAGCTGGGAGAAGACCCCAGGAACTAAAGTGAGTAGATCTGAACCTCAGTGAAGGAGAGACATCACATACATCCCTGTATATGAAATGAGGTTGGATTGGTTCAGTATTTTAGGCTTTCTTAAAACAGAGACATCACATGACAGCTCCCTGTAGTAGATGAAAGTGAGTATATGTTGGATTGGTTCAGTATTTTAGGCTTTCTTAAAACAGAAAAAAAGACTTAAGTGTATGTAGTATCAAGGTTCCTTAAGGATTTTTGTAAGAATCGAGCTGCTTAACAGAAACACTGTAAAACTGGTGGAATACTAGAGGATCTCTGGGATCCCTTTCAGAGTCATGATAAGTTCTTATAATAATAATGAAGTGGGACTGTTGAGGGAATCCTTCTTGCAGAGTAGCTATTTGAGGAGAGAAGGCAGATAGGGGGTAGTCTAGGGGATGTTAATAAGGTAAGTGTTCTCCAGGCCCAAGGAAAGCAGACAAAAAGCAATGGAATAAAGCAAAAAGTTCCAATAAGGAGGGGGAAGAAGGGGACAAGAGGGAGCTAGAGGGAGGATGGTGGAAGAGGGGGAGAGAGTCAAAGACAGGGAGAGAGAGAGTGAGGAGATAGGACTGAAGATGGGTCAACTGAGTCAGATTGTGCAAGCCATCTTTTTATTTTGCCTCTTGGGTAGCAAAGTTTGTTTTTCAACTGTCATTTACAGAGTTATACTTTAGGAAGTTTTCTCTGATGTAGTGGAAGGTGATTTGAAAGTAGGTGTTTGGTAGTAGGAAAAGAGTCAGTTAGGGTGTTGCGATATTATTTTTCTATGATATGAAACTGATACCAGAAAAGTAGCAATGGAGGAGCTTAGGTTTCACTTTAAAGTCAGTATTAAAAAATTGAGGATTCCTCTCCCCTTTTAAGGACTATTGAATAGTAAGGTAAAAGATATCTCTTTGGGTGGCTACTGTATGAAGAGCACTAACTACATTAGAGAGTCTGTGGATCTTATAAATCTTAAGTTGTACCCTTTCTACTGAATCTCTTTCTAGAGGTAGAAGGCATAGAATGCATCTATGTCTCAAAAAAAATTCCTCTAGGAAATTCAGAGGTGCATCTCTGGTTATAGTCCACTAAAATAAAAGATACTATATTGTCTTTAATAGTGAATATAAAATGTAATTATAAGATATCTATATCAAGCAACTTGAGATTGCAGTCAGCATATTAACTGAGAACATCTTAATTCTGTGTACAAAATTGTACAATAATTCCTGTCTATTTTTTTAACAAGAGAGGAAAGAATAATACTCCAAACAACACCGACAATAGACTCTTGTAACACAGCTAATTACTTGAATGCTGTAGAGGAGTAATTATTATCACAATCAACATGTGGCCAAAAAAGTCCTTCTTTTAAGTTATATTCCTAATGTCTAACAGTATCAAGTTATGAGATGAATGTGAATGGATTCTCTTGGTAGATGACACCTTTTATGTATCCACACTTCTGGAAGAATTTCACACACTTAATATTACTCACTTTGTCTTTTAAAAACCTTTATCATAATAACACTCATTTGGAAGCACTTACAGTATGGTGATACTTTAGGAGTGTATAGAACTTACTCACCTCATAAGATGACTTTAGATTCCAGTACTTTTAAATTTATATTTATTATAGTTTTATAATTTGTAAACTTCCCTTTATCAGTTCTGTCACTTATTTGTTCTGATACCATCCTTTCACTGTTCCCCCTTTCATTCCTTATAATTTCTATTCTAGTTATCGAAATGAAAAAATTACTTAAATAAATTTAATCTCTGAGAAACAATTTGGGTTTTTTCAGTAAACATCTCCTGTGTCTGCTCAAAGGACATTTTTTTCTTGTCTTTAGGTTCCAAATAGTCATTCTCAATAAATGAACTAAAATAAGCTAAATATGACATTTGGTAACAGAAAAAGTGACGTTTTTTACTTTTAGCATCTTTTAAATTATTTTTATGAAGCCATGGAATTTCATTTAGTAAAAAGATAAATAGGAGTGCCTCTCTGGTGGCACAAGGGGTTAAGTTGCAGCACTATGAAGCAATCTGCCACTGCAGCCACTGCAGCAGGAGTTCGATCCCTGACCAGGGAGGTGACCCACATGGCCCAGCAGACCTCTCCTGTCTCTGGCCTATACCCCAGTTCTTGTATACATAAATAAAGAAATCTTAAAAAAAAAAGATAAATAGTATTCAGTGGGCTAGAATAAATAGGTACTTAATATGCAGAAAGTAGGTTCACAACTGTTAGAATTTTGTGGTATTTGTTAAGTTCCCAAGTCAGTGACAGCTTTCTTCCCCTGTGCACCTCTAGAAAGGTAGAATAATCACTTCCAGGTAATTAAAGGAGAAAACTTTGCTAAATTTTCCTTTCAGTAAAATATTAAGATGGTTAGCTAGTGAGCTGAGCTTCATCATTTAAAGTGTTTTTGGAAGTGCTACATGCTTGCAGGCCATTTTAATCAATTTTAACTCTTAGAATAAATGAATATTCACCCGGGGAGGGGCAGGACAAGTCGTTGAAGTAACATTTCAACTGCTTGGGCATCTTGTCAGATGTAAGGTGACTTGGAAAATTAATCTTAACCGTCCACCTCGTCTGTTGGTACTTTAATGCTCTGAGCAGAGTGCTGAACCCACAATAAGCTTTGATTTGTGGAAAATTTCTTTGAAAGGAAAAGTTTGTCACTTGGGAGTTAGTTGAATTATAAACCATGATTGCACTGATAAATTTGTTTAAATGGAGTTTTATCAAATCCTCAGTTCTATTTAAAAGCATCTTACTGTACTGAACTTTAGTTTCCGTCTAACTGTTTATTCACACTATTTCTCCACTGAACTTTGAATTTTCTTGTGGATTTTATCTGTTTAGCGAACTTATAAATCTGCATGTGGTATTACAGTTTGCTAGCTTTTCCAGATTACATAGCAATATACCCCTTTCATATGAGGGTTAATGAGTAGCCAGGTTAGGCTCACCAGGTCATTGTTATACTAAAAGCTAGAAAGTTCACTGTCTGCCTTCCACTCCCTCCCATACTTTTTTCTTTCATAGTTTTATTTACTTGATATATTAAAGTAACTTTTTAAAATTAAGATTTTAGTTTTTAGAACAACATATGGTTTTTAATTTTACTTCCCTGAAGATTCTGATTCTATTTTATTGTTAATTTAAAATTATGATAATTAACATGAGCTGAGTAATGGTTTAATACAAGTAGATCTTGCTCCTTGGCTCAGCCTCTCTCCTTTTTTTGTACTCTTCTCCCCTCCACCGTTTTTCACCTGTACATTTGCATGTTTGACCTAGCAGAGTAATTGGGTCCACAGCAACATGGGCGTGCCTCCCTTAGAAACACTTAGTTTCATGTATGACTCATAAGCTGAAGCACAGACACCACTTCCCCAATCTACAGGAGCCATTTTAACAGCATAAAACTTGCCGGGTTGCTTTTAATTTTCAAGCCCATGGACAGTATCTAAAGAGAAAAACTATTTGCAGGTAACTTGTTATGATTTTGTGTGTTTCCTTCTGACTCTTTTCTGAGCTGATAATCGGAGGCTGGTTCTTACCTGTTGAAGAACATGGCTGAAAGTGTTCTTTAACTCTGAAAAAATGTGTGTAGTCAGTCACATGCCTGATTGCACTTAACTAATGGGGGTAACAAAGCATTCAAAATTCGGAAAGGTTGAGATCTTCTTGGTAAAGCAATTTTGTATTTTGTGTGATTTTTTTTTTTTTCTCTGTATGACTTGAAAGTAAAGACGCTTTTTTTTTTTTTAATAGCACAAAGCAAACTAGGTCAAATTTTAATTTCAAAAAATCTAGTTGTGTTTATGGTGGTAATCAGGAAGTTACAAAAATGTTAACTGTACTATTCATGTATGATATGAGTCTTAAGAAAAAAAATCTAGAAGCAATGACTTTGTTTAGGGATTTTAGTTAAGGGAAAGTTTTGGCATAACTCAGTGATAGGTGTTACTCATTGAATGTTCTATCCTTTTCATTTTTCTTTTAGTTAATGCAAATACAAAACTTAACATTTAATTCACACTTAGTTGTGAAAACTAAATAAAAGTTTAAGTAAAATGAGCGATCATTTTGGGTAATAAGTAAAAGTGATTAGTAAATAAAGAGGAGGAAAGACTGGAATGATTCATTCACTCTTAGGAAAAAAAAGTTTTATAATTCACTCTGAAACTTGTTCTAAGTAGCAACCATGGAAGCATAACTAGCTTCTAAGGAAATGTAGTGTTTCAATTTTGTGTAAAAAGGAAAAGTAAAGAGTACTGTCCTTCCTTCTGTACTGTTTTTAAAATTTGCTTGGTTTTGAATTAAGAAATAAAAGTAAAGAAAGATTGCTTTCTTTTTGGGAAAGAAAGACTGTTCACTCTTTTCCTAAAATACTTGTCGTCATTGAAATTGTTAGATTTTGGCAAGTGTACATTCTGGTGTACCTTGAAGTTCTAGGTACTCTGAGAAGCTAGATGCAGCAGTATTTTACTTAGGAAACTTATCTCTGAAATTAAAACTTGTAAATAAAATTTGAATACACAATGATTACAAATAAAGTTTTTGGAATAACCTTGCCAAGTCATCTATTAACGACTATAACGATACTTGGTTCTTTTGGAATTCACTGTTAGTAACTTCCTAAGTGCTTGAAGACCTGTCAGATGAAAGGAGTGATAGAAAGGCAGTCGGTTATTATTTCTTACTCTTTGAAAGGGTTGTTGACATTAACAGTCTCAATTTTGCGGTCTTACAAAAAAGTCACAGCAGACTTTTCTACCAATCTAGCTCTGAGCTGTTTGCTATCATCTTTGTTTGCTTTTTGCTGGGTTAGTCAGCCTTTGAGTAAGCTGAGGGGCTGTATTTACGTCTAGCCTGGTCTGTATGAAAAACTAATGAAATTCTTTTGCCCTTTTTGTGAGTTTTTAAAGACCATTGACCCATAAGAGTGAATCAGTGACATACAGATAATTAAATAATTAAGATTTTGTTTCTTAAAGAGAAATAGAAGAGCTTAGATTCTTGAAATTAAGACACTGGTGCAGTTTAAGTAAAATAAAAACTGCTCATATGTTCCAGGTTTTTATATTGTAAGGGAGACTGTGATAGGTCTTCAAGGAGAAGGGAGGGGGGGAAAAACATGAAAGCGAGGGAAGGCCAGTAAGATTTATTCAGTAGTCTCTTTTCCTTTCACAGTGGTGAATACAAGTTTAAACTAAATCATCAGAATTAAACATTGAATTGCCAATTTAAAGAACTTTAGTGCTGATATGGAAGATCTTCCAAGTCCCTCATTTTTGTAGGGAAAACAACAACAACAAATAGCAACCCAAAGAGATCCTGGGACTGGCTAAGGTTGTATAGTGCTTCCTGGCAGGACTTCCAGGCTGGAGATGTTCATGCTAGTCCACATTAACAAGTGATGCTTTGTTTGAAATGGTCTGTTTCCTTAAGAGTAAATGAAATTTTAATGAAATAGATTGGTGATAAAATGCAGCTAAAATAATTAGCCAATGATTTTGAAAATGCATCCAAACTAGCTTCTTTTTTCATCATGTGATAAGTAGACCATGTATTTATTTAATTTTTACAAGAAGCCATTTTTCACTATTAAGAATTTTTTCATAGTTGAAGTATTGTTTGTGGCATTGCCGAAAATGAGCCTGGGAGAGTTGGGAATTTACCTTGAACTTGTAGATACAAAGAGACTTATTTCTACTTTAATTTTATCTTCTGTTTCTTAGGAGGGCAAATACTATTTAATGTGATGCCTTGTATTAAAATGTGTGTGTGAGAGAGAAAAACTTTGTGTATGAATTTACAAAGTCGAGAGGTCTCTAAAACTTGAAGATTATGCTTATCTTGACTTTCTTTCCCATAATTAATAATCTCACTTGTTTCTCTTCTTTGAGAGTTTAGAATCTTCTGGGGAACATAAAATCCTCGTTAATTTTTTCATGTGTTTTCATTTGTTTGGTATCATTCTTTAGGTCAGAAATTTAGGTTTTTTAAAATTATCTTGCATATTACTGTGAATCTCATAAATTTCCGAGTCTTCTAATCCAATTCAATATCAGATCCTCTATAGTGTAGACAGCTGTCCTAAGCAACAAGAGGCACAGAAGCCTAGAAAACATGGACTGTAGCTTCACAAATTTAGGATCTTATTGAGGTAACACTTCTTGGTAACATAGATGAAATAAGTAAAGAATGGAATCAAATCACAGAGTAAATTTAGGTTCATACTGTTTGCCTAGAGGTGAAAGTTGACTGAGACTTAAAATAATCAGGAAAAGTTTATGGATTTTTAGGAATAGTGAGTATTAAAGAATGAATCACATCTACTTAAGTTTACTGCTTTCACCAATCAAAATAAGATTAAAAGCTACTTGAAATCAGAAATGTTTTATTCTGTTTATCTGGTTTTCAACCATTGACAAAGGTACTATGCACATATGAGTAGGCTGTTATTATTTGCTGCATTAAGCCCTTGGTTACTCAGTGGGGCAAGTCCAAGTCCTGCCAAAGTTAGGGCTGGCAAATCTTTTAAAAGGCCCTCAGCTTAAGTTCTGGTGTCTGCCCATTATAACTATCAAAGAAAAGAAATAGTACCCACCTGGTAGTATACCTTTAAAGCAGTAATTTTCAGTCTGTGGTGTAACAGTATCACCTGACTTCCACTCAGGCTCTGATGCATTAGGCCTAGGGTTTTGGCTTATCTGTCTGCATTGGTAATAAGTGCCCTAGAAGACTGTGATGCAGTTAACTTACAGGCACACTTTCAAAAAAAGAGATTAGTTTTAAAAGCTGTGAAGAACAATTAATCAGCTGTATAACAGTTTAATAGTTGAATTTTCAAGCAAAATGATATCTTAAGCATATAGCCTCTAGTAAAAAAGTGATTGGAGTAATTTATTATAAATGTTAGAATTTATTTAGCCTTCTCCCTACTTGTTATTGCTCTCTATTCCAATTTTTGCTGTGTTGTCTTTCAACTTTGTGAGGACTCCTCTCTCTTTTCTCTAATTCTGCCTTTCTCTTCCCCTCCCCAACACACTGCCATATTAACCACAATATATAATTAAACTAATTGTTTTGTTTTCAAATGTAATTAGCTTACTTTTTATCTCTTAGTGACCATCACTCTCCCAGTGTTAGTTTAATTTTTTTAGTTCCACTTGTTGCTTCACTGTGCTGCCCATCATTTCCGTATCCTTGGGTTTCTAGGAAAAGTAATTCCCTTCCTGATTTAGGGTAGCATTTACAGTCTGGAAATCATTCTCTGCTGAGAAATACACTATTGTTACTTGTAATTGAGCCTGGGTGGGAGCCTGTGTTTTCTTTCTTTTACCAGGTAATGCTCAGATGTGATTTTTCAAGTATCTTTGAAACTGATTGTATTTGTAGACTTGCCTACATTCCGTTACATCTAACCGGGGTGCAGGTGTTCGCAGACTCTTGTAGGAATGGGAAGAAGAATCCCCAAGTTCAATTGTCTGAAAATAATCATTGCTTCCATTAGTTGGCCAGAATATTTTGCTCCTTTGCTTAAGAGCTGCTTCATGTATGTATTGGAAATTACATTAGTAATATTGCTGAGTCACCTACAAGGATTAGGGCAGTTTTCAACTATTCAAACGCTTTCTCTCAGTGTGGAGAACCTAGTAAAGAAGTAGTTTTTTGGGGAGGGAGTCATCTCTAGTATGTCTTGTCACCTCTGTCTTTGGCCTGGATGCTATAGTAAAAATGACTGTTGATCCATATTACAAATGTCAAGGTACCCCACCCTTTACAAAAAATATAATGTGTACTCTTTGCTTTGTGGGTTGAGAGGGGGAAATTATGCGGTTGAACTTTGGTTGTATACAGATTAAGATGCAACAACTTTCAGTTACAAATATCTGAATCAACACCATCTTTGTCATCAGAAAACTCTCCCTCAACTTATCTTTTCATTTAGATTCTCAGTCCCCTATTAGAATTCAGAAATCTTCATTGCTGGGTAGTAGTCTGAGAGTGACAATATATAAAAAAGTCACAAGCACTATGAATGCTTTCTAGAGTTTGTGTAAGGGTTGATTTAATAATTTTTATATTAAAAAGTTATGAAAGTGATTATACATGTTTAAAATCTAGTGTTTAAATACAGTTTAATATTAACATAAAACATTTGAAGTATTGTTGCAGTGTTTGCATGTCATGGCAATGTAGGTTAAGAATGTCCCTTATTAGGGGCTCCCCTGGTGGCACAGGCAGTTGAGCGCAGCACTGTGAAGCTGTCCGCAGCCTCTGCAGTGCTGGTTCGATCCTGGCCGACTGGCGAGGGTCCCACATGGCGCTGCAGACCTCTCCTGTCTTGCCTGCTGCTCCCCTCAGCAGTGTATTTCGTCAGTCTACCTGTTCTGTTCCCCGCTCCATCTCTGGTGAATCCTCTCACCTTCCCACACTTCTGGCCTGTACCCTGGTTCTTGTATAAATAAATAAATAAATATTTAAAAAAAATGTCCCTTATGATAGAAGTCCCCCACTTCTGCCCAGGTTTTTATCTCCTTAAAAATAAGGTGAGGGTCTCCCTGGTGGCACAGTGGTTGAGCGCTGGCTTGCGAAGCTGCCCGCAGCCTCTGCAGCACTGGTTCGATCCCCGGCCACCAGGTGAGGGTCCCACATGGTGCGCAGACCTCTCTTGCTGCCCGCTGCTCCCCTCAGCAGTGTATTTCGTCAGTCTGTCTATTCTGCTCCCCGCTCTGGCTCTGGTGAGTCCTCTCACTCTCCTGCGCTTCTGACTGTACCCCAGTGCTTGTATAAATAAATAAATCTTATTAAAAAAAAGGCGAGCTTGTGGAAAAAAAGGAACTCTCCTGTACTGCTGGTGAGAGTGCAGACTGGTCCATCCACTATGGAGAGCTGTGTGGAGATTTCTTGACCTACTAAAGATAGAGCTTCCATATGATCCAGCAATTCCACTCCTAGGTATTTACCCAAATGACACAGAAACATTAATTCCAAAGGGCACCTGCACCCCTATGTTTATAGCAGCACTATTTATAATAGCTAAGCTATGGAAACAACCCAAATGCCCAAAAAATAGATGACTGGATCAAGAAGATGTGATACATATACACAATAGAATATTACTCAGCAATCAAAAAAGGTAAAACCATGCAATTTGCAGTAACATGGATGGAGCTAGAAGGGATCATGCTCGGTGAGATAAGTCAGAAAATACCAGATGGTCTCACTCATAGCAGGAATTTAGAAAACTAAATAAGGGACCAGGAAAAAGACTAATTAATACAAAGTAAAAATTAAAATCAACAAGCAACTATGGACTGGAGACACACTGTGGGCGAGGGAGGGGGTTGGGGGGGTAAAGAAAGGATTAGAGTCAAAATAAGGGGGGGGTGCAATTGTATGGGGAATATAACCAAAATGGTCATGCATACATTGTGCAAAAATTAAAAATGATGTAAGAATTATATAAAATAAAATATTTTAAAAAATTTAAAAAATAAGTACTATCTTCTGTGGAACATATACACAATGGAATATTAGCAATTAAAATGATAAACTCATGCCATTTGCAGCAACTCTTGCCATTCACAGCGAGAAGGAATTATGCTCAGTGAAATAAGGCAGAGGAAAAAGAAAAATAGCGGTTGGTTTCAGTTATAGCAGGAATATAGGCAAACCAAATAAGACATCAGTGTAAAAACAAAAATAGCAATACAAAACACAACAAAACAAAAACAGACAATTATAAACCAGACACATCCTGCAGGGGAGGAGGAGGGAGAAGAATCAGAGGGAGGGAAGGAGGAGCACAGGGGACTGAGGTGATGGTGCACGGGTGCATTGGTGAAGGAAACTCTATGGGGACTACACCTGAGGGGGTCGGGGGAAGCAAATATTGTTTAAAAATGAACAATGATGTAAAAAATAAATAATTAAAAAAAATAAGTACTATCTTCACTTTTTGGTACCTATATAGTTTTATGCCTTTGAACTTCATGTAAATGGTATCATGCCATATATATCTTATAATTACTCGCTTTCATTCAACTCTATGAAAGTTATCATAATTAATTTTAACTGCAGGATAGTATTCCATTGTCTGCATTTGTTATTTTTTTATTTATTTTCAATTTGGGATCAGTCTTGCACAGTTTTTGGGACATATGTGCAAGAGTGCTCTAAGGCAGTGTCATCACATTGACGTATGTGAAGAGTTTACAGAGAATATGCAGAAAATGGATAGTTTAAGATAATTTAGAATTTTTTTTTTTTTTTGATAATTTAGATTCTTCATTATCTTTCCTAGGAGCAAATGCCTGCCAGTACATTCAACATATTTTTATGTATATTGCGTTGGTGGGCAAAATCCTAAACACTAAACATTTTGACATTCTTGTCATTGATTGACTAGAGTTCAATTATTTCAAATACAATTTTAAATACAAATAAAAAATAGTTTTTAGGGCCTCCCCGGTGGCGCAGCGGTTGAGCGCTGGGTTGCGAAGCTGCCAGCAGCCTCTGCAGCGCCGGTTCGATCCCCGGCTGCTCCCCAGCCACCGGAGGAGGGTCCCACATGGCGCGCAGACCTCTCCTGCCGCCCGCTGCTCCCCTCAGCAGTGTACTTCGGTCCTTCTGCCTGCTCTGCTCCCCGCTCTGGCTCTGGTGAATTCTCTCACCCTCCCGCGCTTCTGACTGTACCCAGTGCATGTATAAACAAAACAAACAAATGAATAAATAAATAAATAAATAAAAACATGCCTCTATTAAAAAAAAAATAGTTTTTAATAGAATAGATACAATATGGTCCTAAATATAGCCATAAAACAGTACTACTATTAAGACATACCTGGTAGGGCCTCCCCGGTGGCGCAGCGGTTGAATGCTGGGTTGCAAAGCTGCCAGCAACTTCTGTAGTGCCGGTTCGATCCCCAGCTGCTCTCCGGCCTCCAGAGGAGGGTCCCACATGGCGCACAGACCTCTCCTGCCACCCGCTGCTCCCCTCAGCAGTGTATTTCATCACTCTGCCTGCTCTGCTCCCCGCTCTGGCTCTGGTGAATTCTCTCACCCTCCCGCGCTTCTGACTGTAACCAGTGCTTGTATAAATAAATAAATAAATCTTTAAAAAAAAAAAAAAAAAGACATACCTGGTAAAGGTATAAAAATATTGACACATGGATGACATCAATTGAATATAGAAGACAGAAAATGAGATTGGAGTGAGATATGTAAGAGACTTAAACAATACTTTTTTTCCCCCTTGACAATCTAACAGAAATTATGTAAAATGTTAATACAAAGTTGGATGATGGTTGTGTCAATTATTTTTCCTCTTTGGTTGAACCATTTTATACTAAATTTTACTATATAAGGGTAGTTTACTTTTATCCCATATTTATAAATAAATGAGAGCTAATGCTTACTTTGATGGGGAGTAGAAATTTATTTTTTAAAAGGAAATAAATACTGCATCAGTTAAGAGATGTTAATATTTCAAAGATAATTGCAAGCATGCTTTTGATGGATGAATGATAATTTCTAGTTGGGGTCCATTAACAAGTTGAACCTGTAGTTTGCTAGTTTAGTCTTTTGGATTATCTCACATTCAAATATTTTTCAAAAACATATTTCAGAACAGAGTCATATAACACAATTGATATAGTTTTAATTCATGTTAATAGTAAGTAACTAATACCCCAGCTTAGAATTTTGCATCTAGCCAAGTTTATTGACATAATCAGTATTTCATCTTGCCTTCTGATATAACTCATCTTGCTTCTTTAAAATTCTTGATTACAGTGATAGCAATTCCTACATCTTTATTGATTTATTTGTTATGAACTTGATACAAGATCTTTATGTAAGGTTTCTGAAATTTAAAACTATAACATAAGAATTGCTATAAAAAAGGAAAAATATAAAGAAACAAAATAAATGAACAAACAAAATAAATCTGAAGAAATCCCTCAGAGTCTGTCAACAGAATCGTAGTTGCCAGAGGGGAAAGGTGGTGGGACCTGAGAAGCCAGGACATGCTGTTGATTAGATGGTGGTGAACAGTAACTAGAAATTTGATTGTGGGTGGGGTGTGGTACATACATTTTACGAGGTGTGAAGCAATATCTGACAGACTTACACAGTGTTGAAAACTGGTCTTAACTTTGTAAAAAGCAAAAGAAAATATAGATCTTCTTCTTTTTATTATTATTTGTATTGTACAGCCCTTTAAAAAGGAAGGACTATACCTAGAAAATAAAGATTTTAATCCAGACCTTTGTTTTCTGTTCTGAGATAGTTTCCACATTGTATGTATAAGTAGTGGCAAGGACAAAGAAGAACAAATGAAAGAAGTTGTCACGGGATTTATTTATTTATTAAAGTCATTTATTTTCTTACTTCTGTGTTCATTTTGTACAGTATTTGATTTCTCTCCTCTTTTGTAGTCCCTGTAGTTCTCCCACCACCACAGCACCCAAGATCTTTCACCACGGTCTCATGTGCTCTTCCTTCCCTTGTTTTGACCTTTCTCCCTCTACCCCCTGTAGGCCTTAGGTCTGTGTCAGCTTGCAGGTTTTGTCTTTTTCTTGTCACAGGATTTAACAATTGAGATTCTTATATGTCAGGTTGTTCAGGGGTTTCCTAAATTATTTTATTATATTTTTCTCATCCTGTATAATCTATTATATTTAACAATTACTTATAGTCTGTTAGGCGTTATTCTTGACACTGGGAATAGAGCAGTGAGCAAAACATTCATAACAAAACTTTATAAATTACATATTTATCATATTAACTTTTATTTAAAATGTATTATGTAGTATTCTAAACTAATATTACCTTAATAAAAATGTAAATAAAATACATTATAGCATAATAAAGTGTGCACATAGTATATGTAAATTGCAGATAAATTAGGTTAGTGGACTACAAAATGCCCTATGTAGTCTACAGATATCTATATATGTATATATATATTTTTATTTTTAAGGTTTTTTTTAAAAAGATTTATTTATTTATTTATACAAGCACTGGACACAGTTAGAAGCGCAGGAGGGTGAGAGAATTCACCAGAGTCAGAGCAGGGAGCAGAACAGGCAGAGTGAGGAAGTACACTGCTGAGGGGAGCCGCGGGGGGCAGGAGAGGTCTGTGCACTGTGTGGGACCCTCTCCAGGCAGCCAGGGATTGAACCAGTGCTGCAGAGGCTGTGGGCAGCCTCGCAACCCAGCGCTCAACTGCTGTGCTACCGGGGAGGCCCAATTTTAAGTTTTTTTTTTAAAGATTTATTTATTTATGCATACAAGAACTGGGGTGTAAGCCAGAGGTACGCGGTGGGGGTGAGAGGATTCACTGGAGGGAATGGGAGCAGAACAGGTAGATCCACTGAAATACACTGCTGAGGGGAGTAGCGGGCGAGACAGGAGAGGTCTGCTGCGCCTTGTGGGTTGCTCCCTGGCTGGCCTGGTGCAGCGACTGGCAACAGCTTGATAGCACTGTTTTTAACCCTTCGCCACCAGGGATGTCCCCTGGAACTTATATTTTTAACAACTTTATTTACCAAAGGAAAAAATGTTAGTTTTCTTTCTGATATGGTAATAATCTTCTAAGAGAGGACCTTTACCATTTACTTGTGCCCTTCCAAGTTCCTACCACACTAAAATTTGGAAGAATATTAAATTGTTATATTTAATATTAAAATACTAAACTTGCTGCTAAATGAATGCAAGTTAAATGATATATCTTATTTTTTTTTTAAGATTTATTTATTTATTTATATAAGCACTGGGTATAGTCAGAAATGCGGGAGGGTAAGAGAATTCACCAGAGCCAGAGCGGGGAACAGAACAGGCAGACCGATGACATACACTGCTGAGGGGAGCAGTGGGCACGGCAGGAGAGGTCTGTCGCACCATGTGGGACCCTCAACCGCGGCCAGGGATCGAACCGGCACTGCAGAGGCTGCTGGCAGCTTCACAGCCCAGTGCTCAACCACTGCGCCACCAGGGGAGGCCCAATATATCTTATTTTTTTGCCATCATATTGACAAAAATTAAGGTTTGTGGGTTGTTGACAGTGCCATTAAATGTACGTGTGTATTCTGTTAGTAGCAGTGTATGCTGAAAAAGCCTTGAGGGCAAATGGGTCTGTATCAATCAAATGCTCCAAAAATGCACATATCTCTTAATACAGCTCTGGAACTCTAGCCTAAAGAAAATTTAAGGTTTGCAAAAATGATGTGCTGATTGAACCAGTGGTTGTAATAATGTACAGTTCTTAAACTGTATGCCCTTTCTTTCTTCTCAAACTTTTTATTTTCTTTATACCCTAAAATTTTTAAAAAATTTTTAAAATTTACTTTTTATTATTTTTTTAAATTTTATGTATTTTTTACGTCATTTTTCATTTTTGCACAATGTATGCATTTTCATCTTGGTTATAGTCCCCATCCAATTCCCATCCCCCCCTTGTTTTGATCCTTCTCCCTCTTCCCCCATACCCTAAAAATTGAGGCTCCCAAAAGAACTTTTGACCGTGTATAGATTAGTTATCAATATTTACCAGTATTATACATTATTTTATTTATTTAAAATTTTTTAAAGACTTTTTTTATTTATACAATAACTGGGGTATAGGCCAGAGGAGTGGGAGGGTAAGAGGACTCACCAGAGACAGAGTGGGGAGCAGAACAGGCAGACAGATCGAAAGCACTGCTGACGGGAGGAGTGGACGAGGCAGGAGAGGTCTGCTGCGCCATGTGGGAATCTCCCTGGCTGGCCTGGAATTGAACCCTGTGTGGACAGTCCCACAGCACGCTGTGCTCAACCCGCTGCGCCACCGGCCAGGCCCCCAATATTGTAAATTGAAACAAAAAATGTTAAATATTAATACATTAAATTATTAAAAAATAATAAACCCATTATATCTTAACATACTACTTTTTGTTTTTGCTTTCCAAAACAAAAACTGTATGAGAGGAATGTCTTTTTATTCTTAAGCATAACAGAAGACAACTTATCAATATATTCTGTCTGCTGCTGCTTCATTAAATCTGTTGTAATATGTTGCTTTGATTGAACAATGTGAAGAAAATTTGACCTCATAGAGGTGTTTAGTTGGAAAAGGGGGTTGTATTTCAATATCCACTTCAGATAGTGGTGTGTGTTTTCTTTGATACTACATCAAAACTATAGCAAATTCTGTTTCCTTAAAGGCTAAGTAAAGGGACTCTGAAGCTCTAGCAATGAATTTTTTTTTTTTTGTCCACTATATATAACAGTGCATTAAATTTCATTCATTTGTCTTGCACTTTGAATGAATCTTTTATCTAAGCGAGATTTTGTAGTATCATTCCTTGGCCATTTATGTAATCCAGATGTTGACATAATATATTTTTAAAAATCACATTTTAAAATATCATACCAATCTCATCAGAAAAATTAACAGATTCAAAGTAGTGGATACAAATTTTCCAAAATTCTGGTTTTATTAGAAAGCTTGCTTTTTCTCATTGGTGACAAATGCTATTTTTTTCCTTGAAGCTATGGACCTGTTTATTTTAGGGGAAATATCTGCCAGACATCCAATTCTGAATAAGTAGTTATTTCATGTAAAAATGGTGCTCTGTTAAAGAAGCAGGTAGTTTAGTTCACAATTCAAATAATGATAGCATTAATGCTTTTCTTCAGGACAGCTGTTCTATTTTAGTATGCAATAGAAGTACACTAGGGCACACTGCCCATTTTGCACTCAGAAAGTGAAAGAGACATGTGTTTAATGGTTGAGATTTAAGAAAGTAGTTTTTACTCCTTAGAAAGGACACTTTAAGGTGAAACTACCCTATTAAAATGTGCCTACTGGTAAAGAATACAAAGAATACCGGGGTCTAGTGGCACAACCTTGATTCATGGTAAGGCAAGCAGAGTTTTATCTGCCTTTGCACTGGCAGTGCAAATGTTAACACAGTGAAAAAGGTAAATAATACTTTAGTATTTCTATGAAAATAATTTTGACCTCATGAATAACTTGAAAGAGTTTCTGGATCCTCTTTGAATCTGAGGATTATGTCTTGAGAATTGTTGTAATAGTGCTGCAGTGTATGAAATATTCCAAATGTCCAAAAATAGGAATTGGCTAAGTAAATGATAATACTTCCACACCATTATGTGGTAAAATATAATTATATTAAAGTTTATGTTAAATATTAGCTTACTTTATAACATTTTTCTATTTTTGGTGCTTCTCTAATGAGGAAACCAACATTTCTTAAAGTAAAAGTATCCATTCTGAACCTAGTATTTCTATTTAGTGATTAAGAAAAGATAATTGAAAAACAGAAGAAGGCAGTTACTATGTCAAGGCAGTTACTATGTCTCTTCTAGTGAACAGGTTTTTTGTGCAGTAACTTTAACTTGCACATTAGAGGGATTGGTGGTGGTATTAATCATTTTTATATACTTTATAGTGACAGGTTCTTTCAAAAGGTTGAATTTCTCAGCTGGCAATTTCTAATTAACATTTTCCTGTTAATTGGGAGAACTTTGAGTCACTTCCGAATGTATTAAAATAGTAAGTTTGTAAAACAAACTGAATGAGAGATTTTCTTTTGGTATTTTAGAACAAATATATGTCAATGGAAATCATCACTGCGGCACCTTTTAGGTGAGTTAGAGACTTGGGGTTAGACTCCTCAGGCTTCTTGCTAAGATCTCTACACTTGGCTTCCTTAAGGTGGACTATCTATGTCCCACAGAAGGTCAGAACACTTTGTGACAGGCATCATTGGAAATAGACTGCTTTGTGCATTCTAGATATTCTGTTAATAGAAACCTAATATTGTTTGTTCTATGCACTAAGTTTTAGAAAATGTTTAATGTTTAAAATCCCTTTCCAAATAACCTCTTGTGTTCATTCAAAATTTCTCATCTTAAAGAACATGTTAATTATGCTGGAAAAATATGTACAATATGATAATAAAGTTTGAAATATAACACATAATTATGCATAAAAATAATGTGAAGATTTTATATTTAAATTAGGATACTTAGCATAATTCTAATTATGTGCTCTTTCATTTGAGAGACAGTTTATAACAATTTGTATTTACAATCAGATTTCTTGTACAAATCATTTTGCTCAAAATGTTTTATGGTGTGAGATTTCTAAATTGGATGTTATATCTGATTCCCTCATTTTTGGGTCTGGGTCAGAGACAAACATATATTATTATCAGATAAATTACAACCCGTTAGTCTTGGGAGTAAACTGAAGAGAAGGTGTAGTAGTCATCTACACTCAGTAGAATAGAATAGTTGCAATCTTTGTTAGTGTACTTGATTGTTAAGAAGATGGTGGACATTTGATTCTCTGTAGGTGTTCTGAGACTGCTTGTGCCATTTGAGGTGATTCTGCAGAGCATCAGAGTCAGGGGCTATGGAAAGGAAATTAACACTTCCTTCCAGTTCAGGGAACACTTGCTTCCTAATATTAGGCAACTGAGGCAATACATTTACAAATAAGAGCTGAAAGATAATAAAGATATGTTAGGAAGGCACTAATAACTTATAATCTTAAATAGAATGAACTAGAATTCTATTGTTGAAAAATGTGGGGTAAAAATGAAATTGTATTCCAAGCCACTCATTTAAGAAATGCTACTTTAGGAGCATGGTATCGTGCTTGAAGCTGATTATTAAGTATATATTAAGTTCTGTTTAGGAAAAAGAGGTCATCAGAAGCTTGAGATGTGTTTATGTGCAGTAAAAATATTGAGTCATTTTGGACATTGACCTAGAGAGGAATAGCAGTAAGGCCTGGTGAAATTGTAGTTGTGGTGGTTTATAGCTTATGTAATAATTGACCAATATGTGTAGAGAAGGTGACTGCATTGTGCCCAAGTTTTTACAGAATATGAGGCATATGAGTAATGAATTGAGTGATTTTTAAGAATAATTAGCTTGGTAGGCAATTTGACGTAATGAAAAGTGAGAGCTTCTGTTTTCATTGTAATTAATTAGAAGTTTGCTTAAAATTACTTAAAATGGTTAAGAAGTCACCATTTGAGAATTTTTAAATAATGTAAGCCAAATTTTGGATACACGGGCAAGTGAGCAATATCATAGAGATAGTTTGTTTGGGAAGAATGCTGAGAAGAAAGATCTTTGACCAAAGATGAAAAAGGTAAATTAATTGCTCTGCTTTGTTTTGAGTTAGTTGAGTGAGTGTGTGTGGGGGGTGGGGGGGGCTCGTGTGGTAGTTATTTTTTTTGGGGGCAGGATTGTCATATGTCTAGGTGGTCAAGTGTTACTTATCCAACTAGTTGGGTAAAATAGTTTGAGGACTTGTTCTGTTGTTCAAACATTTGATTTTTTTCACTCAGTCATTGTGGTTTACAAGTCTTAATTTGTGAGGTGTTTAACTCCTTAGAACATGTCTTCAGAAAACTATAATAATGAGTCTTTTAGACCCACCCTCAAACTGCCTTTTGTTTACTCTGTATTCATAAATACTCTTCATTTTTCGTATGTTATGTTTCTGACACCATACTTTGATACATTTTTACATAAGCTATTGCACTATTTATAAAACCAAACATAAAGATGAAGCAGAAAGGGCAGGAAATACTTGACATTTGTATGCCATATCTTGTTCTCTGCTTCCTGTCAGTTAAACCACGATGAGAGGAACAGAGAGACAGATGTACAGTTTCTGCTTTAATTTCCCATTAGGGAGACCAGTTAAGTATAAAGCTTGTTTCATTAAACTTCTCTTGATTGTTGATTCTGGTTATGTTACAGGTTTGTTTTACATAATAGGTCTTGTATGGATTACAATTAGAGATGATTGACATTGGAAATATAACTTTTGTAATTTAATATTTGCTTTTGTGAAAATTTTATAGGCTACAGAAAGTTAGCATTCAAATTTGTGTATATGATACACAATCAATATGAAATGATAAGCTTATATTTACACCTCAGAATTTTAGTATTCAAGCATTAGTTTTTTTTTTGTGTTTTGGTGTATCAAAATTCTTTAAAACTTTTAAACATTTTATAGTTAAGTAAAATCTTCTCAGTCCAACTTTAAGGTGATGAAAGGAAGATCATACAGGTTTACCTTATCTAAGAAAATATATGTAGTGACTGGTAGAGCTAGGATTTGAATACAGGTCTTCTGATACTAGATTTTGTGTCCTTTTAGGGAAAAGATTGATTTCATTAAAGTATTATTTCACATGTTATTTAGTAATTTAAGTTTTAGATATACAACCTTTGCTCATTCTAGCTGAAATGACCACCACCTTTTCTCCTCACAGTCCCTCTTCTTGGATAATAATAGATGCTACTTAACGCCAAAGAAATGGCCCACATGTTATTTTCTTGTGGTTTTCTCAGTTTCTCACATATACTTACTCCTTTTGTAGTCCCTGTTCACTTGGTTTACTTGTTTATTTACACTGTTCAGTAGTTATCTGTTTGCAATTTTTTTTTTTCTGTAGGCAGTACATTCTTTAATTTTGTATATCCACTACTTAGAATCTGCTAGATTTTGTAAATGCTTGTGAAGGAAAAAAAATACATGCTTGGTGTTTATTTCTTCTTTCCAAAACCAACAGGGTGATTAAACAATTTAAATATGGCTCTTTTCTACAGTCTTCATGGTTTATTTGTAAGAAATTATAATTTTATTAAAAGATATCTTTCCTGCTTCTGCCTGCCTCTTCTTTGTTGGGACTATTGATTGAAATCAAGTATCTTAGTGAAAATATTAGTGTTTCCATCCTAATTAAAAGTGGTGGTTATGTATTAGTCTAATAGAAAATAGCTGAGAATGCCTTAGATATCTTAGGTTGCTGAGCATCAATAATCTTTTTGCTTTTGTCTTTAGATTAATCTGGAGAAAATGCCTCACTCTTCATTGTAATTCTCCTGGCTTCCTCCAGCATGGAAGGGATAATTCCTTTTACTGCTTCTTGCTACTCTGTATTTTTTTCTGTTCTTGTCTTTGTCTTGTGTACCTCCGTGATTTTTGGTTTGTAAATTGTGATCTTATCAACAGAGCAAGATTTTTTGCAAGTGGAACTTTAGTTTAAACCTGCCTTTTCTAGGAATGTATTATAAAGTTCATATATTAATAGTTTTTCCAGCTGATGATTGATGTAGGTTACAATCTTATTTTTAAAAATCAAATTCAGATAATCAAGTAAGAAAATTTAATATAGGTATCCAAATATGCTCCTTAAAGATTGAAAGAGAAATGATAAAACTAGGAATTTTGTTTTTAGGAGTTGCAAAAGAACCAACTTGGTAATTATTTAGCTTAAAACTTAATTTAGGCTAGAAATGTGGAAAATAGTTCATAGGACTGTTGAATATCCTTTTACATGTGAGATACCTTGTTTTTGTACCATTTGTTGATGGTGTTGGTATATTCTATGGTTGAATCCGAAAATATACGTGTGTGTATATATATCACTCTAAGGATTGTGTGTGAAGCCTAATCTACCTCCATTTTTTGCTGGCAAGTAAGTTCACCAGGCAAAATTCTATAAAATGAACATACAAAAATATTGATATTTCACCATTTTAATGAAGAATTTTAGTAAGTAAATTTTTTATTAACAGAAGAAAGCATCCTTTTATCTTATGGCCTAATCTGATTTTCAACACAGTCTATTCCTAATATTCTTTTAAATTATGTTAGTTGATGAAGACCACATAGAAAAAAATTTCTTTTGTGTTCAAGTAGCTTATAATTTTAAGGTATGGCACATAGTAAATGATTACAGAATAGTATGGTGGAATAAGCGTTGCATCCACTTTTGCTAAATCTTGTGTACTGTTGTGATAAACATTTGTTTTATTTGGTATATTGGGATTACCCACAGGAAAAAACTTTTAGCCATTGCTTCTCTCTGACTTTCCACCTTATCCACCTTTTGTCAGTGTCTGACAGATAGTTGAGTCTCTGTTGAATGGTTGTTAAATAAATAAGACAATATAGATAGTACTAATTAATAAGGGCCTATAATATATAGGAAAAGATAATAGCTGTATCTCTTCTGCCCCTCCCCATATTTTCCCTTCCCCTCTCCTTATCTGCTGGCAGATTGTCTGAAAGGTAAAACACTTCTCCCAGTATGTCCAGTTGTCAGGGACTGGGAGGTAGGCATATAAGAGCTCAAACCTTGTATTCATGGATTGTATTATAACAACCTGTGTTTCTTGACTTTTTTGTCAAGATTTATTTTTATTTATTAATGTATACAAGAATCGGGGTGCAGGGAGCATGGGGTGAGAGAATTTACCAGAGGCAGAGTGAGCAAAACTTTGAAGTAAATTAGTTTAGTGATTTTTGTGAGTTTTATTTTATTTTTCTTAAGGATTTTTTTTTAATTTATGCATAGAAGAACAGGGGTCTAGGCCAGAGGTGCAGTGGATTAGAGGATTTACCACAAACAGAATGGGGAGCAGAACAGGTAGATCTACTGAAATACACTGCTGAGGGAGCAGCGGGCAAAATGGGAGAGATGTGCTGTGCCATGTTGGTCATCTCCCTGGCGGGGTTGGGGGGGGAGGCAAACTCATGCTGCAGTGGCTGGCAGTAGCTTAATAGTGCTATGACTTAACCCCTGCACCACCAGGGAGGCCTGTTTTTTTTTATGTTTTAAGTAATTTTCCCAGACCTTGGTCAATTTAAAAGCCATTGTTGAGAATCTCTATCATAAGTAATTAATGAAGAATTTAAGGAGGATAGTATACACATTGGTGACTGAAAGCTATCAATGTAGCAAGTAGCTGTGGAATGTTTGTTTAAACTCTCCTCATTCATTTTGGATGACAGTTAACAGATTCTGCATACATGACTTGCATTGGTCTTTGTAATCATAGAGTCCACACTATGTTGTTGCAATCAGATTTGAAAACCTCCAGAAACTTTCCACTTCTTACCAAATCAGGCCTAAATTCCACTGACTGACTTTGGTTTTGCTTTGCATTTTTAACCACATTTTCTACTACTTCCCAACTCTTAGCTCTCGTCAAGCTGTTACCTATCTCCAGTCTTATTTTGGTCAGTATTGATTCTCTGATTCGTCTATGTCTCAGTGTTCATATACATTCTGTAATTTATTTTCTTTTTCTTTCCCTATGCTATCTTCACATACTACCTTCTTCTTCTTCTTTTTTTTTTTTTTTTAAAGATTTACTAGATTTACTGGGGTCTAAACTAGAGGTGTGGGGAAGTGAGTGGTGTGGGGAGGTGAATGGTGCCAGGAGGTGAGAGGATTCACCAGAAAGAGTAGGGAGCAGAACAGGCAGATCTACTGAAATACACTGTTGAGGGAGCAGCAGGCAAGACAGGAGAGCTCTGCTGCACCATGTGGGTTATGTCCCTGCCCCAGGATCGAACTTGTGCTGCAGTGGCTGGGGATAGCTTCATAAGTGCTGAGACTTAATCCCTTGTGCCTCCAGGGAGACTCACCTACCTTCTTTTTTAAGGTTAATATAGGTCCTTTTTTGTGAAGTGCTCCCCTGACATATTTGACCATCTCTTTAAATATTGCAGTACCAACCAGCTTTACTAGCATTTATTTAAATAGCATAGTTCCCCCTTATCCCTGAGGAATATGTTCCAAGATCCCAGTAGATGTCTGAAACTTTGGGTAGTGCCAAACCCTATATATACACTATGTCTTTTCTATACATACACACTTATGATAAAATTTAATTTTGCATAGTAAGAGATGAGCAACAATAATATAATAGGAAAATAATAACATATAGTATTGAAAGTTGTGTAAATATGATCTCTTTCTCTCTCAGAATATCTTTTGTTTGTAATATTTTTTGGACCACAATTGATCACAGGTAACTGAACCTAGGAAAATGAAACCTTGGATAAAGATGTATCTATTCTTCCTTTTGGTGTTTTGTCTCTCTGCCTTATTTCCTGAACTAGATTGTAAGCTGCCTGGGAACAAGGCCATGCATTATCTCTTTGTATTTTCCACAGTGCTGAACTTAGGGGGAAGTTAGTAAATGTTCATCAATTTCTTATCAACAAGCAATCAGTAGAAGTATAGTCTCTTAAATTGGATATTGTGGGATTTTTTTTTGATTAGCTCTGCATATTTGTCAAATGTAATAAAACTGTTTCTTATAGGCAAAAACCTAATGCAAGGATTGTAGATGCACTTAACAGTAATGGAAATGGATACAAATGATTTAAAACTGATTGAGAAGGTTTATTCTGAAAGATGGCAGGCCTCAAATTTTAACTGTTCTTTACTGTAAATCTTCATGTTACTTATGAATAATATTTGAAGTTGTTTCTAAGGTTTATACAATAGAAAAATATAGTAACGTGTAATATATAAATATTACATGACTGTATTTTAAGTATATAATATTATGATACTAAGTCTCTGCTTTCCAGTTCTAGTCTTCATCCTTGTGGATTTGCTGTTTCATGTTTTTTGGTGTTACAGAGTTTAGAATCTCTGGGAGTGCCAGAGAGTTATGAGGGTGATTGTAGGAAGGAATCTCATGTTAAGGCTTTTGACATGGAGCACTAGAATTGTTTGATTATATTCAAACTGATTTAAAAGTTTTCTACTTAAAGAAGAAAGGGGTATGCTGTGAAAAGTAGGTCATTAGGGATCTTCTCATGCTTAGGGAGCAAGAAGTTTTGTGCACAGGGTACCTTGAAGTCCATCAAATTTGTTGGTGATCTGTGAAAATGTTTTCCTTCTCTGAAATTTATAGCCTAAGTCTGGTTGCCTCATGACTTGTAAGAGGACCCTAAAATGCCACAGGCTTGAAAGGTTTGGTCATCTAGGGACACATGCAGAAATCTGAGTTGAGTGTGCCATGAGCACAGATAGGAGCCTGGGAAACGGTGGTAGTACTTGTGTGGTTCTAGAGGATTGGGCTGGCGCTTCTTTAAAACGGGAGTGGGGTGGGGCCGTGAGGGACTAAAATGAAGAAATGCTAGAATACCTATTTTTGAGATGGGAGTGGACAGTAGTAAAATTGTGACAGAGGTGTGCTTTTCAGTTTGATTTGTGGACAATTCCTGTTTACTCTTCCAGTCCAGGTGTTCAGATATCCTGCTTTATAAATCTGACTGGCCACATTTTTTTCATACTTTTTCCTGCATCAGGAAAAGCCACTTGAGCCCTGTAAAAGGAGTTGAAGTTTTTCCTATAGGCAGTAGAAGTCACTGATTAGTTTCAAATGTTCCAGTAGAAGCAAGTTGATAATATTTTCTTTTTGGTGATTTATCCCTACTGCAGAGTGAAGAACTACTGTAGGTGGAAGGTAGAGTACAGACAGTAAGGACCCATCAGTTGTATACATGAAGCAGCTAGCGCCCAATAATACACTCTGTGACCATTAATCTATTTATATGACCTTAAGACTTTGCTTTCAGTTGGTGGTGTGTCTCTTTGTAAGAGAATGTCTTAGATAGTTTTTTCTAAATACTTAATTTTGTAGAAGAACTGGAGTGTAAGCCAGAGGTGTGTGTGTGGGCGATGGGGTGAGATGATTCATCAGAGACAGAGCAGGGAACAGAACAAGCAGATTTACTGAAATACACTGCTGAGGGGAACAGAGGCCAAGCCTGGAGAGGTGTGCTGTGCCATATGTGGGTCATCTCCCTGGCCTGGAATTGAACTCAGGCCATTGCATTGATAGCGCTGAGACTTAACCCCTAGGCCACTAGGGAATCCCAGAATCTTTTCTTCTAGATGATTATTATGCAATATAGGAGTTGGAGGTGGGGGACTATGTAGCAGAGTATCCTGAGGGACTAAGCAGTTTATTCCCAGAGTGAAACACTGTTATTGATGGGAGTCAATTCTAAGGTGTTCTCAGATGAAGGAAGTACTGCACAGGAGTATATTTTTCCAAGATGAAAATTACGCAGGAGAATAAGCAGCTATAGAAATGATGCAGAATTTCCTTGCAAGTTCATTCTTGCTTGCTATAGAGAAATTTTTTAACTGCCTGAACAGGTTTTGCTGATAAGCATATTTTAGCATGTTTGTGTTCCCTGAATAAGTATGTTTTTGTCAGAGTTCAAAATTTGGGTGCTGGAGGGAAGAGCAGTCCTTCAAATCAGTTTATTTACATATAAAAAAGCACCATTAATGATATCTTGATAATTACCACTGTCTGAAGTTAAGCTTTTTTCATGGCTGAAGTTAAAACAGTATGACATTACGGTTGGATATTTCACTTTGGCTATAAATTCTCTTGTTTTTAAAACATGTTCAGGAAAAGGGTTAATCTTGAAACCACAGGTATGGACAGGTCCAGGTATGTGATCTGTTTGGCTGTTTTGCAAGGTGATATAAATGCTGCCTGAGTGTAATCTGACACCAGGTAGGCCCAAGTGGCCAATGATGGAAAGTGGAGAACAATGTGAAAGAACTGGAATTTCAGGTCTGGATAGTGAGTAATTGCAGCCTGCCCTCTGAGCCCTGGAACTGTTCATCTGGATGTCAGCAAAAAGGTGAAGGCATAGAGAAGTCAGACTATTTGGTTTGATCTTACTTTTTTTTTTTTTAAACCTTAATGTGGTTGAAAGCTAAGGTGAGCTTATTGGGTTTCCAAGGCCTGCTTCACTTTGCATATGTCATCAGAAGCTTGACTCTGAAACTCTCTATACAAAAAATCACCAGCTTGTGCTTCATTCACATGAAAATAAAACTAGAATTTTGAAAAAGTTCTAAGTGCTTCACTTGCCCTTGCTTCTCCCCCATGTGCAATGAAAAATGCCTAAGGCGGGATGGCTGCTTAAAGGTTTTGGGGATAATGCATATGGTACTTGTATGGGTCCCATGAATGTATTTTTAAACTTTTTCTGGGTTTTCTTATATTTCTTGAATATTTGAAAGTATTCCAATTAAAAGATAAGGATATAGAAACATTTACTTTTTGAATTAAATTATGAGAACCCTGAATGTATGCTGTGGGGAATGATTTGGTCCTCTTGTGTCATTGACTTGGGTTCCCTATTTTGTGTTTGGTGTACATGATTTAGAGAGGGCTATATAGTGAGCTTTATTTTATACTGGGTGTCTTTCTTCTTCTTCAATAGGACTAACCTTATTGGAGGAAGTTCAAATCTGGTTATATTTCAGTAAATCTGCCTGCTCTGTCTCTGATGAATCATCTCACCCCGTTGCCCACACACACACCTCTCGCTTACACTCCAGTTCTTCTACAAAAATCATTTATGATTTTTTTCCATATCCACATCTAAAAAGTATAAATGATAATAATATTATATTGAAAAAACTAGCAAGGAAAATGTCAATAAAGTATTTTAGTGAGTTATTAAGTTGTGGTAGCTTTTATAAAAGGCTTATTTTTTTAAAAGATTTATTTATGCATACAAGAGCTAGGGTACAGGCCATAGGTGGGTGGGTGGGGGTGGGGAGGTGAGAGGATTCACCTGGAGACAGAATGGGGAGCAGAACAGGTGGAGCTACTGAAATACACTGCTGAGGGGAGCAGTGGGCTAGACAGAAGACGTCTGCTGTGCCATGTGGGTCACCTCCCTGCCTGGGGATTGAACTCGTGCTTAACTGGCTGCGGATAGCTTCATAGTATGTCGACTTCACCTCTTTTGCCACCAGGGATGCCCTATAAAAGGCTTATTGTTTCCATTTCACTTTTAGTCTGAGTGAGGGTAAAACTAGATAGATGACATGACAGAGTTTGATAAAGAACAGTAGTAGTAAAAGTTAAGATTTACAGCAGTATAGAAAAATTTACAAACTCATTCTGCTTCAGTTTTCCCTGGTAAAATGTGATTAAAAATTATTTACCAGGTATCAGAAGGTTGCATGGGTAGTGTGAAGACCTTTGCTACAGATACTTGTGTAAGGGATTGCTTATTGTTCCAGATATTCTTTTAAAGAAAAGACTACTGAGGTTCTATTAATGTTGTTATTGCGGTATGAGTGGAGAATTTGGCTAGGAATCTGGGCCTCTCTTCCCTTTTTTTATTTTTATTTTTTGCCACTAATTGTCTGTGTGACCTTGGTAGTCAGATTATTCCAGGCCCAAATTTAGCTGTTTGATGAATACATTGTCCTAGGTAATCTTTATATCTTTTCCAGTTTTCCCAAACTTTTGGTTGAGAATGGGAGGCCCTTCAATGATAGTGCAGAATTTATCTGATACCACTGAATTTATATTTTCATTTTGGTGGGAGCTAATATAAAGCATTCTAACATAGTAGAAAGAAATGACAAGGCCTATAACTATGGTTTCTTATAAAAGGACTCTATGTCATTGAAGCTTACAGACTTATTGCTTACATTTCTTATTTGTATAGCTTCTCTCATTTTCTTCATTCTGTTTTCTTTAATTGTATTTCTTTTAATGTAATACATTTTTCAGTGCTCATGCTTTTCTTATAGGCATGTCGTGTTGAAAAGGGACTATATAGTAGGATATCACTTCATGTAAAAATACTTTTGTTCAGATACTTGACATTTGGGGTTGCTATAGAATTCTAATTCTTTAGATACTCCCAATCCTATCTATCTATCTATATATACACACACACACACACACTTTAATAAAGGTAGTCATTCAACCATGTCATTGCCCTAAGCTGATAATATATCCTACCTTCTATGGGCCAGAATTGTCTAAAACCTTTTTGCTTGCTTGTTTGTTTGTTTGATTGGCTTCCTTTACTAATTTTCATAGTGAGAGTGATGAGTTGGTGGTCAAGTAACTGCCCAAGGGTAGTAGTGATTTTTTAAAAAAAAATCATTATAAATTAATGCTTTTTAGACCCTTTTCCTTTTGAAGGAAACCTAAATGTAATTTTAATCACACTTAATAGCCAGTAGCGAGGTATAAAGTTTTGTGTTTATAATCTATAAAATCTTTCTGTTTGGAATAGGTGCATAATGGAACTCAGTGTAAAGGGACAGGGCGAGAGTGTGAGACAGGGTGAGAGCCTAGCCTTGAAGCAATTGAGTTCACCAAATAGGTGCTAAATTTTTAGACACTAGAATAGAATTACACTTTTGTTGATAATTGGGCTGTGGTGTTCTTTGTTGGAGTGTGATAAATAGCTGTGGTAAAGGAGACTCCCAGGGAATATGGAAATGAGGCTTAAGGAATAATTAGTTACCTGGTATGCACCTGTTACCTATCTCTTATGCTCTCCTTAGATTAGAATGAAGCTAATATATATTGAGTAAAATTTATGTGCCAGGCATTCGTTACATACATTTGCATTCTGCAGCTCTAGATTTGGGTGTTATTTATTATACCCATTTTACAGAATGGAGAAACTGACTTCATATGTTTTATAGAAAGAAGAGACTTACACTTAGTAAGTTACTTGTCTATAGTCACATGCAAAGATTAAAACCCTAGTAATCTTTCTATAGAACCTGTACTCTTAACTATTTTGTTTGATTTACTGTTTTGCCTTAAAATTGAACCTTATTTTGGTGATAAGAGGTTAGGTCCTTGAAGAATAAGAACATGATCCTAACCCAGTTGAAAGACATGAGAACCAGTTTAGGAGTTTTTATAATTTGGGGGATGCCCAACAAGATGACCTCTCACATAAGTAAGTCTTTGTGTTGAATAAGCAATTTCACTTAAATTTTCCTTGTTGTCTTATAAAGACTAAATGATACTTTGAAAGTGAAATACGTTTGAAAATTATTAATACAGCAGTGTTCCTGAATATAGTACATATGGCTAGTGGTTAGTAAATTTTAGCAAGTTTTAAATTTACTGAAGACCTTATACTTTGTTTGAGTGAAACAGAGGCCTTTTTCCTCTTCAGAGTACCCATGTTTTTCCATACTAGGGCAAGTTTGAGGAACAAAATGTTAGTTCGGTTTTGACATGTTTTAGACACATTGACCTTGAGGACCACTGACATATATGTATCTGATAGTTTAGTAAGTCAATTTGGAGATTAAGAGCTGAATTAGAGATGAAAATTTCTTTCCCTCCCAGTTTGATTTATGTATTCACTTAGAAATCTGTGTTATAAACTGTTACAGAAAGAACGGTTTGGGTCGATTTAGATATGAGCCTGTGCATCGTAGTCATGGAGTCCTAATTTAGAAGTGGGAATTCTAGTTGTTCTTCAGTGATGTGCTCAGACCTTGAGAACTTGGGCACAGGGACTCAGTTTACTCATGAAATTGAATCATTGATTAGGATGTTGTAAGGGCAGGACTGGGCACAGTGCAGGTTTTCTGATCCCATGCAGATCGGGTAAAGGAGGAGTCAGAGTCCTCAGTGGTTTTGCAGGTCTTTTATTTGGGGTTCACCAGGCATATGGCAGGCAGGGGTGCTGGCTGGGGGACTGGGAGGCTGGCAGGCCTCCCAGCCCCCAGCAAGTCTTCACTCTATCTGGGCTCTCTGGCGTTCGTTCTGCTGCTTCTCGGCTTCTCTTTCGGTTCTGCTGCTGCTGGCTGGGGCTGCTAGCGTCCCCCCCGTGACGCCGCCCTTAAAAGCACAGTCTTAGCTCAGCTGAATCCCATCTACCTATGCCCACACCCTACTCCAGGTGCCCGCCATCAGGCATGCATTCAGGACAAGGATCCATCATCTATTCTGATGGCGGAAGGGCAGAAAAGCCTGATATTTTCTTTACCCTACAGATGTTTAGTGTCATTTATTACCAAAAAAACTGTGAAACACTATGGCTTTGTTATGTAAGTACTTGTTATGATACTGCTGAATCAAGAATCAAAAACTTCTTCCCAAGAACCACCTTGGGATCATAGACCTCGTAAGTATTCATAGAAGAAGAGGTGTGGGAAAGAGCAAAAGAAGATTAAAGGATCAGAGGGGTAATTAAACCAATAAAAGAAAGCAAAAGCTTATCTTATAAATTTGCAGTTTATGAGCTTTTAGGTAGAAATGAATAAAAACAAACTCCCTTCTCCCCCCCCCCCAAAAAAAAAAAGGTGTTCCTCTCTTAACAAACAGCTAGTGATCATGGGATCATTAAGTTTTGGTTTAGTATGTTGGTTGTTAATATATACCAGTAGTGTGTAAGGTGTGGGTATGTTGATTGCTTGTCACTATTTTTGTGATCTGAAAAACAATTAAAGTAAAAGTGATGTGGAAGTGCTAATAAAAAAAGTACATGATTGCTGCAGAAAAGAAAGTGAAACAACTTTACACAGATGTATTTATATTGGTATTTTGTTCCAGTGTCACTTTGTATTTAGTAACAAATGGATTTTGGAAATCTTTTGGAATCCAACTTGATACAGAGAAACTTTTGCATCAGGAGACATCCCTTGAATCTGTCTATATTTTCTTTGCTATGGGATTTCAAGTTTAGGTAAATAATTTCCTCCTTATCAAAAGTACTGTAATTTTTTGAAATAAAGAATATAGTTAGGAATAGCTTAACTATTTAATAACCTTTAAAAAGCAATTATCTTTCATTAATATAGCCCTTTTATTATTACTTTGAGGACACAGGTTTGGTACATACAGAAGAAATTTTAGATAGTGATTACTTACCCAGAAAGGTACTGCTGTAATTATCTTGGTGCCTGGCACATTGATTGCAAATAGTAAGCACTCATACATTGACTTGAATAGGGCTGGGGTGAATAATTTTCAGATGTGTGATTGTTAGTGCTAACTTGGCAGTTTGGGCAATAAATGCTGTATTTTTTTTTTTTTTACATTTTTTTTTTTTAAAGTTCCATATTACCATTTTATTTTGTTTTGTATTTTTTTAAAATAAATTTTATTTTTATATTCCCCATACAATTGCAACCCCCCCATTCTGACCCCAATCCCTCCCCTCCTGCCCCCGACCCCCTAAAAAGTGTCTCTGGTTCATAGTTGTTTGTCGATTTTGATTTTCACTTTCTTATAGTTATTCATTTTCCTGGTCCCTTATTTAAGTTTTCTAGATTCCTGCTATGAGTGAGACCATCCGGTATTTTTCTTTTTCTTTCTGGCTTATTTCGCTGAGCATGATCCCTTCCAGCACCATGCATGTTGCTGCAAATTGCATGTGTTTATCTTTTTTGAATGCTGAGTAATATTCCATGGTGTATATGTACCACATCTTCTTGATCCAGTCATCTATTTTTGGACATTTGGGTTGTTTCCAAAGCTTAGCTATTGTAAATAGTGCTGCTATAAACATAGGGGTGCAGGTCCCCTTTGGAATTGATATTTCTGTGTCCTTTGGGTAAATACCTAGGAGTGGAATTGCTGGATCATATGGAAGTTCTATGTTTAGTAGGTCCAGAAATCTCCACACAGCTCTCCATAGTGGTTGGACCAGTTTGCACTCCCACCAACAGTGCAGGAGAGTTCCTTTTTCTCCACACCCTCGCCAACATTTGTTGTTGCTAGTTTTTTTAATATGTGCCATTCTCACTGGTGTAAGATGGTATCTCATGGTAGTTTTAATTTGCAATAAATGCTGTATTTTTTGAAGGGAGAACAAACTAACAGTCCAGGTAGAGGGGTTGGGAGGCTTTGTGAAAGAAATGGGACTTGAGTTTAGCACGGAAGAATGGAAAAGTTTCGAATGGGTGTTGAGAAGTGAGAGAAGTATTCTGGGAATAATGACTAATAGGATTGAGAAAGGAGACAGTAATGGATGTAATTTATGTGGACAACCTTAAGAAGGCAGGCCTAGTGTAGATAGAGAAATAGGGCTAGGTAATACTTTGAAGGAAAAGATTTTTCTAAGACCATTATTCTAAGACCAAATATATGCCTTATGTTTATATCTGTCTGATCAATTTAGATCTAGCACTTTTCCCACCACTAGGTATATGGCACATTGTTCACAAATTACCTAAATATGTTAAAAGACTTTCCCAGTGTTGAACTTGAACTGTTATTAAAAGGGCTGGGGTTGGGTGTGCATGGGGAAAACTGCTGGATTAGAATTTATTTTAGTGAGTTGAAATATCATCTGCACTGGATTCTTAACCGTTATTTTGTTTTGATTTACAGTTAGGGAAATTGGTCATCCATAACCTCTAGAGTCCAGAATATATAGGAATTGGCTTTATTGAAATTAGGAAATCTAGTATGTGATATGACTAGCACATACTAACTGGATTCAAGTTTTCAGGAACACTGATACACTAGCTCAGTTTATTTCTAAGCTTTTTTCTTTGAAGTTGTAAATGGTATTTCAAAGAACTAGATATTATTTATGTGATTTTTTAAAAATATCTTTGTCTTATGTCACATGGCCATAGTTGTAAAAGGCAATTTTTAATAAAATTGTGATAAACTTAAATTTTTCCATTTACTTTAAAAAAATAAGCAAACATCTCTGGCAGGCACTTTTTAAAGCATTTATCCCTCGACTATGAAATTGTTTTCACTTGTTAAGTTGCGTTTCTGTTTTTCTATTGTAAAGTGCAGTTCTTTGCATGTTCTAATTTGCCATGACGTGGTCAAGGGCTGTTTCCTTCCTGTTGCTTGCAAGCCTGTGCTAGAGATAAGGATACATTTCAGTGCATTAAAAAAGAAGCCACTGAAGACAGACTTATGCATGGTAAAGGATTCTACTTATCAGAAACATTTTTTAAAGAACAGAAATAGTACGCTTTAATTTCTGCTTATTTAAAAAAAAACTTTTAAAATAAGTAGTACATAGTAAACTTTAAATATATTAGATTTTAAATTCTTACATATATTGGGCCTAATAGAGAAAATGTCTGAATGTTATTAAGGCAAGAAAATACACTATGAAATTACTCACGGAGTATCAGTTCCCAGGTATGTGACTTGCTGTGTTAGTGGAAAGAAGGAACTTATTTTTATACCTTTATTGTGATTACAAAACTAGTTATTGCTGGTGACTTTTTTTTTTTTTTAATTCAGTACTTTAAGTGGGAGGAGTTATGGGCAGGGAGAATGGCTTCATTTTCAGTAATGAGAGGTGATCTTTACAGGAATGAAATATTATATATGTAAAATCTCCAACTTTAAAAACAACCTGTGTTCATCATTTTTATGATGTTTAAAAATATTAATGAGGAGTACTGTAGAGACATTGCCTTTTGTATCAGATTGTTGTAATTACTTTTTCATTAAAAATATCTTTGCATGATTACTTTTTCATTACAAACTTAAACTTTTATTTTTCAGGCCAAGAAGTTCTAGAGAAGAAAACTTTCAGAAAAACTGCCTCAGAATTATCCAAGTGAACTAAGAAAACTTGAAGCACCTTCCCTAAAGAAAACCTGGGTATAAGTAACTTCACATACTTAGCTGAGAATTTTTTCATTCAGTTGGTCACTGGACTCTGTTGCCTGATACTTGGACCTGTTGGGAATTTTTCTCATGTGGATCTAGGAGGAATGATTTATTATGGCTGCTGTTGTCCAACAGAACGACCTAGTATTTGAATTTGCTAGTAACGTCATGGAGGATGATCAACAGGTATGAATGAGACCCAAAGGAAATTGTATTTTAATAAATTTATTATTGTAACTTCTATTTGTATCAGAAAATTATTTATTCCACAGTAGAAGAAGCTATAAATGTAAAATTTAGATATTAAAAATTTGGAGGTAATGTGATCTTAGGGTAAATCATTCATTTATTAAGAAAGACTTTTAACTTTAGCATTGATGTGGTAACAAGGAAGTAATACTTTTGGGGTTAATCTTGTTTTTCTGCAAAATGAGACTTAACAGTAAATTTCTTAAGTAATTATTTCAAAGATCTGGAGACCCTACTAATAAGACATTTGAATGTCTTTTTCTATTAAAGTATTGGATTATTGATTATAATAGTTGTCTGTTATTATACAGCTTTAATATATTGTATAATTAACATTTATAGGCTTAGGCTATTCATATGAAAAGATGTTAGCAGCCCCTTAGTCATACATTATTTCAGTCCAAAGCATGTGATTCTGAGGAAGTTACTTAACTTCTCTAGATCTAGATTTCCTCATGAATAAGAGAATTGAATTGAAGAATTTCTAAATAGGCTTTAATGAACTTTATAATATGTGCAAATTAATATTTCTAGAATGTAAAAATGTCCAAGAGATACTGAGAAAAGAGTCTCAGTTGATTCCAGTCCCTCCTGCTTTTTTACAGGGTGAGCCTAGGGTTTCTTGGGACTTTATAATTTACTTCATTTTTAAACAGGATATTGGGAATGTAGGGTATTATGTGGGAGAAATGGTATGTTAGACTCAGTGTATTGGGTAAAATATTTTGAGAACTGGTAGGTTTGAAAGATGCCTAATAAAGTTGATTTACATATTGAAAGCCTAATACCAAATACCTAAGTTAAGTAGGCTTATTATAATGTATCATGCTTTTATTTTAGAAGCATAATATCTACAAATAATGAAATTGATTCTTACTTTGGTCTGGGCATTATAATTTCTTAGCTGTTTGTACTATCTGTTGAAATGATAGAATAAATAAATTTATAAATCTACAGAAGATGAGAATTTGGATTAAGGTATCTTAAAATCAAGATGAGCTTTAGCTGGGGAGGAAAAAAAGATTGAAAGAGAGGATTGCTTGTTCCCAATTAAAAATATATTAATTAGATGGATTTAATCTAGAGATAATAGAAAAAATATTTTAGGAGGAGAAAGTGTTTTGAATTTGTTTTAAAACAGGATGTTTCTCTGTATGTTAAGGTTTGAAAACTGTTTACTGTGCAGCCTTCGTAGATGAAAGATCCCAGTCTTGATGTGGTGAGGTTTGTTCTCGGGAAGTGGCCACAGAGGGTAGAGTTCTAAGCAGCTCACTGGTATGCTGTGGTGCAGTGACTTTGATGCCCTTTTGACTATGAGAAATATATTTTGCATTATGGCTCAATATTCCTACATGTGTCTACATAGCTTAAAAAATTTACACAAAATGATACCCTTACTACATATGATGCACTTAGTTTATCTTGGCAAGCTTATTGAAGTTTTTGAATAGGGATATGGTGCTCTTAACATCAGAACACATATATGTATTTTCTTAAGTTTTTTCCTTCAACAAAAGGATTATATGTTAGTTTTTAAGGTTTTCACAGATTTTAAACATATAGGAAAATACTGTTATCTCTATTTTTTCGTGAGGTTATTGAGACACAGAGAGGTGAAGTGATTTGTCCAAAAATCACATACCTAGTTAGTAGTGGACCTGCACTTTGAAACAAAGCAGTTTGACTCTCACTAATGAGGTTGAATGCTTATGATGACGTATGCCAGTCTTAACTGTTTTATAATCAGTATGTAAATGTTTGGAACAATTGGTCAAGTTTAGAGTTCTTCAGGCTGTGACTATGAGCATAGCAAACTTCACTGATTGACATAGCGGAGTATATCCAGTAGTGTCAACCTTATTAGCATCTTACCTAACCTGTGGTTCTATTTCCTTGTATATATTTCTTAACTGAAAAGTTAAAGCATGTCAGTTATCTTTAAAAAAAATTACCTAATATAAAATATTTAAAATAAATAGTAAAAGTCTCTCTTTATGCTCATTTTGTACTCTATTTCCACATACATTTTCAAATCACTCTGTCAATTTCTATCCAAAAAAAGCCTGCTGGGATTTTTGTTGAGATTGTTGTGAATTTATGGATGAATTTTTGGAGAATTGGCTTTGTAATAATATTAAGCTTTTCGATCTATTGACATGGTATATCAATTAATTTTTTAAAAAATTGAAGTAATATTGATTTACAGCACAATGTAGGTTTTAGTTGTACAGTTTCTAACTTCAGCGTATATATCACACCACGCCCACCACCATGTGTCCATTTACCATTTATTACCAAGCAAGATGAGTAGTTTTTTAGGCAAAGGACTAAACCAAAGAATGATGTACATACATATAAAACCTATCTTGTTTTGAAAAGTATATGAAGTGATGAGATGAAAGTATGTGAAAAACTTTTTTTGTGAATTGTATTTCCATTGAATGTATTATAAATATTTGTGCGTTTATCTGCTGGCTTTACATTATTTTTCCACGTGATGGATGGATCATTATTTTATCAGTATTTGATCATGGACAACTGACTGTTACCTGTATTTTGCTATTTCAAACTCTATTGCAATGAATATTCTCGTTTGGGAAGCAGTAGAACTATAGTGGTTAAAAGCTCAGATAGTGGAGGCATAACACCTGGTTTGGAATGCTTGCTCCATTACTTTTCCTTCTGTGACCTTGGTCAAGTTTACTTAACTTCTCTGTGCCTTGGTTTCCTTATATGCAAAATGGGGGTTTGATAATAATAGACCCAATATTAAAAGGTTGTTGTGAGGATTAAATGAATTGATATATAGGAAGCTCTTAGAACCATGCATATTTCCTGATAAATATTGTTTTGTTATTGCATCTGTATGCAGTGTATCTTTGTACATTTGTATGATTAATTCTATAGGATTTCTAAAAGTAGAATTGCTTAGTTTACTAAATGCATATATACATTACCAAATCATTCTTCCTAGAGACCATCTAAGTTTCTAACGTTAACAGTTTATTTCTCAAACCAACAATAACAAATCCTTTTCCCCCCCCCGTTTTGGTCTGTCATTTGGGTATAAAAATTACATTTTGCTATTTTAATTTCCTGGACTACTACTAGTGGCGTTGTTGGAATGTTCATTAATTTTATTGTTCATTTAAATTTTCTTTGAATTAGTTATTGATATCCTTTGCCCAGTAGGAATTATATGTGTGTGTGTGTGTGTGTGTGTGTGTGTGTAATAGCATAGATAATTACATCAGTATCAGTGTCTTCAAAGTAATTGTGTCATGTGGTGCAGCTATTTTTTCTCAACTTGGTACTATCTTTTAACAATATGATACCTCATGCCCTGTAAAAAATTTAAATATTTATCTAAAAAAAAAGTCACCAATCTTTTTTTTCCTTCTTTTTTCTTCTTGTTTGTTTCTATTTAGGCAAATTTTCTTTATCCCTGAAATATTCTCTTTATGTTTAACCTATCAGTCCATGTGTAATCTATTTTTTATAGGATATGAGATACAGGGATGTGACAGCTCCTCTCTTCCACAAATGGTGATGTTGACCCTTCACTATTTGCGTGTTTTTATGATTTACACAGTACAGATACCATACCTTTGTTATCTACTAAATGACCATATGCACAGACATCATTTTTTCCCTTATAGTGTGTTCTGTTCCATTTAACTGTTTTTTTCAGTCACAGTATTTTCATTAGTATCACTTTATAGATTTGATATCTGATAGGATATTCCCCGCCCATTCCCCCAACCCCCTCCAGAAATGGGGATAGAATTTTGAGTGAATTTTAGAATTAGTTTGTTAAATCACATAAAAATTGTGTTGGAATTTTAACTTTTTAAATTAAAAAATGTGTCTTTCAAAGTAATTATGTTTTATGACCCTGTATTGGTTTGATTTGTTGGTTTCCTTATTCAGTCAGTGTTTAAACACACCAGATTAGAATATATTTCTTGTTTTCTGTTATGATCTGTGGTTATTGGTTATAAATGTAGTTCTGTAAAGAAACTGACACCTTTAACCTCTGGTTGTTACCACCTTAGTCATTTCCCTTATATTAATTCATACTCTTCAAATTAACTTGGAAGAATTCCTCTGGGCTGGGGTGGAGGTAGGGGTTGGAAAGGAAATATCAGCATCATTGGCACTGAGAAGTCAATTAAAAACCTATTCTTGCTGTCCAAACTGGGAATGTTTGTAGGTGAAAATGAGACACTTCTGTAGGAGTAAATTCTGTCAAGGTTGAATTGCAGTGTATTTTTATTTGCAGGTTCCTTGACTTGACCTTACTAAATAAGAGTTTATCTGGCAAATGTATGCGAATGAGAAGAAAACTTAAGGCTGTAGAAAGAAGAGTCTAAGGAGAAAGAAGCTTGACTATATGTTCAAATATTTGAGAAGTTAATGAAAAACAACTGGTAGTTCAGTGCTTTGCATAATCTTGCAAAAATGTTACACTGGTTTGTCAGTTGTTTCTGAAAGTAGAACTCAGTAGTTCATGGCTATTTATGCTTAACAGACTTAGCTCACTAGGGAAAATCTTGGTGACCTGCTTGGGAAAGTGAAACAAATATTTTTATATTATTCAATTGCAATATGAGATGGGTGTAATTGGCTAGGTCAAATGCAATGGGCTTGTTCTGGCTGCTGATTCCTAGAAGCTAAAAGGCAACTGAGTGTTGCTGATTTTTTAACAAGCTGCCCTGCAGTTTCTCATAATTAGAAATCACTAATCAATGCAGCAGTTGTAACCACAGAGTGATGGGATAGAGATAGTGGAACCTTTGAACTACATTGCATTTGAACCAGCTCATGAAGGAAGATCCAGTGTATACAATAACTGAAGAAGAACTATTCCAGAACAATGGAATGTTGCAAAACTTTTGATAGATTTCTCTTGACCAGATAATCTAGATGCATTAATTCATGGTTAGAAAATTTTCATGATGCTGTTTCACACTCTTTTTATCTCTTGTTGTATTAATTTTGTCATTTGTATAGTTTTCCCAAATGCTTTTCTGTTTCCCCATTGTTTGGTCACCCACATTCATACCTGTTACCTTTAAAGTTCTAACCATCTTTCAGGATATTAGGACAAAACCTTTTATTCTAGGAATTTATCCTATAAAATCATCCCTTTTGGAATCAACAACTTTGTTCTGTTCATCCTCTATCACCTGTTGTCAGAGTCATGTTAAATTGGCATGTTAAATTTTCATAAGTATATTTCTAATTTCTTAAAATAAGTGGAGTTTGCTTCCTCCTCTTGATGTCTCCCAAAGCATTTAACATCATTAATGATAAATTTACTGATTGAGTCCTCTTAGAGATTTTATTCTTCCTTTTAATCCTGTTGATAAAATGGTATGGATTATATGTACTCAGTTATGGCCCTTATCAGGAGACCTTTGAATGGTGAGTGGTACGTAATATCCTACACCACAACTCTCTTGATGACATACAGTATGCATTTTTGGGGTATCAATTTTTCCACACTTTTACTTGGTCTATAGGCAATGTGGCCCTTTCACCACAATTCCAAGACCAGAAACAAATACGTGAGTCCTTTTTTCTGATATGTGTTTAAAACTGTTCTGTTGTACCTGTTTAGTGAAAACCATGTCAAATAACCTTCAAAAGTTACGGAAATTATAAGTAAAATCCACTAAAAGTCAGTGATTACATTTATCAGATATGGTTGGTAAGCGTAGACACTTTGATTTTTTGTCTGCTTTATTGTAGATTAAAATTGTTTCTCAAAAAATCAGAAAGACTAACATCATTGTAGAGTTTTCCTGTTTCTTGAGAGGCTCTTTTAATTTATAGAGGGAGTATTTGATACCGTTGTATTGAGAATGACACTGTATTTTGTAGACCAACAAAATGCATGTAAGAATATATATCACACCAATCTGGCATTATCAACTGGAATGGTAAGTTTCTACTAGTCAAGGTTAAGTGTGCCCCAAACTTCGAGTAGAGCGAATGAGCTGTTAGTATTCACGGACTGTACATGGACCCCATGGATTCTCTTTCAGTTTGCCTAGAATTCCAAGTTATGTGGATGAATCTGCTGGTCCTGTTACTCTCTCTTTTTAAATGTTGGCAGATAGACTTAGTCAAATCCATTAAATGTTTGGCCATATGTAATACAGAGGTTATTTGCTTCTTTTCTGTACTTTTGGAAAGGCCTTCATTAAAGAAGTTCTGCCATAGAATTCCCAGAATGATCTTTGGCAAAAATCTTGTGTGATATCTAAGGCCCTCTTCATGTTGTGTGACAGCACAGCCCTGGTTATAGCCTAGTATTTGATCTGTCTTATCTCGTTGCCAACTTTTGGCAGCAAGGAAGATGATGCTTATAATGAAGGAAGAGTTGGTGAGGGGAGTATAAACTTTGTTTTGTAGAATCTTTCTTTAAGTGCCCCTCAGCCCTCACATAGAGGCCCATGACAACATCTTAAAAATGAATGTGGCTGAGGGCCTCCCTGGTGGCGCAGTGGTTGAGCGCTGGGTTGCGAAGCTGCCCGCAGCCTCTGCAGCACCAGTTCGATCCCCAGCTGCTCCCCGGCCACCAGAGGAGGGTCCCACATGGCGCGCAGACCTCTCCTGCCGCCCGCCCGCTGCTCCCCTCAGCAGTGTGCTTCGTTCCTTCTGCCTGCTCTGCTCCCCGCTCTGGCTCTGGTGAATTCTCTCACCCTCCCGTGCTTCTGACTGTACCCAGTGCTTGTATAAATAAATAATAAATTAAAAAAAGAAAGAAAGAAAAAAATAAAAAAATAAAAAAAAATTAAAAAAATGAATGTGGCTGAGATCTTTGCATAGTGTAGGACATGTACTAGATAGCGATAATGAATTTTTCTAACTCGAGTTTACTGGACATTTTATCCTGTGCACTGTTATGTACTTTATTTTTTTTTAAGATTATTTATACAAGAACTGGGGTACAGTCAGAGGCATGTGAGGGTGAGAGAATTTACCAGAGACAGAGTGGGGAGCAGAATAGGCAGACTGACAGAAGACATTGATGAGGGGAGCAGTGGGCGAGGCAGGAGCGGTCTGCCACACCACATGGGTTTCTCCCTAGCTGGCCAGGAATCGAACTTGCGCTGCAGAGGTTGCAGACAGCTTCACAGTGTGGCACTCAACCCGCTGCGCCACCGGGGAGGCCCTGTTATGTACTTCACAGCGATCATACTATTTAATTCTTAACAGCAATCTTATGAAGTAGATACTTTAATTCTCATTTCACAGAAAAGTGGGGCCTGTAAAAGAAAAGTGTATATTTGAGTAATGCCAGCCACTGAGATGTGTAAGTGGTAAAAAAGTAGTTTTAAAGCTGGAAAATATTACATTTTGCATTTATGATTTTGGCAAATGAAAAATGATACTCAGACTAGTTAATTTGCTAGTGTAATGACAGATTGACAGTTTTTGTGCCTGATACCTAGGTATACCTTTTTTTAAAAAAAATAAATTTTATTGTGATATAATTTATTTGGATAGTTTTTTAGATATACCATATAATTTGTCTATCTGAAAGTTTCAATTTAATGGTTTTTTAGCAAATAAACATGCTTGTACATCCATCACCATAATGGACTTGAGAACATTTTTATTATCCCAAAAAGAAACCTGTACCGATTAGGGAGTTATACCCTATTCTTCTCCACTCCAGGCCTTTGGCAACCACTAATCTACTTACTTTTTCTATGGATCTGCCTATTCTCGACATTTTGTATAAATGGTGTCATACAGGATGTATTGTCTTTGTGACTGTTATTTTACTTAAACATGCTTTCAAGGTTTATTTCCATTGTAGCATGTATCAGTACTACTTTATTTTTTTAAATTTTTTAAAAGATTGATTTATTTATTTATACAAGCACTGGATACAGTCAGAAGCGCGGGAGGGTGAGAAAACTCACCAGAGCCAGAGTGGAGAGCGGAACAGGCAGACTGATGAAGTACACTGCTGAGGGGAGCAGTGGGCGGCAGGAGAGGTCTGCACGCCATGTGGGACCCTCGCCAGGCGGCCGGGGATCAAACTGGCATTGCAGAGGCTGTGGGCAGCTTCGCATCCCAGTGCTCAACCTCTGTGCCACTGGGGAGGCCCACAACTTTATTTTTATTGCTGAATAATATTTTATTGTGTAGATATGCTACATTGTATTTATCCATTTTTTATATTTTTCAAAAGAATACTGTTTTCTAATAGCCAGGTTATGGAAATAACCTAAGTACCCAAATAACATGAGTGGATTAATAAGATGTGGCGGGTGTGTACACATGTGCACACACACATACACTTACACTGGAACACTAAATTATATTATATGTCACAACATCAAGATGAAATCTTGATGAAATCTTGATGTTGTGACAACTTGTATGGAATTGGAAGGGATTATGCTAAGTGGAATAAGAAGTTAGAAGGAGGTAGACAAACACAGGATAATTTCACTCATGTGGCATATAAAGAAACAGAACAAAGGAACAGACAAAAACTGAACCAAAACAAAACCTACAAATCTTATTGTAGAATTCAGGCTACCAGAGGGAGAATGGGAGGGGTGGGGGGTAAAGGAGGAAGGGGTCCCAATGGACTAGGGTTGAGGACTATGGGTGCTTTGATGGTGGGTGTGGTGTGATAACGTACATTTGAAGAGATGGAAACATATAACCCTCAGTCATATACAACATTATAAATCAATGTTACCTTAATTAAAGAAAATACAATTTCATTTTTTAGAAAGAATGCTATCATTTTAATGAGATTTGTGTTGGTCAGTTTTTTGTTTGGAATAATATTAGTGTCCTCTATTCTCTTGGAAAGTATTTAATCACCTAAAGCAGCCTTGCGATGGAAGTTAACACCTCTTTGTATCTCAGTTTAGCTGTGTAATCTTGACAATTTTTACCTCCTTGCCATTTCACTTAATGCATGAAGGATAAACCATGATGTAAACAGATAGTATTACTGTGTTACTAGCCCTTTTTTTGTTTCTAAACATCCTCATCTTTAACACTCTTTCAAGAATATTGATGAAGATACTGCCCTTTGATGTACTGGACTAAAATGAAAACTGATTGTTAAGGGTTTGTTAGAATATAAATTTAACAAGTGATATGCTCAGTAATGTTCATAAATCTAATGTTGCTAATATTGAATAAATTAGAATACAGACAGGTATTTTAAACACAATAACCAAAAATTTTAGTATTAGGCCAGTTTTTTAAAAACAAAAATTATATTGTAATGACTGGTAATATACTTGTAAACTTGTCAGTTTTTATAGAATATGAAGGAACATTGAAGTTATGAGACAGGGCCAGGGGAGTTAGCTTAGAGTTGTGAGAATCAGAGTTAGAGAGTAATTTCTTCTCCTAAAAGGTGATATATTTATTTTTATTTTTTTTAAGATTTATTTATTTATGCATACAAGAGCTGGGGCACAGGCCAGAGATGCGGGGGATGAGAGGATCTACCAGAGACAGAGTAGGGAGCAGAACAGGCAGATTGACTAAAATACACTGCTGAGGGAAGCAGCAGGCGAGACGGGAGAGGTCTGCCTCAGCATGTGGGTTTCTCCCTGGCTGGCCGGGGATCGAACTTGTGCTGCAGAGGCTGCAGATTGCCTCACAGTGCGGTGCTTAACCCCTGTGCCACCAGGGAGGCCCGAAAGGTGATAATTTTAAGATTACAATTTAAAGGCATATCTTATGGGTTTGTATGACTTACCCACTTCTCTCATTCCATTTTATTTCCTGGTATGGGGAAACTAAAAACAAAGAACATTTAAATAAAACTTCTATTTATATTAAGAAAGCAACTACTGGGGCCTCCCTGGTGGCGCAGTGGTTGAGCACTGGGTTGCGAAGCTGACCGCAGCCTCTGCAGCGCTGCGCTGGTTCGATCCCCGGCTGCTCCGCGGCCACCGGAGGAGGGTCCCACATGGCGCGCAGACCCTCCTGCCGCCCGCTGCTCCCCTCAGCAGTGTACTTCGTTCCTTCTGCCTGCTCTGCTCCCCGCTCTGGCTCTGGTGAATTCTCTCACCCTCCTGCACTTCTGACTGTACCCAGTGCTTGTATAAATAAATAAAAATAAATCTTAAAAAAAAAAAGAAAGCAACTACTGGGTAGTTCAAGAACAGGTACCTCCTCCCTACCCTTTCTCGTCACCAAATGTAAGTATATTCAGATATAATTTCATATTAAAGATTTATCTGAGAGATGATTTTTTAAAAAAGTGATTGGACTGCGGTAATTATATTAATGACCTGAGTTAAATCAAGAAAGGATACTAAAAGTTTGCGGTGTTTCACTATGTACTCTATTTCTCAATTGTGTTACTTTAAAAAAAATTTTATTTTTGCGTAGAACTGGGGTGTAGGCCAGAGGTGCTGGGAGTGAGAGGATTCAACAGAGACAGAGTGGGGAGCAGAACAGGTAGATTTACTGAATATACTGCTAAGGGGAGCAGCAGGCAAGACAGGAGAGATCTGCTTTGCCATGTGGGTTAGCTCTCTGGCTGAGATCTAATTCAGGCACTTGTGGTGATAGTGCTGAGACTTAACCCCTAGGCCACCGAGGAGGACCTTTACTTAATTGTTTTAGATGAGTGAAGTAATGAAGACAATTTTTATGACTTGGATATCATTAGACAAATTCATTCAACTGCTAAAAATGTTTTTTATTTTTTCTTTGCTATTTGAGAATGCAGGACTTGATTCTCCAAGATAACCTTTTTTTTTTTATTATTGGAATAGAATAATAACTGAATGACATTAAATTTGTCACTCAGGATTTGAAAAATCTGGCAGATTCCTTCTGTAGGGGAACACTCTCCTTTAATATTATAATATGCTAAACTTATTTTATTTTATTTTATTTTATTTTTTTATAGAGGCATGTTTTATTTGTTTGTTTGTTTGTTTTGTTTATACATGCACTGGGTACAGTCAGAAGCACAGGAGGGTGAGAGAATCCACCAGAGCCAGAGCGGGGAGCAGAGCAGGCAGAAGGAACGAAGTACACTGCTGAGGGGAGCAGTGGGCGGCAGGAGAGGTCTGCGCACCACGCGGGACCCTCCTCCGGTGGCCGGGGAGCAGCCGGGGATCAAACCGGAGCCGCAGAGGCTGTGGGCAGCTTCGCAACCCAGCGCTCAACCACTGCGCCACTGGGGAGGCCCGCTAAACTTATTTTAACATAGTTTGACCTGTAATTGTTTGGGTTTGTTTTGGAGTAACTCTAATTTATGTCATGACTATGATAATGTAGTGTGAATTTGAAATTCTGGAAAAAGCATTGGTATACCTGTCTCGTTTATTCTGTGCTTTATACATGCCATATAAGATTGTCAAAGTTTTTCTGGTTTTAAAAGCAGGAATTGTCTCTTTATGGTTTTAAATTTATTTATATAGAATCTTTATGTTTAAAACATTTATCAATCTGCTAGTGACTTCTGATGTTTATTATCTAGGTTTTAAATAAACACTAAACCTGATTAAAATTTACTAAAACTCCTTTAATGTACCTTTTTTTTAGACCTCATAGCTAATTCTGTTCATACTTAAACATCCCCCACCCCACAATCAACCAATATCTTAAACTTTTAAAATGGTCATTCTAATAAGAAAACTGAGATTGTTTTCAGTGACTTACTTTTTGACATGCCATGGCAAAGTTGTAATTTATCCTGGCTGAAAAAAAGAAAAATCTGGGCAAAACTAAAGACCAATTGTCATGAAAAATTTAAACCAGAATTAACTTTAACTAAATCAACTCCTCAAGGATTTAGGATGGAATTTCAAACATTACCATGGGAGATCTGGAGAAAAGACCATTTTACTTAGACCTTTCTATTTTTCCTTGTGTTATATAAGAGAGAAGTGAAACTTCTTCAGAAACATTATCTCTGCTGGGGCCAGCAGATACAAAACACAATATTTCAACTGTAGCTCTAACACCCAACCTTTAGCTGAGATGACTAATTTATCGGTCCGATCCTGTTCTTTTTTTTTTTTTTTAAAGATATATTTGTTTATGCATACAAGAGCTGGGGTACAGGCCAGAGATGTGGGGGGTGAGAGGATCCATCAGAGACAGAATAGAGAACAGGACAGACAGACTGAATGAAATACACTGCTGAAGGGAGCAGCGGGCGAGATAGGAGAGGTCTGCCTCGCCATGTGAATTTCTCCCTGGCCAGCCGGGGATGGAACTCATGCTGCAGAGGCTGCAGATTGCTTCATAGTGGGGTGCTTAATCTCTTGCGCCACCAGGGAAGCCCCTGATTCTGTTCCTGTAGTGCATTAAGCTTATACACTCTGGAGTCAGAGTGCTTGGGTTCAAACTTCCAGTTTTGTCTCCTCTTAACTGGTTGACCAGTGTCAACAAATCAGCATCATGTTGTGGGGGATTCCTGAGATAAACCACATGATGTACTTACTACCACTACATTTTATTTTTTATTTTATTCTATGTTATTGTTTACTGTATTGAACTTTTAAAGTTAGGGACTGGAGAGAAACACTTTACATAGCAATGTCGTGAGTTTGTTTTTAATAAGTTTAAGAAAGTCCTTTTACTATATTGTCAGAGATTTGAATCACTTTTCCTTTACTAAGCTACTGGCTATAACATAATATTTATCTACATCGTGATACTTGAAAAGATAAATGAGTAAACAGGAAGTGAGGGAACTTGATAGAAGCTCATGTTTAAATTTTGATGTTATTTTGGATATTAACCTTTGTGCCATGAAAATATTACCTGATATATAGTCTTTGCTATATAGTAAAGAGTAAAATTAACTGACATTTTGTTTAGTCTTATATTTATAGTTTTCAAAATTTTCACCACCCACATATGCTTTGGTCTCACAGATGATACTGTGATACAATATTCTTTCCATTTTCTGTAGTAGACTGTTATCTTGAATTTAACTACTGGATAATTACAAGAACTGTATTAGAAGCCTGTCAGATTCCTAGGGCAAGGTTACAAAGCCACCCAGAGCATTATTCAAAACAACATTGTGCATTTAGTAAACCTGCCTGCTTGCAATTTGTGACAACACTTAATTTGTTTGCTTATAATTTCTACTAAGAAAGAGATGGTGTAGAACTGTGTGAGGAGTTGATATCTCACTTGAGCTACTACGTTGAAATATTTTTTAAGTTTTGAAATGATAATTATCAATATTTGGTATTTTATTTAAAATGATGGGCCTCCCTGGTGGTGCAAGGGTTAAGTTTCAGCACTATGAAGGTATTGGCAGCCACTGTAGCATGAGTTCAATCCCCTGCCAGGGAGCTAACCCACATGGCCAGGGAGCTAACCCACATGGCTCAGCAGACCGCTCCTGTCTCACCTACTGCTGCTCCCCTCAGCAGTGTATATCAATCAATCCGCCTGTTTTGCTCCCTACCCTGTCTCTGGTGAATCCTCTCACCCCTATCCCGCACACCTCTGATCTACAGCCCAGTTCTTGTATGCATAAATAAATAAATCTTTCAAAAAAAAAAAAAAAAAAGAAAATACACTAGTAACAACAATAACCAGAAAAGCTCTGAAGAAATTGCCAGGGAACAATTTCCCACATACACAGAACTGGTAGGCACAAAGAGTTTCAATGGGTGAGTTATTTTGAACTTAAATGAATCATTAAATGGTTTTAGTTCAGAGAGAGAAGTTCCCAAATTCATTTTGAGAAAGTCAATGTAATACTGATAGGAAACATGGCTAAGTGTGTGCATACATGGGAATAAGCTAGTCTCACATGGATTTTTAAAAATATTTTTCATTGAGTTAATATTGATTTACATATAAAAGCTAATATTTATTGTCCTTCACCATTGCCAGGTCCTGCAGACAATATGCATTTTCTTCATTGAACCTTGCAGTCACCATGTAGGGTGTGGCTACTGTTATTATCTTAATTTTATGAATAAGGAAAGCTTTTTTTTTTTTAATAGAGGCATGCTTTATTTATTTATTTGTTTGTTTTATACATGCACTGGGTACAGTCAGAAGCGCGGGAGGGTGAGAGAATTCACCAGAGCCAGAGCGGGGAGCAGAGCAGGCAGAAGGACCGAAGTACGCTGCTGAGGGGAGCAGCGGGCGGCAGGAGGGGTCTGCGCGCCATGTGGGACCCTCCTCCGGTGGCCGCGGAGCAGCCGGGGATCGAACCTGTGCTGCAGAGGCTGCAGAGGCTTCGCAACCCAGTGCTCAACCACTGCGGCACCGGGGAGGCCCAATAAGGAAAGCTTTTGACACAAAAGAATCTCAGAGTGATTGAATGAGGAATGAATGTTGCTTAGAAACACAACTATAAACTGGCAGCAGCTACATTGGGAATTGAGTTTTTGACTCAAGAAAACTATAACTTAATCTTTTATGCTAAGATATAGTAGGAAAAAGGAACCTTGAAGTAAAAAGATAATCTGGAAGAATATTGAGTAAATTGTCTTTTATAGTGTGTATAACTGAGATAAGTAGGGTTTTTCATTTTCTCCCAAGTACGTATGTATTAAAATTTTTTAAAGCTCGGATCATGTACCACAATTTTAGTCAGGAAAACTGATATTTTTCAAGTTAGACTAAAGTGTTGGGAAGTCTGTACTACAATTATGTAGTCTTTTCTGCCTGATCTCTAAAACTCATTTTCATTTTCTTTTAAAATAAAAAAGACTAGAACGTATAAGTTTCTTAAAATAAAAAAGACTAGAACGTATAAGTTGCACTAATCAACAGAAGTATTCTTATTTGCAGATCATGAAGCTATTTCAATGGCAGATGTTTGAAAGTATGCAGAGAATTTGGCTGTGAAGAATTCTTCACAAAAACTTTGTGCTAAACCTCAGAACTATGTTGCACAATTCTACCTCGTTTTATGTAATACATCAATTCTTGAAATTATTTAAAAGTATTTTAAAAAATAGTAATAGTGGTAGCTTTTGGGAAGGGAAACTATATAAAGGGGAGATGATAAGGTTTTATGTGCTTGTAATATAGATATGTTCATATATTAACCTATTCCCCCAAATAATTTTTTTGTTTATATATATTTTAATTTTATTTTTATATTCCCCTTACAATTGCAACCCCCTTATTTTGACCCCAAGCCCTCCTTTCCCCGCCCCCACCCCCCATAGAGTGTCTCTGGTTCATAGTTGTTTGTTGATTTTTATATTTTCTTTCTTATAGTTATTCTTTTTCCTGGTCCCTTATTTAATTTTTCTAGATTCCTGCTATGAGTGAGACCATCCGGTATTTTTCTTTTTCTTTCTGGCTTATTTCGCTGAGCATGATCCCTTCCAGCTCCATCCATGTTGCTGCAAATTTCATGTGTTTATCTTTTTTGAATGCTGAGTAATATTCCATGGTGTATATGTACCACATCTTCTTGATCCAGTCATCTATTTTTGGGCATTTGGGTTGTTTCCAAAGCTTAGCTATTGTAAATAGTGCTGCTATAAACATAGGGGTGCAGGTGCTCTTTGGAATTGATGTTTCTGTGTCCTTTGGGTAAATACCTAGGAGTGGAATTGCTGGATCATATGGAAGCTCTATGTTTAGTAGGTCAAGAAATCTCCACACAGCTCTCCATAGTGGTTGGACCAGTTTGCGCTCCCAACTTGGGGGGAATTTTTAAAGACTGTTTTTAACTTACTTTTTTTTCTTCAGGAAAACGCTTGATAGATTTCAATTTAAGCAACTTCATAGGGGATCTTGGCAGGATGTTTCACAATAACCATTTACCAGATTGAGCTGTGCTGTAGGAGAAGTATGACAAACAAATTATTTAAAGTCTTTATGCTTTTTAATATCCAAAAACCTGTTGAATAAATTTTTATTTACTTAATACAGTTGCAATAATGAGTTTCTTAACTATCTACTTAGGACCTTATACATTGGCATATTGAGGGAACACGCCTACTGTTTGCAGATTTAACTGTTCCTTTCTTTTTTCTTTAACTTGATGGTATTGCCACATATGTCATCTACCACAACAAATGATGATTACAGAGTGTACTATATCGAAATTTGGGCAGCCTTTGCTTTCCTGCTAAAACTTGGGGTGATTTTTATTATTGCTGTAAAAATATTGTTAAAGGTTTGCTTTCAGCACATACCCTAAATTTACATGAAATACGTAGAGAAGGAAAAGTCACAAAATAGTTGAAAGTCTGTTTATCACTACAGTTTCACTTGCTTATTAGAAACAGAGGGTTTGAAAACTCTATAATCTTTGACAGATTTTAATTCCCAGAAGTCTGCCCTCTCAATTTCCACCCATCATTTGTGATTTATTTTTGTTCTATTCCAAAAACAAATGGGAAAATAATCTTAGTGTGCCAAAACACCAAAAAATCCCATAATATAACTGTTTGTTACTTTGGAGTTCTAGTGTATGAGAAACTCTTTTAAGTAAATTGGGAAGGGGCCTGGTTGAAATGATGTAGAAAAAAACCAAAGTGGATAATTATGGTTTAATGGTCTTCATCAAAGAAACCTGAAGAATATTGTCAGTCTCATTTTAGAAATAATAACAAGATATGTTGCCATAAGCTATAAAAGTTACTTAGGGTAGAGGGAGCTAATGATAGACTGAAAGGTTAATTAAAATGGAATTCTGTTATAGGTTCAATTATCCCTCCCCATTCCCATTTGTATATTGAAGTCTCTGCCTCTGGTATCTCAGAATGTCACCTTTATTTGGAAATAGGGTAATTGAAAACCACCTTAAAAATGTAATCAAGTTAGCGTGAAGTTATACTAGAGTAGAATGGACCTTTAATCCAATATGATTGGTGTCCTCATGGAAAGAGGAAAGGATACAGGCACATACAGGGCAGCACAGTGTGAATATGAAGGTGATCATCTCTACACCTATGAGAGAGGTCTGGGACAGATCCTTTCCTCAGAGCTTCCAGAAAGACTTAAACAGACTCCAGAATTATGAGACAACAAATTTCTTTGGTTGAAGCTACCTAATTTGTGGCCTTAGCAAACTAATGTAAACCCTCATAATTTATTTATTTAATCTAGGAAAATTCAATATTTGAAATTTTGCCATGCTTTCATTTCAGAGTTTGGAAACCATTTCAGAATGTGTGGTCATAAATTTTCTTAGGTTTCTGATAACTCAGAGTTTAGACAATTTGTAGGTAATATGTTTAAAAGGCAGGAGTTTATTATGAGCCAGGCAGGCAACTATATTTCTGCAATATTTTCCTTCCATTTATGACAATAGAGGGAAGATTATTTCCAGTGACCTGAGAGATATTCCTCAATATCTTGTTCTAAGATTCAGAGTTGGTCTGTTTCTTTTTATTTGTTTATTTATTATTTTTTTAATTTTACATATTTTTTACATCATTTTTCATTTTTGCACAATGCATGCATTTTCATCTTGGTTATAGTCCCCATACAATTCCCACCCCTCCTTGTTTTGATCCTACTCCCCCCCACCCCGTAGTGTGTCAGAGTTGGTCCGTTTCTTATATATGAACTAATAGCATTTTGGAGACATTAAAAGATGATCATCTTTGAGTATATATCTCCACTTCAATGGACTAGAAAAGAGTGGCCATGTTTTTCATGAGAGGAACAAGTACCTTGGAAGGAGAAGATGATATGGTTAAACTGGGTGTGAACTGGGAAGTCCCCGGGGACCAGGAGGAACTGGCTTTTTTGCCCATGAGTAAGTTTATAATAAACTCAGATTAGAGAAGCCCTGCAAAAGAATATTAAAAACCATCCTTCAAATACAGCTTTTTACATATTGCTTTTTCCAGCAGAGCCAAGTAACTATCCCAAAAACAAATTCACACCATATTTGAGACTGACTCTAATTGTGTACAGGTAAAGAACATAAACCTTGGAGTCCAAGTTAAGTCTCTGCCACTTATCAGCTGTGTGACTTGGTGTAAACTTTTCCCCTTCCCCTTGTGCCTCCATTTTTCCATCTATAAATTAGATAATCCAATATTATCTCCCTCATAGGATTTTGATCATTAAGTAAGGTGGTAATCTATGTAAAAAGTGAGCAGAACGCCTGGTGCATATAAAGTTCTCATAAGTGCTAGCAAAGGCAGCAGCTATGTGGCCCTTGTTTGTGCTCTTCCTTCTGTCCATTTCGTCCATAAATATGAATATCTTGTAGTGTTATAAAGTCAGTCAGTTTTAGGATTCATGACTTTAAAATAACATCTTAACAAAACAACCTGGAAATACCCTTCCAGAATCAGCTGATGCACTTTTGAAAATTAGGTCATGACAATCAGAGAAGACTGTAGGTCTCCTAGTTCACAATCTTTCTTAATGTGTGTTGCTGTCTTCTAAATCAAAGACCACGTGTCTTTGATTTAAACTCTTTCTGAATTAAACTTTTGCTTAAAAGGAACTGATTTATTTTCTCTCTACTTTTGTGTGTTTGAATTTTTTCTGAATAAACAGTTTAAATATCACTGCAATCTTTGAACTGAAATGAAAAACAATTGTTTATAGAGCAAATTAGAATGTGCTTGATTACACATAGATGGTCTTTGTTAGGGAACAGAAACACCAGTTACAGCATTTGCCTCTGTAGTGAAAGTAGCATTGATTATAGTGGTTCTGTGACAAGATGGTTTTCTGCGACTTCTAAATTTGTGGAGAATAATCAGTTCCTCAAGTCCACTTATAGGCTAGTAGAATAGGACAAGGAAGAAAGTAGTAACAAATATCTGCAGTTATTTGAAACTCTGGAGACTATAAAACTCAGAGACTATAAAACTCCAGATAAAGGTCTGGAGATCTCTCATAATATCCACACTCTTAACACTCACTACCAGATATTAGGAGTCATAGATTTAGATGAGGAGAAATACTTTGGTTTCATTTTGGTGAGGACTGCTCATGTGAATTGTGTTGATAAGCCTCTCTCTCTGTCTTTGGTGCATAACTTTGGGTGAATTTCTTAACCAAATTCTGTACCTGTCAATGGATGGAGATGATAGCCCCATGCTTACCTAATACATAGGATTGTTGTTGCATAAAATGAAATCATGAAAATTAACTCAATTCTGAGATCAGCCTTCTTAGAAGTCTAGGAAGCTTAACTATAATGAGCTCTTAGGAGAAATGAGAAGTATATGTTAACAAGCACATGTTCATGCTAGACTGGATTGTGGTATTCACCTCTCAAAAAAGAGGGAGAGCCAAATGACTAGATTTTGGCTGGTTTATATACTTTATTGCCTCTGGCTATATGTGTGTGTTTTATAGTGTAATTTTTGAGCCTCCTCCTTTCTGTTTTAAAACTTTGGAGAGCCTGTTATATCTAACTTGTTTTTACCCAAAATAGGAAAAAACATTTTGAAATGAAATGACCCAAATGTGTTTTAGGGTTATTACCTATACATTTAGAGCATAGCATTATTGAAAGCACAGATAATATCTGTATACTTATGATAACGTACATTTAATTTAGGTAATTAAATTCTTATGGTAGAACTAATATTTAAACTTACTGTAGTGCTATAATTTTAAAAGATTGAAACTGCTTTGTTATAATGAAACTTTAGATATTTCCTATATAGTAGACTTACTCAAGGAAAATAAAGTACCTAATTTTATTATCTGTGGGCAAGAACTTTTTCTTACATTTTAGATAATGTTACAGAGAGAATGGCAATTTAAAAGTGTAGCAAATGAATACCATTACCAAAGGACATGTAGGGCACTATTAAATGAGTTGACAAGTGCCTTTTTACTATATTTGTAAAGTAGTTCCTTCTAGATAGTCCTCATTATAATTTAGTATTGTGAGTCATAGATTCTAAAATCAGATATATTTAAAAATGTTTTATTTGGTTTTTACATGTAACTTTAAATTATTTTTATATCAAATTAACAGATTTTTGAGTAGATTATAAACCCTCTCTGAGTAGGATCAAAACAGGGGTGGGAAGAGCACAAGGGACTATGATCGTGGTACATGGGTGAATGGGTGGTGGGAATTTCATGGGGACTGTAACCGACATGAGAAAGCATACATTGTACAAAAATGAAGAATGATGTAAAAAATATGTAAATTAAAAAAAAAAAAACCTCTCTGGGTTAGTTTCCTTACCCATAAAATGAGGTGACTGGACTAGATTAAATTTTAAGAGTCATTCAGTTTTAAAATCCTTCAATCTTATAACCAAATAGAAAATGAAAGTTAATTTTTCCATTGAGTTAAAAGCTGTTTTTAATCACAACCCACATTCCTTGTGACAGTGTCATATTTATTAAACTCACAGATTTTTTGTGTCAAAAGCTTTTGTTGAATTTTTTTAAAATATTTTTTAAAAGATTTATTTATTTGTTTATTTATACAAGCACTGGGCACAGTCAGAAGCGCGGGAGGGTGAGAGAATTCACCAGAGCCAGAGCAGGGAGCAGAGCAGGCAGAAGGACCGAAGTACACTGCCGAGGGGAGCAGCAGGTAGCAGGAGAGGTCTGCGCGCCATGTGGGACCCTCCTCAGTGGCCGGGGAGCAGCTGGGGATCGAACCGGTGCTGCAGAGGCTGCGGGCAGCTTCGTGACCCAGCGCTCAACCGCTGTGCCACCGGGGAGGCCCTTTTGTTGAATTTTTAATTGTACATTTCATTTCTCTGTCACTTTTTTTCTCACGAATATTTTTCTTATTAATATGGGTTAAAATTATACATAAAAGGATTACTCAATGAAAACTTGGTTGTTAAAACCCAAGATTGGTAGTGAAGTTGAGTCTTAGATATTCTTTGCATTGTTAAGATACAAAGTAACTGGTGATATGAAAGCTAAATATATGTCCAAGTATAACATATTTTGGGGTTATTTTTAACTAAAACGAACCGTGTTTAATGCTTTTATTCCCTTTCCCCCTCCCAGCTTGGTGATCCAACAGCTATTTTTCCTGCCGTCATTGTGGAACACGTTCCTGGTGCTGATATACTCAATAGTTATGCTGGTCTCGCCTGTGTGGAAGAGCCCAGTGACATGATCACAGAGAGCTCCCTGGATGTTGCAGAAGAAGAAATCATAGAGGATGATGATGACGACATCACCCTTACAGGTATGTGCCTCTAATAGCAACTTGCTGCAGCATAGCTTAAAGCATTGTTTCCACCATGTGATTTTTGGGAAAGCCCCTAACTTTTCCTGCAGAAAGTCAAGTCTCATAAGGAGAAGGAAAATGCATTTTCTTTCTATCTGCCTGTGTTTCAGAGTGCTTTCTCACCTTCCCTTTCTTCTTTCCTAAATATAATGAGATAAGTATGGAAAAATTTTATTTTAAAATTAGTAACACCAACTTAATTCATGAAGTCTTCACTTTGCACTTTTTATATGCCTAGCTTTATATACCTGATAACAATGGGAAGTTGTTTGTCGGGAAAAGGATAGGAATGTTCTTCTTCTTCTTTTCTTATTGCTGCCACAGGAAGCAAAATAGAAAATAGACCATGACATAAATGTAGGATATGGTTCTGGTATTTGAAGAGAATTTAGGTTCTTCTGGTTTAGTCAGAACCAATAGGATATTTCAAACTTGAAGAGTTTGTAATTGTGAGATAGTGAGTGATAATGTTATTTTTGCCAGTTTTAGAAATTGGTGCTGTACTTAAATATTTTATATATTTTATATTCATATATCTTAGCCACAGATTTGGAGGTGTTTGAGAAAATTATTTGGAAGCAAAGTTTGTTTGAATATTCTTAAGTTAAAAAGAATAGAAAAAATTTTTTAAAGATTTTTTTTTTTTTAATTATTCATGCATACAAGAACCAGGGTACAGGCAAATGTTTGGGAGGGTGAGAGGATTCACCAGAGACAGACTGGGCAACAGAACAGGCAGACTGACTGAAATACGCTGCCGAGGGGAGCAGCGGGAGAGATAGGAGAGGTCTGCTGGGCCATGTGGGTATCTCCCCGGCCGGCTGGTATCACACCAGTGCTATAGAGGCTGCAGACAGCTTCACAGCGCTGCGCTCAACTGCCTGCACCGCCAGGGAGGCCAAGAATAGAAAATTAACAGTTGTTACAGTATTATTAACTAAACTTTGATCTTACTGGTAGTTGCTTTCTCTTAACTCCCAACATCTTAAAAAGGTTTTGTTCATTTGTAAAATGTGAAGTTTTCATTAAAAAGTTTTATATAAGAAATAGGCAAATATTTAAGTCCTATTCAGTACAGAGTTTGTATTTTCATAAGAATATGTATTAACCCCACATATCACATATTGTATCTTGGTCAAGAAATCAGAATATTTGTTTCAGAGCAACAATTACCTTATAGTTAATTTTTTCTTTAAATGTATTATAGTTGAAGCTTCCTGTCAAGATGGAGATGAAACAATTGAAACTATTGAAGCTGCTGAGGCACTGCTCAATATGGATTCTCCTGACGCTATGCTGGATGAAAAACGATTGAGTGAGTGGTTATATGTTAAGATTGCTATGTTTTTATAAACCAAAGTTATTCTTGACATCTGTATTAGGTATCAGACCAGAGACCATGTTTGTGTTTTTTTGTGCCCTGGCATATTTTAAGATATAGTGTTAGTTGAGGCACCTTTGCTAAAGTGTTTAGTTAAACAAGACTTAAAATGTTTTGGGGTGGTCGTCAGTCTGCCTGCTCTGCTCTCCCCTCTGGCTCTGGTGAATTCTCTCACCCTCCCACGCTTCTGACTGTACCCAGTGCTTGTATAAATAAATAAATAAATCTTAAAAAAAAAAAAGTTTTGGGGTGGGCCTCCCCGGTGGCACAGTGGTTTGAGCGCAGCGCTGTGAAGCTGTCCGCAGCCTCTGTAGCGCAGGTTCCTGGCCGGGCAGAGAGAAACCCACATGGCGCTGGCAGACCTCTCCTGTCTCGCCCGCTGCTCCCCTCAGCAGTGTTTTTCGTTGTTCTGCCTGTTCTGCTCCTTACTCTGTCTCTTGTGAATCCTCTCACCCTCATGCGCCTCTGGCCTGTACCCCAGTTCTTGTGTAAATAAATATACCTTTAAAAAAATAAAAAAAAAAGTTTTGGGGAATGAGGCCTATAGAAATAAAAAGTAGTTTATTTATTTAGTTAATTGACAAATAGCAGATTATGCCTAATTACTTCTCTTAACCTCATTCATGAAACTGTTAGGATATTTAGGACTGAAACTGTTAGAATCTAGAAATCTCTGTAGATAATCATCAGTGAGTAGACAGCACTGTTGAAAAATTTCTAGCACTTCACGGTGCAAAATTTATGTCTACATTATTGATCTGCTGTTAAATCCAGGTTGTCCTCTGTACTTTTCTCACAAGAAAGTAATCAAACTCATAAAATGATTACTAAATCAATTCAACATGTTTATTGAGTATTTTCTTTTGCACAGTGCATTTAGTGCACTAGACAATAATGTGATTGATATATACAAACAGATGTTGTTTCATTCCTCAAAGTTATAATTTGAAAACAACAATTTGTGTAAGTAACTATAAAAGCCAAAAATAAATGTCATCAGAGGGATAACAGCAGGGTCTGGAAGTAGGGAGTATTCTAGCTGCAAACACCGGAGATTGGTGGAGAAAGATTTGAGCTGCCTGTAAATGACAAACATTTAACAGGTAGAGGAGTCAGGAAAGGGCATTCCGAATAGAGGAATAGATTGCGTCAAAGACAGACCTGTAAAAAAGAATGAAATGTTGAAGATAAAAATGCTTTGATATAACTATAGGGTAAACCGTGAATGGTGGGTGAAGAGATTGGAAAGGTAGGCTCGACCTAGCTTTTGAAAACGTCCAATGGAATGCCGTGGAGCTTGAATTGTTCTTATCTTTTTTTCTGCCTATAATCTAGTGGATAATATCTCAATTTTAGAGTGTGAAATTTTTATAAGGAAGAGTAATTTGGTCAGATTTTATTTCTACTTTATTCTATATAGGAAAAGGACATTATCTTATGATATTATCTTGACTTATAATACAAAGTTGATTTTATTTCCATTAGATAATGATATATTTAGTTCCTCTGAAGACATTGTTGTTGCCCCAATCACCCATGTCTCCGTCACACTAGATGGGATTCCTGAAGTGGTGGAAACTCAGCAGGTTCAAGAGACATATGCGCATTCACCAGGTGCCTCTTCACCAGAACAGCCTAAGAGAAAGAAAGGTGGGTGGTTAGTTTGTTTAGGGCGAGTAGTCTAGTCTTATGTGGAATTCAAATATAATTTTAATTCAAGGATATTTCTACACCAATGTATATTAAACTTATATATAAGTAAGAAACTGAAGGCACAAAACCTAAATTAAGAGGCATTTCTTCATATTAGATTCATTTTTAAAAATTAGATTGTATACATTTGATAGTTTTGATCCGTTTCACAGAAGAAAGATTTTCCAACTTTTTAAAGGCTCAGCCTTTTACCCAAGGTAAGAGCGAACTTAGGGCTAAGGGCAGATCAGCTTCTTCCCATAGGACATAGTTTGAAAACCACCAGCATGGATTCCAGTTGGAAATATACATTGAGTTGGAAATTGGCAGGTAAGTAATTAAAGAGGAAAATGTTAAAATGTATTAAAAGGGAACTTTTAACTTTTCACACATTTTTGGACCATTATTTGTATTCTATAATCTGATACTTTTCATTTCATAGTCTTAGGATTCTACTCCAGCTTATTTAATATTTTGAGTTTTTGTCTTGTTTAAGTGTACCACTAGCCACCCAGTGACTAAGTTCATGTAAAAGTCAGGGAAATTCCAAGAGCCAAAAATGAGCTGACATTGCAGTAGCCTCGGAGGGCTGAGAAGGCTATGTCCACTCTTGATGTCCAAGGGGCTTGGGTTTTATTGCCCATGTACAGGCAGATGTGTAAGTCTTGCTCTGGTGCAAAATAGGATTTTGGACAGATACATCACCTTGTAATTGGGACCCTTTCACGTTACACCCTCAGGGGAAAACAGTCTACCCATTAGCACTGGCAGCTATCAAGAAGGTTTGTATTTCTCTTTTGAGATTTGTAAGTGGAAAAATTCTTCCTTTGAGAATTCATAATCCTGGGCTTGCCTTAACCTAGGTTTGCGATTAGATTTTAAACTATCACTGAGTTTACTGGCATAAAAGTGACCCTTGGTTGGCAGTAATTTTGGGGTACCAGACAAGTTCTTGTAAAATTGCTCTTATCCTAAAGTTTATTAGCCTTATAATCTAGCCCAGAGAGAGAATCAACCTCAAGAATGTTGGGGTGAGAGGTACTAACTAAAGAATCTATTTATGTCCAGTCTTCATTGTTTCTCATATAAAGCCAACACGGTCATCTCAACCTAAATCACAGCACCTTGCCACTGGCTTTAGTTCTAGTTACGTGGCCAAAACAGATCACAAACAATGCTTTATAATGTTGGTTGACCCGGACTAAATCTGCACATAATATAGTTTAATAGTGTTAGAGTAGACTTGTTTAGACATTAGATGATCAATAACCATAAAATGTTTGCTATGAATTGAGGGAAATACAGGAAAATGATAGGTTTAAAAACACGAAGAAAAAATAAAAATTGACTATGTGGCTTACCAAAATTTTGCCTCCTTTATTTACTATATTGCCAGAATTTGGGGACTTTTCCATTATTTGAAAACTAACTGTAAGCAGAGATATATTTAGAAGATAGAAAAGTTAAAATTCTACTTTTTCACTTAAATAATCAACAGGTAGACAAATCTGTATGGCTTAATTTTTGAGTAAAAGCTTTATCAGCATCAAGAATATGTCCCCAAATTTAAGAAAACACTATCAGTATTGTCATCTTAAAGAAAAGGTATATTTTAAACTTATTTTCATTTTTACATATAAGCTGAAGTATCATTTCCTATGTAAATATGTTTATGATCTCACCTACATTAATGTTAATTTTTTCCTGAAGTTAATTTTAAGTATTTAACATTTTAGGAGACCAAAATATGTGATCCATGTATAAAGTATTTGACATGAAATTTAGGATAAATGGGAGGAAAAATGCGTTTATAAATAGTCAAGTTGTTCATTGTCTCTCACCTTTGAGGGCAACTATTTATGTAGAAGCATTTTGATTTCAGGGAGAAAAACTAAGCCACCACGACCAGATTCCCCGGCCACTACCCCAAACATATCTGTGAAGAAGAAAAACAAAGATGGGAAGGGTAAGCACTACTGTAATTTTTCTACAGTACTCATGAGTCAAGTGACATTTAGATTGCATTCAAATCTGCATATTATAAGTGGAAACCACCAACTTTCTTGACATGTGATGGATCTCATTGCTGCCACGTGCTTGTAAGATAATTTCTGTAAAGAGACTGGTAATGATGTAACCCACGAAGTCCATTTAAGAGATTTTTCACTTACCTGTCAAAATAATCCATTCTTTTGTTAATAGTGTCTTGGTAGAGTTCAGGCAGGTTAAGTTTTTAGTTAAAAGACATCTGTTAATTGCCTTGGAGTTGTAGTGTTTTGATAACTGCTGCCCAAATTTGAAGAAAACGGTTATGACTGATCTACTGGCTCTAATAAAAAAAGACAGGTCTGTACAAATCTTGTTCACTATTTCTTCTAGGTAATGGTTCTTAAAGAGATAGAAAGATTCTTTCAAAATACTTTCTTCCTAAGTCATCACAAATCTAATTGGCTAGATTACTATGCTTGAACATCTTATTTGCAACTAACAGAGATCTTATATTAGTCCCTAAAAACTATGACCATTATATAACCAATAATACTTGAGTTGTGTAAATTTTTGTATAGGTGGAACTTGTAATACTTTTATTTGTGCTTTATTGTGCTCTTTCAAAGAAATTTTAGTCACTTAAAAATAAATTGTTTTTGTTTTAGGAAACACAATTTATCTTTGGGAGTTTTTACTAGCACTACTTCAGGACAAAGCAACTTGTCCTAAATATATCAAATGGACCCAACGAGAAAAAGGCATTTTTAAATTGGTAGATTCTAAAGCAGTATCCAAATTGTGGGGGAAGCACAAAAACAAACCTGATATGAATTATGAGACCATGGGAAGAGCTCTCAGGTATGTGAAGTTTTTGTAGTTTATTGGTAAGAATATATTTTCCTAAATACTAAAAAATAGTTAATTGCTAAAAACTTAAGGAATTAAAGAAATTACTTGGTGAAGTTTATTTACTGAAACACTAAATTACACTATACAGAAATCAGTAAGTATTTAATCAAAATATTATTCTAATTTGGAAAAATGGTTTTCCTTTCTCAAAAAATCTTAATGCAGATATTTTATTTATAAAGTGATCAGAGCAATTAAACGATCATCAAGAATTGTAAATTCACCAGAGAGCTCCTATGTTTTGAGATCTCAAGTATATGTGTAATATATATTACAGAATAAATTTCAGAATATTAGACATTATAAAAATTTTGGTCTTAAAACTCACTTTTAGTTTGTTTTTCTGTGATCATATTCTTCAAGTTATGCATATATTTGAGATTTATTAGAATTATCAATGATCTGATAACATAATAATTAGGTTTTTTTTAAAACTCTTATTTTGGTGCTTGGATTAATTCAAATCATTAACAAAATTTACATCCCTTGTATTTTTACATTAAATTTTTTCCCTCAAATTTCATTGATTTGCCAGTTGCTCACACAATTATCTATAAATTTTGTAAGAAAACTGAGTCAAAGTTACAGAATTAAATTCAAACTGGTAGGGAAATTATAGAAAAGCATGGAAGAGATAATCTCTAGCAACCTAGCAGGTGGTTAGAGGAAGGGGTAAAAATGAAGAGCTCAAATAATCCATATACTTTATGAAGAATCCCCTGATTAGAATTGTTTTTTTTTTTTAAAGATTTATTTATTTATGCATACAAGAACTGGGGTACAGGCCAGAGGTGTGGGGGTGGGGAGTGAGGATTCACCAGAGACAGAGTGGGGAGCAGGACAGGCCGATTGACTGAAACACACTGCTGAGGGGAACAGCAGGTGAGTCAGGAGAGGTCTGCTGCACCATGTGGGTCACTTCCCTGGCTGGGGATTGAACTTGTGCTGCAGTGGCTTTGGGTGGCTTCATAGTGCTGTGTCTTAACTCCTTGCGCCACCAGGGAGGCCCCTAGAATTGGTTTTAGATTGAGTTAGTAATAAGGTCTTTTTTCTCTCTGGTGAATAAAAGTGTTTTACATATTTATTTAGAAAATACTTTTTAAATTATACTATCTTATATAAAATACTGGTGCCCTTCATTTAGAAACTCATTTCTTGTTTGTTTCAACTTTCAACTTTAGTTTATGATTAGGAGATTTTTATTTTGTTTAATATTATTTTATATTTAATGGAATAAAATATTGATGAATTGTCTGGTTTGAATAGGTACTATTACCAAAGGGGTATTCTGGCAAAAGTAGAAGGTCAGCGCTTGGTGTATCAGTTTAAGGAAATGCCAAAAGATCTCATTTATATTGATGATGAGGATCCAAGTTCCAGCATAGAGTCTTCAGATCCATCACTGTCGTCAACAACCACTTCAAGTAGGAACCAAGCAAGCCGATCGAGAGTATCTTCAAATCCAGGGATAAAAGCAGGAGCCACTACAGTTCTAAAACCAGGGAATTCTAAAACTACAAAATCCAAAGATCCTGTGGAAGTTGCGCAGCCATCAGAGGTTCTGAGGACAATGCAGTCCACACAGTCTCCATATCCTACCCAGCTCTTCCGGACTATTCATGTGGTACAGCCAGTACAAGCTGTCCCCGAAGGAGATGCAGCCATAACCAGTAGCATGCAGGATGAAACATTAAATTCCTCCGTTCAGAGTATTAGGTGAGAAAATTAAGTTACCAATGCTTATCACTATGTGATATTTCTGACCAGTCCTATTTATTTGTTATGTGGGTTAAGATTTAGAAGTAAACATAAAATTAGACAGATTTCAAATTAAAACTCTTGTTCAACAGATTGTTTCTGCAGTAATATGTGTCAGCCCTGTGGTTATAGCAATGACTTCTTATTAAGCTTGGATCTTACTTGATGTTACCTTATCACTTTAAGTGTAGTCCAAAAACTTTTCGTATAACTGGGTTGATCTATACAAGAAGGGATGCATATATAAGAAAATTCAGAAGGTAGTTTAAGATCTTTTTTTACAAGCTATGTTCGAAGCAGTAAAAAATTCCATCACAAATGGACATATCATGATCTTTCAGAGTGCATTGAGTTCCAAGAAATAACTGTAATTTCTGGGAAGATACTGTCATAGAACAGTTGTGAAGTATAAACTGGTAGGGAGGCCAAGAATCTAAGTTCCTGTTTTTCAGGTTTTTAAAGTTGCAGAAGTTGGAAGAATAGTTTTTTGGTTTAATCTAATCAAATTTGTCTGACAGTCTCAGGAAAGATACAACTTTTGACCAAGTATAGCTTGATCTTTTGCAGAAATTTGGGACTGGTCTTGTTGATTTAGAATAGGACAAGGGAGGAATGCAGAACATTAGATGGACATTTGCAGTATTCTGATTTTCTGCTTCTACTGTCATGAATTTTCAGAACATGTATTAAAATATAGGAGCCCTTCCAAATCTAGTAAAAGTGACTCTAATTGTTTTCTTTAGCCAACTTCAGTCTTATATTTGTACATTCCAGAATATAAATGCTGGATTTGTGTTCCATTGATTACAAAGTAAGTAAACATTACTTAGAATTAAGATAGTGTTAGATAATTCAGTCTTCCTTGTATGACCCATTTAAACTTTTAACATTGTAAAAATGTAATTCTCTTAAATCTTTCATTGACTTGCAAGGGTGATATCTATATGTATATATTATATATATATATTTTAGTGTATACAGATGTTGATTTATTTTTTCTATAATTATTTTCTTACATTGTGGGTCATCTTTCTGTAGTTACTGTTTTCTCTTAGGTGTGGCCTTCTCACCAGTAATCCACCTGCATACCACTCTCCCCCCACCCCCATTGATTTACAGGCTTTATCATCTTATCATTGTATTTATGTTGATAGGAAACATAAAGAGATCACAACTAATCACTGCTACCCACTACCTGGAGATTCAGTGGTATTTTTAAGAATGTATAATCAGTTTCCTTTTTAGATATTGAGAATAAAACCAAATAAACCAAACACATACACACATAAAATGACTCTGAAAGATAGTGATACTATATTGGGTACTTTATTATACTCTAAATGTCAATTTCTGAATAGGTCTCAGTGCCAGATATTAAAACATTATATGACCATACTCCCCTGTGATTGTCAGCTGTATGTAGTAATGATTAAACACATAGGCTGTGCTGTCAGATGACTTCTTATCTGGTCACCTTATGCAAATTGTTCAACCTCTGTGTATCTTATTCATATGTAGAGTGGGAATACTATTTAAAGGGTGGCAGGGCTATACATATTTATAGGCCCAATCTGTAAGCTTACTATATGTCTAGTACTATTTTCAATATGTCCATGGTATATGAACTCTAGCCATGGGAAATCCTTTGAGTCTTTTTTATTTAAAAGATGGTATCTGGCTTAGGATCAGGTGCCTTACCCAGGCTCAGATTTCTCCCAAGATATCTGCTTCAGGTGGGAAGTAGGAGAAAGAAGACATAGTGTATTTTGGAAAAACACCCTGGCTTCCAAAGTTGTTCTGATTCCTTCTAGTTTATCCTTACCTGCCCAATAATAATTAGCAAATTTGGCCTTTATTTCCTAGCCATACTCACTTCACCTATTAAATCTTCATTACCTGATTCATTTCCATTGTCTTCCAGCTCTGTCCTTCAAAAGAGCTAGTAATATCCTGCTGTTGACTGATCCTATGTGGCTTGGGTAGCAATCTGAACCTGGGAATCAGTATCCTCCCTGAATGGGTAGGCTTTAGTCATCCTGTATCTTCCCAGTTCCTTTAAGAGTCTCCTTAGTGGCTAAGACTTTTTTTTTTTTCTTTTTCATTTTTCCATCTAGTCCATTTGTTTTCTTCTCCAGAATTTCATTTCTCACATATGTGATAGACCACATAACTATAACTTACTAAAATTTACCTGTAATAATTTACTGGCAGTTATTATCATTTGGCCTATGGGGAACTGATCTGTTATTCATTAGAAGTAGCATTCATCTATCTTCTGTAAACTAGAATTCAGAGGGAAAACAAGTGAGATCCAGATGCTCAATTTTTTCAGCTGCATTTGTTTTATATTAACAATGGCCATAAAATACAAACCCCACATCTGTGAACTTTAAAATTAGGTTGACTCATAAGATCATTTGTGTACCTCTTTCTTCAGTAAATGAAATTAACAGCCTTACAAAAACTGAGCTTTATGATAAATTGTAGTTTTATGACTAAAATTTGTGAAATTAATTTAAACTGAAAAACCTGGTAGAAATGTTTCCATATATTTTTGCCAAAGCTTGGTTTTATTTTGTGTGATGTCAGCTTCTAGAGCCCTCAAAAATTAATTATATACATGACTTGTTTATATATCAACTGTAAACCATAAAGTTCTTGTAATAATCCTGTCACAGGTTTAAGACCAAGGTGATTTTCATTTTAGTTGAGCAATTTTCCTTTCTTTCTATAAAAAGCAGGTTAAAAACTTGATTATAAACATGAGTTTTGGTAATTATAGATGAGCATGTTGATGACAGTATCCCTCCAGTATAAAATAATTGTGAATCAAATACGTTTGTCTTACAATTATATCCTCCTCCACACCCAATAAAATTGCCCCCCCCCCGCCATTTGTGTTAATGTGGCACTTTGTAAACCTTTTTTCTCACCAGATATTATCAAGTTAATCATCTGGGGGTTCTTTGTTGGGTATGTCTTTATGTACATTGTTGTTCAATACAGGTTCTGACACAATGCTCATGTTGTGTTGAAAATAAAGGAAGTCACATTTGAAATGTATGGCTCACACTGTCAGCATGACTTGTTGAATGCTGGTTTTAAATGATGTAAAATATACTAATTTTCTCACTTTTATTTTATAATCTCAATAGGACTATACAAGCTCCAGCTCAAGTTCCAGTGGTCGTGTCTCCTGGGAATCAGCAGTTGCATACAGTAACACTCCAGACAGTGCCAATCACAACAGTTATAGCCAGCACAGATCCATCATCAGGTGCTGGATCTCAGAAATTTATTTTACAAGCCATTCCGTCATCATCACAGCCCATGACAGTACTGAAAGAAAATGTCATGCTCCAATCCCAGAAGCCGGGCTCTCCTCCTTCAATTGTCTTTAGCCCTGCCCACGTCCAGCAGGTTCTTACTAGCAATGTGCAGTCTGTCTGTAATGGAACCGCTAGTGTAGCCTCATCTCCATCTTTCAGTGCTACTACACCTGTAGTGACCTTTTCTCCTCGCACTTCACAACTTGTTGCTCACCCACCTGGCACTGTAATCACTTCAGTTATCAAAGCTCAAGAAACAAAAACTCTTACACAGGAAGTAGTGAAAAAGGAGGTCGATGATAATTTGAAAGAAGACACTGAGAAAACAGAGCAGCAGCCACAGCCTTATGTGATGATGGTATCTAACTCCAATGGATTTACCTCTCAGGTAGCTCTGAAACAAAATGAACTGCTGGAACCCAACTCCTTTTAATTAACATACCAAAGGAATTATGGATGATTTTTTTTTTAATTGAACATTTTCAGTGTATGCAAACTCTCTGATTGATTCTAAGATAAATTCTACAGAGGCTCCTAATTTTATAGCTAGGCGTTAAAAAATAATAATTTAGAGTTTATTTTGACTTTGTTAGAGGAGGGAGGAAAACCCAAGTGTTTCTCTGTTTTCCAAATGTTTCAGAATTCAATTGTGAAGGAACAGGCATTTTATACTATGAAGACAGTCTTGAGATTTTTTCACTTGCTATATAATAAGCATTTTTAAAGTTTCTTTTTTTAAATTTTACATTGTATTTGTTTTTCTGATTCTTTTGTGTATATATAGTCCTTAAATATGAGACAACAGGAAATTTATATAGGAACTATTTTCATTCCACTTGTGTAAGTTAAGTCTTGACTCTGAAGTGCAAGATACCTGTTTAATGCTTTGTTAAATGATGATTTCACTTAGATTCTGACTTTAGTTGCCTGCACTGTATAATGAACTATGAATATATGAAATATAACATTAAAATTTGAAATCTGCCCATAAGAAGGCTGGCCCTGTTTTCAGAAGCAAGATGAGTACAAAAGCATCGGCTTAAGAATGGCTCTCCTATTAACTAGTTTTGTGACTTTCCTCAAGCCGCTGATCTCTCTGGGACTCAGTTCCCTTATAAGAAAGGATGCACTGGATCAGCTAAATGATCTCAAATTTATTTTCTGGTTCTAAATTTTATGATTCTGCTATATTTTAAATTAGTATCAATTAAAACATTATCAGTTTATTTCCAAATGTAAATATAACTAAAATATTGCAGAAGTGGCCCCATAAAATTCATTCTCCTGTTAGCCATAAGATCTGCTACGCATCTGAATTCTTTCCACTTTCTTCATTAAATTTTTACACCACTGTGGTCTGTTAGTAGGTTTATGTTGCTGAGTGCTGAACGCTATACTGCTATTCTGAGAGTCAAGGCTTCTTTCTTAAGGGCCCAGAAAGCAACCAAGCTTTGGGCTAATCTGGCTGACTAGTCAGTTGTTATAAAAAGCATAATCGCTTTATATTTTGGATCATTTTTTATTGGGGTTCGAGGGGGGAAATTGCATACAAAGAATATACATATATATACAAGTTTCTGAGATAAAATAGTTTTTAGATTACTTTTTCAACTGTAAATAATGTACATTTAATTTCACAAGAAAAATTGTTTTCTGCAAATTTTCTAGTATAGCAAAGAGAAATTTTTGTAGATGAAAAAATTATGTTTAGAGGTCTAATGTTGTTATATGTCTTCCTAATACAGAATGAATTTGTATTTAAAGAAAAGTTTAAATTTTGGAATCCTCTAAACATTTTTGTATCTCTAATTGGTTTATTATTAAATAAATCATGTAAAAATTCTCAGTGTTTCTGTTTTGAAGCAAATGTTTCTTTAAAAAAGTATACAGAAAATGCTGGTAGTATTTACCATGTTATTAGAATGTTATCCTCTCACTTCCCTTTCTACCATGACAAATGGCAGTTTCCAGGCATCACAAATGGATTGCCAAGCTCCAAAAATTAGAGAACAGTGAAATGTTCTCACTATTAAACACACTTTTAAAACTAGGCTTTCTAATTAGAAATTAGGCCAGTTAATTGTTAAATTTGGAAAACACAGAAACTGGAAATTTAAGAAAATGAAAATCCTAATACTCTTATACCCAGTACTAAGTTGTCTTATCATATTTTTAGAGTATTAATATTCTTCCAAAATAGTTTTAAGAGGTCATGTAATATTATAGATTGTAATCCAGTTAAAACCTTTTTGACTAGATAAGTTCTGTAGTTTTTCATTTCATGGACAGCAGTGAATATATAGTATGTGTTTTTTAAGAAATATTAAGGATCTTGTATTGAATTATCAATACAAGAATTATTGAATTATCCTAATAGGAGATACTAGACTATAATGATGTGTGGCATTATTTAAATTTTATTTATGTGTTTTACTTTAGTATAAAATATACTCTGAGCATAAGAATTTTTAGAGATACTTCATTCAAAGTTACTGGAATAGTGTACAATTAATTACCATGAACACTGAGTAAAGATTGAAGCCTAAAAGTCATATAATAAGCTTAAAGCTTAATGATTTTTGAAACTCAATTTTTCAAAAGCTTAATACAATTAAATCTTTTGTTCAAAACTATCAGCTACTAAGAGTCCTATTCCTCCCCCACATTAGAATGTCTTATTTATCCATATATACCCTCTTATATCTATTGCCACCCTCCGAATTTTAGTACTTACATTATTTCTGTCACTTATCATGTAGTGAATACTGAGTGTCAACTCTGTGCCAGGTACACTTCTTGGTGCTAGTAATAGATAAAAGTTCTTTCCTTCTCAAAGATTGTATTTTGTAATAAACTCTAGCCGTCCACGAGACTTCCCGCTTGTGAGTTTATCATGCAACAGATTACAAAATACACTTGGATTATGCAATGTCCAGATTTAGAAACCCTAAGGTCTTTCTGCTACCTGTAGAATAAAGTCTAAAATCTTTAGCTTACTATCCAAATTTCTCTATCATCTGCTTTGGAGTTAATGTTAATCTTAAAACACAAATTCCTTGGTCTTACCCTATATTTAATGAATTTGTATCTCATGGGAAAGTTCTACAATTTTCATTCTAACCAATATGTATGGTTCTTGATACTCTGAGTTGTCTCAAAGCAGCAACAACATCAACATTATTTAAAAGCTTATTAGAAATGCAGACTCTCAAGACACTACTCCTGACCTACTGAATCAGGATCATGTACAAATTGGAAATTGAGAAGCCTTGGATGACTTTAATGTACATTTGAAAATTTAAGAATCAATTTTCTAGCCCCAATCTCCCCTTTTAACATTTTTTGTCAACATTGCTCTTTGTCACTCAAATCAACATTTATTGGGTTGTGTATCAACAATGGCCACACAGAGTCCTTGACCTTGGCATACAAAGCTGAAAGAAAATGTATCCTCCAGACACATCGGGGCAAATCAGTGAGGCTGCTTACTGTTATAGATGACCAGTCAGTGGTTCCCACAGCCATGAAGACCAAAGGGATAAATATTTTTTGTATACATTCAACTCATTCATGGTATATTAGCTAGCTAGGGAACTCTACCATATATGCTGGTACTTCTAAAGATTACATTTTAGTTTCTTCCCATTGCATCTATGCTCCTTTGATAACCTTATCCACCTCGGTGGCTCAGTCACATCTGACATCCATATCCAGTCAGTCATGCAGTCTAGGTAACTTTCCTCCTGCAAAAGTTCTTTTAAGTTTTCCCTTTCCATTGTCATGAGTCTATCCTAGCTTAGGCTACTATTTCCTCTCTCCAGGATGCAAACTTCTTAACAGTTTACAAGACCTAGCACGATATATGTGTATTTTACATTTTGACTGTGTGGTTCAGAACACACTACCTCCAATCAGTAATTTGGCATTTTGAATAATTTAAGCTGAAGCAGGTCATAGAAATATTAAGTGCTTAAGGGATTCTCTGACTTTCTCCTTCTTCCCTGAAGCATCAAGTCATAAGACCTTACAGTGTGCGGTGACCTTACTATACCTGGAGGAAAGAAACAGTCTTATCTTTGAAGACAGAGGGATTCCTAGAGGAATCTTGAACAGGCCTTGCCAAATTCCCCTGGATATTACCCTTAGGTCATGACCTTTTGTCTGATTGTTTTTTTCCACAACTTTCCACTCTTCATATCTGAGTTTTCATTTCCTTGTAAAGGCCCCCATATCACATAAAACTTAAATACATTTATATGCTTTCTCCTTTCATCTATCTTTCATTTTGATTTTTAGGCCTCGCTGGGGACCCTATAAGGAGATGAAAAGTTTGTCCTCCTCTATCTCTCTAGCCATTCATCTCCTAGCATAATCTCATACTGAACTGAATAGCTATATAGTACTTTAAATTATTGACTCAACATGTATTTATTAAAGGTCCTGTGATGTTACTCTATTCTTTAGCTATAAATCTGCTACTTCCCATTCATTGTTTAACCCTCTGTAGTATTGCCTTTGTCCTTAATTTGTTACAGAGATCAGTAGTAGTAATCAGTTTCCAAACTGTCAGTTCCGTCCTTCTGTTCTTGGGCCTCTCCAGCTTCGACAACCTTTTATAACGCACTCTTCCTTTAAACTCCCTATTGCCTTCACTTTTGTGTTCAACTCTTCCTGTCTTTTATAATTTCTTAGTATTCCTCTAGGTTGCTCCAGAGACTTTTCAAAGGTCAAAGTTCCCCCAAATTTTATCTAAAGGTCACAGTTCTCATTTTCTTTGTCCCCTTTGTTCCCCTCCAATCTGTTCTCCCAAATGCAACAGGAGTGCCAATTAAATTATGTCAAGCCCTTCAGTGGTTTCTTACAATCCTCAGATGGAATTGAGGCCCTAGATGGGTCTCGCCTCTTCTTGCTCTCACCAGCCTTCTCCTCAGATTTCACTCTCCAACTTTGTAGTCGGGGTTAAGATGCTTTCAATTGCAAGAAACAAAAGATGAATTCAAAACTACTAAATAAAATAAGAGGTTTTCATATTGGTTAAATCAGGAGCTCAGTGGTGATACTCAGTGAGCAGATTTCTTCCATGTTTTTGCTTACCATGTTTAGGATGTTTCATTTCCAGGCTGGCGCTTGCCATGGTTGCAGAAGGGCAGTAGTTCCTTCTGTTTGTTTGTTAGTAAGAAGACCTTTCTCAAAACCCCCTGAGCAGCCATCTTTTCAGGGTTCTTTGCTAGATTGGTTACACACACTCCTTTCTAACCAATTCCTAACCAAAACCAAAGAAGCAAAGACTACCCTAACATAGTCATGTGTTGGGGAGATGGACAGTCAAAATTGGGACTCCATAGTAAGGAATGAGAGGAATGAATTAGCCACATGTCACCCATACACATTCTTCTACTTAGCACTTTCAAAACTGCTCACAGCCGGGCGTGGTGGCGCGCGCCTGTAGTCCCAGCTACTCGGGAGGCTGAGGCTGAGGCTGAGGCTGGAGGATCGCTTGAGCCCAGGAGTTCTGGGCTGCAGTGCGCTATGCCGATCGGGTGTCTGCACTAAGTTCGGCATCAATATGGTGACCTCCCGGGAGCGGGGGACCACCAGGTTGCCTAAGGAGGGGTGAACCGGCCCAGGTCGGAAACGGAGCAGGTCAAAACTGCTCACACCTTATTTGAAACACATTCCTTCCCAAAGAGAGATTAGCTAAAGTCTAATTTAGTTTTACATTTAGGATCTTTGGGGTGACGTGCAGTCCTCTTCAGATCAGTTATAACTCCCTAGTTTCTTGTCCTCCAGAGCCATATCTAGTATGAGCATTAAGAAATACTCTTTCCAAGACTTCTCAGCTTTAGAATGCATATCTGGTGCTTTAAGTTTAATGCGTTGTTGTAAGGTCATATTTTTCAGCCTGGGATAGTTGTGCCCTCAGTGTCTTCCATCTGCCTTTTCAACCTGGCTGGTTATATATAGCAGGGTCTGTTTTGTAATATTCCATTTCCAAATGCCAAGTTGTTAGATAGGGTTCTCGATCATAAGCAACAGAGACTGATTCTGGTTTTCATCATAAAAGAAATTTTAATCAAAGAATATTGTGCATCTCACAGAACAGACAAGAGCATAAGAAGATTTGGGTCAATTTAAGCCACACAGCTGGGTACAAATGATAAAACTATTCTGCACAACTGGTCAGTGAGGAAATTATAGCCACTGTTGTCAAGCACTAACCACTGAACTTTGCACCCACTGTCTGTTGCTTTAGGAATTTCATCTTAATAGTGCTACTGCATCTAGAGACAAAGTGTTTCCCACTTTGATCTATTGTGTCAATTAGCTACCAATTTATGTGACTGACAGATCTTAAGTCAAGTGCCATGCTTTTAACTCCCAGACAAGTTGAAAATACAAGTCCAGGGCCTCCCCGGTGGCGCAGCGGTTGAGTGCTGGGCTGTGAAGCTGCAGCCAGCCTCTGCAGCGCCAGTTCGATCCCTGGCCACAGGCAGGGGTCCCACATCGCACGAAGACCTCTCCTGCTGGGCCCGCTGCTCCCCTCAGCAGTGTATTTCGTCAGTCTGCTTGCTCTGTTCCCTGCTCTATCTCTGGTGAATTCTCTCACCCTCCTGCACTTCTGACTGTACCCAGCGCTTGTATAAATAAATAAATCTTTAAAAAAAAAAAAAGAATACCAAATTATATAGAGGGTTTGAAAGGACTTATGCAAGTGAAGAGTCTTAAGGCCATACTTCCCAGATCTCTGCTTGCACTGTGTTCCAGACCTCTGCATTTGTTTTTCCTGTGCTCAACAGCTTATCTCATTATATTTGACTACCTCTTACCTGTTCTTTAGGTCTTAGCTAGACATTACTTCCTCTGAAAGCTTTCTTTGAGCTCTTAAAACCTTCCCACTGCTGTCATAGAACCCTTTAATTTCTTCCTTTTGGGCACATATACTATAATGATTACCTGTCGATATGTGACTCCAATGCTAGGTTATAAAGAGCCAGGGTAGCAGTAATTTTTATACCCTCAGTCCCTAGCATAGCATCTATACATAGTGGGTGCTCAGTATGTATTAAATATGAAACTAAACCACATTTTTTTTTATTTTCACACTTAGGTTCTCACTTTGCTAACTACCACTTCTATGTACATAACTACCTATTTCTCTCTATGGCTCTGAATTTGTTTTAGAAATAGCTTTATAGAGCTATATCATTGACAACATACCACCCATGTTCAAAGTTTATGGCTTGATATTTTACATATATATAAACTCATGAATTCTTTGCCATAATCAAATATTTAACCTAATCACATATTTAGTGAATATCACCCCAAAAGTTTCCTTGATTCCCTTGTAACTATTCCCTTCTTGCTGTGCTTGTTCATGGCTCTCACCAGTCAACTACTGATGGGTTTTTTGTCACTATATATTGTATTTTCTGGGATACACACACACACACACACACAGAGGCAACAAACAAATGGACTATATAAGTGAAAATTTAATGCCATATGAAATAGCATAAACATACCAACTACCTTAAGATAAGTCTAATGAAAGATATGTAATACCTTGTGGGAACTACTGTAAATCAAATAGATTCTAGTTTTAATCAAACAGATTCAACATCGCATCTCTAGCAGCCATGTTGAAATTTCTGGGTGAATTCCTGAGTGCAGCAATTCCATTTTCTCCTTATCTGTGACTATGAAACAGGCAACCATCTGCTGCATGTTACCAAAAACCCCACACTGCAGTCTTTTGCCTGAAGACCACTGTCAACCAATCATAAGAAGACAAAGGAACTTAAATTTCAAAACAAGTTACCCAAGTTCAGACCACTTCCCTACCTTGACCATTCAAAAATTTATTTCCTGCCCTTGGTGGAACACATCTTGGGTGGCTGCCCTTTGCTTGATCATGACCATGATACCTTCTCTCAAGTAATCACTTTCTTGATTATATTACAGCCTGGATATTTCTTGGTGGATAACCTCTACAGTGCAATCTATAAAACACTGCTATGTGAAATTAAGGACCACTTAAATAAAAGGAGAGATGTATAATATTAGTGGATTGCATGACTCAATATTAAGATGTTGGCTTCCCCAAATATATCTCTAAGTACAACTAATATTTCAGGAAGTTTTTTGAAATTGACAAGTTATCCTAAAAGTTGTAAATGGAAAAAATAAATTTTATAAGATAATGGTAATACAAAGGATTTAGAATAGTCAAGGCAGTCCTGAAGAACAGTTATAGGGCTTCGAGACATACTATAAAGTTACATTAAGACAATGTGTTACAAGTACAAGATTGGACAAACAGACCAGTGAAACGAAAAGTTAGAAACATATCCATGAATAAAATGGCCATCTATTAATACTTCACAATAGTGCCATTAGAAGTTAGTGGGGGAAATGACAAATGACAGTCTTTTCAAGAAGTAGGGCTGGGCCAGTTAGATATACATATTAGGGACAAGGCAGTGAGCACTGACCCCAACCTCATAGTGATAGGGGCTAGGAAAGGAGGAATTGGGTAGGTATAGTAAGAAATCTGCACACACACATTGTTTATGGCCTATCTACTCTGAGTTCATTTTTCTAGCACAAGGACACATCTGGAGGAGTGCAGAGAGCCAGTGCTATCAGATGACCAGACTCAGCACACTGGGGCATGCTTGAGGCCAGGTGTCCAGTAGAGTGATAAGGAGCTCTGGGGGCTGGACATCACAAGCTCCTGGCATCAGTGAAGGCCTGTTTATTGCTGAACTTACTGCTTATCTTTGTTCAACTTACTACAAAAAGCCAGTTTAAAACAAAATGTTACAGCAGTTTCTTTAGGGTATTAAACCCCCTCTTCTAGATTGCTGGCTATCTGATTAAAGTGCACCTTAAAGATTCAATTCTTGTTTCTACTTCATTGGCATTTAGTGGTGACAGGTGGCCTGAATTCTGAGCTTCCAGTTACAACAGCTGTAACAAGATTTAACTTTTTAAAGATCACAGACTTAAATGTGAGAAGTAAAATAATAAGACATTAAAAAAATCTCCATGTCTTTGGACTAGGCAAAGTCTTATTATATCTGATACAAACAATAATCATTATAAAGGAAGATATTCTCAAACTCATTTTGACATCAAAAATTTGTCTTACCTTCTTCTCCATCTGACAATCAGGGATCTATTTAAGAGTGTCACTTTGGCCCATAATACAGCAGTTGTCTCCCAACAACTGTTATTTTCCCACAGCACAGAATATTTTTAAAAAGGAAATTTGTTACTGCCATTGAGACTATCACAACACACCACATATATCCCTTTATGACCAAACATTTGCCTACCTCTACAGTAAGTCTGCTTCTCCTTAACTTAAATTTAGGCCCCACCAATTTTAGTGTTCACATTGTTTTCTAACACACTTGCTATTGCTTTTCCATTTCCTTCATCTAAAAATTCTAATCCATCTTTCAAGGCTAAGACTCATTTATCATAACTTTGAGGAATCCATCTCTATATTCATACGTGTCACTCCTTGCTATCACTGCTTTCTCCACACCTTTCGCTTAAAACTTACAAGTCGCTTAAGCATCTTCTTAAGGAATTAGCATCTTTGGATCCTCAGCTTAGTTTATATTTTGGATGTAGTTATTACTCAAATTCAGTTACCTGGTTACTGACGGAACCACTCACTACCATTCCCTTCTGCACCCCTCACCCGGGTCCTAAGGAACTTGCTGGTGGTTGTATTCGATTTACATGGGCCAAAGTGCAATGAGCGAGCGCCTGGCTGGTTACACTGGAAAGTAAAGCTGCACTGAGACCATTTTAGGGTACCGTCCTCCCTTCAAGGACGACTTCGGATGGAACAGATTCTTCTTCTCAAGCGATTAAGAAAGATAGGAAGAAAAGCTGGACCTGAGGAGTTCTGGGGCCTGGACCATTACCTCCAAGCGGAACCAAAAAGCTCTCTCTTGTGTAGCCTCTGCAGGAGCAGTACGACTTCCGGCGAGTCCAGGTCCGTTAGGGTTCCCAGAGCCAGCCGGAACTCTACTCCGAGAAAAGAACACGTAGCAGCGAATGACGTCACGGCTCACAAAAGGCTGGACTGCCTCGGGTAGCCATGATAAGAGCGGCGGCTCGTGTTATTAACACCCTCAAACGCCACATTTCCTGAGGGAGAACAGTACGTTACAAAAGCGCTTTCAGTTTACTACCCCTGAAAGCTCCGCTCAAGTGCGGGGGTTAGTGGAAGAGAGGTGAACAAAGTTGGGGGGGGCTTCGTAACCATGGCTGCGAGGGGTGGGGCCTGGGCGCGCTGGTCACGGGATCCGGGGCTGGCGGGGAGGAATCGGTCCTCCACTGTCCCAGCGCGCTCTGCGGCCACGTTTCATGGCCCCTCCCCGCGCGCACGCTGCGTGGCTGCTCTTTGGCTTCTCGGACGGAAGCTCGGTTGGTGTTTCTCCAGAAGTTTCCCCCTGGGGCGGCGGCAGCGCTTCTAACCTCGGTTGTGGCAACTCCAGCAGCAACAACAGAAACTGTAAGGGATGGCGGCCGCCGCAGCAGGGCCTGCAACAACCCAGAGGTACGTATTTTTTCTTCTCTTTGCTGTTTATTTCTGTTCCTCCTTTTATTGGTTAGCGATTCCTGCTTTATTCGTTGTTTTCCTGGCAGGTTTTTCCGGAGCTTCTCAGATGCTTTGATCGAAGAGGACCCGCAGGCGGCGTTAGAGGTGAGAATGTCGTTCTCAGCCCCACCCCCTCTTCTCTGGGGTACGCGACCGAGAGGGGATCTGGCCGACCCCGCCTTCTCCCAGCACTGCCTGCCTGGGACTCGAGCTGCTGATTTTACTTTGATTCAGCCCCTAATATTAACAGTCTCTGCCCCTCCTTTCTCTGTCCCACTCTAGACTACCTTGTTCTTGCTCTTCACTCCTAAACCGTAAAACCGTTTCTATTTTTTTTTTTTTTGAGGTGGGGGGGGATTTCGTTGACATTTACAGTTACCTTGAAAGGATTTTATTTAATAGAATTTGTGCCTGGGAGAAAAGTGGAATCTAGGATTGTACAGTTCATTAGGTTTTTCATTTGACAGTCATCATCTCCATTGACAATCAGTGGCAAGGAATTGACATACTTAAGTAGCAGCCCAGTGCTCCCGAATCTGTAGGAACTCAGACTACTGGAACAAACGCCTTTTCACATGTGTCCCTGAAAATTCTCACATGTGCTGTTCCCTATTTATTCATCATAACATTTTATTTGCTGTGGCACTGATAGCTGTGGTTTAAAATCTTATTTCTACATTTAACTGATGAATAAAGCACTTTGTGTTTGTGCGCAGTGAAAGACAAAGCCTGTAAAACATAAAGGAGCACAGACTAGCAAGAGTTCAATTATAATTAAAAGTAATAAAGTGAGCTCAAGCTAAAGACACTTGATGTAGCAGATCACAAAATTTAGTGAGAGGTTTCTTGCTTCAAAGCATAGAACAGAGGAAACTGTTGCCTTGTTGCAATCAAACAAATAAAAGGTTAGCAATTTGAGGCTAGAGAACGTCTTCCTAGCTATGACTTCTAAAAGAAATTTGCCACATGGGTAGAAGGATTTCTCTAAGGAATGACTTTTGAGCAGAAATTTGAGGGAATGAGGGACTAAACTTAGAGGCTCTGGGAGAAGAGCAGTCAAGGCAAGAAGAGCCAATGCAGAACTCCTCAGGTGGGAATAAAATTGACCTCTGCAGTGAGCAACAAAAAGATCCATTTGACTGGAGTAGATAAAAAATAAGAGATAGGGGATCAAGAGAGGGAAGAACCATAGACTTGGTCCCTTAGATCCTTTAGCTCAGAATACAATTTTTGGATCTGGATAATAAAGGCCTTAAAAGAAAATGCTGTCATGTTTCATAGGCTTCTGCTGTCATTATTAGAATAATGTAACAGGAGGCAATGAGACTCCCCCCCCCCACAGGTCCTTATGTTATTTAAACAATTGTTTATTTTCAGAATCTACATTTATTACCATCCTCTTAGACCCAGTGTCTCCTTTGGAAATTCAGTTTATGTAAAAATTATTTTTAAAGCTTGTCACTTTCTATCTTGCTTATTTTGCTTTTTTTTTCCAATTGAAGTATATATGTAATCAACACAAGTATTAAGTGTACAAGTAGTTAAATTGTAGCTTTACATATGTGTGTACCACCCAGGTCAAATATAGAATGCTCCATCCTCAAGGCTCACTCATGCTTCTTCCCAGTCAATATTTTCCTGTACTCAACAGATAACTGCTATTCTGACCTCCATCACCATCAGTTAGTTTTGCTAGTTCTTGCACTTCCTATAAATAATCAAATAGTAGGTACTCAGTTCAGTATAGGTACTCTCTTTTGCTTTAAACATGAGATACATCCATATTGTGTAAAATAGTAGTTCTTTTTCATTCTTGCATAGCATTCCATTGTAGTAATACAGTATAATTTATTCAGCAGTGCACATATGGTTATTTCCTGTTATTAGCTAGTATGAATTAAACCACTGTGAGTTTTCTTGTACATGTATTTTGGTGAATACGTGCACTTCTGTATTTTTAAGGTATATACATGGGGGTGAAATTGCATTAGAGTAGCATGTGATTAGCTTTAGTACCTTAGTTATTAATGTGTGGCTCTTGGACCAGCAGAATCAGCATCACCTGGGAACTCATTAGAAAAGCAGGTTCCTCATATCAGTATCATTTCTGGACTGGCAAAATACAGCTCTCCTTTTCCACCTGTGAGAGTGCAGGTGTTTTTTTTCAAAAACCTTTTCCATTTGCAAAACAGGAGCAGCTCTCCTGCCCACCTGTTACTATGGAGGTGTCTCTTTCTTTCTCCTTTTCCTAATAAACCTGTCCTTTTAAAATGTAAGGGAAAAAAAAAAGGAAAATATTCTCAAATCCCACACCAGATTTACTGAATGTCTTTACAGTTCCTGTAGTTTAGTACTTCTTACCTTTCCATTTTACAGAAGAAAACTGAGACGCAGAGAAATCCAAGTGATCATTCGCAGAGATGTATACAGCCAGAGGCAGAAGGGGGCTTTGGGACACATATTTCTTTACTCTGTCTTGTCCTGTCTACACACCAATTGCAGCAGCATCAACTGGGAACTTGTTAGAAATACAAATGATCAGAACCCACACAGACCTGAATCTGAAATTTGGGGTGGGGAGGATGATCATGATAAGAAACAGCTGTATTAAGAGAAAATGATCTTTTTAAAACCTGAAATAACTTCACAAAGATGAATAGGTAAATGTTAATTACTATTAACCTTTAGAGAAAGTGAGTCTCTCCCTAGGTTATCCTAAGGGCCAAACAGTTTGAAATTCATATCACTTGGTATTACATTTGTTAAAATGTTACATTTTTATATAAGACTGCTTTAATTAGTAATAAAGGGGAAATATTTGTGTCAAGAAAGATGATACATATTTTTCATTCATTCATCAGGAAACAGTGTACATTAGTGGTGACTGCTGTATTAGGAACCGTGGATCTAAATATGACGATTGCAGTGAGGAGGTTTGCAGTCTAGTGGGGAGAGATCAATAGTTCATTAAAATAGAAGTACGTTGGTGGAGTCTTTATTAAAGTAAACTAAGCATAGTATAGTGGAAGTTGACTAGGAAAGTAAAAAAAAATGCAATTTTATGTAGTAAATCTCAGTTTAGTAAGAAGAGAAACCATGGATTTTTGAGAATTTTGAGGCCCAGTATGAATTGTGGTTGAGAGCATAGACTCTGGAGTCAGACTGCTTTGGTCCAAATCCTGGTTTCAGGATAACAAAGCCTCCGAAAAATTCTGAAAACTCAGAGAAATTTCTGGTGCACTGGCTCAGACTTCCTGGTTATAAAATGAGACTAAAGAAGACCTATATATAAAGATTTATAATGAAGAAAAGTAAGGTACATGGTGACGTTCTTGAGGTAGTCATCTGTAGCTTCTTTGCTCTCTAGGTTCTAGCAGTGTTTTTCTGTAACTTGAATGCGTCAAGCTCAGTCCTACTGGAGTGCCTTTGAACTTGCAGTTCCTTTTGTCTGAAAAATATTTCTTTTTTTTTTTTTTTTCCCCCTAGAGGCATGTTTTATTTATTTATTTGTTTGTTTGTTTGTTTTCGTTTTATACATGCACTGGGTACAGTCAGAAGCGCGGGAGGGTGAGAGAATTCACCAGAGCCAGAATGGGGAGCACAGCAGGCAGAAGGACCGAAGTACACTGCTGAGGGGAGCAGCGGGCGGCAGGAGAGGTCTGCGCGCCATGTGGGACCCTCCTCCGGTGGCCGGGGAGCAGCCGGGGATCGAACTGGCGCCGCAGAGGCCGCGGGCAGCTTCGCAACCCAGCGCTCAACCGCTGCGCCACCGGGGAGGCCCTGAAAAATATTTTCTTTACCTAACTCTTATTTTGTCTGTAGATGCTCATCACTTTAGCTTTCAGCTGAAATGTCGCCTCAGAAGCTGTCCTCTCTCTGATCTCCCCTATCTAGATTGGGCTTCATTGTAAGCTTCAAGAGGGCAGGGCTGTTGTTTACTGACTGTGTTCTTAGTGTAGTGCTGGGGATGTGGTAAATGACCCCTGCCATCATTCTTGCAGCAGCTCTGAGGTGGGTATTTGTATTTTATTAGTAAGGAAATGGAGGCTAAAGAAATTAACTTGTTCAACATTATATAGTTTCGAAATGACTAGTCTTCATGTTCTAGGCATCAAGGTCAACCTCTGGAGAAGAGGGGTAGGATTGGGGATTATGATATAATGAAAGATTTGGTGGCTATCTTTGAAGTAGTGGACTAGCAATAGTTTGCTTTTTTAGCAGTGTAAACTGTAAAAACTGTTCGTATAAACCGTAGTGGTATAAATATGCATGGTTGTGTGTTTTTTCTCCAGCGGTGCTAGGCAGGTTAGGAAGAGAGATTGGATGTTGTTTATCCTTAATTCAGGTTTAACTGTGGCAGGAAGAAAACAAAGTGGAATCTAATTGAGATACTCAACAAAAGGCCTTTAGACATTAGGTCAGACTGAGCAGTTGACTTTTGCTTTTGCCCTCAATAACACCTTACCTTGTTAAGTAACATTTTAAAAAGAACCTAAGGGCCTCCCCGATGGTGCAGCAGGTTGAGTGCGGCTGTGAAGCTGTCCACAGCCTCTGCAGCGCGGATTCGATTCCCAGCCGGCCAGGGAGATTCCCACATGGCGCAGCAGACCTCTCCTATTGCGCCCCCTGCGCCCCCTGCTCCCCTCAGCAGTGCTTTCCGTCGTCTGCCTGTTCTGCTCCCCACTCTGTCTCTGGTGAATCCTCTCACCCTCCTGTGCCTCTGGCCTGTAACCCAGCTATTGTATAAATTTAAAAAAAAAAAAAAAAGTTATAAAAAAAAAAAGCACCTAGAACTTGAAAGACTTGGAAATTTTCTACATTTCAAGTCTTAAACAATTTTTATGCCCTGAAAAGGCATTTTTCCTCTTATTCTGGGTTATGAGTACTTCATCAGCATTGTCATGTTTCAGTATAATTTACACTTTACCAGATTTCTTTATTTTTAAAAACTTTAAATACCAAATTGCTTGACATTACTTTAGTAAGAATATCTTTGGACAGGTTTACACTATGTTCCCCATGGGTCTGCATTTAACAATAGCCTTTCCCACTATGGCACTGAATCCGTCCCTTTTGAGATACGTCCCTGTAGGCCTTTTTTTAAAAAAAAAAAAAAGATTTATTTATTTATGCATACAAGAACTGAGGTACAGGCCAGAGGTGTTGGGGGTGGGGGAGATGAGCGGATTCACCAGAGGCAGAGTGGGGAACAGAACAGGCAGATCTGCTGAAATACACTGCTGAGGGGAGCAGCAGGTGAGTCAGGAGAGGTCTGCTGTGCCATGTGGGTAGCTCCCAGGCCAGGGATCGAACTTGTGCTGCACTGGTTGCGGATAGCTTCATGATGCTGTGATTTAACCCCTTCCGCCACCAGGGAGGCCCTCCTGTAGGTCCTTTGTGTTCTAACAGCCAGCAGCTGTTGTCACAGAAACAGAATGATAAAAACATGCCACAAGTCAGATGTAGTTAAGACAACCACAAATCATTAACTTCACTTTCTTTGTCCTTTGCTATGCTGCTACTGCTTGTACAAAACAAAATAAATACTGTGTTTTATTCATGACATTTAAGTTTCCGTGTCAAAATGTTGTGTTTAGTAGTTCTTTGGCAACCTATTTTAGTAACAACATGAGTTAGTTGGTTAGTTTCACTGAATCATGGTAACTGCAATCAACAATTAGTTCATGTCTTTAAAGGTTATTTGCAAGTTGGTTGTTTGAAGTTCAGAAATTTTTATCTGACTTCTTAGTAAGTAACTATTAATTTGATTTATCTATACACCCTAAGTGTGTGACCTATGTTTGTTAAATAATGTGTTTAAAAATTCTGTTTTGGGTTGATAATGTATATATTAACAATCTGTATGAGTTTTTTTTTTTTTTTTTTTTTTTTAACCATAATACACAATTTTCTTGCTGAGGAAAGGCTAAAAATTTGGTCTGAGTTTATGCTTTGAGTATTTAGGTAAGAAGCTATCAGCTGTCTCAAGATTGAAAGTTTAGTGTAAGATGGTATTATTAAACTTAGGAATTTCAAAGTATTAGAAAAGATACTAACTAACACATGTCAGATGGTATGTGTAAGAAACATGGAGTAAAGAAACATTTATAATCTGATTTGGAATGTGACCTGGATTTGAATCCTATCTCTGGTCTGGTCTTTGCGACTAAGTAGGTAGTAAGGGGATAGATTTTTTTGTGCACATTCTAGTGATAGAGAGCATCAAGTGCAGAAACCTAAAGTATTTGAAGAACAGCAAAGAAGCCACTGTGGCTAGAATGGTAAAACAAATAGAAGAGTAGTAACATGAAATCAGAGAGCTAGCAGGGATTCATATCAAAATGGACCTTGTAGATCATTAGAAGGACTTGGACTTTTGCACTAAGTCAGCTGGAAAGGCTTCGGAGATTTTTGAGCAGAGACATAGTAACAAGATCTGGTTTTTATTACTGTTTGGATAAGGGTGATGGAGTAAAGATGGTAAAAAGTGGTTTGGATTTTAGGTATGCTGAATTTTAGGTAAATGAATAGCAAAATATAGTACATTGCTTTTTGAGAATCATATTACTAAGTTAAAGCAAAGTCATCGACACATGTGGCTATTGAGATAATTTTACCTTTCGAGAAAAGTACCAAAACCCTAGGGTGTGTGAATATTGGGTAGAGAATCAAAGTGTTTCTGGTTGCCTGCAATTGCCCTGGCCTCACTGATTGTGCTCTGTCTTCTTGCATCATTATTTTTCCAGCTGCCACTTACTTGCTGTGACTGCCCAGGGTAGCAAAAGTTTTAATCTCTTTAAATGTTAGCACTTGAACAATTGATGATAGCTATCTATGAGATCTGGGTTTTCAACAGAATATAATTTCTTAGGGTGCTCTGCCATTGACAGAGAGTGAGGGAGAGAGCGTGCCAGGTAAGCTTGATTGTGTACTTATTGATACTGTTAACCTTCCTGAGCTCTAGATTTTACCCCTATTTTTTTTTTAATTGGACAGCTTTACGTTTTCTAGGCATCTCAAATTCTACATGATATTCGAGTCTTCCAAATTAGAAGGAGAAAATGTGTGATGCTCAATGTATATCAACTAAGCTTTTCAGAGTAAATGAGGTGGTGATAATTACCATTTATTGAGTTCCTACTGTAGGGCAGGAACTGTTAAGTGCATTATATAGATAATATATTAGATTGTGTGCTTTTGGGGGGAGAAGGGAATGGTAGGGAAGAATGTCCTCTTGCAAAGAAAAGTTCCACACTTGATCCCTGTTATCTCTAACAGCTTATGAAGTTTATTTGATTAAAACTTATACTTAATTAAAATGTAATAGCTTTTGAAAAACACTTACTGACACTCAAAATGTTTGTATTTGTAGGAGCTGACTAAGGCTTTGGAACAGAAACCAGATGATGTACAATATTACTGTCAAAGAGCTTATTGTCACATTCTTCTTGGGAATTACTGTGGTAATTTTTCTTAAAAAAGTTTATTGTATCTTCTTTGTAATTTACTTATATATTTTGCCGAAGATGTAGTGAATCAAATAAAATAGAGAACAGTGTTAGGATTTTAAAATTGATCTTTCAGGGCTTCCCCAGTGGCTCAGAGGTTGAGCGCTGGGTTGCGAAGCTGCCTGCAGCCTCTGCAGCGCCGTTTCGATCCCCGGCTGCTCCCGGCCACCAGAGGAGGGTCCTGCATGGCGCGCAGACCTCTCCTGCCGCCCGCTGCTCCTCTCAGCAGTGTATTTCGTCGGTCTGTCTGTTCTGTTGCCCGCTTGGCTCTGGTGAATTCTCTCACCCTCCCTCGCTTCTGACTGTACCCAGTGCTTGTATAAATAAATAAATAAATCTTTAAAAAAAAAATTGATCTTTCATACAAAGTAAAGTAGCTGAAGTGAGCCAAGCATGATGGGCAACGCCCATGTAAATTTTATGGATGTGTATACTTTGGTGAGTAGAGAATTTATATAGATTTCATTTGTGGTTATTGGACCTGTTATTAAAGAATAACATCACATTTATTGTTTTACAGAATATTTATTGACATACTCTCATTTGCATTTTTTGAAGTGATTTTTTTTAAAAAAAGATTTATTTATTTATACAAGAACTGGGGTACAGGCCAGATGAGCGGGAGGGTGAGAAGATTCACCAGAGACAGAGTGGGGAACAGAACAGGCAGATTGACTGAAATACATTGCTGAGGGGAGCAGTGGGCAAGACAGAGGTCTGTCGCTCCATATGGGATTCTTGCCAGCTGGCTGGGTTCGAACCCATGCTGCAGAGGCTGCAGGACAGCTTCACAGTGCAGTGCTCAACCGCCTGCGCCACCAGGAGGCCCACTCTCATTTGCATTTTTAATTGAAATATATATTTCAATTATTCTATGACTAATTATTTTGGATAGAGAATCTTGGTAAGGAAAAGTTAAATATCTTGAGTCAAATTACATAATGATGTTAATAAAAAATACATGAACTGTGTCACACAGCTTTATTCATTGAAGAACTTTAAAAATGAAATTAAATATTAGGCTAATAGGTATGAGGGTAATGTTTCTTTGAATTATATCTTTGGTTAGCTTTTCCTATTTTAAAACTTGTATATTCCAACTTGAAACCTTAAAAATGTAAGACTGAATTTTTTTTTGGTAATTGTGAGACTATAAATAACTGATTAAACTCTTCTTTTCTTCATTTCAGATGCTGTTGCTGATGCAAAGAAATCTCTTGAACTTAATCCAAATAATTCCATTGCTATGCTGAGAAAAGGGTATGCAGTAACAACTCTTCTTATTGTGTGCTACAGATACTAGATTCTTAGTGGAATGAATTGATTGTAAATGTTACATAATTAATAAAATCTATTTTTTATATTTTATATCTAATATAGGGTTCAGTTTTAAATATAATTTCTACTTCTGTTCTATTAACTACAGTATGTGACAGGAACTCTATTTTACTGTGTTTTGAAATAGTGATAATTTAAGTAACGGCAAGGTATAGATGATATTGATGGATTTCAAATCCCTTTTTTATTTATCACTTAGGATGACTACATTTAGATGACCAGAGAACATTCTATTCCTCAACCAAGTTGGATAGGCTGCCTTAAATGCTAGGAAAACACGGTCTCTCTCTGTATTTTATATCCCATCTGGTTTCTCTTGTATAACCCAGTCTTAGACTTTTGATAAATGTGACTTTAGTCTTTACTCAGAAACTTGTTTAATTCCTTAATCTTACTATAGTTTGGAATAATTAAGTTTATGTAATTGAAATCAAGAAATTCCTTCTGAAATAAGTTGCAAAATTGGATTTCAATGTAAATTATACTTATTGTTACAGTAGAATATTTTAAATAAGCTTCAGTTTGTTAATATATACTTAAAATCTTTTAACAATAGAGATTACTAGGAATTTTTTTTTGTAAGAAAGGCTATTTTTCATGATCTCATGTGTATGTGGTATTTGTTTTTAATATGCTCATGCAGGATATGTGAATACCATGAAAAAAACTATGTTGCTGCTTTAGAAACTTTTACAGAAGGACAGAAGTTAAATAGTAAGTGTTAAAATTATGTTAATAAATCTATTATTTCTCTGTCTTTAAATACCATAGCTAAATTTAGTTAGCGTAATCTCAGGTTAATTGTAGAAACCCAAAACCTTTTTTTTCTACCCTCAATGACATTTTGTGTTGATTACAAAATTTGAATTTACTTAAAAAGTAAATGGACCTGGGCCTCCCCTGGTGGCGCAGTGGTTGAGCGCTGGGTTGCGAAGCTGCTTGCAGCCTCTGCAGTGCCGGTTCGATCCCCGCCTGCCGGGCGAGGGTCCCACATGGCACGCAGACCTCTCCTGCCAACCACTGCTCCCCTCAGCAGTGTACTTCGTCAGTCTGCCTGCTCTGCTCCCCGCTCTGGCTCTGCTCACCCTCCCGCGCTTCTGACTGTACTCAGTGCTTGTATGAATAAATAAATAAATCTTTAAAAAAAAAAAAAGAAATTCTTTCCTCTTTAAAAAAAAAAAGGTAAATTGACCTTTCTTTAGCATTCAAATCACAAGTAGACTTTTACCATTAGAAGCTAGAAACTATATAAATACTCACCGTGCTCCCTTTATGTAGCCTGGCATTATTTTTTCCTAATGGACAAGTGAAAGTCTAATTTGTTCTTGTGTTCAGATTGCTGAGATCTTTTTTTTTTTTTAAATTTATTTTTATTTATTCATACAAGAACTAGGGTGCAGGGCAGGCTAGAGGTCAGGCGGGTGAGAGGATTCACCGGAGACAGTGGGGAACAGAACAGGCAAATCTACTGAAATACACTGCTGAGAGGAGCAGCAGGCAAGACTGGAGAGGTCTGCTGCGCCATGTGGGCTAGCTCCCTGGCCAGGGATCGAACTCATGCTATAGTGGTTGCTGGATAGTTTAGTAGAACTGACTTTAACCCCTGTTCCACTAGGGAGCCCTGAGATAGGAAATCTTAAAGATTTTTTTGAGAAGTGAAGTTAGTTTGGATAATTGTGATAGGGTACAGAAGAACCATGGAGCTTTTTAAGTATTGTGAGTTTTCACTATCTTTTTCAGAGCAGTATAGATGTCTAGGCATATATACATAAATTGTAAGAGGCAAAAACCAGAAAGTGCAAACTACTGAAAGAGGTTATAAGTAATCTCATAGTTAATTATAGACTACGTAATCCTAATTGCTTGCTATCATTTTTATCTTCACCTTATGTTATTGAAGTGTTACTAGAACACTTTAAAGTAGTGGTTTCTAACAACAGGGGGTGAGTTCACTCCCTGAGGACATTTGGCAATGTCTGAATATACTTTTGATTACTATTAACTGGTGGATGGAGGAGTGTGCTATTGACATCTAGTTAGTAGAGGCCAGGGATGCTGCTAAATATCTATAGTACACAGGCCAGTTTCCCATAGCTTGATCAAGTGTTACTACTACTAATGAGTAGTGCTGAGATTGACAATTGATTGTCTTCTAGAAATCTAGAAGACAGAATGATTAATGTCTCTAGGATCTTCAAATATGTATCAAAGCTCTAGATATTGGGACTCTTAGAATTTGATTATTCAAATTGATTATTCCAAGTATAGTACCAAATCTTCTAGATTTCCAGATTGCTCTGCTCTCAAATATTGTAGAATTATATTTTTATATTTTAAAATATTCTTTACTGTGCTTTGAATACTTGCTTTTCTGTTGTATACCTACTTGAGCAGGAACGTTAGGCCCAACTTTGCAAGTAGAAGCTACAAATTAGGAAAGAAGATATTTAGGCATTGGAAGTTGTTCCCAAACTTGGGCCTCCCCTGTGGCGCAGCGGTTGAGTGCTGGGTTGCGAAGCTGCCCGCAGCTTCTGCAGTGCTGGTTTGTTCCCTGGTCACTGGGCGAGGGTCCCACATGGCGTGCAGACCTGTCCTGCTGCCCGCTGCTCCCCTCAGCAGTGTACTTCGTCACTCTGCCTTTTCTGCTCTCCGCTCTGACTATGAATTCTCTCACCCTCCCACGCTCTGACTGTACCCAGTGCTTGTGTAAATAAATAAATAAATCTTAAAAAAAAAAAAAAAGTTGTTCCCAAACTTGATTATTCCAAGTATAGTACCTGAACAATGTGACTCTTCAGTTAGCAAGCCAGAATATTTGCACTCATAACAAAATCTAAGAGTCCCAATATCTAGAGCTTTGATACATATTAGAAAATCCTGGAGACATCATTCATTCTGTCTTCTAGATTTCTAAGCTCTATTGCTTATCTTATTTACAGCAAGAGTGTTGCTATTAGAATTTTCTACCTACCTTTCTTGCCTGAGTAATACCTTATTATCATACCACTGACTTATCCTGAAACTGTTTCAGATGTAGCTAAGATGATGATGTCTGCTCTTTGGTAAAATTGCTATTGAGGATTTAATTTAAAGACAGTATGTCTTTTTATGTAATTCCAGGAAAAATCCATGTTAAACTATTAGACTTCCATTTTGATCAAATGGTAAAAAAATTATAACTCGGAACATTACCATTTTTCCCCTTTGCATGGTAGGAAATTTCTTTTTATTTACTGATTGATTTGAGTAATAGATTATTCAAATCTAGGGTTTTTATAATTGTTCTCTACTATAACCTTGTGTGTGCGCACGTGCGCGTGTATGTGAGTGTGTGTATAGCTGAATTTCATTTATATGTAGTGAATTAGAAAATTTCATTCTAAGATATTTTTGCTGTTTTCTCAATATAGTCTTTCCTGAAATTAGCTTGAATGAGTAAACTTTTATTAGAGTATTTCTAATAAATTTTCTTAACATTTTATTAAAGCCTTAGATACTATTGTTTTGAGTATTAGTAACTTGTTTATGTAATGTTTACATTGCTGTTTGACATATAGTTCAATGTAGTGTCTTGACTGCCATGAAACTTGTAGATATGATAAAACTCCATAAAGTATATAAAAAAAAGCTCCTTCTTGTTGGTAGGAAAGCCTTGGTAACAAATAAAGCCATTGAGAAAATAGCAGACAGAATGCTAGGCAGCTTGCATAGGACAATAAATGGGCTGGGAGAGACTTCTGGACCTCGACCCAGATGTTGGTTACTAGGCCTCCACTACAACCTGTTTGATGTCATCTTGCCAGTCTGATTCATGTCTGATTTTGTTGTTTGAGAGGAAGCTCTTCTACTAGAAGGGTTAGGGAAAATGTAGATTGTATCTTGGAACCAGTAAGGTTGATTGTCACTAAAACTTTTTCTTTTTCTTTTTTTTTTTTCTTTTTTTTGATCAGCATTCTTCAGGATGAACTAAATGTTAAACCTATCGATATATTTATTTTTTTATATTTATTTATTTATGCATACAAGAGCGCTGGGGTGCAGGCCAGAGGTGTGTGTGTGTGTGTGTGTATGAGGATTCACCAGAGACAGAGTGGGGAGCAGAATAGGCAGATCTACTGAAATACACTGCTGAGGAAGCAGTGGGCAAGACAGAAGAGCTCTGCTGCACCATGTGGGTTATGTCCCTGCCCTGGGATCAAACTTGTGCAGCAGTGTCTGGGGATAACTTCAAGTGCTGAGACTTAACCCCTTGCACCACCAGGGAGGCCCCTTATTGATATATTGAGAGCAATAACATTAGGGTTGCTCAGCTCTGTTAAGACAGTTATTTTTGTCTTTTTGATTCACTGCTGAATCCTCAGTGCCTAGAACTAGAACAGTATTTGAATTGTAGTAAGTTTTCAGTAAGTATTTGTTGAACAAATATGTTAGATTGTGCAGATGAGTGATATAGTCAGTTTGTTCTTTCTAGGTGCAGATGCTGATTTCGTTGTCTGGATTAAGAGATGTCAAGAAGCGCAGAATGGTAAGTATATCTGTTTCTCATGGGCTTTTAGTTTAAAAAAAAAAGCTTGACATTTTTTTATTTAAACCAGTTTATTTTTTTACTATAACTTGACTTTTGTGGTACATGTTCCCTTAGGGGTTTCCAAAGGTATTCTGATTTTTGCCTAGTTTATCATGTTGAAAGGGAGATTTGATGGATTTGTTTTGCAATAGTATTATTGGCAGGCAGTTACTCAGATGTAAAGTTAAGTCACTTTCCTTTACTTGGAGTGTATGGAGAGTGGTTTGCTTAATCAGTATGATTGTGCCATTGAGGTAGCTTTGTCTGTTAATTTCTTGTTAACTGAAAATACTTAAAATACTTCCTTTTGTGTTTTTATTAGGATCACAAGAGGAGGTGGTAAGTCCAAAATTTTTATCCTTCATGTTTTTAATTATGTTACTGTGGTATAAATAAGACTTAGAATGACCTCTCTCAGTTAAATATTGAGTAGTTCTGTTTAAATGCTTTGTTCCTTTAGTAACTGGTAAATTTCATGAAAATTATTGTATTCTTCTAATGAATTATTTAAATTGATTTGGTTTGTTTGCTGGAAAGTCATTACCTCTAGGTTAAACAGTTGCTATCTTAGAAGCAATTTTTAGGCTGCTAAAACACAAAGGTTAGCTAAAATTTGGAAATGTTTATCTGTCTAAATCAGTGTTATATTTGTTTGGGACATCAAGATTTTTGAGTCTTTTACTAAATATTATGATAGAGTTGGAGAGTGATGTTTAGTCAAGGTGTCAGGATATATATGTTTAGTTCTTAACTTTCTTTGTGGACAATTTACTTAACCTTTCTGAATCCTTTCTTAATGTTGGAAGAATGATTTACATTTCTGTCTTCCAGGATTGCATTGTAACATCAAGAAAGTCACTTATTTTTTGAGCTTTCTACATGTGTAAACTGAACTCATTTATAGCTAATCCACTTTAGGTAGTTGGTTGTGAGTATTAGTGCAGGTATATATACACATGTAGTGACTGGGATTTTGAACATAGCAAACATGAGAGCTCTGTCTGACCATTCCTATACCTCCAGACTTGTCCATATTCCTGGGGGTGACAGGTGGAGAATAGATTTGAGGAGGTATTTAAAAATTGGCTTGCTTTACCTGCTAGTGTTTTTGTCCAAGTCTTACAATATTTGGGATATGGATTAGAACTGAAGATAATAGAATGGCATTTGCATAACAGAAACTCTAATAACACAAATAGCTTTTTAGCCACATTGTTTTTCTCGCTGCTATAGTTTTATCTTGGTACCAAAATGAATGGAATAATCTCTTTTGGTCAATGTATCTGCTTCATATTGTCTATGTTCAGGTATTTCTCAATACTTAACAGTGGGGCATAATTCTGAGTAAGACTTAGATCTCTAGAGAAGTTTTGCTTATTTTCCTCCTCCAAACACCATCTCTTCCATTTTTCTACAGGAAAAACTTAAGAGATTTCCTATTAAGACTCAGGCCAAGTTTTTCAGATTTATGTAGTCTTGACGGGTGCATTATGTACCTTAGGAAAATATGAATTGGTCAAGAATCAGTTCATTTCTTGATGTACACTGTAAAATGTTTGTCGTTGAGAGACCATGAAAGGAATAAGATGTTTTCAGTAGGGCACACCATGTAAATGTTCTTTTATATGAACTAGAGCAATATATGATGCCATTATTAGACCTGAAGGCTACACTGTGTGCTAAGAATGGTTTTTTGTATGTTGTTATTTTCATTTTATATAGAGAACTGGACATTTTATATCTAACCTTTTCTGATTATACCTTTAGGAAGTTTTCTGGTTTTCATGTTTTGTTTTAGAGGAAAAGTATTTTTTGAAATTGAAGCTAATAAAATTACGAAAATGGTGACTATTTTAATTTTTTGTGAATGGTATTTAACAATTGTATCATGTTACTTGTTTGAAGGAAGTTGTCATGAAGTTATTCCATATGAATAACTATCAACAGTGGGTAAATTAATAATATTTGCATTTTAATACGCAGTTGCTAAACTAATTTGTAAATATCTTTCTCTTCCAACTTGCTAAAATCAGGCTGCATCCCAGCGGACTCATCAGTCAAAAATCAAGTAAGTTTTTCTTTTTCAAAAAATAATCATGTTAAATACATTTGAAGGGAAAATAAAAATTCTTGTCATTTAATTGTAACTCCTTACTCTGTGATTTTGTTTCTCAGTCAAAAAAAAATTTGTAACATCTTAAAAAACAAATTTAAAGTTTAAATTTGTTTAAACAAATTTAAGGTGTTATTAAGGTTAAATTCAAATGACTTCTCAACTTTAAACTTACTTCACCTGGTTCCATTATTTGTCACTTTTGCATATATTAAGGAGACCCTCTTTAGGACATTATTATCCAGATAAGTTAGTAGTAGGCTTAATAGAAATTGTAATTTTACCAGCCTTTATTATTTGGAGTAAATTTTTTATAGAATAATTCTGCTTAACTTGAATGTGAGTGTTGCTGAGGACAGCATTTACAATAATGAAAAAGCACCTAACAAGTATTTGAATTTATTTTTAATTATTTGTACACCTTGTATTCTTGGGCTGTAACAGAATAAAGCACAAGGCATTGATCAGAGCTTGCTTCCTCACTGAATTTCAAAGGGAATTTGTGAGACTCTTAAAGCTTTATGTCTTTAATCTAGGTGCTTTTTGACATAATTATCTAAAATGACTTGGAAACTTTAAAACAAAGCAGTTCTCATTTCTGTGGAGATGCAGGATGACTCTTCAAGTACCTAGTAGAGAACTTTGATTAGGCTGGTGGCTGCCACAGGACACGTAAACATCAGAAAATAATTATGTTATTTGGAGCATAAGATGGCCTAAACATTGATTTAATATATCATTTACCAGGCATTGTGCTTAGTCTTAAGAATGTAATAGTGGCAGGATAAATAGTCTAACCTCATGGTGTTTATAATGTAGTCAGACTTGAAAGTGAAGATCCTTATATTTTTGGAACTTTAAGTGGAAAAGATACACATAATTAGACTCTCTGGGCATACTTGTTTTCCTACATTCTTGAAAGTGAAGAAAGATACCTTTTTAATATGCAGGATGAATTAAATTTTAAATTATTTTAATTTTAGCACATTTGCTTCTGTTTGCTGTGCTCAGGAATGTTTATTTCAATTTCATTTGAGAGATCTAGGAGTATAGCTTGAAGCTGACCAGGGTCAAACTAACACCTGCCATTGATTGGCTGATTGCTTTACCTTCTGAGCTTACTTCCCCCCACCCCTTACTAATTTTTCATTTTCTTACATTGTTCATTTTTGTACATTGTTTGATTTCTCCATTCTAGTTTAGTCCTTGTGAATATCCTACCATAACATTGCCTATGAACCATCACCATGATCCCTTGCACTTATTCCACACATTTTGAGCCCTGTTCCCTCCTCTCCCTTGCTGTAAGCCTCAGATCTAAAGTTGCATACAAATTTTGCCTTTTTTTTTTTTTTTTTGCCCTTTTTCGGTTTCCCTGTATTCCTCCTATAAATATCATCTCATATTTTCCTTTTTCCTTTTGACTTATTTCACTGAGCATAATCCCTTCCATAAGCTTACTTTTTTTTAATCTGTAAAATAGGGATAGAAGTGTTGAGAATGTAAAACCTGAGGTTGAGAGTGTAAAATTATGGTTTAAAAGCTTAGTTAAGAATAAGTTTCATCTTTTAACATTCTCTTTTTTTTTTAATAATTTATTTTTTTTAAAGATTTATTTATTTATTTATTTATATAAGCACTGGGTACAGTCAGAAGGGCGGGAGGGTGAGAGAATTCACCAGAGCCAGGGAGGGGAGCAGAGCAGGCAGAAGGACCGAAGTACACTGCTGAGGGGAGCAGCGGGCGGCAGGCGGGGTCTGTGCGCCATGTGGGACCCTCCTCCGGTGGCCGGGGAGTAGCCGGGGATCGAACTGGCGCTGCAGAGGCTGCGAGCAGCTTCCCAACCCAGAGCTCAACCGCTGCGCCACCGGGGAGGCCCTTTTAACATTCTCTTAAGCACAAAAGTATTAGAAATATAAGTGAGAACCCAGAAAATCAGGTATTTAAATCCCCTAGAAAGATTTGGAACATCATCTCCCTTACTGCTCTGTTTCATTAGTACAGATCTTAAAAATAATGAGTTAAAATTGCTTCTGCAAATCCTCGACTGCTTTGCTATGTTGTTCCTCAAGGTGGAGCTCTTGTTGTTTATAAAATTGCACATTTTATTTGATAAAGAAGCAACAGCTTTAAGAAAATAAGAAGTCTGTTTTAAATTTGTTTTCTTTTTTAATAGGTATGACTGGTATCAAACAGACTCTCAAGTTATCATTACACTTATGATCAAGAATGTTCAGAAGAATGATGTAAATGTGGAATTTTCAGAAAAAGAGGTTATTACAGCCTTTGAACAGTCTTTGTGTTGAGATTAAGTGGTTTTATTTGCAACTATAGTATATTGCAGAATAATCTGGCAATTTGTGGTGTATATGTCATTTCTTGAGATAATGTGGAAAATGCTCAAAATCTGAGGCATTGCTTTTTAATTTGAATCACTTTAAATTTTGAGACAAGAGTATATATATAGTGTCAGATAAAGTTAGATGTACATTACTTTCTTTTTCTTTACATTTAGAATTCAAAGCAGAACTTGGTTCTGCTGATTTCTGTAGTAGAAATCAGTAATATATGTGATTTGGTTACATTCGTGTATATACTTAATGAAGGGGTCTACTTGTTTTATGACTTACGTGTCTTAGAATTTACTTACCATATTAAATGAGAAGCTTTTAATAATTTGGCTCCCTAGCATTTAGCAGATAACCTTACATTTAAGCGAGTGGCAGAACTAGATGTTTTGCACATGAATATTTTTGTTATATATGTATCATTTTATTGTTGTATTTTGAGACTTAAATTTTAAGTTTGTTATGAGACACATTCTTTCCTGCCATTTAATTATATACACATAAGAAATCATGTGATGGATACCAGATGAAAAAGGATTATTTTGAGGTCCTTAAATCTGATATCCCATGTAATATCAGCTTTATAATAATATGTAGCAGTATTGAAATTATGTGATTATATTCAATTTTTTACCTTTAATTTTATAAACTCATAAAATATATCGCTGATTTTATATTAATTAGTTGTCTGCTTTGGTGAAACTTCCTTCTGGAGAGGATTACAATTTAAAACTGAGACTTCTTCATCCTATAATACCTGAACAGAGTACATTTAAAGTACTGTCAACAAAGGTAAGACAATTGAAAGGGTAGTATTTTCAAGATAAAGAAACTTTGATAACTAATCCCCCATCTGATAGGCTTGTAGGTCCTTCAGCCATGTGTCTTTAAATTAAAAGGGACAGATCCATAACAGTGGTAGTTTCTGAGAATGGTTTTTCCCCTTCCCAAATTCTAGGACAATGGAGTGTAAAAATCTCCTTAACCTTAGTGGTATTTGTATACTTATTAAAATAGGTATAGGGCCTCCATGGTGGCCCAGTGGGTTGAGCGCTGCTCTGTGAAGCTGTCTGCAGTCTCTGCAGCACGGGTTCTATTCCCAGCCGGCCAGGGAGAAACCCACATGGCGCGGCAGACCTCTCCTGACTCACCTGCTGCTTCCCTCAGCAGTGTCTTTGGTCCATCTGCCTGTTCTGCTTCCCGCTTTGTCTCTGGTGAATTCTCTCACCCTCCCACACTTCTGACTATATACCCAGTTCTTGTATAAATAAAAATAAACCTTAAAAAAAAAGTAGTTTTAAAAAAAGAGATTATCAAAAGAGAATAATCAGCCTCTCCTTAAGATTTGTTACTGACAGTGTCTCTTCTCTTAAATCTTTTGATATATACTTTTCTCACTCTGCCTTACGCAGTTAAAAATACAAACTAAAACTATTATAAAGATTAATCTGTTCTTGTTTTTTAGATAAGCTGAACTTTAGGTTACTTTTTTATTCAGGATTCATCACTAATTTAAATTGCAGTTTGTGTAACTATATACCTTAGTTTTTTTTCCAAAAATAATTAAAAATATGCAATAGAAATAAAATTCAGGGAATATTTTAAACATTAATCCAAAGATGTAGGTAATAATATAACCCAGTAGAAATACGGTACTGAAAATTTAAAAATCCATTCTGGTTCTTTGCTTGCCTTGTGAGTTTAGACTTGTCACAACATGATTATAGGACTAAAATTCTGGCATCTGTAAAAATAAAGGTTATAGACTAAATAAGTGTGTCATGAACAATGGTAACTAGACCTGCAGAAAGAAGAGGACATCTGCAGCAGGAAGTACAAAGTAAAGAAGCAGTAGTTTTTTGCATGTAATTAAAAAAGTCTGCCCATTTACTGAATATTCCAAAATACAAAAATACACTTTGGAGGTGGAGCTAAACAGTTGCTTTTATGAAAACGTGATGAAATCTTACTAATTTTTATTAAGGTAATATAAGTTTACATTTAAGGATTCAGGTGTACCATTTCTTACCTTAACAGCTATGTTTTATTCCATGCCCACTGCCAGGTAGAAATGGGATAAAATCTTACCAATATTTCAGTCTTGCCCCATCCCACATAGGGTGGAATTTATTTAATAAAATAATACTGGGTAAAATAACTAAACACAAAGTTAATGCTAGATTTGGGAAGGAAACGGGTCAACTATTATGAGTTTGACATTTTTGTACATATTTCTGTCAAGAAGTTAGTAATTAGTATGAACTGATATATGTACATAGATGGTGATTAAAAACACTTGTGTTACTGAGCCATCAAATATAGTAAATATTTGTGTGTAAATATTTGTGTGTAAACATACAGTAAATAAACATTTGTGTGGTTAGAATCAAGAGTGTAACTAAGCACTGTCTTTTATTAATTCTTTGAATTTTGTGTGTTTTTGTTGTTCTAACCTTTCTCAACTTCCCTTATTGTATCCCCTATTTGCCTTTTTTCTCCTTTTTCCTTTTTTTTAAAAGATTGATTTATTTATATAAGAACTGGAGTTCAGTCAGAGGTGTGGGAAGGTGAGAGGAGTCACCAGAGACAGAGTGGGGAGCAGAACAGGCAGATGGACCGAAATACACTGTTGAGGGGAGCAGTGGGCGAGACAGGAGAGGTCTGCTGCGCCATGTGGGTATCTCCCCGGCCAGCCAGGAATCGAACCAGTGCTGCAGAGGCTGTGGACAGCTTCACAGCGCTGCGCTCAACCCGCTGCGCCACTGGGGAGGCCCAGCTTTTTTCTTTCTTTAAATACCTCGTAGGTACTTGTATAATTGTTTATATGTATATTTTATTTCCCTTGTCCTTAATAAATCTTTTGAGGATTAGAAATACATCAAATTTTTGTCTTTGTATATAGTCCATATAGAGTTGCCAGATAAAGTACAGGACATCCAGTTAACTCTGCCATGAAGAATTTCTACTATCTATGTTCCCTTGGTTAATTTTGGCAAGACCTTGCCCTGTGCCTTGCGCTAATGGTGTTCAGTAATTGCTTAGTGAGTGACTTTAAGTAAATTCTAATGTTAGCTGTATGAAGCTGGCAGATAAGATATCTTCATTCTTATTTTTTTTTTAACATGTGAAGAGAAACTGAGGTTCATGGACTTTAAAATGCTTATCCCAAGTTTACATAGTTAATGAATTGTTAAGCCTGTCTTCAGAGGAATAGTTTTAGGAATATGAAACTGGTCATTGCTTAGGTTTTTCTAAGTTGTAAATTAAAGAATTTATATTCTAAGGTGGTATTTTGAAGAATAAATTTTTTCTTGTCCTAACCCAAAGTAATGTATATTACTTTATTATACTGCCAACTTTTAAGCTATATTTTATAGAAAACAAACTGAAAGAATTGTTCTTAATTTATGTCATAAGGGAAATGATGAAAATTTTGAGTCTTTTTTTCACACAGCAGAGGGAGACAATGTTAAAATAATGAAAAAATCTTTTTGGGGGTTACTGCGGCTTATTTAGAGATGGCATTAAGAGGAGACAATAGTGAGGTAATTTTCTTTTCCTACGTATTCAGATGTCTTGAATCCTTTATGTGAATTGAGAAAATGATTCATTTTGCTCAGGAAAATCTGCTTAAAATCAGAGATTCTTTTTAAATCTGTGACTTACAAGGTCTGTTTCTTTGCTTTTGAGAGTCCTGTTTTGTTTCCCATCTTCAGGATGGAATGAATGTTGAATATTTCATGTGTTAATTCAAGTAAAAAATATAATTTGCAATAAAAATGGAGGTAGGACCCTTAAAGAAATAGCATTTCAAAAATAAATGTTTTACAATAGAATGTCTAATATTTTTCCAAGTCAGAATTCATATTTTTTTCAGTATCTCTGATAATTATTTGTGCCTTTTACTGAATCCCAGCTTTATGTGTGCCTGTTAATCCATTTTCTTTAATAAGCTCTCATGCTTCCTTTTTTTTTAACATCTTATTTCATTACAGTATTTTCTGCACATAATCACAAGATTGTAACGTCAGTGATATTTTTACTGTGAAATACTTATTTTAAAGATTAATACTTATTTCTCTAAGTGAAAATTAGAATTCTCTTCTGGAGCAAATTTGCCCTTGTGGATATATTCGTGTATTCTGTATTAGTGTAAAATGTTTCTGTATTAATATAAAATATAAAAGCTTTTAACTAGAATTGTGAGAAGAGAAAATATATTTCTTAGTGAAATAGTCTCCTTTCCCTTCTTAATTCTCTAAAGTTTGGTGTTTTAAAGTGAATTCATAAAAGAATCCCAATGATGTAATAGTGGTTGTATCTAGACAGAATATTACTGCTTTTTTAAACATATACATATGTGGAGATTTTGGGTTGTGTTTTATACATCTTTTTGATTCGGTGGTGGTAAGTTACTTTTTTTTTTTTAATAACCGACTAGTTGCTGACACGTACAAATTGTAGATCTTGAGGTGCATTCTTGCCTTTTCTATTAATCTACCATTCATATATTTCCCTCAAAAAAAGGATTTTACTGAACATGCTGTGTTTAAAACTTACCCATACATTATGAATAGTTTTTCGTGTCCTTAAATATTCTACATTAAAATATTTATAGTAACTTATTTAGCCAGTCCATATTATTTGACGTGTGGAGAATTATAGAAGCTTGCTGTTTTGACTGCTGTGTATTATCCCATGTAATTCTTAAGCTGTCTGCATGGTATAGGTATTTTTATCAGCTTATTCATAGGTGTGTAAATAAGTTGTCCAGGTTTTTTTCGCTGTTTGTAATAATGGTGATAAAGATTTTGAAAGTTGCTAGCTTTCAGTTATTTAATAGATTCAATGTTGTATTTTATATATGGCCCCATTTAATCTTCCTAAGAATCCTAATTTAGGTAAGCCCTATTAATCCCATTTTATAGGGGAAACTGAGACTCAGTATGTATGTTTATAACATACATACATAACACAACACATGTTGGAACCTATTTGTGACTCTCTTCTTTCTAAAGCTGCACAGCTGATTTTGTCCTGTTTTCAACTGCTTATTTTAAGGAAATAAATCAAGTAAAACCTCTATTGGTAAAGTACATTTCCAACAGGTTTTTCTATCTGTAAAATATTAATGGTAACCTTTTATTGGGATGTTCTGTTAGATGTACTATAGTTTACTTAGTACAAAGATTATGTGATAGGTGCTTAATAAATGTTACTGCTATTAATACCATTTTATACTGATTAATTTCTGTTCAGGTTATAAAAGCAGTAAATGCATAAAATAGAAAATTTGGAAATAGATGAAGAAACTGAGAAAGTAATCACTCAGTCTTGCTAAAAGTGTCTTTCTAGATAACTAAATATTTCTCAATATTTAGGTCTGTCACTACAGATAATACTGACTGGTATTTTTAATCATGGGAATATCTCATGATACTTTTTTAAGAAGAATTGAGGTTATGATCTTATACCAACACAGTGTCTGGCTCAGAGTAGATACTAAGTAAACAGTTGAAGTGAGCTATTAGAACTTTGGAAAAGATTTTTCTTTCGGTTCTCTTAATTATCTTTTGAGTTTTTAAAATACATTAGAAAGTGATATGACTGTAAAAATAAAGAAGGTAGTTCTGTACAGCCTCACCTCAGGAAGACTGGGTTTGATATATTAAACATGCAGAGAACTAAGAGAGAATGTTGGGAAAGCTGTATTCTGATGATCAAAGGAACAATTATTTTGTGAGTATAGCCATGAAAAATATTGTTCTCAAAAGTTTGCTGGGGGGAAAAATGTTTTATCATTAAAGTGTCCCAACTAGGTAGTCTTTGAGAAAGATCCCTTCACTGTCAAACTGTACCAGTAAGTGAAAGCTTACTCATCACTTCTTAAGAAGGCAGTGTCTAGATGCCATGACCCCTTAGGAGAATGGGTTATCTTTTGGTCTTAATGTTTCTTCCATTGGGAAAAATTCAACTTCTGTACCAGGGAGAACTAATGATAGTATATATAATAATGAAAACTGACAATTTAGAATAGTAGGGACTCTTATTAGTAACTTGTTAATATTGCTTTGGAATATTCTGGCACATTGAAAACCTTTTCCATGCTTATGAGAGTAACATGCAAGCAAACTATCAGAGTTTTAAGTTGACTTCTGAATTATTTATGACATAAAGGAAAATTGAATGGCTTGTAATAATTGTAGTGAAAATACTTGAGATTGGACTGGCAGCCAATCTAGAAGTAACTACCAGAATCATCAAAACTTAAAACTTAATTTTTAAAAGCATGTATAAGCTTTGAAAGTGAAGTAGGTGTAAAAGGGAATTTAGAGACAATCAGTTTTCCCTCTTTTTCCTTTAAAAAGAATGGCTTTAAATGGCTTATTATGTGCAACTATGGTAATGAATGGATTTTCAGGTCAATGTATCTCATTTGAGACATGTTAATAAAAACTCAGGTTACTCAGGTTAGAGTGGTTTTCAGTAGATATATGTGCTGGTGTGTGTTACTCTTCAGGTGAAACAAACTTTGTAGACAGTACTTTAGCACAGGAACTTGAAGTACAAATGTAGGGTGTGCTGTACTAAGGGTAAGTAAGGATAGTGTTGGTGCACATACTGCTTACCAGGTCTTCATTTCCAGATGAGTTGAAAATTCAAGAAGCAAGATGTGGGCCTCCCTGGTGAGGGGTTCAGTCTCAATGATATCACCACTGGGGCTTGAGTTAGGTCCCTGGCCAGGCAGCTAGCCCACATATGATGCAGCAGACCACTCCTGTCTCGCCTACTGCTCCCCTTAGCAGTGTAGTTTAGCAGTATGTATCAGTAAAGCCACCTGTCCTGCTCCCGAATCTGTCTATGGTGAATCCTCTACACCCAGCATCTCTGGCATATACCCTAGTTGTTCTAAAAAAATAATGGTGCAAGATGCAATTTTATATTTTAGGATAGTATCCGCAGCTCTTTTCGGTAACTAAACCTTTGCACTCCGAACCATTCTGGACATTGGCTACCAATGTCCCCTGAGAGGGGACAGCGGAGTGCAAAGGGCTAATAATGTGTCATTGTCAGCTGTTGGATTTCTGTTCTTTTTTTGAGAAATAACCTAATAGTGAACACTTAATACTATGTAAGAAAAAAAATATTGATGGTATTTTACTTTAAAAATTTATACATATTCTAGGAATTCTTATAAATGCTTGCTTTTATTTATGTAGAATTTAAGCATGTAAATTGCATTTAAAATATACTTTTGCATTTAAAATATACTTTTTCCTAGTGACATGTTTTATATTTTTCTCATTATAAAAACTATTTTTGCTCCATTTCTTATGCTTCTAAAGAAAATATACTCAGATACCACATCCCTTCCATACCATCACTTCTTGTTTGAGTCAGAATACTGGCCAGTTTCTCTGTCTCATTAAGGTATTTTTTCATTAATATAAAACCTGAAGTTGAGGCAAATTGGTGCCTTTCTACTCCTTGAGGCATTGCGTCCTTCCACAGCTATGAGTTCCAGTTTCAGGCTATTTCCTTTGTGTCTGGGGACTCCCGCTTTCACCATTTCAAACTCTGCTACCCTTGACAGCTCTTGAAGGTGACCTAAAACCCTTCTTGTTCACAGCCAGGTATGAGCTTTCCTGAGCTTATAGAACATTTATTTGCCTTTTTTGGTTCACTTTCTTCATGTATCTCTCTTGATCCTAATAATTAGGGATATGTCTGTAATATTTTTTAACATTTCTCCACATTCTGAAGACTATAAAAATACCTTGCTCAGAGTATGTGTTTAATAATTATTGAATGAATGCTTGTAAAATTGTTGTCATTAGTCTTAATTTTTTCTTTTTCTTTTGCAGTTTTCACTCTTAACAGTCTGGTTAAATCTCATCCACAATGACTAGATTTTTGAAAGTAGTGACAGGTTCATAGGTAACCAATATATTGGCTTATTAGTGATTTTTCAGTAGGTTTTCTGGCCAACTACACATGGAAACAATATGGGATTTCTTATCCTTTGGCCCAGAAAACTTTTGGTGTCAACACGCACAACCTGAGTACCCATTTTCTTCATTGCACATTTTCAGATCTCTGAAGGGTATTCTGCTTGAAGCCCACTCTGTGAATGTGCTTGTGAATGTTGAGATAGTATCTGGTCACTATCTTCTCCTCACCCTTCTTTGAGGGAGCCATTCTGCTGGGCCCAAATATGAAAAGGGTATTTGTTTTATTTTTATGTAGTGAAATGAATCCCTGCATTATAAAGTTGGCTACTATTCATGCAAACATACCTTCAGAACTCAGTATTTCTCATTGGTGGGCCCTGTTGACATTCTGAGCTGGATAATTTGTTGTGGGTGTTGCTCTTTATATTATTTTGTGTTTAGTGGCATCCCTAGCCTCTCCTCACTAGATGTAAGTAGCACCCTTCACCCTAGTTGTGACAAACCAGCATTGTCTCCAGACATTGCCAAATGCAGAATGACCTCTCATTTAGAAGGAAGAAAAAAAGTGTGTTGATTTCAAGACTCTTATATGTATGTTATTTTTGAAGGATAACTTTTAATTAGAAACAAAGTGTTTGAAAGTTCTTCAAATCTAATTTTATATAATTCAAGGAATCTATCTCAGGGACATTATTCTTACGAAATTTTGATGACTTAAAAAATTGCAATTTTTTCAGTTTTGTGTATGTTAACTTGAACAATGTATTTTTTTTTTTTTCCTCCAGATTGAAATTAAAATGAAAAAGCCAGAGGCTGTGAGATGGGAAAAGCTAGAGGGGCAAGGAGATGTACCTAAGCCAAAACAATTCATAGCAGGTTTGTTTTTCTGGCCATGATGAGTTTTGTATTACATAGTTGAAATTAAATAAGGATGAACATTCTTTCTACTTTCATTATTTATGTTCCCAAGATAAGATACATTAAGTATAATAAGATGGTTCTATAATGAATACAAAGTAGTTTTTTGTTTTTTTTTTTAATGAAAGTTCCATCTTCTTAAATTCCAAGAATGCAAGTGAATGGCAGCAGAAGCCTGAAGGGAATTGGGATTTATTTACTTTATCAGTTAATGACAGCTGTTGGGGTTGTTTGTGTGTTGTCCTTTCTTATTGCTTATTGCTTTTGGTTTGAAATGTATTAGTAGTTATTCTATTAATACATTCATTCTCTTTCCCATCTTTTACTTACTCTGTTTCTATTTCTTCTAATGATATTGTTAACTCTAGTTTCCTAGAATTTCAGTTTCTCAGAGTAAGGTTTATAATCCATTTCACTATATTGCTAATTTAAAAGTGAACACAGACAGATAAGGGCTGCCCAGAGAACCTAGAAGAAGAGTAGAAAACTGGAGTTGATTGTTTAACCTTTCAAATTTTATGTTGGGGTTAATTCTAAGCATATGCAAGGTAGGTATATTTTAACAATCTTTAGAACATTCTTAGAACTACAACCCAAGAATGTAATTTGCAAACAATGGCCTCATTAATGAATGGAGAAAAATTTATTTTTTGATTATAGTTAATGTTCCAGTTTGGTTACTAAAATGAGATAACTTTGTGGTTTAGCTGCTTTTAGATTTTCACTGCTTCTGTAACACAAAACACGTCCTTGTGGAAACACTTCCTTGTGGCATTATTGAATAAACAACAGAGGTTAGCTAGCATTTTTATTATTTGCTTTTATTTTGAAATAATTTTAGATTCTCACAAAAGTTGCAGAAATAAGAGTTTCGATGTGCCCTTCACTCACCTTCCCTACATGATAATGTTCTAAATCGCCTAAAGCATAATTAGGAAGAAAACAGAAAATTAACATTAATTTTTAAGGATTGAAATATTTCAAGATTTTTTTTCAGCTATTAGAGTAAGCTTCTATTTCACATTTTATTTGATACACGTAGTGCAGCTGTTACATGCATCTTTTGGGGCTGATCCCAGAAATTTTGGAGCTGAGGTTTATATATTGTGTAGGATTTTTTTTTTTTTTTAAAGAATCACTGTAAATGTTGTATCTCATTTAATTCTACCAACAGCCTTATATAGTAGGTATCTCAGTAAGTCTTCCTATTTTATAGGCTCAGGAAGGTTAAGCACTTGTTTAAGATCACCCAGCAGTTTTCATTGTCTGGGACAAAATTCCGATCTGTAGGATTTGGGTCTTGTTCTGTTAACCCCATGTGTAGTACTGCTTGTTGCCACATTTTCTGACAATGGAAAGTCTCTGTTAACATGAATATCTTTGCAGTTATTTGATAGTACAGTGAATGAGCAAGTTTAGATTACCCTATCAGTTCATCTACCATCTGTAGGTGTTAAAGTTTTCTGAGATTAAATATTATAGTTAACAAGTTTTTCTAAACTCATTGTCTTAGATATTCAAGACACTGTTCTACCTACCTATTAACTTTTTATAAGGAATTAATATGCTTGTCATTTTCTGGTGTACTGCAAACTAGAGGCTACAGATAAGATCAGGTTGCTTAATCTATCTGGGCCAGCTTTCTTATTTGTAAAATGAGATTAGAACTTGTGTTCCCGTCCTTTTGGGGAGTCAGTATTAGGATTAATTGAACTCATGTAGGGTCATAATTTATGATGGCATGCTTTTTCCCCACTTATCTACTAGTGAAATGTATAAGATAAGGGATTACTGGTAGAAAAAGAGAAGATAGGATTTGAAAAGCAATATGCTTGCCCCAAACAAAACTGTATGGGATGTTGTGCTTTTGTTTTGATGTTAGTGAGTCATTTTACAACTGAAGAGAATGGATGGAAAAATAGAACAAATGTCTAGTAGTTTCTGATCTGTCATGAGGAAAGGGATATACAGAGGTGGTCGTGGAAGAGGTATCTTTAGATTAGGACTAATGTGACCTATGTTATTGCTCAAGAAATGTTGAAACACTTTAAAGCTCTATAGCTACACTGTCAATCTTAGTAGCTGCTAACCACTAGTATCTATTGTATGCTTTCTCATCTCCATTAAAGTTCCCGTGAAATTCCCACCATCAGTTCACCTGTGTTCTATCACCATAGTCCCTTGTGCTCTTCCCACCCCTGTTTTGATCCTATCCCTCTCCCCCCCGCTGAATGTCTCTGGTTTATAGTTGCTTGTTGATTTTGATTTTCACTTTGTTATAATAACTCCCACACCATCCTTTATTTGGATCCTCTACATTCCTTCTATAAGTGAAACCATATGTTATTTTTCTTTTTCTTTCTGGCTTATTTCATAGCATGATCCCTTCCAGCTCCATCCATGTTGCTGCGAATGGCATGAGTATATCTTTTTTTGATTGTTGAGTAATATTCCATTGTGTATATGTACCACATCTTCTTGATCCAGTCATCTCTTTTTGGGCATTTGGGTTGCTCCCATAGCTTACCTATTGTTAATAGTGCTGCAGTAAACCTAGGGGTGCAGCAAACATTGAAATTTAATGACCAAATTGCTTAGAGGATTCTGTTAATACCACACAGTTCACATGCCTTGACACAATCTTTTGATTAATGACTTCTGTGTTTTTCACTCTATAGATGTAAAGAACCTATATCCATCGTCATCTCATTATACAAGAAATTGGGATAAATTGGTTGGTGAGATCAAAGAAGAAGAAAAAAATGAGAAGTTGGAAGGAGATGCAGCTTTGAACAAATTATTTCAACAGATCTATTCTGATGGTTCTGATGAAGTGAAACGTGCCATGAACAAATCATTTGTAAGAACATTAAACTTTAAAAAAAAATTGTAAATTTCAGAAATTTAAAAAAGTAGGTAATTTGGGACCAAGTTTCATGTACTATAGCTGAGTGACCTTTCTTTTGAATATGCTTTGTTTGAAACTTCTTGATCCAAACTTAGCGTAATTACTGAAGAAATTGGAAGCTTGTGAAGGAGACGAGAAACAAGGGGTTTATTGTAAATTATTTTTTTTTAATCAGTAAACTAGAACTTTTGGAAGGCTTAAGAAATTCCAAGGTTATAGTGGGTGATAGAGATTTATTCTTGTTGGGTAACCACAATAAGTGAGCGCATTTATATCTGGGATATAAGTATTAGTAAAATTTGTTCCTATAAATTTTAGTAAAATTTGCTCTGTGCCTTTTAGGCATCCTCATTTTTAGTTGGAGCCAATGGTAAGAAGCAGATACAAGAAGACAAGCCCTTAAAATTTTAACAAGTGCGCGTGATACATATAATGTTAGTGGTCATTATGTTCATACATTCTACAGGATAGAGTCCTGAATAGAGCTAAAGAAAGCCATAGAAAGGTGGCGAGATGTCATGTTTAGAGTGTGACTAACATAAAAATTGGGGTGGAATGAAGAAAAGAATTTCCTTCAAATGAGCCCACATATGGGGTCTTGGCAGAGTATGACGCATAGGTTTGCATTGAGGTTCCAATGTACATGTGTACATATGTAGGGTACATAATTTTGTGTTTGCCAGTAACACAGCTGATTGTTATTTAAATGTTGCGAGTTTAATAATTCACATTGTTCTTTGCTGTGATCCAAGTCAGTCAATTTTTATTGCATTGAGATAAACAAATTTCCAGGTTTTTTTCTTTATTGTGTTTATGAATATGCCAGGGTTGTCATTCTTTGCTGAGACACTGACTTTGTGTACATGTGGTACACTTGAGTTAAAAAAAATATATACTTGGCATATATTTGGCACAGAGAGAACATTAAGATGGGGCCCTTTTAGTTCTGTCCAAACAGCATTGAAAGTTTACCTTGCTTGGTCTTTATTATCCTCTGCAAAAGAGATCCCACCATTGGTTTCTCTGAGAGCCATTTTTATTTTCATCTGCTGATTAGCAAGAGTGGGGAGAGAAAATGCTTTGTAATGATAATGTGAAATGATGCTTCCATCTAACTACTATAGAATTTTCTTTTTAGATTATGTAGAACAATGCAAGCTTCTTTAGAAAGCCTGAGATTAAATATTGTGTTGAGTTTATATTGAACCAATTATAGCTTATTTGGGGTACTCTATGTTAAAACACTTTTAGAAAAATAGTGTTTTAAATATATGGTCCAAGAGTTAATCTATTTTTATTTCTTATTGCAGATGGAGTCTGGTGGTACCGTTTTGAGTACCAACTGGTCTGATGTAGGTAAAAGGAAAGTTGAAATCAATCCACCTGATGATATGGAATGGAAAAAGTACTAAATAAATTAATTTGCTATGGCTGTATTACATATATTCACCTAATGCTCATTGTGTATTAACGCATTCTCGAATTTTGAACACTGATTGTCATTTTGAAAGGTTATACCTCTTTACCTCTTTGTGCTTTAGAAATTATTTTCGTTCAAGTGTTCCAAGAGTCTAATGAAGAATGAAGATCATATTTTATCACTTCTGTCCTTAAGCATTTCAGACATGCTGAAATGGAATGAAATATCATTTGCTACTAGATAGATTTGTTCTACCTAGTTAGGGAAGTGGAAAATTCATTAATGGGATATTGGGTTTTTGCCTTATTTTTGATGCAGTATTCTAGTAATAATTTATTAGACTTGGCAATTTTGGGTGAGCATAGATTTTTCAACCTCAGTGTTACATTGTTTGCTTTTGAAAACTGCTTTTGACTGGAGTTGTAAATATAATTTTTTCTATGAAGAAGTTTGTTTTACTTACCTTTTCTTAAGTTTTTAATGAGAACTTTGAGGAGACGTATCTCAGAGAATTCCCGTTTGGTTCTTTTTATGGGAAATATTTGTAGTTGCGGTGATATTTTTGGTTCTTTCCTTCCAAATCCTTATATAAGACATACACACCTGAGTTCTGCTGCATTTCTAACTATGAAAGATAATCTGTGAGACTGGAGCAGAGAGTGATTTAGAAAAGCCCAACTCTGTCTTGTTGCTTTTGCCACAGCATGGGTCCTACAATTACAGCACTGGTGGTTTGTTTTTGTTTTCTTTAGATTTTTTTCTTTGTTAGGAAAACTCTCTTCTTACATCCCCATGATTATATCAGTTTCAGTGATTTTAGGGGAACTGCTGAGTGAGTAAATTAATATGAATTAAGTGGCATCTCTCTTTTTAGAGTAGGTAGATACCATGGGAATACAAAACTAAAAGACTTGAGCATTAACTGCAAGAGTTTATAATCTAGCAGAGAAAAAAATGAATATTCATGAAGGAATTATCCAATGCTTGAATGCTGAACTCATTTAGAAATAGTTTTGAGACATTTAAGTGTTCTATGATTAAAATTCTTTGGAGTCTCAACTGTTAAAGCATAGGCTATAGGCTATAGATGACCTGCAGTTCTGACTTTGTTTTCTGATCATGATTTCTAAACCATAATGCCCTAGAGTTGATGTGTTATATATCACTAATATTTTTACAGGACACTATTCTGTATCTTTGTAATTGAGGATACAGAGTCAAATCGGTCATCTTTTCAGCCTCTGAAACAGTGGGAGTTTGACATGATCAAATTGACAATGAAATCAAGGGGAGGGGAGTTTATGAGGAAAATGATGGTGGGGTGATAACCAGAGTATGTCCAAACTTGTTATAACTTGTTCAAGCATGGGGTGGGCAATGGGGATTTTCTTGTCCTCTTGTGCCAGTAAGAACACTGAAGGAAAAGCAAAATAAAATCGCTTCTCAGGATTTCTAAAATTTTCTCCTTACAGAAGAAGAAAGTGATTCCTGTACTCTGTAAAGTTTTTTCAGTACCACTAGTCCTACAGGGTAAGAGGCTTTTGTTATGGAAGTGATAAGTCAGGGACATTTGGCACCACCCCAGAAACGAGAATCCTAGCTCTAGCAAATCTCTGCCACTCACTAGTTTCATAATTTTCAACATGTTGAACCTTTATGTGTCTCAGTTTTTAATTAAAAATCCATGATGCTAAATAAGAAAACATTTTTCCCCTTAAAAACTTTTTTCTTCCCTAAGAATGACAATATTATAATAGAAGTTGTCTTTAAAATTCTGTTGCTAGTTTTGCTTGTATTTTAAAGGATACATTAACTTATGCTTATCTGTTGGCTAGATTTGCTTTACTTGTGGGATTCAAGATTTTGCTGAGCCAAATGTAGTTTCTAGTATACATGATTATGTTATAAAATGTACCTGGAGTACAAAGGACAGTAGATTTATGGGAAGTTTTGAGAAGGGAATTTTGAGAAGTAGGTTAGACTTCGGCTCTAAAGTACTATTTTAGAGGAATGCCTCTTTCAACATTTTAGATAGTGAATATGTATAAGCCTCTAGAAAGTTAAAAATCTTTATTTTGATTAAGAGTCTCTTTACCGGGCCTCCCCTGGTGGTGCAGTGGTTGAGCGCTGGGCTGTGAGGCTGCCTGCAGCCTCTGCAGTGCCAGTTGGTTCCCTGGCCACCGGCAAGGGTCCCACACACACACACACACACAAAAAAAAAGAACCTCTTTACCTTTATTGTCTACTATCTTAGCTTAGCTGCTTGGTTTCTCTGGGCTCTCAATTTTCATTTATCAAATTTTGGTTCTCATAGTGCTGTAGTTAGCCTTTTGTTTATTCAGGATGTACTTTTTCCTCTTACCATTTATTTTCCTTTTTAAGATTTAGTCCTGGAATGCTTTTTCTTACTCTTACGATTCTTCATCTCTTCTGCTGATTTCTATAATCATTTCTTCCTTGATGACTTCCAGAATTTTCCCACTGTCTTCAAAAACTCTTGAATGGGATAATCTGTTTCTTTGAACTTTTACATAGTAATCACATTGGTGATTTGAAAAACAGGATGAATTTTAATAATTTTCTGTCTTATGTCCTAATACCTGCTAATAAATTTAGTTTGCTAGCTAATAAATTTAGTCTTGAACATTGGCAGTTAATAGCCACTTGAAAAACAAACAAAAAAAACCAGTTTTCTTTATTTTTACATGGAATGGAGAGAAAGCATGCATTGCATTGATAACTACAATTTTTTAAAAACATTTTCTTTCTTTAGATGAGTGATATTCATCATAGAACATTGAAGTCACTATTGTCTCCTTGAATCTGGAACAACTTCATTTTGGTAGCTTAACTGTATAGGACAAGGAAGAAAAATAATTGGTGTGTCTATGTAGATTTCCTAGTTAAATTTCAGAAAACTATTTAAAATTGTATTAATGGCACTATGCCATTATAATTAGTTTATATAGAAATTTTAATTTGGTTGAATATTTAATTTTTTTGGCTATCCTTTCCCATTTTACCTTCCTTTTCTGCTTCCCTAATTATTTGCACGTCAGATTAGTAGTTGATCTCTATATCAGTGACCCAGAGTACAATTGCTTATGTGCCATCTGATCTACCTGATGTACTTAAATTCTGTTGGGCTCTTCCTTGGCCTGATTTGTGTACTACACATCTCTGATTTGTAGCTGTTATTGACATTGCTCAAAATAGGTGGAAAATTTCTGGATTGGGAGGGAGGGAGAGAGTGAAAAGAAGGAAAGGTAGTTACTACATCTACTTTTCTTTGTAATTGACTGGAAACACTCATACCTGCTGTTGGAGCCACATAAGAATATGGATTTCAGTTATCTAGGCCTTGGAGGAACCAAGGAGAGGAGGTAATAAAACTAAGAGGACAAAATGATGGTTTTTGTGCTGGGAAGAGTTACTGAGTATCCTTTTAAATAAGAGGGAGAGTCAACATTGATTTAGTTTCTTTTGTCTACAGCTATGCATTTTCTGTTATAAGATCATTTTATACATACCAGGAGGTTTCATTTTGGAAATGTCTGGGAATTTGTGGGCAAATTAGAAATACTGATTTATTCACAGATGTTGCTATTTGGGATCATAACTGTGATTTGATTGTGAAGTTAATTTAGCTTTTAGGATGTTACCCTCCCTCAGTAAACTTGCCCCTTTCCCAAATCAGATAATATCATCAGTTAACAGTACTAACCCATTAGGATATTAACAGTGTTTGCTATTCTTTATTAGTACTTCTTATGAGCCAGATTCACTAAGTGCTTTATGTACATTATCTCATTTATAAAAGCCTTGTGAAATAGTGACAGCATCCTATTATTACAGATCAGAAAAGTGAGTCCAAAGTTAGGGCCTTGCCCAAATTTTACGACACTGGTAAGTGATAGAGCTGGGATTTGAACCCAGATTTTTTAGACCCCAGTGCCCATGTTTTTTGTGTTTTTTTTTTTAATATTTTATTTTATATAATTCTTATATCATTTTTTGTTTTTGCACAATGTATGCATTTTCATTTTGGTTATATTCCCCATACAATTATACACCCCCGCCTTATTTTGACCCTAGTCCTTCCTCTCCCCTCCTCTCCCCCCATAGTGTGTCTCTGGTTTATAGTTGCTTGTTGCTTTTGATTTTCACTTTGTATTAATTAGTCTTTTTCCTGGTCCCTTATTTAGGTTTTCTAAATTCGTGCTGTGAGTGAGACCATCCGGTATTTTTCTTTTTCTTTCTGGCTTATTTCGCTGAGCCATAATCCCTTCTAGCTCCATCCATGTTGCTGCAAACTGCATGTGTTTATCTTTTTTGATTGCTGAGTAATATTCCATTGTGTATATGTACCACATCTTCTTGATCCAGTCATCTATTTTTGGGCATTTGGGTTGTTTCCATAGCTTAGCTATTGTAAATAGTGCTGCTATAAACATAGGGATGCAGGTCCCCTTTGGAATTAATGAATGTTTCTGTGTCTTTTGGGTAAATACCTAGGAGTGGAATTGCTGGATCATATGGAAGCTCTATGTTTAGAGGTCAAGAAATCTCCACACAGCTCTCCATAATGGTTGGACCAGTTTTTGCACTCACACCAGCAATGCAGGAGAGTTCCTTTTTCTCCACAACTTCGCCAGCATTTGTTGTTGCTAGTTTTTTTAACATGTGCCATTCTCGCTGATGTAAGATGGTATCTCATTGTAGTTTTGATTTGCATTTTTCACTGATTACAAGTGATGTTGAACATTTTTTCATATGCCTGTTGGCCATTTGCATTTCCTCTTTAGAGAAGTTTCTTTTTAGCTCTTCTGCGCATTTTTTGACTGGATTATTTTCTTTGTTTTTGTTGAGTCTCATCAGCTTTTTGTGGATTTTTGTGATCAGTCCTTTATCATTAGTGTTGTGCGCATAAATTTTCTCCCAGTCGGTGGGGTTTCTCTTTGTTTTGGTTATTGTCTCTTTTGCTGTGCAGAAGCTCTTTAATTTGATGTAGTCCCAGCTGTATATCTTTCCAGTGCCCATGCTTTTAAGAACAGTGTCTCCCTTTTTAGGTGAATGAGATGGGTGTGCAATGAATATTTTTATTAATAAATCAACTAACAATGAAGCAGAAATGTGTCAGTTGAATTGTTTAATTCTTCTTTAATTCTTCTTGTATATCATCTGGGAAGATATACTCCTAAAATTCAAACTGCTGTCAGTTTCTTAAATAGGAAAGCTTATTAGGAATCCAAATCTCTTGCCTCTTGTAAAAGGTAATAAACATAGATAGTTTTGATTCATATGAAGATGCTGTTTTTCTCATATGCAGATAATTGTGGAGAAACCAAATACCCTTACAACTCTTACAGGTGTAAGAGGAATGGCACATCGTGCTAATCAAATTTTTGCTCTTCTAGGGAGAAAACTTGGCAGCACTCACACTGGTTTCATTGGACAAACGCTGAGATTGTTTCAAGGGTTTTTTCCTAGATACATATACCTGTTCAAGGGTAATTTTTAGCTTATTGAGGAGTTAGGAAAAGAATCTTTAGCGTCTATCTGTGGATTTTTAAAAAACTTCTGCAATGCAACCACAGTAACTAAATAATAGTAAACTATTGCACATACTGTATGCTTGATTCCCTGTTGAATGCATTAAAATTCAGTATTGTATAGTGTTTAAATATATGAACTCTGAGACGGAGCCTGCTTGGGATAAAATCGTGGTTTCTACTGTCAACTGCAGCAGCTATTTAATGTCTCTTTTCCTCAGTTTTCTTAGCTAGAAAACTGAAATAATAGTAACGTCCCCCTCGTGGACTGTTAAGAGATGAATGAGCTAATATAATTCCATAATTCTTTAATTCAAAAATTTCTAAAAGTAATTGTGTTATCTATATGTGTGCTCAGTGGTACAAAATCTGACCTGAACTCACAATATTACCACTGATATTTTGCAGCAGAAATATTCTTTAATTACAGTATGCTGGCATAGATACTGCTGAGGTCATTACGTAATAAATGGTATATCCATATTGTGTTCTGTAATCTAAATTCTGAATTCAGAAACTGCATCTGACCTTAAGGGTTCTAGATTTAAAAAAAACTACCTGTATATGTAAAATTCAAAAAACAACATTTAATGTTACAGATGACATGAGATTATCTTATATGCATTTAGGATGGGAGAATTAAATCCTATGGAAAACCTTTTTATTATAAATTCAATCCTTTATGAATCATGAACCTGATAAAAGTATTTAAAATTTTAAGTTTATAGAAAAGGTTTTTAATTTGAGTACTTAAGCAGAGCTTAAATATATTGTCCTTTAACAAGAAGCATAAAATGCATGATGGTGGCAGAAGAAAGTATATTGTAGAATGTTAAGGAGCTTCCTTATAGAAGTTCTTTGGTTTTATTCCATTTTGATTTAAAATCTCAAAGCATGCTAAAACAGGGTTTATAGAATAGTCTATAAAAATAAGGTGCAAAATTGTATCACTTGTAAATCATGAATTCTGTTATTTCCTTCAGTGTGGAAAAACAAGAGTTAATTTGTCCATCCTTTTTTCCTCCCAAATAATCAGTGGGGAGTTATGATAAGTATGTGCAGTTCCTTTGTTTATAGACACTACTTGGACTCAGATTTGGGGTTCTCTTCCCCCAGTTACCACTTTTTGCTGATCATTTGTCCTCCATTGTTGACAATTTTCTGTCATCTAATTGACTACAATGACTATTTTCATGCATTAGTTCAGGCGAGGGATATATATTTAGTGACCATGAAATATGTCAAGAAATTAAATGATTTCCATGACTTTACTATTATTTTGCTAATAATGAGTTGCAAAATCGTCACTTTATTTCTACTCTACCACAGAAGCAACTGTAGGAGAGAAAAGCATATTAACATGTGAATCTGGAATCTTAAAATCCTATTCTGATATATTAATGGTGTGTATTGAGACAAACCCATCTGAACTTAAATAATAAATTCCACTGGAGCAGTAGAATACCCAAAAGGAGGTTAACAAGTCTGACTTGAATCTGCTATTGAAGGACTTTTATAATTCAGCCTCAGTTAATTTTTTTTCCTCATCTGTCACTCTTTCACTGTGTACCTAAATGAAGCCACACAAGAATACTCTTGGGTGGATAAACTTCCTGTAAAGGGCCATATAGTGAATGAATATTTTAGGCTTTGTGGGTCACATACAATCCTTATCACATTTTCTTGTTTTTAGTTTATAGACTCCCTGCTCTGTCTGAATGTACCATGTGTTTTTTTTTTTTTTTAATAGAGGCATGCTTTATTTATTTGTTTGCTTGTTTGTTTGTTTGTTTTGTTTATACATGCACTGGGTACAGTCAGAAGCGCGGGAGGGTGAGAGAATTCACCAGAGCCAGAGCGGGGAGCAGAGCAGGCAGAAGGACCGAAGTACACCGCTGAGGGGAGCAGCGGGCGGCAGGAGAGGTCTGCGCGCCATGTGGGACCCTCCTCCGGTGGCCAGGGAGCAGCCGGGGATCGAACCGGCGCCTCAGAAGCCGCGGGCAGCTTCGCAACCCAGCGCTCAACCGCTGCGCCACCGGGGAGGCCCTGTACCATGTGTTTTTATTCCTTCTCCCATCTGCCTTGGAAAGCTCCAGTTCCAACTCAGTTGTACAAAATCTGATCTGAACTCAAAACTGAGCTCAAAAGCCATCTTCAGGAAGCCTATTGAATCTTGTGTTACTCTGTCAACAGCTGTTTTGTAGCAGTTGGATTGTGTTACTAGCTTATGTTTGAAGCATCCATTAGATTTTTTTTTTGGTAGAGGAATACCCAAAACATGGTGACTCATGAGCATGTTTGGGATTCTGGTCTATCCTCTCTTTAGCAAATAACTACAGTTGACTTATTTCTTCTCCCTGTGACTGAGCATTTTTTTGGTGAAGAGGAAAAACCTGGTTTTCAGCTTTGACAGTTTTTTAGCTCTAGCTCTTTAGTGCAGAGCACAGTGCCTTTCACATAGGTACTCAGATACTGGAACTGTTACTTTACTCCAAATTAAGTAGTTTTTGACAGTTGTTACTATATTGTGCCCTTACAGTTGATTTTGTTTCATCCATGTAGATAATTTCTAAGTAAATTTTTAACCAGTGGTTGTGAAAGCTAAATCTAAATTTTCTTGAGTTATCTGTATTACTAGAAAGAATACCATCTATATAACTAAAAAAACTAGTGTGAAAGCAAGAATTTTTTATTTTACTATTTAATTTTCAGATCTTGGTCCTGATTGTTGTGGCTTTGGAGAGGGGATTCTGATTGTTTTAAAAACAAAATGTGTGATTCTTTAAAAAGGGACTGGAGTTTATGTGCTAATGTAAGGCTCGTCATTCTTTCAAGAAGAAATCTTGAACCCAAGGAACTTGAGTCTATAAGGGAGGCTAGAGTTTTATAGAGGCAGGCATGGGATTGATACAGACATACACAACACTATAAAGGCCAAGAGTGAATCAAGCAGTTTCATTTATAAGCACACCAACTTCTGGAGACAAAAATTCTTAATTGCTTACTAGTATGTTTTTTCTGGAAATCCCCCAAAGAAAATGTGAACTATTTAATACTATAGACCCTCTTTAGTGAGAATTGTGTACTTTTGAAGTTTTTTACAATATTGGAAAACTGAGGTTTTTCTTTAAAACTCACATATTTTTCTTGGAGTGGGTCTTCACTACATGGTAGGTGATACACTAACACAGTAAGTGAAGAATGCATGGTTCATGATATACCCATTCATTCATCAACGTTGAGTGCCAAACATCTACCAGATGTTGTTCTAGGCACTAGGAGGAGTATGCTGGTGAACATACAAAATTCCATGCCTTTATGAATAAGCTTAACTTAGGGTGGAAATAAGAGAAATGTATGTTAAATGATACTATGTACCAAGGAAGAAAACTGTAAAGAGGGTAACAGGTAGTTAAAATTTTAAGATAGGTCCCAGATGAAGGAAAAGCAAAACGTGAAGCCTCGTGTGTTAGTGAAACTGTTAGACTCTGCAGCTGAAATAGAGTGAGCGGGTTGAGCAGGTAATGGAGGCCTAGATCTTACAGGGTCTTGCAGACAATACAGATGAGATGATGATAGCCAAAGCTAGGGCTTGTCCCAGCTTAATATAAAATCCTGTTGTCTTTAGTGCTGTGAAAATTTTTATCAGTAACCATTTTTAAAAATTTTCTGATTTTTATCGGATGTGTATACATGCAAATGTACTTTATAAATCTGTCAGGAATTACTCTATACTTCATGGTATTCATGTGAATGAATTTGAGTTGTGGTATATGAATTGATGAGTATATGGGGAACACTCAGGCTCAATGCTTTCCTTATTTCTGCCCTTTTCTCCTTATTCATTAAATTACAGGTAATACCCAATTTAGTTTAATCTTTGTTTAACCAAGCTATATTTTATTCTGGAGCATAAATACAGTTTTCGCAGAATAAATTACTGAGACAGAATTGGGTTCAATAAAATGACTGGTTGTGAACAGGGACTTCAGAGTAAGTATGTAGAATTTCATGTTTAATAGAATCATTAAAATCAGATGAGCAGGACATGTTATGGGCCATCTGCCAAGACTCAAAATAGTTTTGATATCAGTTACTCCCTTAAACATGTATTGTTCCCTGTAATATGAGGAGACCAAACAAAGAAAAATAAAATTTCAGAGCTGAAAGCTATCATAAGTACTGTCTAGTCCACCTTTGGTTTTGCAGATGCCTTTTTATCCATAGCACTCATACGCTTCATAACTGTTCCTTTTTTTTTTTTTTTTTTAAGATTCATTTATTTATGCCTACAAGAACTGGGGCACAGGTCAGAGGTGTGGGGGCAGGGGAGTGGTGAGAGGATTCACCAGAGACAGAGTGGGGAACAGAACAGGCAGACTTACTGAAATACACTGCCAAGGGGAACAGCGGCGAGTCAGGAGAGGTCTGCTATCGCCATATGAGTAGCTCCCTGGCGGGGGATCGAACTCCGTGCTGCAGTGGCTGCGGGATAGCGTCATAGGTTGCGTCTTAACCCCTTGCACCACCAGGGAGACCCTCATAACCGTTCTTAAACATAATTCAAACATATAGTTGTTGGTGGAATGTGAATCTAACCCCTTAAAACTTAAATTATTTACCCTAATCTTGTGCTGCCTTGTGACAGTTCCCACAAATATCAGATAACTAAAATAGTGTTGGGCAGATATTTCACATAATATATAAAGTAGTGGTTCTCAAACTTAATGGTCAATAATCCTTACCTGGGATGCTTGTCTTTTGTTTTTTGATGTTAACACAGGCTTTCTTGGCTTTCCTCCTGAGATTTTGCATCAGTAGGTTTGGAGTAGGGCCCAGTAAGTCTATGTTTTCAGTGACCTGGGCTATTGCTTTAAAAAAACATTGATTTTGAGGAATAAAGGGATTTACTTGCCTCTTGCATTGATACAAAGGCAGAGAAAAGATGCTTAATGATTGTTCTTTTGTCATTAGGGTCTTAGGATCCTTATGATACTGAATCCATATAGCATCTTTTCTGTCAAAGTGAAACAAGTTGAGATTATTTGGGCAGGATGTCAGTTTTTCACCAATTGGTATTATAAAATTGAGAGAATACTAGAATAATAATAATTACAGCCATGGCGTAGTGCTGACTTATAAATGAGGTACTAAACTCTAGCTACTTAAGTATTCTCTGAAGTTGCTTGATTGGTTTAATGCTAAGTGAATATTTAAAATGATGGTGCTGATTCAGTAAAGTTTGTAGAATGTGTGTTAGGGTACATCCTGTGGAGATTTTTACTACATAGTTGTATAGTTACACAAAAACAGGAATAATTTTTTTTTTTTTTGTGGGACCCTCGCCGGCGGCCGGGGAACGAACCGACGCTGCAGAGGCTGTGGGCAGCCTCGCAGCCCAGCGCTCAAACGCTGCGCCACCAGGGGAGGCCCAGGAATAAATATGGTGTTAACTGGAAAAAAAATTTAAAAGCATTATATCCTTCTAAGAGAAATTTCATGCTTGACTAGTTTATTCCAGGTCTTTGACTATGTCAATGTAAAGCAAATTAATTATAAAAAGATGAATTAAGGTTAATAAACTTTATTTTAGCCAGTTGAAAAGATAATTTTTAGCAATTAAATACACTTTGGAAGGCTGAAGGACAGATGGGAAACCACAGAAATCATGATTTAAAAAGTAGTTGCAAATAAATTTGCAAATATAATGCTAATTTTAGAAAATAGTATACAGAGGCTATTCCAAGAAATTTCTTCTCATTGATTATTAAAATTTTTGTAATCTGTTAAAGATGAGAAAAAGGGATTGAATCTTTTGGGGTTCTGATTCAATTGTAGGAATGTGATGTATAAAGAATTTTTATAAAGGAGCAGACACAGAATAGGAATATGACGTGTAAAGTTATTACTCATAGAATACCTCTTAAAACAAATGGTTGTTAAATAACGTGGTGTTTTAACCTAAGTTTTTTGGGTATACTATTAGTGATTTTTATCACTATAGTGATAACATATGCTAATAAAGACTTCTATATAATTTATTTAAAAGCTATTAAGATGTGGAAAAGTTTCAATAAGCCAAACACCTTGGAAAATAACATCACCTGTTTGCTAGGTTTAGGTCGTATGTGTATAAATATATGTAGAGATGTACTTACCTTTACACAGTAAGTACATAGAAACTAATTTATTTAGAATGTCAACAGTTTAAATAAAAACTGTTGAGTCCTTTTATTAAATCATTGAACACTAACTTAACCTGATCTGTAAATTTGATTCTAATATTATGTTGGGCTTTTGAAAGTAAAATCTCTGTATGCATATAGAATATAAGCATGCATATATGTACAAAAGCCCTTAAAAGGAATTTGACTTTCTTTTATAAACACACCCAAACTCATTCTGCCTATAAAATGTTCTTGCTAAAGTCTGCATCATTGACTTGCAAATTTGCACTTTCATGTTTAAGATCTGCTGCTAGGATTGTGTATATAGATTTTTGTCAACGCCTTCCTTCCCTTCAATAAATCAGTAAAAAAAAAAAGATTGTGACCATTTCTATATAATGTTCATAAAGCAGAATAGCATATTCAGCTTACACAAAAGTAAAATTAAGTTAACCACTCACAGAAGATTTTCTATTTTGTAAAAATGTAGCTTATATTTCAGAGTGTAATAAAATCTGGTGTAAGAAGTAAACTTTCAGTTGGTTGATTATTCCAAAATATTTACTTTTTTAGTGTCAGTTATTTGAGATGGTGGTGGGAGAGTGGTATAAGGTTGAGGTTAATAGGATTTAAAAATTTCAATAGAAATTTGTTGGCATATTTCAGTGAGATAAGTTAATGTAACATGGAAAGAACATTTCAACATAATGAAACCTTGTAATCCCGTATCTTCATTGTCTGTGTGCTGATGCAGCAGCAACTCCATCAGAAAGTACAGTGGTTTTTCCAATCTGAGTCAAACTCAGTCCTTGAAACTTAACCTGTAATGTCCATAGACTTGGCTTAAAACACCATTAAATAAATATTTAAAAATACAGATATATCACTAAAATGTGTGTGTGTCTGTGTGTGTGTGTATGTGTAGTTAATAATTCAGCACAGCAAACTAAGCTGCATTTGCAGTTTTTGTATTATTTTGGTTAAAAATCTGGAAATCATTACTATTTTGTGAAGAGTTTGTATTCTTCAGTGTCCTCTCTTCCTGTATCAAATGTTCTTTCTTTGTGTACTTGTATGTTCTCTTTCAAAATAGACCTTTAGTTTTCTTCTATGAATACAATTTGAATTTCTAATGTCATTCCTATCCGTAATCTAGTGAGCTTCACTCTGCCCTTCAAACATCAGTTTTTTTTGGTTGACTTGTATATTTAGTGACTTTTCATAATAACGTAATTCCATCATTTATGAAGTCAGTTACCATCTCCAACATTCCCATTTAATTATGGTGCTTTGTAAAGGGAGCACCTCTTCAGGAGGTAGCCTGCCTTCCCTTAAATGCTCTCCTTGATAAGCACCTGCTTGCTTCTGTCATAGAAAGCTACCAAGGTAATTCATCTAAAATGGAAACACTACACCCCTCATCTGAAACCTCTTTATTGGTTCCTTATTTCTTATCCACCAAATACATACACGCCCAAAGGTAACATTCAATATAGAGCTGCTGCCTACATTTCCATCTGCTGTTTCCTATCTCAACTTGAGTGTTGTTGACCTGCTTTGAACCATGTAACTTCACACCTCTAACTTCACTCGAACTACTACTGTGCCAGGAATACCCTTCCTCTGTCACCTTCACGTTACTCCTTTACCTTCAAGACCTCACAGAGGCATTCCCTTCTCCAAGAAGCCTACTGTTCCCATCTTTATCAAGACCATTGGTGAATCCTAATTACCTGTATCTCAGTAGACCAAAAGCTTTTCTGGGTTAGCATCACTGAGTTTTATTTCTAGAGCGAAATACAGGTAGCTGGGTGGTGAGTTGGAGAGGGTGGGCAGAACTGTTGGCACATGATTGCTTGGTTAATGGAGTGACAGTAATTTAAAGGCTGATAAATTCATAACTGCAGGAAGTAACTGCTTGAGAAAAGTATGGAGGTGAACGTGACACATCAGTGTATGTCTTCATCCCTTTCCTCCTGAGACCTCGCTTGTAGTGTATTCTGTTAAGTACAGGCATGTGAGCATTATCTAATAACCAGGTTTTAAAAATTCTTTGACTTTACAGGCTCAAGTTGGCAAACAGGACATAAAGTAATAAAGTATATTTAGAATATGGGATGTTAGTGAGATCATGGTATCAAGACCTCTTCTGTCATTTCTCTTAATCCTTGTGTTGTTAATGGAAAACTTTCCCTAAGAAAGTTCTTTACCTCTTGAACTGGGGTTCAAAGCTAAAATGTCAAATACGTGAAATACCTGTCCATCTTCCTGATCTAGTATTTCAGTTTTTAAAGATCTTGTGCCCAGGAGACTCTGTCATTACAGATAAATAAGCCATTTTTCCTCAGCTGTATCTGGCAAGCAGCCTTGTCAGCCCTATTCCTGGGAGAGTAACTTATTGGTAATTGGACTACAACATGAGCCTGATTTGTACTACAAAGGTAGAAATCGTTACCCTCTTTCATGCCCAGTGACCACTTCCTAAGAACAGATTGAAGAGGGTGTGAAGACCTGCTTTTCAGAATGTCAATGAAAGTCTCCTCACGTTTGATTTATCATTAACCATTTTCCATCTTTATCCTAATGCTCTTCTCCTGGAAGTGACTCAACATAGAACAGCCACCTATTAATCACATACTCTAGATGCAGAACTTCCCAGGAACTACCTCCTGGAAGTTTACAGTGTTTACCTGGGTAGATTCTATTCTATGTCTGTTTTCCTTGTTTTTTTCTGGGACCTCTGGGGGCACATTTAAAGACTGGGAAGGAGGGTAAAGGTTAAGAACAATTGAAGGATTCTGTACAGATAACTGAGAGCAACTTAATTATTTTAGTGACTTGATTAAAAGGAATTCAAGTGTACAATTGAGATCTCTGACAAGTTGTCAATAATTTTTCATGTTTATTTCAAAACAGCCTGGGAAGGAAGTATTACAAGCAGGCTTTACTGGCAAAGCGAAGCAAGTAAGAATAGCAAGTAATAGGAATATTATGACATTGTTAGATTTAAACTACTCATTCAGTATATCTGCACATTCTGGGTAAAGTTCTATAAGGCAACTGAGAAATATCTGTTAAAAGTATCTTGAATAATATCACCCAGATTGAGTATAAAATGCTTTGTGATCCCTTCAGCATCAAAATACCTCACACTTTGGTTGTCTCTTGAGTTCTTACTTTTACAGCACCTGCTATATAAAGTGTCTTCACACCATGCCCAAGATGCGGGCCACCCACCAGCTACATGGCATGACAACTCTGCAGGCTGAACGGCAACCTTGGTAGTTATAAGGCCATGGATAATAACCCCCGAGGGGTTCACAGATCTTCTGGCAGTGGGTGTAGCTTCGCCTACATTCAATACAGCAGATTCCTTCGTGATCCAGTCTAGGGTCGAATGTCATGCCTTCACCTTCCTGCTGCTGTGAAACAAAGGAGATTTATTTTGTGTTTTCTTCATAATGAGTTTATAGCATGCACACGTTTTCAATAAGATCTTCAATATTACACTGCTATAAAAAAATCAGTCTAATTTTCTGTAAGGTGTTTATACTGCAGAATTCCTTTCAACATTAAGTAACTTACACCTACCTAATCTGGTACTGGCAGAAAGGTGGGCTTTCTAAATGTCATGCTAAATTTCTCCCTGCCTTTAGTGAACTATCATTACCACTCAATAGTGACTCAAACTTGTTCTAAATAGGCAAACAAAAAGGAAGCATGATTCAAAAGTAGCATTTCTGCCACTACTAATTTTAAGTCACTTGAAGACTGGTGCCTTCTTGTAGTAATGGCTTCCAGGGCTCTTGGGAGCACATTTTGAAACTCACTGATCTAGGCCAACATGCTATTCCAGTTGCACTGTCTAAACACTAATTTAGCTTTTCCCGCCTTCTTTTCAATGTGAGGATCTCTTACCCCTCGGGAAAGATATAGCATAATGTGTAAGAATTCAAGACCTTAAATGTTACCATAACTACAGCTAAATAAAAACAAAGTAATATTGATAGGGTAAAAGTCTGCATTTTCACTGTGGGAAAGAGCCCAGAACTGGAGGAACTTTACCCCTGCCAAATGTATGCACTGGGTTTTCCTTTTTATGGATTTCTAGGGGTAACCTCTTTAACATGGTATTGCATTACATCTCCCAGAAGCCCTTGTCAAAGTAAATTCCTTATTCAATTTAAGAATCTTTCCCGAAGGTAACTGAACTTGGAAGTTGCAGCACCAAACACAGGTTATGCTTTTAAAGGAAACATAAGCAATCCTATGCCTTTTTGTATGCAAACAGTTCTCAACTGGGAGGTGGGGACATGCTTTTTATTATGAAAATTTACATTGGAATGTGGAAATGTTTATCGAGTATCAGTTAGATTTGACAATTGACAAATGTACTTGATTTTTTTGTTGTTAATTCTGAAGTCAATTTGGAAGGCATTATGACTGTTCATCCTTAAATACATTTTTTTTAAAGATTTATTTATTTATGCATACAAGAGCTGGGGTACAGGCCAGAGGTGTGTGTGGGGGGGTAGGATTCACCAGAGACAGAGTGGGGAACAGAACAGGCAGATTGACTGAAGTACACTGCTGAGGGGAGCAGCGGGTGAGTCAGGAGAGGTCTGCTGCGCCATGTGGGTTGCTCCCTGGCTGGCTGGGAATCGAACTCGTGCTGCCGTGGCTGTGGATAGCTTCATAGGTTGCGTCTTAACCCTTGCGCCACCAGGAAGGCCCATTAAATATATTTTTGACTGCACCACCAGAGTGAGGGATATTTTCCTGTACAACCACACTGCCATTATCAAACCTAACAAATGTCTTAACACTATCTGATGTAGTCTGCTCAAATTTGTTATTAAGGTCTTACAATTTTTTTTTAATTCAAGCTCCATTTTATTCCTTATCTGAAATAGTAAAAAGAAAACCACCTATTTTAGCTAACTCCTCTGTGGTAAACCTGTTTGTTGGTTGAGGCATTTCTTCATCTCAGGGTGAAGTGAAGGTTTATTAGGATCAAAAAGTTGGGAAGAAAACTCAGGTGGCTTACCTAAAGTATTTCCTTAAAGGAATTTGTAAAGGACTGAGATCATGGGAGGTGTTTATGCTTAAAACTCAACAGGTAATAAAGGAATAAATGGATATAAATTTGAGTTATTCAAGAAACGTGAACCACTAAAGTCTGGAAACAGGGTAAAGTCACATCCTGCCCTTTTGAGAAGAGGCTGATGTGATGCCCTTGTCCCTTGTACCGGATTCAAATAGTCCAGTTACTTGGGAAAAAAAAAAGATACTAAATTTTGTTTGCCTATTTAGATTTAATTTTTTTTATTCCTTAAGCTTTAGGAAATAAAGTACTGTGGTGTCCTGCATCTCCTGATAAGCCTTGGGCAATTAAATATTTTCCCCTCTAAATCAAAATATATTAGCCTAAAATGATAAACTAGAAATATATTTGCAACACATGAAAGTAGGTTGTATAAAAAAAAATATACGAATGACTTACCTGTCTGTGAAAAAATGTTCGGCCATAAACAGTAAAGACAGGCACAATAAAACCATGAGCTAGAATTTCACATCCAAAAATTAGTAAAGGTATTTTAAAGTTTGATAGTAAGTAATCACTATTTGAAGATGTGTAGGTGGTGTGATTTCTTGGGAAACAATTTGGTATTCTCCATTAAAATGTAAAATTTCCTTCTACCAAGAGCCCCATGCATCAGTATTTGTGCTAAAGACATACTTCCACTTGTGTACAAGAGGTTTAATAAGACTCAACCCTGATTACATGAATACATTAAGCATTAACTATGTCAAACACTACTAAGAGCTTCACCTGCATTACTTAATGGTGGTTGCTGAAGTTATTACCTCACTTGACACCTTCCCATAACCCTACGAGGCATGTACAAGGATTTAGAGACTATTAAATATATTTGTAACAACAAAAGAAAGGGAAGTGATTTATGTGTCCATCAAAGCAGAACTAGCTAAATTTCTGTAAATCCACACAATGGAATTCGAGGTGGCCATTAAAATGAATGAGGTAAGTCTGTGTAGAAAATATAGATCAACCTCAAAAATGCTGCCTGGTAACTGGGAAGAAAGTGCGGTATAGAAGTTTTTACATGTTCGTGTCAAGTTGAGTGTGTGTGTGTCTTATGCAGAGAAACTGAGAAAAGAGGTATTGTTAGATTGCACTGGGAGGGGTGTGAGGTGGAAGAGAAACTCATGGTTGTAGAACCATTCATACCGTTTAAAAATACAAATATGCCTGTCTTTTTCAATTAAAACATGTTTACAGGGCCTCCCTGGTGGTGCAGTCAGTTGAGCGCTGTGCTGTGAGGCTGTCCGCAGCCTCTCAGTGCGGGTTCGATCCTGGCCAGCCAGCGAGAATCCCACATCCGAAGCAGACCTCTCCTGTCTCGCCCGCTGCTCCCCTCAGCAGTGTATTTCAGTCAGTCTGCCTGTTCTGCTCCCCACTCTGTCTCTGGTGAATCCTCTCACCCTCCTGCGCATCTGGCCTGTACCCCGGTTCTTGTATAAATAAATCTTAAAAATAAAACATTACAAATAGTATTCTATTTTCACTCTGCAAAGTATAGTAATGGTAAGTAATATTTCTTCAAAGATTTAGGATGTTTTTAGCCTGTTGGTGTCATCTTGCAAACACCAATTCTCAGTCTAAATTGTTTTTCCTGTATGAGTCTGTCTCCCTTCTGACTACAAGACCCAAACACAAATATTTCTCCTGACAGGCAGTGTGCAGAGGGCAGGTTCTCAACAAGTACCTGCTCAATGGATGAGTAAAGTGGACATAAAGGGAGGGAAAAGAATACTTTCACTCTGAATTGCCTCCAAGGCTCTCTTGGAAACATTTTAAAAATAATCAAATTTCTAACACAAATTTGCTTTAATGGAGTTACCTGTGACCAAAAAAAAAAAAAAAAAAGCCTTTGAATAAGGATTAAAGCCAATCAGTTTTTATACGACAGAAGCACTGCTTAAATATTCTTACCTTCATTTATAAACCTTGAAACAAATCAGTTAAGATGTAATTTTAAAATAATTAAGTAAAAGTTTCAGTGGAATACTAAGTGCTCATTTGAAACCACCAGTAGATACAGCACCACTGCACTGTCACATGGCTGCAGTAGTCTGAGCATGTCATGGAAACACCAGCACGTACGTGGTAGGGGTTGTCTGGGTTGAAAGGCTCTGAATCCTCTTGAACATCGGGTCTGGTTTCATTGTTCTGTCTTCCAGGGCCTGGATTGCCCCGTGGTCCACTGCTTGGTCTTCTTGTGGTACTTGTAACAATTTTTCTTACCAATTCTCTTCTTTCCCTCTGGATATCTGCCCCAAAAATTATAAGTTAATTCCTTTATTTTAATAATTCAAGAAGTTTGTCTGAAAACCATTAGGAAAGGATATCAAAACACCTGACTAGCTGCTACCTATATTTTTACTGATGATTTTTATAATAATAAAGCATGCTTCAGTCTTGAGTTAGTAGATAAACATACAAATAGTAGCATTTGGTTTTATAATAGTCATTAAAGTACACATTGCAAGGCAGCTGATAAAAATCTGTTCTCAATCTCCTTTTTCTTTGCCAGCCTCTGCTATAAGGTCTGAAAAAATGAATTATCACTCAATTCCCTAGCCTCCTTTGCAACTAGAAGTGGCCAGATGAGACTTTGCTGGCTTGTGAGATATAAACAGAATGTGCTAGCGTAGCTTCTGGGAAAGCTTTTGCTTTTTGGTAAAAGGGGACAGATTTGGCCTCTACTGTCCTGTCTTCCTCTCTTGAATGGAGATGTGCTTCTGGGTTCTGAGAGGCAACTTGTGATCAGAAGTGATAGGCATGAGAATAAGCCAGCACGCTACAGGTTGCAAAAAGGTAAGCGAGGAAGAGACTTGATGTTGTCACTGAATAGACGATAATACCGGAAATCAGTCTCCACAGTCCCAGCTACATGAAAAAATCAACTGTACTTGTTGAAACTACTGTTGATTAGGTAGTCTGTTGCTTGCAGCCCAGTGCATCCCTAATGGATTGATAGAAAGACTTAGAGTTAGGAAAATTTGTTATTTTGACTGATTCTTTAAAAGCTCCTATGGGGTAGAAAAAGCAGAATTTTTATTTTTTTTGTAACTTTTTTTTTTAACTGAGGGAACATTGGTTTACAACACTGTATATGATGTAGGGCTCGCATCTTCAGATGTATGTTACTAAAGCAGGTATTTATACATGAGGGCTTAGAAAGACCAAGTGACTTGACCAAGAGTATAGAACAGGTGGCAGAGAGGAGCTGAATGTGAACCTCTCTGGAGGAATTCCAGCCTAGTGCTCTGGTAAACCACACTGCCTCACAGGCCTGCAGCCTGACTTGGGGCTGCTGAGTAAAAGAGAGAGCATCACAGTGTGGCTGGGCGTCTCTCTGAGCACGTTTCTACTGTAAAATAGGGATGACAATAGTAATGAATTCACAGGATAGTGATAAAAATCTGGAGTTAACGAGACTTTGTATCTAAGGATTTGTGGCAGTGTGTAGCACATAATAGGCACTCAACATATCACATGATGATCATGTCATGCTGTGTTACTTAGGAGAACTTAGACATGATTAACAGCCAGGGAGAGCTTCCACAGATGGCTTCTTGGTTTCAGAGGCATGGTTGGAGAGGCATCAGGGAGATGTGGATTCAGACCTCAACGCCACCTCTTTTAACTAATAGAATGAGCTCAAGCGAGTTGATCTCTGTGAGCCTTAGTTTCTTCATCGGTCTAATGGCTATATTAGAAGTTACCCAGACAGCTGTTGGTGTTAGTAAGTAAGAAATGACAAAATTAAAGCTCTGGCTCAGTGCTTGGCACCCAGCCAGAGCTCAGCAGCTAGGAGCTCTGACCTTTGTTCTGACCTTGGCCAGGTGCCATTCTCAGTGTCTCTGTGATTTAGCTCTGTGATGGTGATGACCTGTAGCCAAAAGATCCAAGGGCAGGGGCTGCTGGACCCTTGAATCAGGGATTTTTGTCAGGATTTGGTGGTGGGGAGTCAGGTATCCTCAGAGAGGGTTTTATTGTCTTGATTTTATTGTAAAATGTGACTATTAAAGATTGGGGGGAATTCCCTATTTTTTTACTTGTGCAATTTTTTTTTTTACATAGATATTCTGTAAATGTGCTAAAACACACAAGATAAAACTTGCCATCTAAACTATTTTGAAGTGTACAATTCAGTAGCATGAAAGACATTCTCAGCGCTGTGTCACCATCTCCTCACCTTGCAGTTCTTTCTCATCCTCCAAAGAGAAACTATCCTCGACAGCTCCCTAACCCCCTCCTCTGGTCCTGGCAACCACCATTCTACTTTCTGTCTCTACAGTCTCAACCACCAATCTACTTCTGTTCTAGATACCTCATAAGTGCAATACTACAATGGCTGCCCTTTTGTGTCTGGCTTATCGCACTTAACACGTTTTCAATCGTGATAAAAAGCCCTCATTTTTTTTTTTTAATAGAGGCATGCTTTATTTATTTGTTTGCTGGTTTGTTTGTTTGTTTTGTTTATACATGCACTGGGTACAGTCAGAAGCACGGGAGGGTGAGAGAATTCACCAGAGCCAGAGCGGGGAGCAGAGCAGGCAGAAGGACCGAAGTACACTGCTGAGGGGAGCAGCGGGCGGCAGGAGAGGTCTGCGCGCTATGTGGGACCCTCCTCCGGTGGCCCGGGAGCAGCCAGGGATCGAACTGGCATTGCAGAGGCTGCGATGATCGAACACTGAAGTTGGGGCCTTGTAGTTGATCTGTGAGGATCAAGCTGAATCTTGGATGTTGAGAACAAGCTCTTTTCCAAAGTGTGAAGGTTCTCATTCTGTCAGCCCTTCTAGAATCACCAGTAGCGCTGTCTTTCCATCCCTACTCCAGCTCTCTTGCCCGGCTCCATTATTTTTCCATAGCATCTCCATCATACCATACAACTTATTTTAGGAATTTTTAAATATTAAATTTTTTTATTGAGGTAATGTTGACTTTCCACACTGTATATGATTTAGGAGTACAGGTTCACACCTCTTCATATGTATGCTACCACACACACCCGCCACCAAGGCACCCCTAATGCTCCATCAGAGTCCTCTGAGCCCCTTTCCCTCATTTTCCACACCCCAAACCCCCCTCTGGTAGCCTCAGTTCTGTAGTCATGATTTCTAGGGTTTGTTTTCAGTCTTCTGTTGTTTTTTTTTTTGTTTGTTTGTTTTTAAATGCTTAGCCATACATTTTTTTTTTTTTAAATAGAGGCATGTTTTATTTATTTATTTATTTGTTTGTTTGTTTTCGTTTTATACATGCACTGGGTACAGTCAGAAGCGCGGGAGGGCGAGAGAATTCACCAGAGCCAGAGCGGGGAGCAGAGCAGGCAGAAGGACCTAAGTACACTGCTGAGGGGAGCAGCAGGCGGCAGGAGAGGTCTGCGCGCCATGTGGGACCCTCCTCTGGTGGCCGGGGAGCAGCCCGGGATCGAACCGGCGCCGCAGAGGCCGCGGGCAGTTTCGCAACCCAGCGCTCAACCGCTGCGCCACCGGGGAGGCCCTCAGTCTTCTGTTTTAATTCAATGTTGATTTACTGTCTCCCTTCGAGGGCCTGCCTGGCTCCTCAGCTATTCTCATCACCAGTGCACCCCAAGTGTCTAAAATGAGTAAATGGTACATTATAGGCTTTCATGAAATGTTTGCTCAATGAATGAATGAACTCCATGGATAAGAGATGTGTCCTCCAACAGAAAGGACTAGGGAGAGCTCTACATGGTGGCAGAGTCAGAGACTTGTCCTTGGCTGTGGAAGGTGACAAGGTATTGGAGGAGTTCCTGGGAAATGGAATGTAGGAAGACCCATTCCAGATGGAGACAGGTGGAGGACTCAAAGTCAGAATGAGGCAAGTATCACGGAATTGTGAGCTGCAACCACCCACTGGGGCAAGAGGCAGGGCTGGCAAAAGTGACATTCCACATGACAGCCCCTCCCCAGGCCCCTGAGTGTGGCACACACTGCTCTCAGCATCCTTTCTCACCAAGCCTGCATGTAGTCTTGGGGTCCCCCTCAACCCACTCTTCCAGAAAGCTACTGCCAGTGGCTTACAAATTGCATCCGATGTGCTGTGTCTGGGCTAGAAAGTAACCATTTTATCCAAACTTTGGAACAACAAGATGACTTGTGAGCTGTAGGAGTAAGTTAGCCTTAGCAGACCTAGAAGCCTGGCTTTGTAAACCTGGGGTCAGATCCGCTTTTTTTTTTTTTTTTTTTTTTTTTAACTGTGGTAAAATAGACACAAAATTTACAGCACTTTAACCTTTTTAAGCGTGCTCTTCAGTGACATTAAGTAATTCACAATCCTGCGCAATAACCACCTCCATCTACCTCTGGAACTTTTTTCATCTACAAAACTGAAACTCTGCACCCATTAAACAGTAACTGCCCATTCCTCCTCCTAAGCATGGTGGTTTAGTGCCAGTATTTTCTTTATTTCCATGCTGTTTTCTCTCAGTGTTCAATAACATCTTTCAGAAAACACGTCCTATCTCAGTTGTGCTAGAAGAAAGGCCTTTCGTCCACATTTGCGACAGCGTTACAAAATAGACCTTTGGGAGCCAGTGGGATGACATAAGTGTGGGTGAAATAAGAGCGTGTACCTCTGGAGATGGACAACCTCAGGGGAAAGAGCCAGGCCCACAGCATACAGCTGCCCGTCCCCACCGGAAATAGCTCAAAAATATGTTCCAACCTAGCTCTGAATCCCAGGGGCGCTTTGTTTATTTTCACCAGACTTGGAAGCTGATGCTCAAGTCTTGAACTTGAGGAATCTCAACTGTACCCATAAGTCTAAGGATGAACACAATAAAGATTTGGTGGTATGACAGCTTTTTGGTCCCTCGACTCTATGCCTTAGGAATAAAAAATGTAAAATTGAAAAGTGCAAACAACTGAAATGAAGGGGCAGAGGGGAGAGAAGAGGGAGTGTCATAAATAAAAACTGCAGTTGATGCAGCTGTTCTAATCTGATTCCTGTTAACCTGGTGGCTCCGTCCTAACCCATAACATTCATGGCTGTCATTTCCCTTCCCTTTGAGCTCCCCTGCCAATTACTGCCACGCTGTGGCACTGTGACGTGCATCCTGATTTATCCTCCCTGTTACCTGGCCAGGCCTGTGGAGGGTTCCAGGAACCTCACATGAGAACGGGGAGAATTCCAAGCAGATTAAGGTAATTTAAAATGTTACCTTTTGGGTATGTTGGTTTAAGCCAAAAAATAGGGAGGTCGCCACAGAGTTCCAAGACTTTAGAGCTCAGGAAGCTGTTGTCCTTCACAGGCTGGTCTACAGCCACCCAGATGAGAGAATTTTCTTCATATTTAACTGGCATGATCTTGCCTTCCTGTGAGAAAGTAAAAATGAAATACACTGAGCGAAGAGGACAGTCGAAATTGGCTGCATATTAAGATTCACATAGTAAAATGTTATTTTGTCTCACAACAACTTTTTTTAATAAAAGACTCACTGCATAGAAGAACTGGGGTACAGGCCAGAGGTGCAGGGGGTAGGATGAGAGGATTCACCAGAGACAGAGTGGGGAGCAGAACAAGCATGTCTACTGAAATACACTGCTGAGGGGAGTAGTGGGCAAGACAGGAGAGGTCTGCTGTGCCATGTGGGTTAGCTCCCTGGCTGGGGATTGAACTCAGGCCACAGCAGTTATAGCGCTGAGACTTAATCCTCAAGCTACCATGGAGGCCCCTATCGTATGACAATTTAATGAGTGTGTGTGTATGCGTGTGTGCCTGTGCACATGTGGGCATGCACATACGCTGGAAGGTTCTACTATGTTTTCTTTGGAGTTGTATTCACAATATTCAACATCCCTCCTCATGTCACCCTGCCTTTGGGTAGCTGGAATGTGTGAATCTGAGTATCCTGAGTAGAAGTGAAAATTACTTGATACCAACTTTGAGATTTGGGTTAATCTGATGTTTTTGATCAAAGATGATTTTGAGGAAAAGCAATTGAACGGACCCTGGAATCTTATAAAGGATAGAGGAACCTTTCATTTGAAGTGAAAATCCTTTGGGGTTTTGTTCTGCAGCTCCCGAACAACAATGGAAAAAAAAAGTGATTGGTTCTTTAATGTCTTGAGTTCAAAGTATTATTTAACATAAACCATTTCTACATTTCCCAGCTATAACAAAACATATTTCAGATGTTCCTCACATCAAGCACACCACAGAGATTTCAAAGCTAAACCCTGGATTTACTTCTATGGCAAGATGCTGAGAATGGTTTGATAACCCAGGAGACAAATTTATTTTGCCAGTTTGTTCCTTTCATGTGCTTATGTTTTTGCAATAGGTTGGAGATATTAAAATGTTTTCTTCTTATTTTTAGCTAAAAGCAGCACTTCATTTATGCTTTCTCCCCCAGGCACATGGCTGCATTAAAACAACTTAAAGTTATTGGAGGAAGCTAACATTCAGGTAATCCAGTTATTTACCTTAAATTAAATGGATGCATGCAGGAAATGAATGCTCTTTGGGTATAGTAGCTTTCTAAAGTTATATAAAACTAATGAAAAATTTATGAGAGCAAGAAGTGGTGCATAAATCTACCCCATCATAATCTAAAGTGGGGGCAGAGTGGGGCGAGTCGGATAATGCATATACAAGCAACCCACAAGTGAGGAATGTTAATAAACTGTGGCATATATGCTGAATGACCAACCCAATTCTCCTTCCTCCCTCCTTTTCCTTGCACACAACCCTGCTTTTGTTTGAGGAGATAATACGTCTGTTGCTAGAAAAGACACTGGTTTTCTTGGCCTCTCCAGCAGTGAGGGGTGCCTGTGTGACCTGCTCTAGCCAATGAGATCCAGGCTGAAGTGTGCAGGGGCGGGGGGCGGGATGGAAGCCTTTTGCTTTCCCTAGCTCAAGAGAAGTCTTGGTTGGCACCACTCCTCCTCTTCCTGACTTTCTTCCTGGTATGCATGGTTGATGTTTGGAACCACGAGGAAAGGCCAAAAACTCTGCGATGCCGGCCATTGAGTCAATGCCTGCATTTACCTACCTCCATGATCTGTGCTGTGGTGGAAAACATCCCTATTTGTTTAAGTCACTCTTAGTGTGATCTCCTGCCACTGACAGCCAAACACATTCTTAATTCACACAAACATTTTGTCTGAATGTGGTTTCATTCATCATGCACAGTACAAACAACTAAAACACAAGAAAAATAATCTATTTCTATGGGCTAAAAAAAGAATTAGATGCAGACAAATATTTAAATACAAAACTACTCACCACAGTGAATATAAAAATGATTTTGAATTATTATTTGACAATGAAAAATTGAGGATATTTGAAGTATTCAAGAACAAAAGACTTAAAATTATAATCATATGACATACAACACATCCATTATAATCTACATTTTCAAAGAATTAAAACGAAGTGAAAATAATAAGAATGTACAACAGCATAATTTCGATTATGAAAAGAATATCACCAGAACATGAAACAAATTCACCAGAACACTAACATTAGCTAGCTGTGGACTATACAATTGTGGGTGATTTTTTTTCTCTTTCATGTCTTTCCCAAATTTACTACAAAGAAATCAGGAAGAAAAATTTGTATTTGAGAAAAGCCCAGGAAATGTACTGCCAACTTCTGATTTGATAGGGGTTAGCTCTGGCTGGAGAGGTGGTCCTTGATAACAGGAGAGAAGAAATGTCTCCTTATGGAGGAATGTCAGGGATTTCTAAGAAACTATAGGTTTCTTAACAGAAATTGAGTGACATGACTTAAAAAAAAAAGGCAATGCAGTAAGAAAAGTTCAAGGGTCAGAATACAGGAGGCCTTGGTTTGTTTACACACTGTGCTAGGAGGTTCACACGAACAATTCTGCCTTGGGTTCTGAACAGCACAGTTTGGGAGCAACACTGTAACATGACCCAAGGAGGATAACTAGAGCAATAAGGTTCTGGAAAACATGTCCCAGGATGGTTAGGGAAACTGGGAGTCGGAAGGAGAAGACACAGGACATGACAGCCAGCTTTAAAAATTCCCCGGTTTGGTAGCTGATCTAAGATGATGGACTAGTAGAAGCCTGGCATGTCTTGTTCTCCATGGACGAAACAGACAGGAGAAACTGCACTTGAAGAGAACTGGGGGCTTGATGACTGGCACAAGGAGGTGAAACAGAGACCACTGGAAGGAGCAGTAAGCCTGAGAAAGGGTCCTGGCAGGAATGACAGCGCAGCAAGAAAGGGGCAGAAAAAGATACACTAATAAATGGGAGCAAAAAATTGCACATCACACATCTGACATACATCTAATATCGAAAATCTCCAAAGAACTAATACAATGCAAACAAAAAAATAACCCCATCAGAGAAGTAGGCAGAGGTGTTAAATATATACTTCTCCAAAGAAGGCATACAGATACTCAACGGGTACATGAAAAAAATTTTCCTTATCACTTACCATCAGGGAAATGCAAATCAAAATCATAATAAGATACTACCTCACACCTCTGGGAATGGCCAGTATCAAAAAGACCAGAAATAGCAAATGTTGGCAAGTATGTAGAGAAAAAGTTACACTTACTTACTGTTGGTGGGGATGTGGATTTGTCCAGCCTCTAAGAAAAATAGTATGGAGATTCTCAACACATTAAAAATTAGATCTGCCACATGATCCAGAAATCCCTCTCCTTAGTATCTACCTGAAGAATACAAAACCACTACTTTGAAGGGATCTCTGCTTTCCTACGTTCACTGCCAGCAGTAGTTACTATAGTCAAGCTGTGGAAACAACCTAAGTGCCCAAGGACAAAGGAGTGAAGAAAGAATTGTGGTAGATGTACATAATGGAATACTACACAGCTATAAAAAGATGAAGTCTTGCTATTGGCAACAACATGGATGGAACGGGAGGGAATGATGCTAAACAAAGTAAGTCAGGACAAAGACATGTACACAATGATTTCACTCATGTGTGGAATATAAAGAAGCCAAACAAAGGAAAATACAAAGTCAAACCAAAACAAACCCTTGAAATCTGACTGCAAAACAGAGGCTTCAGGAAAGGGTAGGGGTGGGGTGGGTGCAAAGGAGGGCAGGGGCCTGAATGGACTGTGGGACGGGGGTGGGAGATAACTCAGCTCTGGTGGTGGGCCTGGTGTGGTAACAGGCACTTGTACAGGTGTGACCTGATATCCCTAAACATATACAGTGTTGTAAAACAACTTTACCTCAATAACATGATTTTTTTAAAAAAGCTCCCAGGTTTGTTTTTAGCTCGTTTAGCTTTGTTTTGAGACAACGCCTGCTGCTGCTCCTAGGAGGGCAAACACTCGGGCAGTTTCCAGGCACCTTTATTTACCGTTATTTTTCCTCTTTTGCCTTGAGGGAACTGGTAGTTGCTTCAGCTCCCTCTTAGGAATACTGAGAGGCTCAAAGGGGATCACAATAAAATTAATAATTGTAGCAACGATCATCTATTCATCATCTAGGAGGTTCCAGTGGCTACAGGGACAGTATTCTTGTTGGTAGATGACAAACTGTGGCTCAAAGAGTTGAAGCCACATCAACACATAGGAAGGGTCAGAGCTGGGATTTGAACCCATGTTTTTCTGACTCCAAAGGCTACTCCTTTCCTCCATATTCTGCTACTATTTAAATGGAAGTCCAGAGTGAATGTAACCACTTTGTAAGCCCTAAAGTATCAAATACATGTAGGGCATTATTTTTAAATGTGTCATTAGATCTCTATGTGAAATTCTAAAAAAGTTCATTTTTTAAAATGAACTCAAAGGCAAGTTATTAATAATAAATAGAATTATGTTTTAAAATCCTCACAAGTTTGACACATTAAAAAAAGGAATTTGATAGATATTGTCTAAGTTCATAGGGCTGAACTGGAACTAATGGGAAGACACTGTAGGGAGAGCTGTCTCAGCTCACAGTCAGGAAAAACAATTAGAACCACCTCCAGTGAAGTTGCCTGACACAGGGAGGAAACGCTGTACATTGCTTTCCAGAGGAAGCTGGGTGATCACCTACTGAGGAATTCCCATACTGAGTGGAACTGAGGCAAGAGTCTCCTGATGCCCTTTTGATAAAGCTTCTATCATGTGGAGTCCTTTATGCCACCTTCATCACTGATCATTTGGCTTGCTAACATCGGGCAAACAAGGGCCATCTGAACACCAAGACCTTTGACACACTTTAAATATGGTTTCCTTAAGCCTTTAAATATACTATGTCATGTAAGTATAATTACTTGGAACCATCAGTAGGACCACAAGACTTTAAATTCATCTGCAGAGAAGAAACAGAACGTAGGTTCTGGTCGTGAACTTATCAAGGAACTAAGTATGGAAATGGCTGTCTTTAAACAAGCCCTCTTGCTATCTGGAGCACATGGAACCTACCAGTTCAGAAGAGATGCTCTGTTTGGTCACAGTGCCCACCTCAGGAATGCGAGCCTTCACCTGGGCTTTGATGTAGCACTTCTCCCCTCCAGCAAAACGGATTCCTGTGATGCCCTAGAAGACAAAAGTTTATCCATCCATCTATCCAGCCATTCACTAATTCAAGGACTGTTTACTGTGAGCCAGGCACTGCTCCAGGTACTGGGTATAGGATGAACAGAGAAAGATGGATTCTCTGCCCTCATGGAGCTTACCTTTTAGCCTCACTTACCAATAAACAAAAATAGAGACAAAGCCAGGTGGTGAAAACCACTATAGGAAAAATAAAACAGTGTGAGATGGGAGTGAGGGATCACACTGCAGGCAGCGTGATCAGGGTGGCCTTTAAGAGAAGTATGTTAATTGCTCCATTTGCACCCACAAGCTCAGATAAAATGCAGCATTTCTACCAGGTTTCTTTGACTATGCCAGGTCAAGTGTACATTTTTATAAAAAGATTTATTTATGCATACAAGAACTGGGGTACAGGCCAGAGGTGTGGGGGGTGAGAGGATTCACCAGAGACAGAGTGGGGAACAGAACAGGCAGATTGACTGAAATACACTGCTGAGGGGAGGAGTGGGCGAATCAGGAGAGGTCTGCCTCGCCATGTGGGTAGCTCCCTGGCCGGCTGGGACCGCGCTGCAGAGGCTGCAGACAGCTTCATTGGTTGCATCTTAACCCCTTGCACCAACAGGAGGCCCTCAAGCATATATTTTTTGCTCTGATTTCTGGTAAGCCCTCCCGTCTCAGCCCCTGCTTAGTAGAGTTCACACTGCCCAGATGGTAGCTCTTTGTGAATGTCATCTCCCTACTCAATTATAAACTTCAGATCAGTGTCTGGATTTGTTTTTCCATCTTTTTAATGATCCTACAAAAGTTCTCAGAAGATGTCAATTCAATGAGTGAATTCCATGAATTCTGATTTTTCCTGATTTATTGAGCCCAGAATGAACAGCAAGCCTTTCTACAACACCAGGAGCTAAACTCTGATCCTAGACTGTACCCAGGGACTTGTTTTGTTTTGTCCCCTTGAGGTATAAACAATGTCTCCTCCTCTGCCAAGGGACCAGTCTCCAGGGGAAGGCGCGCTGCAGGTGCAGGTCTTGGCTGAGAACTCGGCACTGCTTCTGCACATGCAGTGCACCAGGGACACTGTGCACTGTCCCCAGAATGGTTACTTTCACCCTGCTGATTAATTTCAAAATGAGCGAGTGGCCAAAAACTGTATTAAAGGACTGAAAATTTCATGCCATAATATTGTAGACACCAACACAACTCCAAACCTTGTTGGGTTCAGGCAAATGTTGGGAGGATATGGAACTTGTTCCTGTGTCAATGCCACAGAAGCAGAGAAGAAAAGCATTTAGAAACCCAGGGGCCTGGCTCAGGATTCAGTGCCCTTAAGTGAAGAATGCAGTAAAAAGCAAGTCACACTTGTGGACATTCATGGAATGTTATGTAGGCCAGTCATAAGTCACTCAGAGCCAGGAGCCCCACGAAGCTGGTGGGTGAGAGAGCTGAAACTCCTCATTATTTTTCTTGTGGCCTGATTTGGCCTTGTACATATAGGTGACTTGCTTCACTTTTTGCTCCCACCATCCCCTCTCAACCAAAGACACGTGGTGGCCTTGCCTCTGTGTAGGATAAACGAAGATTGCTCAGGTTTTGTACTGTTAGCCTCTGCGGCTATCACCTGCGGCCTTGGATGCAGGAGGTGCTTGGGACCATGGGCTCGGGGTACCCATGCCTGATGGCGGGCACCTGGAGTATGATATGCGCAAGCGTAAGTGGGCACACCTGAGCTGGGAGGCTGTGCTGTAAGGGCGGCGTCGCAGAGGATGGAGAGCAGTGGAGAGCTTGCCGAGAACAGCTACGAGAGGAAAGAACACAGAGAGGTTTGCAGGAGGGCCCAAGTTGCTGTCTCCTTGCTGGCTTGTTTCTGCTAACCTGTGGGGATGATGCCAAGGGCTTTCTCTTTTAAGCTGCCTGAATTGACGATGAAACTACTGAGCCTGGGGTGGCTGCAGAATACCCTGCTTTACAGTCAAGGAACTCCAGGCTGACTGCAGAGGTCATGACTCACCATAGCAGAATCACCTGGGGAATTTCTAAAACCAGAGATGCCTGGGTGTCTTTCAGGAGATTCCTATTTAATTGGCCTGGGTGGTGTTCATACTGATAAGCTTAAAGGGTTCCTTGGTGTTTCTCACATACACCAGCCTGAGGACTACAGTGTAGGGGAAAGGATTTTGTTCAGGGTAACAGTTTTGTGTGTGTGTGTATTTTTTTTAAAGATTTATTTATTTATGCATACAAGAACTGGGGTACAAGCCAGAGGTGCGGGGGGTGAGAGGATTCACCAGAGACAGGGTGGGGAACACAACAGGCAGACTGACTGAAATACACTGCTGAGGGAAGCAGCGGGTGAGACAGGAGAGGTCTGCTGTGATGTGGGTAGCTCCTTGGCAGGTCGGTGATGGAACTTGTGCTGCAGAGTCTGCGGACAGCTTCACAGTGCTGTGCTTAACCCCTTGCGCCACCAGGGAGGCCCCAGGGTAAGAGTTTTTAATGACTGAAATGGCCTGCTACAGACTGTGCCCACCCTCCCCCAAACATTTTTTTTGTGGAAACCTAATCATTTAAAGATGGTATTTGGAGGTGGGGCCTTTGGGAGGTGATGAGTTCATAGGTAAGTGCCCTTATAAAAGAGGCTTCAGAGAGTTCTCTCATCCCTTCTGCCATGTGAGGGTACAGTCCAAAGGTGGCTGTCTATGAGCCAGGAAGCACACCCTGACTCGCCACTGACTACCAGCACCTTTATGTTGGACTTCCTGGCTTTGAGAGCTGTGAGAAATAACTTTATGTTGTTTGTAAGTCACCCAGCTTGGTAATTTGTCATAGCAGCTCGAGTGGACTAACACATAGCCTTTCGACCCAAGTTTCTTCTGTGCCAGTGGTTCACAAATTTGCCCTTGCATCAGAATTATCAGACTTGCTAAATAAAACAATGTTGGGCCCACCTCCAGAGTTTCTGATTTAGTCTATCTATAGTGGGGCATAAACTTTGTGTCTTTGACAGGCTTTTAGGTGCTTCTGCTGTTGGTGTCCTTGGAAACACACTTTGTGAACTACTGCTCTTTCCTATGTTACCTCCTGAAGGTCTGTTGCTTTTATTTTGCATATAAATTTAGGACTCCTAGTTTGAAAAACAGAAGGCAGGGAGGGAGCTTCTTCCCCGTTATGGGATATGTTCTCTTGACTTCAAACTCTCATATCATCCAAATAAAAGTGAAGGAGAGGAAATGCCATGTACCATTACCATATCCCCAAAGGAGAGAGTTGATTCTGTGTTGAAGGATTCACACCCTCAATGTGCATCTAGTATTGAGTTAGTTCTGACGGTCTACACACTGCAGAGAGAACTGAAACCCCACAGGGATGGGTCCCGAGGGAGTGAATTCACACATACTAACCACCATGTCTAGCTACAAATCCACATCAAGCAGTGAGATATATAAAGAGATTAAACAGAGAAAATGAAAGCATAAGAAAGCCAAGCAAACCTCCTGGTTTTGCAAACAAGGCCTTAGAAGCTGGTGATAATGAAGAAATTTTTTAACAAAAGTAATGAGTGAAGAGTCCAATGATCTGACACTCTTTTATTGAGACCATTAATCTCATTTTAGCCACACATTTTTTTCTCTCTAGGAGATCTCATCTATTTTTGTGGCTTAAACCAGAAGTTCCTGGGAGGACAAGGAGTCCTTCCCCTGAGGGAACGCTTTGGAAATCTTTGGAAGAGTTTTTTGTTGTCACAAAGATCAGAGACATTCCTGGTCTTTCCTTGCAAGAGCTGACTGCCCTGAGGCCCTGCATGAAAAGTTCTATAGTATCTGATCCTAGAACCTAAGACAGTTTTACATATAAACACAAAGTGATTTTTGGCATAGTCTTAATGTACAATGAATTTTGTAGGAATGCAATTACTGTGAAAATGGTGAGAAACTGGTACTCTTTTTATTCACTCCGAGAAAAAGAACTGGTATTTGATTTGCCAAAACCTGCTATGTCTGAAGGTTACTGATAGTGATTCAACTACTGGAAGCAAACATGATTTTATGATGACTTCAAGTACATCAGGTTGAGCATTTACATACTGCAGCCCAAATTTTATTATAAATTACTTTTTTTTCCTTTTCCTTTTTGTGATAGTTGAGGGCCGTACTAATTTTTGAAATCAATAACCTACCTATTTAAGAGGGTATGTATTCTGTTTCCTCCTTTTTCGTTTATGTACTCACCTGTATATACTCACCAGTTTATTCTATCTTATTTTCTAACCAGAATGGGTTATTAGGTCTGAGAAGTCTGGCTCTTGAGGAATAACTTTCTAGAGTTATACCTAGAGTAATCATACACTATGAATTAATCCACTTTTTGTGTTTCTCAGAGTATTGACAAAGACTATCCTAGACCTATACTAATCAATCTCCTGAATCTTCTTTTTGACTACAGCTGATCTTGGGTTCTATCTTGGTCAGTTTCTCCCACTTTATTTTTTTTATTTTTTTTTTTTTTTAATAGAGGCATGTTTTATTTATTTATTTATTTGTTTGTTTGTTTTGTTTATACATGCACTGGGTACAGTCAGAAGTGCGGGAGGGTGAGAGAATTCACCAGAGCCAGAGCGGGGAGCAGAGCAGGCAGAAGGACCGAAGTACACTGCTGAGGGGAGCAGCGGGCGGCAGGAGAGGTCTGCGCGCCATGTGGGACCCTCCTCTGGTGGCCAGGGAGCAGCCGGGGATCGAACCGGCACCGCAGAGGCCGCGGGCAGCTTCGCAACCCAGCGCTCAACCGCTGCGCCACCGGGGAGGCCCAGTTTCTCCCACTTTAAGCAAGAATCCTGTGGAGTGGTTGGGGGAACAGTGTGTCATGAATGAAATGTACCGGCTGATATTTTATGGATCCCACCTCTACCTCCATGCCAAAGAGATCCCAGGAACCAAGTGAGACAGGGCACGCTAGGGTTATTAGGCAGTTTTAGGGACAGTGCAGGAGGGGACCTCTGAAGAATTTAGGGAGGCTTCAGAGATAAGGACAACCAAAGAAATATAACCAATTCCATTAGGAAAAACAAACATGCCAGGACCAAGGACAACATTGTTAATGCTGGTCCTGGTTTCCTTCAGGTGGTAAAGGGAGGCGGAGATTGGAGAAATGGAGAGTGGTTTAATTTATGGTCACATTAAAAGGGCAGCTGTTTAACTTCAATGCAGGGATGCCCATCCAGAGGACTGGGCCATAAATTTAAAGATGCAACAAATGGGGAAAGAGAAACCTGTTAGATAAGGAATGTGAAGATCCCCACTCAGTAGCAAATTGAGTGAGACAGCCGAGAACTGACCAATCACAAAGAGACTGGGGCAGCTTTAGAATAATGAGGGAAAAAAGGTATATATTCCCTAAGACACGACTCTACTTGGGCTTCCTTGCCCCTCCCAGGCCTGGTTCCCTGGCCTGGGAGTCCCACTTTATTTCTGCTCTTTTCCTCCTCAATAAACTTTTTCTTTCTATAAACGAACCTGCCTCTTCTCGCTTGCTTGCCTGAGCGTCTGCGAAGTTCCTGCTGCGGCTTCGTGAGACACCAACCCGTGGGGGTCTAGTGGCTGGGGCTCAGCGCTGCCCCAGCTGCTGCTCAGCAGCCTGGGATCCGTTCCTGGCTGGGAGACTAGGCCTGACAATTCCGATATCACAAGGATTACAACTCCCATTATGCCGTGAGTCTGCCATGACTCTTATTGAAGGGGGCATTGCTGGGAACTAGGGTGGAGTTAAGCAGCCATGTTTGGTTAAAAAAAACCTGAATACATGTGGGCCTGGAGGAGGTTGGTTTTTAACCTATCTTCAGTGTGCACCTGGGGTCCCAGCTCAGGAAGCATCATTGGCCAATTAATATCTCTCTGTGTGTGTCTCTCCTTCCCCTCTTTGAGTTCCCTTGTAAATAAGCCTTCTATTAACATTTTTCTGTGTGCCTGCTCTTGAGTCTTTTTCTTTTTTTAAAAGATTTATTTATTTATACAAGCACTGGGTATAGTCAGAAGCACGGAAGGGTGAGAGAATTCACCAGAGCCAGAGCGGGGAGCAGAACAGGCAGACTGACGAAGTACACTGCTGAGGGGAGCAGCGGGCAGCAGGAGAGGTCTGCGCGCCATGTGGGACCCTCACCTGTGGCTGGGGATGGAACTGGCGCTGCAGAGGCTACAGGCAGCTTTGCAGCCCAGCACTCAACCGCTGCGCCACGGGGGAGGTCCCTGCCCTTGAGTCTTGTTCAGTTTTTTTTTTAAAGTGGGCTGGTGAGGACTCACACCCTAGCCATCCCATTTCCCTTTGGGGTTGTCCTGTAACAAAGTCACCCTTAGTCTGACTACCCGCCTTGATCTTATCATCCTGGCCTGCCTTTAGAAAAAATCTTGGGCCTCCCCGGTGGCTCAGGGGGTTGAGAGCAGCGCTGTGAAGCTGTCTGCAGCCTCTGCAGTGCTGGTTTATGCCGGTTCAATTCCCGGCCAGCCAGGGAGAGTGCCACATGGTGTGGCAGACCTCTCCTGCCTCGCCCACTGCTCCCCTCAGCAGTGTGCTTCAGTCCCTCTGCCTGTTCTGCTCCCCACTCTGTCTCTGGTGAATCCTCTCACCCCCCCCCACATCTCTAGCCTGTACCCCAGCTATTTATAAAAAATAAATCTTTAAAAAAGAAAAAGAAAAAATCGCATAAAGTCAGTTTAGCAAAGAATCACTATCTTCTACTAATTTTCCATCTACCAACACCCCCACCTTGCTCCTTGGCAATAAATCCCCACTTTTCTTTATTATATTCAGACTTGGGTCTGATCTCTCTGCTCTACTACAAATCCCCACTGTACTAGTTACCCTCCCACCCCCACCCCCATAAAGTCTGCTTTATCTTTAACAAGTGCCGGGACTCAATTTTTCTTGACCAGTATAGAGCCTGGAGCCCTTTGCGTGGTGCCCTTCCTCCAAAGAGTGTTCTTTTCCCACTGAATGCTACTAAATCCTTGCTGGATCCAGAGTTAACAGAGGAGACTTGAATAGCTGCAAGGCAGAACCTTTCCAAATCTGACCCCCCTAAGCCCCCAACTCCTTCCCACCCCACACTGCTCTGCCATACTGGGCTACTTAGAACTCCAGAGTAGGCCTGCGCATTTATTCAGTACTCGACCCTGGGCTTGGAAGCCTTGCCCCTCTTTCTTTGCTACTTGAAGTCCTAATTGTTCTTTAAGACCTGATTCAACTGTAATCACCTGTGTAAAACCTGCTCCTAACCCCTAATTAGCAGCCATTGCCTCCTCGCTGTACTCCACAGCTCTGTTGACAGATCTGTTACATTTCCCAAGTTGACCTGATGCCACTTCTGAGTGTCTCCTGGACTGGCTGGTGAGGTCCTTGAGGGAGGGGACAAGTGCCAGTCACTTCCCATCCTTCATGCTTAGAGCCATCCCTTGCATGCAGTAGGCCTCAATAAATACCTCTGGTATTTCACTGATGGGTGAAAACACAGGAGAAAGTAGTAGAATAGGTACCATCATGGCTGATTCATGTGTTTTCAAAAATTCAGGCTTGTTTAAACCCATAACAGGTTCTATCCATCAAAAAAATGTTCTACTCACCAGTTCTGACTTAGAGAAATGTGGAAGCTATCAAAGAGAATTGATCAGTTTATAAAATATTTGTAGCCCTGTTGGCCTGTGAGAACAAAATACAATCAATACCCGTATTAAAGCCAAAGGATTATAAAGTAAAAATACAGGTTTGGGATTAAAATATTTTAAAACTATACTCCTGATACATGCATATCTGGAGAGAGATGAATCTTTTCTTATTCATCTGTGTAGCTGCCTTTGCAAATCTTGATATTGTGGCACATCATGGGCATTCAATTTTCTTCAAAATTGAATTGATGTGTGTGGGGGAGCCACATCTCATATTTTATATTGAACAGTACAATGGGGAAAAAAGGTTTTTACCTTGTCCTGGGTCTTGCAGTAAACGTCTTTAATAGGTCCAGAGAAATCATCCTTGTGCATCGACCAGAACCATTTGCAAAGGCAGGATTAAGCAAAGTGAAGTTGGGCACACACAGGGCTGCAGAGCCTGTCCTCAGGGCAAAGTCCAATCTGAACACAGCCAGATCTTGCCATCGCCAAATGATATCTTACATCACTGGGGCTCTAAAGTTAGCATCTATTTGGTATTCAAAAGGACCTGTGAAGTGTACTTTGGTATCAACAAGGGGAGTTCTTTCAGTCAAATGAAAAACATCTCAGTTTTTCTCATCAATCAGAGGAAGACGGTCGATGAGATGTTTGTAGACCAATAAACTATCAGAAGGGAATTATTTTCAAGAGTCTTTTTTCATTACAAAGTCTCACCTACTCCATCTACAGATTTAACAGAAGAACACAAACAGCGATGCTTCTTCCTCATCTTAGAACATGAAAGAGAATAAGATATTTATGTTGGCCAACAGGAAAATAGGCTGGGAGTGACATTTTGGTTTGCAGATATACACTGAAACATTGATGCATAGCTTAATGTCTAAGATTGCCTGTAAATTGAATTTTTGAAAACAAACATGTTTGCCCTTTTCAAAGGGGACTTGAATGTTTTATCTGTAATAGGCCATGGTCAGAAAACATGATATAATAGGAGAGTTTCTTCTGGCTAATTTTCTGGTTTAAATGGGAAATCTGAAGAACTGAGAAAAGTATGTAAATAAATCCCACCTGTTGTTGATCAGATTATTAGGTCATTAAAATTTCCCTCCATAAATTCAAATTTCTGATCTTCTCATTCACTTGTAGAATATAAATAACCAAAGAGAACAAACTGGCGAAACAACAAGAGTAATTCTCAGACTCTACGAATAATATGAGGGAATGCGGGGGGTGGGGGGATGTAGGGTAAAGAAAATATCAGGCTTTTCTGCCCTTCCGCCATCAGGATAGATGATGGATCCTTGTCCTGAATGCATGCCTGATGGCGGGCACCTGGAATAGGGTGTGGGCATAGGTAGATGGGATTCAGCTGAGCTAAGACTGTGCTTTTAAGGGCGGCGTCACGGGGACGCCAGCAGCAGCAGAAGCAGCAGCAGCAGCAGTAGCAGTAGAAGCCGAAGCCGAAGCCGAAGCCGAAGCCGAAGCCGAAGCCGAAGCCGAAGCCGAAGCCGAAGCCGAAGCCGAGAAGCAGCAGAACAAACGCTAGAGAGCCCAGATAGAGTGAAGACTTGCTGGGGCCTACCAGCCTCCCAGCCCCCCAGCCAGCACCCTTGCCTGCCATATGCCTGGTGAACCCCAAATAAAAAACCTGCAAAACTACTGAGGACTCTGACTCCTCCTTTACCCGGTCTGCATGGGATCAGAAAACCTGCACTGTGGTCCTTCCTGCCTTTACAGGGGACAAGGTCTGGCACTGAAGCTGTGATGGAGGGTGAGTGAGGCACATCCGCATATGGACGTGTGAAGTTGTACTCCCAAATTCTACAGTGCCAAGTCAATAAAGCGGAAAAAAAAAAAAAGAGGAACCCCCACTCCCCGCTCAGTCCTTGTACGTTCTAGGATAGCTGGAGCATTTTATTCACTGTGTTATAGAAAGCTGCTTGGGAAGAAATGGCTCTTTCAAGTCTTTCTGCCAAGACTTTATATAGTTCCAAGAACTGTTCTTTTCAAGGTGTTTTTTTTTTCCTTTTGGAAATATAAAGGACAGAGTGTGGTCCTTTCTCAGAAAGGATATGTTGCGTGATATATATGGATTGGCAGCACTGTGACTGCCAGAAAGAACAGTTCCCATTTGGAGGAGTGTGAGAGAGACTGTTTCTCCTTGAATTAGAAAAGTCTCCCAGGCCTGTCTGGTTAAACTCTCTAAATGCATGAAATATACTTACATTCTGGAAATCATTAACTTCAATTGCTTCTTCAGCTCCACTTCCCATTTTAAAGGTCTCCAAGTTGTTCCCAGCATCTATTTCCATTGACCCATCTTGTAATTTCCCATTGATACTCATGGTATAATGGACATTGTAAATCTGGAAGAGAATAAAAGAGTTAGTGATGCTTTCCTTTTAGGGTAATTCAGGACTTATCTTTAGACCTGCAGCATATGAGGTGGCTTTGGAATTTGTGAGAGATCTACTGAATCATCCTTAATAGTAACACATGTATGTATGAAGACTTCATCCATACAGAAATCTTTTTTTTTTTATAGAGGCATGTTTTTTATTTATTTATTTATTTGTTTTGTTTATACATACACTGGGTACAGTCAGAAGCGCGGGAGGGTGAGAGAATTCACCAGAGCCAGAGCGGGGAGCAGAGCAGGCAGAAGGACCGAAGTACACTGCTGAGGGGAGCAGCGGGCGGCAGGAGAGGTCTGCGTGCCGTGTGGGACCCTCCTCTGGTGGCCGGGGAGCAGCTGGGGATCGAACCGGCGCTGCAGAGGCCGCGGGCAGCTTCGCAACCCAGCGCTCAACCGCTGCGCCACCGGGGAGGCCCATACAGAAATCTCTTAATACAGTGATTTCTTTAACAATATCTCAAAAGAAAAAACCTTTGATAGTCTCCGATACTAATTCAAATTGCCCAGTGATACTCAGACCTAACAACAGGAAGTATCTGGGTAGACTCTCTAGTTCTCATGCCTGGGTCTCCCCCTGGACCAATGAAATGAGAAGCTGTGGGAATGGACTTTGGCATAGCTGTTTCTTGTACTAAAGGTCAATTCTATGCAGCCAGCAAGGAGAGTCATTGGTGGATGAGTGGGAATTAAGGAAGCAGAGGGTTAACAGGGCTGTTGAACAAACAAGCCTGCAGTGGTACCTCATTTTGAAAGGGTTTTAATTCTTTGGTAAAGATTTGGCATGCCTCCTGACACGTAGTGAGGACTGAAGACAGCAGTAGAATCTGTTTGCTGCAGAGCAGCAGTTGTAGAGAGCAAGGTCAATGTGCACATCTGTTTTTGCTCAAAATGGGAGTTACTCACTTTAATGACTCTGTGGGACAGGCATATGGTATGGTAGGGCATTTAGTTATGAGATGTGTCAGGGGAGAAGGAAGGGAGACTTGGCAGCGTGAAGAGCCCTGGTCCAGAAATCAGAAAAACAGGTGGTCACACCACTTATTGCTGTGCCTCGGGAGTTGCTTCCAGGGTAAAATGAAGAAGTTGACCCTCATAGGTGGTTTTCATTTATGTCATTAGAACTCAGATTTCACAAAGGTTGCCGAGACGTGAGGGCGGTAGAGCAGGTGGGAACTTGGGACTCCTTTCTATCCTGTCCACCCATAATTTAACTGATCTGCTTTGTGTGTTGGATTTCTGAGTACAATTTTCTTATATATATATATATATATATATATATATATATATATATGATTTTATCTAATTTATTTTTGCACAGAAGAACTCAGTGTAGGCCAGAGGTGTGTGTGTGTGGGGGGGGGTAGGGGGTGAGAGGATTCACCAGAGACAGAGTGGGGGGCACAACAGGCAGATCTACTGAAACACACTGCTGAGGGGAGCAGTGGGGGAGACAGAAGAGGTCTGTTGTGCCATGTGGGTCACCTCCCTGGCCGGAATTTGAAATCAGGCCCTTTGCAGTGGTAGTGCTGAGACTTAACCCCTAGGCCACCAGGGAGGCCCTGAATACAATTTTCTTTTTTTTTTTTTATAGAGGCATGTTTTATTTATTTATTTGTTTGTTTGTTTGTTTTGTTTATACATGCACTGGGTACAGTCAGAAGTGCGGGAGGGTGAGAGAATTCACCAGAGCCAGAGCGGGGAGCAGAGCAGGCAGAAAGACCGAAGCACACTGCTGAGGGGAGCAGCGGGAGGCAGGAGAGGTCTGTGCGCCATGTGGGACCCTCCTCAGGTGGCCGGGGAGCAGCCGGGGATCGAACAGGCGCCGCAGAGGTCGCCGGCAGCTCCGCAACCCAGCGCTCAACCACTGCGCCACCGGGGAGGCCCTGAATACAATTTTCTTAAGAAAAATTCTGCCATTACATTTTTGGAAAGTTTGCCATTAAGTTAAATGATTCAAAGGACTCTCAATTTAGACAATTAATACATGAATTTAAAAAATAATTCACATGCTGCTCCTGTGCAGTGTGCTGCTACCCTGCTAGAACTTTCCTATGTTGTGGGGTAGTAGGTGGGTTTCTTTTCTTTTTTCTGACTAGAGGCTAGAGGCAGGTGTTTATAAGTGTGTGTGTGTATATATATATATATATATATATATTACATATATATAAATGTAAAATATATATACACATATTATAAATAAAATCTTTAAAGGGGAAGGAGTCAGAACTGATAAAAGGCACTAGAGTGTAATGTCAGGTTAGTAGGTTAAAACTGCAAATAGACTCAATTCAAATCTGATTTCTCCCTCATTATGAAAAACAACTGCTATGTGGACAGACACTGGAGAAAAATATCTGTTGTTATTAGAGCACTACTTGCAGAAAACTTGTGATTACAAGACCCAGAGAGCACTCTTATTTTATCAGCAGAGATGCAGAAATGGCTTTGCTGGTCTGTCCCCTTTTGGGCAACAAAAGCATTTATGCCACAGAATAGAAAATATCGACATACAATTTCAGCTTGACTATCACTCAGTGTTCTTCCTCTCCTCCTTCGATGCACTTCCATTGCTGCAGCACACTGTCTCCGAGCTCGCCTGAGCATAACAACCACTTGTAGAGGTTCTGATTTAGTAGACTTGGAGCAGAGCCTACCAATCTGTTTTTGCTTTGCACTTCAGGTGGTCCTTATGAACAGCCCAGTTGGGGAAACCTGTTTTCTTTGGCCAAGGCCACACTTTCTGTAGGTTTGGAAAACAGGCCCTGTTCTGTCCCTGTACTCACTGAGCTGCTACTATTCACAGGGGTTAATGGTGACTGCTAGGGGGAGCATGGCAGCAATGCTCGCGAGAGTTCCTGCTGGCACAAGCATCCTTCACTCATGCAAGTAGCTCTTTTTTCCCTTCGAAAGCACTATACCTAAGCTTTTATTAGAAAGTAATGCAAAATTTAAGAAATTAACCATTTCCAAATTGTTACCAGGGGCACTATTGTAACAATAGTAAAATGGTTTAGCTCCCAATTTCTCCTCCACCACTTTTCATCACCTTCCTTGTAACAAAAGCTCCCTAACTAGGTATGGGTATGCCTTCCATTGCAATGGAGCTCCAGTCCAGCTTTTGTCAGCAGTACACCCTCTGCATGGGGCAGCAGTGAGAGGCCTGTGCCCTCCTGAAGAGACTGCGGGGAGGGGATAAATAGTCCAATATTTCCAGTACTGGGCCCTGGGCTCAGGAGGAGGCTGGGCTGGTGGAGTAGTAAACACATTATCTGCTCTGAGTCGAAGGAGCTGTTGGCACCTCGGGCTATGTTTCTATCCAAGTACAATGAAGTTTATTATTTGCCTAAATTCTGCTCAATATGGTGCCTTTTATAGCCAAGAATATTCGTTAATGAGTTTCTAATAAAGCCTGGGTTTTCTATAAGATTAATTATGCGTTTAGGACAATGTCAAGAAAAATCAGTCTGAGAATAAAGGCCTCAAGCAATGACCTCATGCCCTCATCCCACAGGATAAGGTTGTCAGTTATCTCACCCTCGTGGGCATTTCCCATATTTCAATGCCTTGTTCCATTTACAATAATGCGGCTGAAACATGGCCTCAATATTTGAGCCCAGTCACTTGTACCCCAGTTATTAGCACTCAGATGCCACATAGTCCTTCAACTGGCTCTGAGCAAACCTGTCTTCAGGGGATTTACCCATATGAAAGGGAGGGGAGGTAAATTACTGCTGGTTCTCCTCTACAAACCAATAAAGAGGGAGCACAGGCACTCGGTTCCCAGAGTGGTAATACACTGGTTGAAGATGTCTCTCTGTTTGACAGGGAGTTACCTTTTGTGACTATGTTTTGTTTGAGCTCTTCAGATTGGTATTTATGGGAAGCACACTCGTGCATGTGTTATGCATGCACAATGCCAAATTTACTTTATTTAATATTTTGTGATTTGTTCTTCAGCCTTAAGTATTATGGATCAGCATGGAATATTTTAGAAGAAAAAAACATGAATTTTTTCCATTCTCCTGTCTGTGTAGGAAATAGCGATAACTTTGATTGTTCGCTATAAAAATGTGATTCACTATTCCTCTGTATTCTTAGAATTTAATACTGTTCTTCTGAACTAGACAACCAACTATCTTGTGGTAAAGTAAAAGATATGACAAAAGAGAGCTATTCTTATTCAGTATGATCATTCAGTCTCTCTTTTTAGATGCTTGTCAGTTAACTGTGTTTGCCTTAAATAATTAAATGCCAAATGATATTCATTTTAATATATATCATGACCAAAATCTTAACCCCTCCCCAGCAAAGCTATTTTTACCCCCAAATAACTTACACCATTGAGGTTTTGTCATCTAAAATATAGCATTTACATTCATACCATACACTTTTTCAAGGATGACAACCTAAACCCTATTAATGGAGATGTAGATATTGAAATTGTTCTCATGTTCAGATTTGCTGATTTCAAATATGAGCATCTGGCTCAGCTTCTATGTTTAAAATACAAATACATTAAGGCACTTTTCAAATATATACAAAATACTGTGTAATTCTGATCTTACAAATCAAAGCTTGTAAATTTGATATAGTCTCTAAAACAGACTCAGTGCTAAATGGCATGCTTATCTACATTAGGCATTTGAGTTAAAAATACAAATTATGCAGTGACTGCGGAAGATATGATGTGTAAAATGGTTGAATTGCTTTCAGCACCATTTTCTCTAAGTACTGGAATTCGTTCATGCTTTGAATTTCATGGTGGGAGAAGGGGGGCATGTGGAAACAGCAGTCACAGATTCTCTGAGGGTAGTGATTAAGAAACAACCCTTTGTGTGACACTGGAGATGGAATCCCTTCCCATTAGTTGAAATAAGCTTATACCAGGCCTGGCAATGGTCATTAAGATAAAATGCTCTCCTTTACATAGGTGAAGAAAATTCAGAGTATTCAGCGAACAAACTGGAATTCTGCCCAGTCAAGTTAGAAGCACTTTTTATACTCCTTCAGAGCCACAGAGCTTTAAAATAAATACTTGCATACAAAGAAAGTAGGACAGTAGTAGTTAGTGAAACATTTCCCATTAATTACATGCAACTAAGCCAGAGTTGATTTTTAAAGAGATTTGTCACCTTTAAGGAAGTTAGAATTCCCTTGCCCCCACCTCAGAGCAGGAAAGTGAACTTTTTTATTTTAAAATTTATTGAGGTAACATGGGTTTATATCCTTGTTCGTGCTTTAGCAGTATAGGGTCTCCCCCTTCAGATGTGCTACCACAAAGCACCCACCATCCAAACACCCACAGTCCATTGCCAGAGTCCGTTGTGTTTCCCCCCCACTCTCTTCTCATCCTCCCCAACCCCCCCCGCCCCCCTTCTCCTCTGGTAGCCTCTACCTTCGCTTTTTAAAGTTTATTGTTAGACTTTGACCCTTAGCTTGCCTTCTCTATAGACCACATATAAGTGAAACCACACAGCATTTGTTTTCTCCTTCTGACTTATTTTGCTTAGCATAATCCCCTCCAGTTCCATCTATATCGCCACAAATGGCAAACGTTCATCATTTTTCATAGCTGAGTCCACTTGTGTACGTGTACCACCTTTTTCTGATCCACTCATCTGCCTTTGGGCATTTATTTCCATAGCTTGGGGACCTTTAATGAATAGGTCACTCTAAAACCAAACCAAAAGCAGACAAATCCTGACAGGCCAAATTCCTCCCCAATTACTGGATCTAAATAGTCTTCTACTATCTTTGTCCTTTGTTCTTAAATTCTCAGCTGAGAGAGGCCTTAGAAATCAGTAAGGTTCAGTAAATCGCAGCCAAAATTTTACCACCCCCCTCCCAACCCTCCCGTCCCCACCCACACGGCAGAGTGGAAACGTCAGGCTTAAATATGCCAACAAAGGCTTTCCTCCAGCTGTCCTCTCTACTCTCCCCGTTCGCGTTTCCTCAAAGCTGGCTGTGCGCAGAGACCTGGGAGGTGGAGCTGGATGGAAGACGCGAGAGGCTGCCCAGGCCAGGCGGGCTGGGGTAGCCTCGGGGAAAGCGCCCCGTGGCGGACCAGCGCTCTGGCGCCACCTAGTGGGCAGCAGGCGGGAGACAGAGAGGACCCCGCCGCCCCCCGCGCCCCCCCGCTGCGGGCTGCTGGGGTCCTAAGGCTGCGCCGCCCTCCTGACTTACGTGATTGTCGCTCCCCTTCCAGAAGTAGAAGGCCCCGATGGCCCCAAAGAGCAGCAGCACCGCCCCTGAAATGAGGACCACGGCTCCGGCCTTGAGGAGCCGCGCGGGGCTGGAGGGCTTCACGGTCACCGCGGTGTACGCCTGCGGGCGGGGGCGGGGGGGGGTAGGGGTTCAGGTCTGAGGCTGCCGCCCCCCCGCCTGGCTCTGCATCCCCCGGAGTCTGCTTGGGGCTAGGAAACAGCTCCCCCGAGCTCCCGCCGGCGTCGGCTCTCGCAGCGCCCCCTCCCGAGGGTCCCCGTGCTCCGGCGGGGCCGTGCCACCGGCCACCTCTCCCGGCACAGGGCCCGCGCGCTCCGCCCGCCGCGGGGCGACCCCTCCCAACGCTCCTTCCACTCTCCCCTTCACACCCCTCCGTGCACTCGGTGCTCCTGCACGCACGTGGGGCGCCACCTCAAGCACACATCTGGGGACCCACGCTGGGTGTCACAATTCCTGGCCCCGGACAGTGGGGCCAGAGACCCGCGCGAAGGCCGGGCCAGGCGTGGGGCGAACGCCCCAGCGGGGCTGGGGGTCCTGAGCGGTACTCACTGGGGGGCTGCAAAACTCGACGTCGTCAGGTCCCACGAGGGTGATGGGAACTTTGTCGGAGTTCTCGGTCATGGCTGCGGCAGGAGGAGCGAGGCACTGGGAGGCTTGGCGCGCCCACTGGGCTCTGTCCTGCGGCCCCGACGTGCAGGGCATTTCAACGCCCCCCACACGCACGCGCGCACACGCCGTGCCCGGGCCTCCTGGGCCAGCCCCGCGGTCCCCACCCCTTCCAGCGCCTCACCTCTCTCCCTTTCCTACGCCAGTGCAGTCTGGCAGTGCGAGCTGCTCCAGCAACCCAGATCACCCCCTCTTCTCATTTTCTCCTGTCTACTGCTCCCCCACCCTCCACCCGGAAAAAAAAAATCCAGCTTAGTAAACCTGTGTGTCTTGTGGGGGAGATAAGTGGTTAGGTAAACCAGGGGTGCTGGGTCCTGCGACCCCAAGAAACCTAAATTACCAGTATTCTTTCCAACTTCCAAGGATCTCTTAGCATGTCAGAGGACTCTCTGCTCTGACACCAGGATAGAGGTGTGGAACAGGATGCAGCGTCTTTGTGCATGTGTGTTTATGCGTGTGTGTGTGTGTGTGTAGAGGGGTGGAGGGTTGGCCCTGAGGCAGAGTTCAAAGACCTTCTTTCCCAAGGACACCAGTAATGGAATTTCAGAAGGAATATGAGGAGTCACACAATAAGAGAAGTGGGATATGATCCAAGATACAGTAGGGATGTAAGAAAAAAAAAGTTCTGGAAGGATGGTTCAGTAGTGTCAAATGCTGACAAAATGAAAGATTACACAGAAAGGTCTCTGGATTTCATGGTTAAAAGGGATTCATGAGGTATCAGTTCCATTTGCTTTATTGGGCACAGAATTATTGCTAAGGGTTACAGACTGAAAATATGTGCAGCTCATATTACAGACAAGGATCTAGTTTTCTTGAATAGAGAGTTCTTAGGACTCCTTAAAAGACCAACCATGTAATAGAAAAATGGGCAAAGGATAGGAAGAGACAATTCACAGAAGGAGAAATCCAAATGGCTCTCAAATACAAGAAAAATGCTCGACTGCACTTATAAAAAAGAAATGCAAATTAAAAGTATTCTTTTTCACCTATCAGACAGGCAAAAATAAAAACACTTGTTAAAACTATCTGTTAGAGAGCATGAGGGAAAACTAGGCCCTCCCATGTATTGCCGTGGGGCAAGATGGTACTACTTTATGGAGAGCAATTTATTTCCAAAATTCAAAGGGCAATTTCATTTCTGTGGATTTATCTCACAGATGCATTCACAAGGGTGGGAGAATTCTATATGTGCAGAGATATTATTGCAGGGCAATTGTTAGACCAAAGAAATGGAAACATTTTCACTGTCCACAGTAGAGAATCTTTGGTACATCCTCACAGAGGGATCTCAGCAGTCATTAAAAGAATGAAGCAGCTTTGGATATACTGATGCAGAATACTTTCTAAGGTATTTTAAGTGAAAAAAAAAGCAAAGGGCAGAAAATGTGCACAAATGCCTCCATTTATATGAAACACACAAACAAGAATATATGTGAGAAAAGGCTCTCTGGAAAAATACACAGATGTTGGGGTTGCCTCTGGGCAGACCATGAGGCTTGAGGACACCAATGGAAGGAAGAGGCGATGGGCTTTTGGAAAGTTTTGAGATTTGTACTCTGAATATATATTAACCATTCAAAAAATGAGTGGATAAAAGAATAACAGTGAGTGAGTGAGGAGGGAGTGAGTGCTGCACTCTTTCTTTCAAGAAGGATAGATCAAGGAAGTTGAGGATCAAGAAAGGCCTCCAGGCCCCCAGATTGGAAAGATATTTGAAGGCTAAGAGGGAAAGGGGCAGGGGTGACTGATGGAAAAAAGAGGGGATGGATCCAAAGCAAGATTAACCTTGAAAAGGAGAGAGAAAACAGGGACTGATGCCTTGGGACTACTTGGCTCCTGAAAAGAGGGACATTGAGGAGAGGCTGAGGAGAGAGAGAGAGAGAGAAAAGAGAGAGAGAGAGAGAGAGAGAGAAAGAGAGAGAGAGAGAGAGAGAGAGAGAGAGAGAGAGAGAGAGAGAGAGAGAGAGAATATACACACGTGTGCAGTATTCTGCCTCTTACATATGAAAGGAGGCACTGTGTACCAGGCAGGCAGAGCACAGAAAACAGGGTTGGACAAGAAGACCGGTGCATCCTGTGAGCACAGTCTCCTAAAGTGGCATATTTGCAATAATTTTAAGGTAATATGATTTATGATGGCAAGAGTGATAAAAGACAGTAGAAGCAGCAGCGAGAAAGCAAGAGTGGGAGCCCCAAGAAGAAATGGATCAAAAGGGGAGCCCCGTTTCATAGACTTGTTCCCCATTATCTATCCTCCTGCTGGATCCAATCCAGAGGTTTGTTCCCTGGACGGAACTCTTCCCTTGTGGCAGGCACTGTGCCAGGTCTGGGGACACAGCAATGAGCAAATGAGATATGGTCTCTGCTCTTGAGCCACTTACTGAGTAGAAAACAGTCATTAAGCAGGTAATCACAAAATAATGGTGTCATTGCCTTTGTGATAAACAATATCAGAGAAGAATACAGGGCACCTCAAGATATTTTAAGTGGCATTTAAACTGAGCGTTGAACAGAAAAGAAGAATTGGGACGTTCCAGGTGGAGATGGGGGGTAGAGGTGTGGGAAATGTGGAGGGATGTGTGGGAAATGTTTAGAAGGCCATGCGGTAACATAAAGTTTGGCATTCAAAAGAAGAGATGATTGGATTGCAGAGAATGAATAAAAGTATGGCAAGAGATGAGGTTGCAGAGAGATGCACTTGCCTTTGAAAACAAGGTCTTCTGGGCTATGTTAAGGATTTTGAAATTTTCCCTCTTAATATTGAGCAGTCATTTAGGGATTTGAAACAATGGAATGTTATGATCAGGTCTGCATTTTAGAAACATTATTTTAACCACTGTAGAGTACATGATTAAATTGGATGGGGTAGGATAGGAGTGAAAGGGGTAGATTTTTTAGGAAGTTCCTGCAAGAGATGATAGGGGTCATGAACCCGGGGATCCACAGCGTGGGCTGTGAGACAAGACTGGAATTTTCCCAACTCTGCCTATGCTTGGAAAAGTGATGGCCATTTACCCACCCATGGAGCAGCCCCTCCCCTGGGCGCCAGCGGGGTATTAATGCAGAGCTGGCTTGGAATTTCCCACTGGCTCCTGGAGCTCTGCTTCAGGTTAGCTGCATAGGCTGCCCTGCTGCTGATGGCTGTAGAGGGCTTTTCAGAGGCCCGGCGCCTGTTGGACTTGGTGGCTAGCCTGGCACTATGTATATTTGGCATCTGGATCATAGAATGGATGGACCAATGAAGTGCGAGCTAAGTGAACCAATCGTGTTCATCAGCTATTGAATTATTCGGAAGCAGAAGGGCGATTTGCCCTAAAATGGTCCAATTGGTGATGAAGAATTGAAAATGGTTCCCTCACGTAGGTGTCCAGTAAGTATCTGGGAGACCCAGAAAGAGGATATAAGGCAGGACTTGGGACTCCCTGAAGAAAAGCTGATAAACAGTCACCTAGAGGGGTGTAGGGCCAGGCCATAGCTCTAATTATTTATATACAGTTCTATATCCTGTACAATTTCTATATATCTGGCCATTCAAGTGAAGGAAAAGAGGCAGGTTAGGGAACGTGGTTAAAGATAACTTGACCTCTGAAGAAAAAAAAAAAAGACAAAAGCAGCAGAATCCAGCGGCCGGGCCGTCAAAGAGAGACGCCAAAGTGCTTCGCAGGCATGGGGCGGCTGCACCTGCCTCTGATCCTGCCACTGCCACCTCCTGAAAGGAGGACCAAAGGCCCGGGCCTGCTGTCTCCAAGAGCTGTTGATGGTGTGGGCCAGCGGCTCACCAAGAGCCGTAAGGCCGGTGTTGCCAGCACCGCCTCTGGTGACCGCATGGCCAGCTCCACCGGCCCCTGCTACATGGCGCGCCATCTGCCCCCTTCCCGGTGCTGCTGCCCGCACTGCTGTCCCGGGCAGAGCCCGGAGTGTCCAGACCTTCAGACCGTCGCAGCGGCTGCTGTGACGTCATCTCCGCGCCGCCTGCGAGCGCCGCCCGCTGCGGTGAGTTGGAGCCCGGCCTGTTTCTGGCCACTGTGCCGGGAGCTCCAGGCCCTCTTTGGCGGGGTGGCGCCATCTTGGACGAGTGACCTTTTGCTCGGGACTTCTGGACACTGTGGACACTTTCTGGGGTGAGCTAGCCAGTTATTAGTGGCCTTAGAAACGCTTTGTTTTCCGGTTTGTTAAATGAACCCCGTTGTTGTCTCCCGAGCCTGAGTACATGGGTGAGAACCCATAGTGACCTGTCCTCCATTGGGCACTGTCCTTTGAGAGCCTTGTTTCAGTCAGAACTAGGGTAATTGGGAAGGAGGGAAATGGACAGTGCCCTGGAGAATATGAACCAGCTTCTGGTCTCCAGGGACTATAGGTAGAGCGCCCCCCCCACCCCATGCTGCCGCCTTCCAGGAGGGTGGAGGGACAAAGGAGCAGCATAGAATGCCAATTACTATTGTAGTTACTTATATCCACAGTTTTCTATCACTACTGCTTTCCGAGCACCCTGGCACTTAAGTGAGGGAGTTTAGGAACAAGTGCTTAAAAATAGACGAGGGATCCCACAATGTCCTTAACACACAATTACTCCATTCACTCATTCAGCTGAGCCTTTCAATTTTTCTGATGGTGACACTAATAACCTCAACCTAGGGGGGCTAAGAGTGCATAGATGTGGGGCTAATTGTATTAGCCCTACATCACTGGGCTCGTGACCTGGCTTGTGAGTTCTGTTTGCTTTTCCTTGCTTACTTCATGCTGCCCAGTCAATTTGGAGATAGTGCAGAGAATATTTTTGCATCAGCTAAATGAAAAACATTGCATGGTGGCGCATACATTCCAGAAAGTGTCACTTTCCAATGGTAAATAACACAGATCGGTTTGTTACCTGACTTTCACAATTATCAAAGAAGGGTTTCCTCCCTTTAACTTATCCATTTTTGAGCCTTTTAAACTTACTTTATTTATTTATTTTTTTTTAACAGAGGCATGTTTTCTTTATTTATTTGTTTGCTTGTTTGTTTGTTTTGTTTATACATGCACTGGGTACAGTCAGAAGCGCGGGAGGGTGAGAGAATTCACCAGAGCCAGAGCCGGGAGCAGAGCAGGCAGAAGGACCGAAGTACACTGCTGAGGGGAGCAGCGGGCGGCAGGAGAGGTCTGCGCGCCATGTGGGACCCTCCTCCGGTGGCCGGGGAGCAGCCGGGGATTGAACCGGCACCGCAGAGGCCGCGGGCAGCTTCGCAACCCAGCGCTCCACCGCTGCGCCACCGGGGAGGCCCTTAAACTTACTTTAATCTGCATAGATAGGTTAATTTTTAAGTTATCTTTAAGCACTTTCCCTAACCTGCCTCTTTTCCTTCACTTGAATGGCCAGATATATAGAAATTGTACAGGATATAGAACTGTATATAAATAATTAGAGCTATGGCCTGTCCCTACACCCCTCTAGATGACTATTTATCAGCTTGTCAGTGACTTTATTTCACCCTTACACTCTCAAGTACTGACATCCTTCTCGGTGGAGCTTTCTGTGGCAGTAATGCCAGGAGTGACACAAGAACATCCTCAGTTTCTGCCAGCCTTGCTACATGCTTATTTTCTTCCATTTCTTTGCACTGTGGGAAGATCAGCTTTGTAAAGTGCAATTTGAATCCCCTTGTCCCTCTGTCTAAGACCATTTAATGACTCAGTGCCATAAAAGTAAAATCCAAATTCCTTCAAAGCACACAGTCTTCGATGACCTTCTAAGTTGCCACTTTGCCTACTTGTCTGTTTTCCCCATCAGACTGTCATGTAAGCTCCTGGGAGGTCAAGACTGTCATTGTTGTTTACTGAATAGATGCAGTTCATTAATAAATGAAAACAAAAGCAGTGCAAGGGCCATTGAAAACATTTGCCAAGGTTCAAAAAATCTTACTGAAAGGGCTAATGCTCCTAGTTAACTGCCTCTGCAGAATTATGAGTGGTCAGTCACCTTATGGTCTGAGCTACTACTGTTCAGTGACTATCATTTTTAGCAAAAACTAAGAACTCGTGGTTTGGCAGAGGATTTTTGTATTTCTTCCAGATAGAAAAGGTAGCCTAAGAGATGGAATTTGAATTCTGACTGCGGGAGTACTTCAGTATTTTATGGGGCATGGAAAGTGAAGTATTAGATCATGCCCAGAAAACCCAGGACCTATGATCACAGATCACAAGGGTCAAAGACCAGTTGGCCTAAACTATAATATTTGACCCTGTCTTGTGAATAGTTATTTGCTGTGAATTCCTACTCCCTTTTGTAAAACAGCAAATTCCTGGCTTTGTTATTTTGTGAATTCCTAATCCCTCTGTTAAGACAGCGAATTCCTGGCTTTTTGGGGACAGTCTTGTACCTCTTTGGACCCTTCCAATGTTCAGTATGTCATGTTAAACATGATAGGTCAATGGTAAATGCTTATTGAATGGCTGAATAGGGAGTAAGGTAGTCATCTCCTCTGTGTTACACATGATTGCTCAGGGGAATGGAGACAAAATATTCAGGAACTTCTAGACACTGTTCACAACAGAGCAATTACCACCTGAGCCCATTCACTGGGATTTGCCCTGGGTTTCCTCCAGAGGACAGCTCATCCAATTAACAGTGTATGTAAAATAACTATAACTTAAAATCACTAAAGCAAACAGGCCTAGCTGATCATTTTCAAGACCCATCTTTGTTGATCTTTTTGGTTTTCTTCACCCATGCTCACGCAGGTACATTTTTCTATCAGTTGTGAGAAATTCCTCCCAAGAACAGGGACTGTAAAAATACAATTCTCTTTGCTGAAAGTAGTAAAAATTGGATGGAGAGAAATGAAGATGGGGGCATCCTTAAGGGTCATTAGGTCTGCCATCTCTTTATCATTGCTAAATAGCTATTGCATGTCAACCCACAACGGGCACAGTAAGTGGGTAGGATCCCTGCACAGCAAGTTAATCCATATGCAAACACAGTGACCCCAATCGCTTTGCAATGGAGAGCCACATGGCCTGTGCCCTTAAAATACATCATTTGGGCAGCTGCCAGCGGGCTGATTTATCCCAGCTGGCCAAAAACAGCCCTGAGATCATCAGCGCTTTTGTTAATTGGGAGAGAGGGGCAGAGGAATCAAGATATTCCTGGGCACCAAGCATTCATTAGCCACCTGGCCTCCCTAAATTATGATCCTGCCATGATTTTCCCAGTGCTTCAACTGAAATTTTAATATTTGGGATGTATTAATAACTTAGAACATGTCATTTCCTAAATAAGCAGTGCCCTTCTGGACTCATTGGAGAAGGGAGCCCATGGAATGGTTAAATAGCCCAGATACTGGCTACGCAGTGAAATGGGCAATGTGGGGGTGACCCTGGAAGTTCTATCAACAACAGCAAATACAAACAGATGCGAGGAATGAACGGACCTCCAGGTTAATGCCCCTGATTTCTATTCATTTGTTCTATTCACACAGTCTTAATGGAACCAGCCCCAGGAAAAACTGTGAAACAGATAATAGCAGCCAACAATTCAAGAGCATTTATTATGCACAATTACTGTGCCATGTAAATCATACCATGCACTCCTCAGAGCGACTCCTCGAGATGCTGTTACCATCCCATGGGAATGTATACCTGGAAAGGGCAGGAACTCAGTCTGTCTTGTACACCTTTAGATCACCAGCCTTTAGAAAAGTTTCTGACATACAGCAGCTATTCAATGAAATATTTGGTGAACGAATGAATGAGTCTTCATTTTATATCAGACAGTTGAGATGTGACAAAATAACCTATCCAAGTCATTCAGCTCTAGCAAGTGACAGTACCAGAATTCACACCCTCATTCACCCACCTCAGGTCTCTTCCTGTTCTGGGAGTTCAGAATTCCCCTCAATCCCTGCCCCACTCCGGTTGTTCCCTCTGTGCTCTGTTATCCTGTGCTTTGTTTTGTTTTGTTTTTAAAGATTTATTTATTTATTTATACAAGCACTGGGTACAGTCAGAAGCACGGGAGGGTGAGATAATTCACCAGAGCCAGAGCGGGGAACAGAACAGGCAGACTGACGAAGAAATACACTGCTGAGGGGAGCAGCGGGCGTGGCAGGAGAGATCTGTTGCGCCATGTGGGACCCTCGCCGGTGGCCAGGGATCGAGCTGGCACTGTAGAGGCTGCGGGCAGCTTCGCAGCCCAGCGCTCAACTGCTGCGCCACCAGGGGAGGCCCCTATCCTGTGCTTTGTTATGCGCTGAATGCTGTCTGCCCCCCCCCACGTTAATATTTTGAAGACTTGACTCCCAATGCTATGGGACTTGAAAGTTGGGCATTTGGCAAGTAATTAGGTTTGGATCAGGTTTTGAGAATGGGGACCCATGATGGGATTAATGTCCTTATAGGAAGAGGAAGAAACGCCAGAGTTTTCTCTCTTCATAGAGTGTGAGGACATAGTGAGGAGACTGTCTGCAGAACTGAGAAATAAATGTCTGTTGTTTAAATCACCCAGTCTATGGCAGCCCAAGGTGACTAAGACAGCACTTCTGGCACACTCATCAAGATTTATCTATGCTGAGTCCCATTCATTTCAGGCTCTGCTTTCTATCAGTCAGCAACAGTTGGTGACAAGATCGCCTCCTCATTCTGGTCCCACCCCTATGCCTCCAACATCAGTGTATCAGTACTTCCAAGCTTACCAAGAGAGTTCACATGCCTGATTTCATGTGATACTCAAAAACAGACCAATGGTCCACGTTGTGGATGACATCCTAAAGTGTCATTCATTCAGGAGCAGGTTACCTTATAACCAGAGGCTGATGCCAACTAAAATGATATATTTTTCTTTTATGGATGCATTTTTTGGCAGATGAACTCAGAGGTTTGGAATACTTCAAATGGGTAGCAGATATCTGTTATCCCCATACCTGAAGAGGCAGGATCACTGAAAATCTCCAAAGCACTGGCAAACAAGTATAGTTGTTTAATCCATGAAGCTAATTGCTCTTCAAGCCCTGACCATTCTAAGTGTCACCTGCATTTGGCCCTTTCTGACTACCCCTGCTTTGCTCGCATATCCTGCTTGGACTAGCCCTGGGGTTTCCTAACCACATCGATACACTCCATCCCTCCAGACCACCTTCCAGGTTGGAGTCAGAGTAACCTGCCTGAGCAACAAATCCAGTGACCCCAATCTCCAGCTTAAAAATATTCAAAGAGTTACAGGAGGTAAACTTGGCAGGCTTAAAAAAGAGAAAACTAACAAAAATTAAGGGCATTTCTTTGGGGTGGGAAGATTTGAAAATTATTTTACTCTTTTTAAAATTCTCTTTTTACTTTCCTCAGAAAGTAAGCTCATTGAGAGTAGTTTATATATGACACAAGGTTGTGAGATACCTAAATGCTAAGTAATAGGTGCAAGAACAACCACACCTGATGTTAATTCTACTAATTAGCATCAGCATCTGCAAATTTTAATTGAGATATAATTGACATTTAACATTCTAGGAACTTGAATCTTTTGTATGCCACAAAATTAAAAGCAGAATCCATTTGCATTGACTTTATTTTATTTTATTTTAAAGATTTATTTATTTATTTATTTATACAAGCACTGGGTACAGTCAGAAGTGTGGGAGGGTGAGAGAATTCACCAGAGCCAGAGCGGGGAGCAGAGCAGGCAGAAGGACCGAAGTACACTGCTGAGGGGAGCAGCAGGCGGCAGGAGAGATCTGCGCACCATGTGGGACCTGCCTCTGGTGGCCGGGGAGCAGCCGGGGATCGAACTGGCGCTGCAGAGGCTGCGGGCAGCTTCGCAACCCAGCACTCAACTGCTGTGCCACTGGGGAGGCCCTTGACTTTATTTTTTAAAAGAGTATACTGACTCCAAGGAAATAACCCAAAAGAAGGGAAGAAAATACAAATGAAGATGATCATTGTGGAGTAATTTATAATAAAGTCTAGAAACAACTTAAGAGTGAGCAGTTAAGTAAATTATGTGTGTCAATTTGATGGACTATCGTACAGTCACTAAAAATTATAATTATGCAGACTGTGTGGCAACAGAAAATGCTTATGATATAATGTTAAGCATGCAAAGTGGAATAGCAAATTGCATGTAAACTTGATTAGAACTCTAAAAATTATGTTTACATGTGGGCACAGACTAGCAGGAAGCAAGAAGAATGAAAACATGATTAGTTTGGTTGGTGCAATTGTGGAGTTTTGGTTTGAATTTACGTTATATTTTTGATGTTGTTTGCACATTTTCAAAAGGATGCTGTTCAGTTCTTTTGGGGACCACTTTCAAGATTGTAAGTCCCAGGAAGGCACATAAACAGCAACAAGGACTGCAATTCCTGATTATACTTTGCTGCTGTATCTCTCCTGGGTGCCTGCTTCTGCAGGTGGGAATACTTCAGATCCAACCTGAGCCTGGCTGTTTGCACAATTGTTCCCAAATAGAAGGTTGCTACAGAAACTCAACCACTGGATGAATATTTATGCAGATATATGATCATATCCAGAGCCATTTACCGCATTTTTTTTTCTTTTTTTTCATTCAAGAGCAACTCTAGCCAGACTGGGTAACTGTACCTGGACTGTTGTAGAGAGAACTGCTGGTTGGGGTACAAGTTTGACCTTGATGATCTTGGAAACCTGCTTGTGATGCATGTGATCTTTATACACACATGGTTAAGGCTCTTAGTTGCTCATAGCCCTTTTCCTGCTCCAGTCAGATGCAAACATCATTTAGGTGCAGCACACTGGAATAGATAGGCCAGGCTGTATTGTCAGGTAGCCCTGGGGTTAAATTCCAGCTTTTTCACTGATCAGCTTTGTGACTGCAGATGAGTATTTATTATCTCTCTGGACCGTAGGGTAGTCACCTGTAAAATTGGGACATCAAAACCTATCTCTGAAGGGTTACTGAGGGCACAGAAATGGGCAGGCTCATAGTAGGTGCTGAATTAAATGGGTTCAGATATGCAGGAAACTAGAGACACACAATAGCCAAAGCAAGATGATGGGTTTTAACACAGGCAAGCACAAGAAAAGTATCTTTACTAGGGATTTAAAGGAGCATATCAAGTATGAGAAATAGAAGACAGCTGATAACATATGTGGCAACATAAAGCAAAGCTGGAAGTTATTGCCAATTCACAGATGGCAAAAAATACGATTTCTCCTGGAAACAGCTGTAACAAAAACAAATCTGAGCAATCAAGAGTCTCCTAACTTTTTGGGCCTCCCCAGTGGCGCAGCGGTTGAGCGCTGGGTTGCGAAGCTGCCCGCAGCCTCTGCAGCACTGGTTCAATTCCCGGCTGCTCCCCAGCCTCTGGAGGAGGATCCCACATGGTGCGCAGACCTCTCCTGCCACCCGCTGCTCCCCTCAGCAGTGTATTTCGGTCCTTCTGCCTGCTCTGCTCCCCGCTCTGGCTCTGGTGAATTCTCTCACCCTCCCGTGCTTCTGACTGTACCCAGTGCGTGTTTAAATAAATAAAATCTTTTAAAAAAAAAGTCTCCTAACTTTTTATTTAACTTCAAAACTCAAATGCATAATCTGAGAATCACCATAGGCACCTGCTTTACCTTCTCTAAAGTAAAGAAGTCCTCTATAGCAACTAAGCCACAATTCAAATTCCCTAAGAAAGTGGCTTCTCAGATTTATACTACATATAGCATATGAACTATCTCCTGTTTTAAATACCCATCAATTCTCTTGGGACCAAGATTTCCATTGACATTGAGATTTGGTGTTAATTCAAAGACTATCTTTTTAGTTACAAAATATTCAATAAACTAAAACAAAACCTTTAGACTTTTGCAATCCAGTATTAAATTTTGCTTTTTTCATCTCTGCCTTCATTTTATTTAGGAAAGTAAAACTGTTGAAATGGAAAGGACTACTTATCATTTTGTATAAAATTTGAAAAGCAATAAGTCTTTTTGATTCCTCAAATGTATACTCTTAACACATATGAAACTTCTAATCTTTCGGAATGTGGAAACTAAACTAATGAACATATTGCATGAAAAAGATTAAGTACAGTGTATGGTATTTTCAGAGTCAACACAAAACTCACCGGATATTTATGGCATCTGGTGATTGGTTTCATGAAACCCACTGAGCCAGGTTTTGTGCTGAAGCCAGATCTGTGAAAGGAGTTGGAGAGAGGCACAATTCACAGCATTTGGGGATTTGTGTGAAACAACTTACAGATTTTCTGATAAACTTGTCTTTCAGTTCAGATGAATGAAGCTCTATTGTTTGGGCATAAGGAACTTTAATAAAAATAGTTGTCACCAAAGCTCTTTCTCATTTGGTTCAAGTGTGTAGAAATGACAGTCTTTAAATTTTGCTTGAAAAATGAAATTATATTAGACACCAAAATCAATGCCAAAATAAAGTTAACTTGAAATGACAAAAAAACAAAACAAAAAACCAGGGAATGTGACGGAATGCCAACTTAAGACTTAACTTTTGGGCTTTGTTAGTAGATGTACTCTTGTCTCCCATACTGGATCTTGATTTAGGGTACTCTGAGGGTACTTAGGACAGCTCGCCATTTTGTAGATGGTGACTAGTCACTTTTTTTTCTTTTTCTTTTTCTTTTTTTTTTTCAAGATTTATTTATTTATGCATACAAGAGCTGGGGTACAGGCCAGAGATGCAGGAGGTGAGAGTATTCACCATAGACAGAATGAGGAGCAGAACAGGCAGATCTATTGAAATACACTGCTGAGGGGAGCAGTTGGCATGACAGGAAAGGTCTGCTGCACCATCTTGGCTGGACAGAACTCAGGCCATAGTGGCTGGTGATAGCTTGATAGTGCTGAGACTTAACCCCTTGCCCCACCAGGGAGGCCCCCCCAATGTCACTCACACTATTTTACCTTTGTGCTTTCAATTCAGTATGTTGGCCTGGTTCAGAGCTTAGTGACAGCATGCCTTACAAGATATATTTAGGTCTTTGGTCTTCTAAAGCCATGACCTTTCTTGGTTGGATATAAAATGCCAACTACTGGTTATCTACATACATCTTAAGATGTCTACATTTTTGATGGCATCTTCTATATGTGAATTGATTTAAATTAACCTTTGGGTATAATGTTCTAATACCCCATTTAGAAAAGACTTGCAAACTATCTGGTTCAACAGTTGCTGGTCAAGGATGAAGAGGATTCATTTCTCCATCATCTGCAAGAGATTGGTTTAGTAGACAGTGCAGTGGATTTGTAGTCAGTAGATCTGTATTCCAATTCAAATGGGAAGAGGGTGAGGTTTGGGATGTGGGATAGGTTTTGTAACTTACAACTGTGAAAACCTCATCCCTCAGAGTCTCAGTTTACTTCTGAGAGATGAGCCTACTAGTCTTAATATTCTCATAAGACTGTGAGGAAGAGTTCATGGATTATAATGAATTTGAAAGTGCTTGTATCTTGTAAAATACTATACTAGATTAGCCATTATTCTTACTAATTATATGAACTCTGACATAGCTCTTGACTTTCCTGGGCCTTAATTTTCTTCTTTTTTGAAAAACGAAGAAAATCATGGCAGACATGTTCATCCTACAAAGCTATCTTGACATAATAAAATGAGGTGAAAAAATTGGTAAATTGCAAAGTACTTTGTTATTTTAGCAACAGAACAAAATTTAAAAACATTCAAGTGAAATGTCACTTTGGAATAATTTAATAACTTCTATACCTGTGTTGTCATTTAGTTCAATCTGCGGGTGATTTCCAGGATTCTAGTAATCCCTTAAGTAATAAAAATAATTGTAATTTGGTGGTTTAAGAAAATATTATTCTCGGGCCTCCCCTGGTGGCGGAGCAGTTGACTGCTGGGTTGCTAGGCTGCCCACGGCCTCTGCAGCGCTGGTTTGATCCCCAGCCACCTGCGAGGGTCCCACCAAAAAAAAAAAAAAAAAAAGAAAATATTATTCTCATGTTACCACAGTGTTATTTTCAGCCACTTTACAGGACAGGACACTCTTGAAAGTTGGTCCATCATTATACCGCCTTTTCTCCTGGTATTTGATGTTTCCCTTGTTTTCTGATCTCTCTGCAACATACAGCTGGTACTTAGTGGCTTGGAGCCAGCCCTGATGCCCTCATTGTTCTTTTCACCTTTGAAACTCAAAAGAGATGGTCTCTGCTAGAAGTTGGGCATTGGTTATGCAGACTCTTGGTGGAGCGTGAGGTAGCCTCAGAGACATTATGGAAACACACACATTCAGAAACCCAAATGGACAGATAGAGCTTAAGAAATCACCTAAATGTGTGTCCTTGAAGGTAGTCCTTTTCTTGCTGTGTAGCAACATTGTAACCTTTGAGGCATTTTATGGGCTTTTTAAATGCTTTTTAGTGCCAATGTAGGATAATAGTCACATAATAGCCAACATGTCTTGAATGTTTCTGTCATTACCTTTTTTTGGAGAGGGTGCCTCAGTCCACTTTTTAGAGAGAAGCCCAAAGTGACACTATTGACACTATCTGTGTAGTTTCAAATAAAACATTTCTTGGTGAAGGTAGTCTTTTCTCTATCCTAAGATCTTTGAATATTGGCTCCCAAGCTGGCTTCTGCATTTCACAGAGGATGCAAAGAACAAGTATTTGTACTTTTCTACATCGCTGAAAAGTCCTTAGCAGATCCTTACCTAATCAAACAGGGACAAAGAGAAGACTTTCCTTTTCTAGAGGGTTTTGATTTCTAAGAAATGACTGCAAGGTTAAAGGGCCATATGATTTGGTGTGACAGACCCAAGGACTGATCTATTTTTTACATTTCTCTGTGCAAAGTTTCCAAGAATAAAGCAGAAAATTGCCAATTTAGTTGAAAATACGAAGTGACATAAAGGACTAAGTCTTTCTAAAAAGTAAAAAACAACCAAAGAGCAGCAAATAATAAAACATGTTAGCAGCCACCCAAGAAATAAGAGCAAGGGACGCACAGATAAAGATCTCTTTTTGTGTATGTGAGAGTGTGTGTGTACGTACAGTTGGCATTAATAGACAAGAAATAGCATAGCATAACAAGAGGATAGACAGTCTTGGGTTGAATCTTGCCTATAAAATTATGTAACATTTTATAGTGTTAGTTTTTTTAATCTGCTTTAAAGGGATTAAATGAGATATAATGTATATTTAACACAGTAAATGCTGGCACAGAGCAAGCCCTCAGTAAGTAGTAGCTATTTATCATTCCATGTATTTCTTGCAAAAGCAGGTAAGATAAGATGAATAATAACCCAGTGTTTTTTGACAGTGGGTTTTCTGACTCCTACCCTCATAAAAGGGAAGTGTGCATCCTTCAGTTTAAAGAATTTTTCTTGTACTATTTTTGAGGGGTGGCATCAATATCTTTATGTTTTTACTTTTTGCAATATCTTTTGAATGACCATTCATCTTTTCTTATTTTCCATTAAAATATAATTCACAATTTTTTCATCTACTTTTATCCTGATACAATATTTCTTGTTCTCAGATGGTTCTTAAAAAGCATTTTCCCCATATGATCCAGCAGTTTCCCTCCTAGGTATCTACTCATAGAGTACAAAAGTAGTAATTTGAAAGGAAACTTGCACCTCTATGTTTCCTGTTGCACGATTTACAATAACAAGGCTATGGAAACAAGCTAAGTGCCCCCAAAACAGATGACTAGATCAACAAGACATGATATATATGCACAATGGAATATTACTTAGTGATCAAAAAAGATAAACTCATGTCATTTGCAATGTGGATGGAACTGGAGGGGATTATGTTAAGTGAAATAAACCAGAAGGAGAAAGAAAAGTACTGGATGGTGCTACTTACACATGGAATATAGAGAAACCAAACAGAGGGGCAGACAAAAACAAACCTTAAAACAGAGTTTTGAAAGCTGACCATAGACCTGTGGCATCTAGAGAGGGTGGGAGAGGGGTTCAAATAAGGTGGAAAGAGAGCGCATGGACTATGGGGGTACTGCGGACACCTGGGTAGTGGGCGTGCCTCAGAGACTACACCTGAGCGGGGGGACATCCTGTACTTCCAAATACCAACAACAATGCTACTACAATAAAATGGTACTACAATAAAAATTTTATTTAAAAAATAGCATTTTTCATTGATGTAATGCCTTCTCATATCAGTAAAGACATTAAAGTTTTTTTAAAAGATTATTTATGCATACAAGAACTGGGGTACAGGCCAGAGATGCGGGGGGTGAGAGGATTCACCAGACAGAGTGGGGAACATAACAGGCAGATTGACCGAAGTACACTGTTGAGGGGAGCAGCGGACAAGATAGAGGAGGTCTACTTCGCCATGTGGGTTGCTCCCTGGCCAGCCAGGGATCGAACTCATGCTGCAGAGGCTGCGGATTGCTTCATAGTGTAGTGTTTAACCCCTTGCGCCACCAGGGAGGTCCCCATTAATTATTTAGAATAGTTTTCTTCCATTCTCTGCATTGCCTTTGTTTCTCCCAGTTTCCTTTGGTCTGGCTATTGGTTTGGTCTCTTCCTATAGTGGACTCTTGTCTGGAATCCTTGACTTTCACTGATATTTAAGTGAGGGCCCCTGAGAAGCTAAATGGAAAACTTGGTGCTGCCGATGAATGGGGACTAGTCTTTTTGTTGGGGACACCCACATGTTTTTAATCTGTGGGTATTTCCCTTGGGCCTATCAGTTTTTACAAAGGGAAATCCTTTTGTGTACTCTAAAAGATTTAAATTTAGTTCTAGCATTTGGGCAGCAAGAAGGGAAGGGGCCAGGATGTTCTTTGCATTCAGCCTGCAATATTTTAATGTTCCTTTTTTCCTAGATGCACTGTCTTGCCCTCCTGCGCCTATGGCCTAGACTCTACCACCTGGCTCGCTGATCCTCTCCAGAGAGTGAACCTCCTCTTTTGTCTAGTGGGGTGAGTGTTTTTGTCTGGCTGTTTGGATGGAGCACACCTCTGGGGAACAAACTGCTTCTTTGGCAGAGTTTCAGTCTCCCTCTTTTCAGTTCAACTTTGTACCTCTGCTTTCAGAGGTACATAATAAGATCGTGCATGCCTGAACTTTTCTGGGGTCCTGGGGTACAAATCTGCTTGCCTCTGGTTGCATCCCCCAGAAGGCACTTAGATTCAGCTTCCTTTGTTGACGTGCCCATATAGTTTCCATGTGACAAAATGTTATTGATGTTTCTCACCTGCTGTTGGCTCTCCTCCTGGGTTTTTTTTTTCTTGCATATTTTTAGCTCTTTAATTCTTTTGCAGGCATTTTATCAGATTTTAGGAGGAAGTGAAGAAAAACACCTGTGTTTATTTAAAAAGAAGCCCACTCATAGAATTTTAACAACACAAGGCACTCAGGCCTCATCCCTAACAACCCTCATTCAGGGATCTGGGCTGGGAGCTGGGCACCCCTACATTTGAAGGGCTCCCAGTAGGGTGACAGGTCAGCTGACTTCATGGTCTGACTGCTACAGGAGCGTGGACTTTTTTCACGCATAGTTGACTTTGCTTCTTCTTGCTGGAAGCACAGCAGTGGGAAACATACGTGTGAAAAACATTTGTTGGCAGCTTTCTGTGTCCCTGAAACTGTGTTAAAGATTCTTTTGGTTGCACATAATCAAATCAAACAGCTTTGGCAGTGAAGTTTTGGCTGATAATAGTGGTGGAAAATAGGTATAAGATAAAAGAGAAGCTGTTACATCAATAAATAGGGACTCAAGCACCATATGAACTTGTCCGCTTCTCTACCACCCCACAGTCCCACAACTTGGGTGATGTCCATTCCTTTTCATCAACTCCAAATGTAGCGTCTAATGATCCTGCAGCTTATTTGCAATATGAACATTTAATTTTTCACAGCTTACCCAAGTCCCTAAAGCTCTAGTCTCATTGGAATGAGTCCCCAGACACAGCAGGTAATCATTTAACAAACAGCTTAACTGATTCTTACCCAAGATTGCAGTCAGAATGAAGGGAACCAACTGCCTTTTGCTCTTTGGTGTATCTGTTGTTGCACAGCAAATCACCCTACACCAGTGGTAGCAATCATTTATCATCTCATGATTCTGGGGATGACTGGGCTCATCTAGGCAGTCCTCACACATGGTCTCAGAGTACCTGTGGGGTTGGAGTCTTCTCAAAGTCTTCTTCATCCCGTGAGGGGCACCTGGGCTGAAGATCCCAGTGGCTGGGGCCAGAACTGCTTGGGATTCACAGGCACCTCCCTCTCCTCTTAGTCTCTCTCCAAAGCCTTGTGGATCTGAACTTTCATGGCAACTGAAGGCTCCCCGGGTGGGTGTCCCAACAGAAATTGCAGAAGCTCCTTGACTCTTTCTGTCCTAACTTCAGAAGCCATAAGGTGTCATTTCTACCACATTCCATTCATCAAGGCAGTCACTAAGCCCTCCCCAGGACAGGGAATAAAAACCCATCTCTTGGCCGGTCAAAGAATTTACAGACTTTCATTAAAACTACCTGACTTTAACTCAACCAGTTCCACATTTTATAATCTGTCACTTTAAACATACCACGTCTGGCCAATGTAGGATTCTTTTGGTTGCATAAACACAATTCAAGTCAGCACATGGTCAAACCACAGAAAGGCAGGGTGACTGGGGCCAGAGACTTCAACTTCTGCACGTCCTGTCTCTTCTGAAGAGTCCCATAACTTGCTCTGGACCCGTGTTCATCCTGGGACCAATGACTAGAGTTATTGGCTGTATCTGTGCTTGGTACACTTGGAAAGGGTGAGTGCCCCTTCGTCAGTCATTATGGTCAAGGTCATGTTAAAAGGTAGCAATTCCCATAAGGATGCCATGGTGAGAGTGTTGGGGTGGGGGGGGTGTTTCCCTAAAAGAGGAGGGAAAGGCTGAAGGGCTGACCAGGCAGTAAAATTCCACTCACCTTTTATATATATTATCTCATTTAATTCTAGCAAAGATAGCATGAGGTAGACACTAATGCTGCTCCCTTTTAACAAAAAAAAAAAAAATCAGGTTTAGAGGTATTCAATGTCATATCTAAGATTACTCAGCAAAGTGTGACTGAGCAAGTTCTTGAGCCTGATTCTGTCTGAATGCAGTAGTGCTTAGGACGCTGACCTCTCTCCTTAGGGCCCCGCCTACATTCTTCATTGTAGTCAACAAGGGTGAGAGACTACAGCAACTAAGAGGGGATAAGGAGCATCTCAAAATGACAGGATCTCTAGCCTCCAGCTCTTGTATTTCTTTTTTATCTCCTACCAACTCCACCCTGTTTCTACCTAAGCAGCTGCCATGGTGACCAGTCCTCCAAGTGGCTGGGGAGTAGCCTGGTCTCTGTTGGTTACGGTTAGTCCATCTGTCTGCATCCTTACATCCCTTCATTCAGCTGAAGTGAGATTGGACTTTTGCCAAAGTAATCTTATTAGGAAATGCATGGAGAAACAAATCCAAAGCTAACAACACTTCAGGGTTGAGGAGATGAATATGATCAGAGTGCTGATTCCTTATCTTAGTTTCACTAACATTCACCAACACAATTGGTTTAGCTGCTACTGCTTTCTAAACCCCCAAACCTCTTGTCCTGGTTCCTCTGCCCCAGCACTGCCTGGCAGGATTTCCTAAAGGCACTTTCACCAACTCATTCTTAAAACTGGTGCCACCTTGGGATAGTTTTGTCTCGTCTATCTTGAAGGCCAAGTCTCACCAGTGGCCACATGATCTCCAGGGAGAGTACCATCTCCTCTTGCTAATGGCCCTCTTTTACCTGAAGACTGGCTAGTTTCCTTACCTTTCATGGTCCAGGTTCATGTAGGGTCTCCTTGGAAGATCCTGAATTTCTTCCATTTAGTTCATTTGCAGACCCGAGATCAGTGATGCAGCCACAACTTGATAAAGATCAAAGTCTCTTTCATGTGTGTTTCTCTTATTTTCCCACGGGCCCCAGGGGCTTCTGGGATGTGATCTGGCAGAATTCTGATCACTGTAAATTTTCACCCTCAAAATGCCTCCTGTGTATGGTATCTGTGTATGTATCTGCTTTCTAACTACCTGTATGTAGTTAGAGAAGGGGGAACAACAAGAGATTTCTCTCTCTGAACCTTTGAAGACCTCACTATTATATGAGATACTTCTGTTTGCACAAGTAGGAAGCAGAAGGACCTGAGGCAGGTGTTGTTTCCAAGCTTGGAGTTCTGGGTCTGGGGAGGAAGTATTTTTTGGCAAATAGCTAAAAGCAAGATAAAGTAAAATTACACAGTTTGACAGCATAATTTTAATAAGTTTTTTTTTTTTCTGGTGCAGAGATTCATCAAATCGGGGCTTGAAGCAACAGAGAGATGATAAGGAAGGAAACAAGTGTTGAGACATAAGTAGTCACTGTGGTGGGCGCCCTGACTATTATTTGGTTGTGAGAGTCGTTCTCACTGTTGATATTCCCAAATGCTTTACCAACTTAAATTAAAAAATGATTATTTAATGTATGCAGTGCTTCTCGCTACTCTTGGTGGAGGTGGAGCAGGTTTGGATTTACATCTATGCAAATCCCTGCTCTTCCCTCCCTCTTACCTCTTCCCTGCTTCTCTCCCCTGGAGTTGGGGTCATTTCTCAAGCTGTGACTAAACCATAGAGAGCTCAGTTTTTCTGGGGTGCTTCAGAAGATGGGAGCTGCTAGGATGCTGGTAGAGGGATGGGGTAACTGGTGTTGAGATTTTCACGGAAAGTTTGAACTTTCTAGAAATCTTGCAATTTGTTCAGTTATCGAATCATTCTTTCATTCATTTACTGTGCATCTGCTACTTGCTCTGTGTTGGGAACTGCAATGTCCTGCTTCCTGTCCTTTCAAGCCCATACTCTGCCCCCCTGCTTGAAATCTGGGCTTGCCCTGGGGGCAGCTCTGAAGCAGGTTTGTCTCTGAGTGCAACACAGCCCTTCTGGAACCTTGGACAACTCATGAATGCAGTGATGCAGTTCAGTGATACTACTGAGGTGTACCGCTTAGGGAGGTGTTGGGGGTAGAAGGCTGATGCTGTCTCAGGCGCTGCGCTCCATAGGTGACTAACTGTGGTCATGCTCGTCTTTGACAATCCCCTGCAGCACAACCCTGTGAGCTTGATGTCTCTGGGTTTATGGCAACCTACTTTAAGTGAGGATAAAATCCGACTGAATTCTTAGCACCAATGACAGATGGCCTGCAAATTTTGACTACCTTAAGTAACAGCAAATAAGAATGATACACACTTGTGTGAAGGATTTTATACTTACAGTTGTCAAATCCTGTCAGCTTTCTATCTCTGCAGTGTCTCTCTCATCCATCAACTCCCTGCTTCCATCTCTATCGTCCTCGTTCAATCCCTTATTATCTTTTGCCCAAGATGATTGCATCTGCTTTCTTACTAGTTTCTCTGCCCCCATTCTTTCTGCCTTTGAAATTACCCTACATAATGCTGCTGGATTAATCTTCTTAAAGCATGCCTCAGATCACGTCATTCTTTGACACAGAAACATTTTGTGACTTCTTCCCATTGTCTATTAAATTAAGAGAACACTCTTGAGCTCATGCAAGGCAGCCTTACAGAATGGCATGCCTCCTCTCCTTGAGTTTTCTCCTGACATTCACACACCTGACACTTCAGCCAGTTGGGTGCACTCTGTTCTGCAAGCTAGCCTAGTACTTCATTGCTTTTCTGCTTTTGCTTCCCTTAGCCCTCTGGCTGAAATACTTCTTTTAGTGATCTTCACCTGCTGGAAGCTCAGCTATCTTTTAGGACCCCAGGAAATTGGTTCATCTTTCACAAAGCATTTCCTGTTCTCACAGTGGGATGTCATTGTTCCCATCCTGAGCCATCAAGGCCAGTCTTTTGTCCCTCTGTTATGACAGTTCTTATAATTAGTTGTGAGTGCCCTCTCTGGACAGCAAGTTCACGAACGCAGTGACTTGCATCAGACATGCAAGAGAGCCTGCTAATTCTGCTGAATGAGGATCTCATTCCTCTGTGCCTGCCTGATATGTGATGCATATCAGAGGCACCTTACTGCTTTGTGGAAAAATAAAATTGAGACCACTTAGATATTCTAGCAGTGAGATTATAAAGGAATAGAAGTTTATGCATTGCATATATGTTCATTGATTATTACAGTGTGCCATGCAGGAGCAGAAATCCAACTGAAACCAGTTGAGTAAAAAAGGAAATTGTTGGGGGCCTCCTCATGGTGCAAGGGGTTAAGCACAGCACTATGAATCTGTCCACAGCCTCTGCAGTACGAGTTCGATCCTGGCCAGCCAGGGAGCTGCCCACACGGCATAGTAGACTGCTCCTGTTTTGCCCACTGCTCCCCTTGGCAGTGTATTTCAGTAGATCTGCCCATTCTGTTCCCAACTCTGTCTCTGGTGAATCCTTTCACCCCCTGCACCTCTGGCCTCTGCCCTGGTTCTTGTGTGCATAGATAGATAAATCTTTTTTTTTTTTTTTAGAAAGGACACTTGGAAGGACACTTGTTTGCAGAATAAAAGAGGAAGATAAAGGAACTGGGGTTAGTTTCAGGGACCCTGGACTGGAACCAACAAGTCTGTGTGTTGGCTAGACCTTCTTTGTATCTCATCATGCTTCTCTCTGGAAGTGAATGTTATCAGAACGGGAGGATGAGTTGTGAGAAGGATGAAGGAATGTGGGGAGGACTCACCTTGGTCATTATATTATCAAAAAAGTGGATTACGTGGATGACAAATAGCAGTCCTGTTACTTTCGACTCAAAATGTAAGATTGACGGAACACCTTCCAGACTCCCTAAATTGTGTTCTGCCTCCTGCAGATGGTAGAGGAAGTGGACCCACATGCGAAGCCTGTCCCTTCCTTTTTCAAATAGAGAGGAGAGTAGGAGCTTTCCCCAGAAGGAAAAAGTAGCGTAGAGTTCAGGCTGGGACTGCAGATGGTAGCTGTGATGGGGGAAATAGGGAGCAAGGTGGGTGAAAGGCCATGCTGGAGGGAATGCTAGTCCTTGAAAAATTCTGGCTGCAGCCATAGAGCCTTGGAAGCCAAGCCTTTTAATTAACAGGAGTTGATAAAAATGTCTCAGTTGCTAGAGCAATTAGATGACTTGAAAGGGTTTAAAAGAATAACTAAAGAAGCAGGTAATGAGAGATACATGAGTCTGTGAGGCTATGACTGATGATATGAAATATCTGCCTACCAGAGGTAACCTGAATATTTAACATTGTGAATCTATAAATATTTAACTACATTCAAATATTTAGCTACTGAAATTGCCTCTCTAAAAAAAGAGATTTTCTGAATACAGGGCTATTTTTCTCAAGGCACAATGTAGTCGAAGCAATTCATTTAAAAAATCGTTTCTGACAACTTCCCATCGATTACAGAACACGGCTCATCGTGTGCTAGGAGCCCTTCTGATCCACTGATGTGATGGAGGGTGGTGACAGGCTTATCTGACTACCTTTCACCACACACACGATGTCAGCAAACCTCTCCTGGTATCTGTTTCCTGTGCTCCCTGGGGGAGACTTGCAAGAGTCCTCTCTAGGGCAAACTGTGCCCCAATATAGAAAATGTATGCTCTTAGGTATTTTAACAACAACAAAATAATAGCTGAAAGAGAGATGGTGCTTGTGAAGGAGGAGGTGGAAAAGAAAATCTCTAGGACATTTGGCCTAGACATAGACACATTCTTAGGAGGATTAATTTTAGGACAGAATTTGCATGGAAATGGAGGACATGGAGCTTAATTTCCTCAGAACCATCTATGCCCACATATTCTTTGGAAAGCCTTTGTATACCCCACGGCTCAGGTTCCCCGGTTTAAAGATTGCTGATCTCCATACACACTTTGTTTCCCAAGTTCTCTGCATCTAAGGATTGTGTATTCTCTTTCACCACATCTCCATTCAAATTTAAGGAAAGACCCATTACATAGCTTCCAAGCAAAAGGAATCTATATTGTCCCGACCCGCGGGATTCGGAGGCACAAAAAGAGAAGGGCTGAGGATCGAAATGAGGGGCTTGACAACTTGACGCTAGCATTTGCTTCTTTATTTTTCCTTTTCCTTCTCTTTTACTTTTCCCTGTCTTTCTTACTTCCCTGGCCTCCTCTCTCGTGGTTCTCCTCTTAAATCTCTTTTCTTCTTCCCCTCTCTCTCCCGCATTCTCCTCTTATACCCTTGTAGCTCCTCCCCCCGTACCTCCCAGTCTCATGTGCTTTACAGGAAAAACCTGTGGTTCTCCGAAGGCGAAACGGTAAAGCGAACACATGGCACGTATATGCAACACGGCACATACTCCGGACGGCTCCGGACAATCTATGTTTATAACTATCTGTCTATCTATCTGTTTATCTATCTATCATCTATCTATCGTAGAAGAGGATCTTCATTATAGGAATTGGCTCATGGGATTACAGCAACAAAGAAATCCTGCAATCTGCAGTCTGCAAGCTGGAGAACTAGGGAAGCCAGTGGTGTATAATCCAAGTTCAAAGGCCTGAGAATCCTGGCCTGATTCAGAAGGACCAATGAACCAGGAGTGCTAATATTCAATGTCTGAGGGCAGGAGAAGGTCTTAACTCAAGACCTTAACTCAAGAAGTGAGAGTTAATTCATCCTTCTTCTGCCTCTTTGTTCAATTCAAATCCTTATCAGCTTGCATGATGCCCACCTGCATTGACAAAGGTACTCTTCTTGAACTCTCAGTCTACCAAATCATTTGCTAATATCTTTCAGAGATATCCATACAGACACACCCAGAAATAATGTTTTACCAGCTCTCTGAGCATTATGTAGCTCAGTCAAGTTGACACATGAAATTAACCATCATACCTCTATTACCTGCACTCTGTTCCCGTCATGGCCTCCTTGATTTCCAAGCTGCTCTTCTCCACCTTAAACACTTCTGGCTTTATTACTTGATGAATGGCTTCTCATATGGACTTTGTTTCTATCTGTCATCTTAGGGACGTTCAGGGCATTAATGGCCTTTGAAGACACACAGCAGACTCATGCATGCCAGTATGGTTGCAAATGGGCATTTCTCATAACATCAGTGGTAATATTAACAGCCATAGCTCTTGAGTTCCAGCTGGGCTCCAAGCCCCTCTGATCCTCATCTTGAATCTTATAACAGCCCTGTAGTGTTATCTCTATTTTACATGTGAGACCTCTGATTGCTGAAGCCTGTGTTCATCCCTTTATTACATGTTAAGAGCTGTTGAATTGTTGTCATAGAAAAGGAGAGGGGTTGGAGATGGCCTGTGTAGGGTAAAGAAAATATCAGGCTTTTCTGCCCTTCCGCCATCAGGATAGATGATGGATCCTTGTCCTGAATGCATGCCTGATGGCGGGCACCTGGAATAGGGTGTGGGCATAGGTAGATGGGATTCAGCTGAGCTAAGACTGTGCTTTTAAGGGCGGCGTCACGGGGGGACGCCAGCAGCACCAGCACCAGCAGCAGCAGCAGCCGCCGCAGCCGAAGCCCAGAAGCAGCAGAACGAACGCTAGAGAGCCCAGATAGAGTGAGGACTTGCTGGGGGCTGGGAGGCCTGCCAGCCTCCCAGTCCCCCAGCCAGCACCCCTGCCTGCCATATGCCTGGTGAACCCCAAATAAAAGACCTGCAAAACCACTGAGGACTCTGACTCTCCTTTACCCGGTCTGCATGGGATCAGAAAACCTGCCCTGTATCCAGTCCTGCCTTTACAATTGGCGTAAGTCAGCAGGATCCATGTAGATGGGTATTGGAGCCCTCCGAAGACCTGGAGGGACTAAGGAGAACAGACTTTGCCTGTGACGACGCTGGAGGCACCATGGCGGTATAGAAGATGGATACGTCCACGAGCTATAGGATGAGACCTGGCGTGAAGGAGACGCCCGAAAGGACCAGCCAACGACACCGGAAAGGACCAGCCAACGACACCGGATAGGACCAGCCAACGACACTGGAAAGGACCAGCCAATGACCCCTGAGGCAGCAGGCCATTGCTGAAGCAGGGAGAGGCCAATGGACTGATAGACTGATGAACTGATGATTTTGGACTGACAATCCCGCCAGAAGGCGGAGGACCTTAGCAGGTTATGTTTATTTTTTGAGAATCTGGGGGTGGCCAGTGGGCCTAGATGGCCAAAAGCAGCCTGTGTATGCCCAGTGGCCAGGTGGAGGAGAAAAGCCAACTAAGGTGGCAAAAGCTGGTACTGATGCTAAGTTGAGAAGCCCTAAAGCGGCTGTTAAGCAGCCTGGGTATGCTGAAGCCCTGTGAGTCTCGTAAAATCACCTATGGGTGATGCCCTGCTCATTCTTGAGTGAGGGTGAGGAGCTGAGGAGCCCGTCCTTGGGGGACGGGTGGGGAATGTGGCTTGGGGTGGAGCCCAAGCCAAATGCAAAGTTTGGATCCCCAACCCATGTGCTTGTGCAGTGGGTTGGCTTGAGAGCAGGGGTCTGTGAGTCGCATGGGTGGCTGTGAAGGCCGAATGTTGGAGCGACTGCAGACAGAAACCCTGAGGGTTGGCGATTACCCCCAACAGAATAAAATTGCCAATCCCAGAGCTAGTGCATCCTGGGGGTGGATGCTGTGTGTGCCTTGTAGCCGAGACTACAGCTAGAGAAGGCCAGGAAGCCTGACGGCTCCTGGTGTGTTATAGCAGATGCCGTGTGTGATTTCCCCTCCCTCGTATGAGCAGTGCCTTCGGCAGCAGATTTGGTGGCTCATCTGCTGGTACCAATAATTGTCTTTTGCACTTGGTTGGTGCCCTGCCTGGACTTATTTGTGTTCTGTTGTATTTTGTTATGTTGTATTTTGTTATTTGATGTATTTGCTTTTGTGGGCCATGGCTGCATTGTTTGTTTGCTTAGAAAATTGTGTATATATGTATAGACTGTATGGCAGAAAACCCTGAGGGGGTGGACTGTAGGGTAAAGAAAATGTCAGGCTTTTCTGCCCTTCCACCATCAGGATAGATGATGGATCCTTGTCCTGAATGCATGCCTGATGGCGGGCACCTGGAATAGGGTGTGGGCATAGGTAGATGGGATTCAGCTGAGCTAAGACTGTGCTTTTAAGGGCGGCGTCACGGGGGGACGCCAGCAGCACCAGCACCAGCAGCAGCAGCAGCCGCCGCAGCCGAAGCCCAGAAGCAGCAGAACGAACGCTAGAGAGCCCAGATAGAGTGAAGACTTGCTGGGGGCTGGGAGGCCTGCCAGCCTCCCAGTCCCCCAGCCAGCACCCCTGCCTGCCATATGCCTGGTGAACCCAAATAAAAGACCTGCAAAACCACTGAGGACTCTGACTCTCCTTTACCCGGTCTGCATGGGATCAGAAAACCTGCCCTGTATCCAGTCCTGCCTTTACAGCCTGCCACAGAATATCAATAATCACATGAACTCACTATCCTGGAGCTCTCAGATGCAGTCTTCTGAAGCTTTGTAGGTGTAACCTCTGTGTCATTCTCATGGCAACACTATAGAGCATGATGCTATCATCAGCCCCATTTACCAGCGGAGGCACAGAGGAGGTAATGGCTTGTTGTGAATGTTGGAGCTGGACGCAAACCCTGGATATCAGGTCCAGGTGGTTAGCTAAGGGCCAGTGTTTGGGGGGCAGGGGCTCAGGATTAGGTAGAGGGAATGGGGACGTTCCCCCTCCTCACAAGCTGACAGCCAGCACAGATTCTGCATCACTTTGGGCTGCAGTCACACCCACTACCTTCAGCTTGGTCACAGCTCAGTCACTAATAACCGTGATGGGTATGAGTTTGAGGAAAGAAGGCAGGGATGGGAAGTGAGATGCAATGAAAACCTGGTGCTTCCCAGTTCTTTCAGATACAGCTATCCCCAAACTATGTTTTTTGGCCTCTTTTGCCACTGCCCTAAATTGTAGGTTACAGGAGTCAGCACGCCATGGACCCTTTATGGGTCTGTGTTCTTTCTCATGCCTAACTGTAGGGTAAGGAAAAATGTCAGGCTTTTCTGCCCTCCCGCCATCAGGATAGATGATGGATCCTTGCGGTTCTGAATGCATGCCTGATGGCGGGCACCTGGAGTAGGGTGTGGGCATAGGTAGGATGGGATTCACCTGGGCAAAGACTGGGCTTTTAAGGGCGGCGTCACGGGGATGCCAGCAGAAGCCAAGAGAGAAGCAGAGAAGGCTGGAGAGCCCAGAGTGAAGACCTGCTGGGGCCTGGGAGGCCTGCCAACCTACCGGCCCCCCAACACCCCTGCCTGCCGTGTACCTTGTAATCCCAATAAAAACCTGCAAAACCACTGAGGACTCTGACTCCTCCTTTACCCGGTGCAGGGTAAAGAAAATGTCAGGCTTTTCTGCCCTTCCACCATCAGGATAGATGATGGATCCTTGTCCTGAATGCATGCCTGATGGCGGGCACCTGGAATAGGGTGTGGGCATAGGTAGATGGGATTCAGCTGAGTTAAGACTGTGCTTTTAAGGGCGGCGTCACGGGGGGACGCCAGCAGCCCCAGCCAGCAGCAGCAGAACCTGAAGGAGAAGCCGACGCAGAAGCAGAGAACACCAGAGAGCCCAGATAGAGTAAAGACTTGCTGGGGGCTGGGAGGCCTGCCAGCCTCCCAGCCCCCCAGCCAGCACCCCTGCCTGCCATATGCCTGGTGAACCCCAATAAAAGACCTGCAAAACTACTGAGGACTCTGACTCCTCCTTTACCCGGTCTGCATGGGATCAGAAAACCCGCACTGTGGTCAGTCCTGTCCCTTACACCCGGTCTGCTGGATCATAGAAAACCTGCACTGTGTCCATTCCTGCCTGCACAATAACCTAAGTCTGAAAATCCTGTCTCCCCCTCTTTCCTCTTGATCTTCAAGGCCAGTTTAAAATCTATTTCCTTTAATCTGACAATGTTTGTTCCATATGAAATGTTTGCATCTTTTAATCTAGCAATTCCATAATGAAATTTTAAGTTATAAGAAGATATACAAGGATTCAAAGATCTGAGTGCAAAAATGGGCACTATAGCTCTTTTTGAAGTGTCAAGCATAAACATTTTAAATGTCCTAAATTTTAAAAAATGAGACTGATAAATCACAGAATGATGTTCAATATATGTGACTCAGTTAAAAAAAAATAGGTCACAAAACATTAAGTCGTATGAACACGTTGTCTTAGAAAAGAAATAAATGCATAAGCATAGGAAAAGTCTAGAAATACCCTAAACAGTAGTTAACACAAATTATCTTTAGAAGGTAAGATTATGGACAACTTTTTCTTTTTTTCAATACTTGTATAATATTTGACTTTTTTTTTAAGTGGGCAAAAACTCTACTTCCTTCTGGGATCTTCCCCAGTTACTTCCATCAGCCCTTTTAGCACATTGCTTGTCTCTTGTAAAGTCACTGACTTTTGTATGAAATAGAACCATATTAAATTGCTGATATCTGACCCTTTTTGGCCTCTGAAACCTGCAGTCCTATAATGTCAGTGTACAGCACAGTGCCAGGCTCCTGATTGCACTGACGTGAATTGATTTTACATTGGTGTTTGGTATCTAGAAATAGGCTGGCTTGCTGCTCACATGAACATCCTTACATTTATTCACAGTGTTAATATGATTTGCTGGATAATTTATATTCACATTTTGTAAATTAGTTCAGGTGTGTATTTAATAGGACAATTACTGATATGTTTGTGCAGGGAGAAAGAGACTGAGAATAGAACTTCAAGATGACTCCTAGAAGCAGTACAACCTCTGAAAATGAGGAAAAATAGGCAAACCTTTAATTTTTTCTGGTTCTTGATTTCTTTGTAAGACTTGTCAGCTAAAGAGAATAAGGAAGCTTGAACTAAGGCCAATGTAATTTTTCCGCCCAGGCAAGCCTTCAAACTGCCTGGCTAGGAGAGGGAATGCTGACAGCCCCAAGGATGGGTCGCCTGCTCGTCAGTATGCTTCTCTGAAGACAGCCCATTTGTCTGGCAGGGTTGGCCACGTTTCTTGGTTAAGGGTTTGTCCTTCTTTCTTTTCTTGGTTACAAACAGCTACAATATTAGACCTGAGTGTAATGTATCCCTGATCTCACCTTTTCCACAGGCTCAGAGAAGAGTCCTTTTTCTGAACACAAAATATTTCAGGTGATCAATTTGCTATTGGAGGAAAAAACTCAAATATGCAAACTTGGGCCAGTTTGCACTCCCACCAACAGTGCAGGAGAGTTCCTTTTTCTCCACAACCTCGCCAACATTTGTTGTTGCTAGTTTTTTTTTTTTTTAATATGTGCCATTCTCACTGGTGTAAGATGGTATCTCATTGTAGTTTTGATTTGCATTTCCCTGATTACAAGTGATGTTGAACATTTTTTCATATGCCTGTTGGCCATTTGCATTTCCTCTTCAGAGAAGTTTCTTTTTAGCTCTTCTGCCCATTTTTTGACTGGATTATTTTCTTTGTTGTTGTTGAGTCTCATCAACTCTTTATAGATTTTTGTGATCAGTCCTTTATCATTAGGGTTGTGTGCAAAAATGTTCTCCCAGTCGGTGGGGTTTCTCTTTGTTTTTGTTATTGTCTCTTTTGCTGTGCAGAAGCTCTTTAATTTGATGTAGTCCTAGCTGTTTATCTTTGCCTTCACTATCACTGCTTTGGGTGATGTGTCTGTAAAGATGTTTTTGATGTGCAAATCCCGTAGTGTTTCACCTATATTTCCTTCTATGTATTTTATGGTTTCAGGTCTTATGTCTAGTTCTTTAATCCATTTTGAGTTGGTTTTTGTGCGTGGTGTTAGGTAGTAGTCAAGCTTCATTCTTTTGCATGTAGCGACCCAGTATTCCCAGCACCATTTATTGAACAAACTTTCTTTGCTCCAATGCATATTCTTTGCTTCTTTGTCAAAGATTAGTTGACCATAAATCTGTGGGTTTATTTCTGGATTTTCGATTTGATTCCATTGGTCTGTGTGTCTGTTCTTGTTCCAATACCATGCAGTTTTGATGATTATGGAGAGCTGTGTGGAGATTTCTTGACCTAGTAAACATAGAGCTTCCATATGATCCAGCAATTCCACTCCTATGTATTTACCCAGAGGACACAGAAACATTAATTCCAAAGAGCACCTGCACCCCTATGTTTATAGCAGCACTGTTTACAATAGCTAAGCTTTGGAAACAACCCAAATGCCCAAAAATAGATGACTGGATCAAGAAGATGTGGTGCATACACACCATGGAATATTACTCAGCAATCAAAAAAGATAAACACATGCAATTTGCAGCAACATGGATGGAGCTGGAAGGGATCATGCTCGGCGAAATAAGCCAGAAAGAAAAAGAAAAATACCGGATGGTCTCACTCATAGCAGGAATCTAGAAAACTTAAATAAGGGACCAGGAAAAAGAATAACTATAAGAAAGAAAATATCAAAATCAACAAACAACTATGAACCAGAGACACTCTATGGGGGTGTGGGGGGCGGGGAAAGGAGGGATTGGGGTCAAAATAAGGGGGCTGTAATTGTATGGGGAATATAAAAATAAAATTTAAATTAAAAAAATATGCAAACTTGGGGACGTAGGCAAGAACTCTCCATTTCAAAGGCGTGTGTGTACTTAATGATGAGATTGCCAGCTTTTCAGTCCATCTTTGGGAGGAAAGCCTGGGAAACAGACAGCCATGTACCTGAGGGACGACCAGGCCGGGAGCATAGAGCCTGCATCTGAAATTTCCTGACTGCCAAGCATGGACAGTCTGCTCTCCATCAGCGCTGGTAGGTGTCCCAGGCTTGTGTAGCATGTGAGAGTAGGGTCAAGGCTTAGAAATAGAATGGTAATTCAGCTCTGAATAGGCATCGAAGTTATTTTTAAGTATCATAAATCAGATTAAATTGGAGCATTAAAATCAGAAGGATCTAAACAATCGTTTAGTTCTGTAGGGTATTTTTAGTTGTTTAGAAATAAGAGAGAGGCATTCCTCTCTCTTGTTAGTTTGGGAAATGCTGGAGGTAGCAGGGCTGCTGGTGCTTGGCTCTATCCCTTTTGCCCTCTGTAGCACAAGAAACTGACTTCCAGTAGCCTGTGTCTGTCTCTTAGTCTAAGGCCCTTCCTGAACCTAACAAGCACCCATTTGTCCTTACCTAACCTGCCAGGAATTATGGCTTGAGGTCCAGGAGCTTGACACTCACCCTATGTAGTCTAACTCTGACTGGTGAGAGTTGGTGTATAAACACACAGCAATCTTACTCCTCAGGTGGGAAGACTCAGGTGTGTGTTCTACACTGGTTCTTGTTACTTCCCTAGTAGGATAGAGATCCACCTGTCTTCTGGGGCAGCTGGCTTGGTAAGATATTGTTCAAGCCTGCCTTCCCTCTCTTATCTTGCTTCCCAATTTCCTTACCATAATCCCCCTCACTCCCAAATCAACTCCTTGCATGCAAATCCTTGTCTCAGCATCTGCTTTGGGAACCCAAAGTGAAATAGCTGGGTAAAGAAAAAAATTGAACAGATTTCTTTACTACAGAACTTTCCAGAGCCTTTAACATGTTAATGTGCTTTGTGACTATCTAAAAGGGAGATTAAATCTGTAGCATTTCCTAAATATTTGACTACAAGACCATATTTTCTCCCACAGATATCTCTTGAGGCCAGTATTCCAAGCAAAATATTTTGGGAGACATTCTTTTTACTTTACTGATGAATGTTGCCCGTCTTATGTTTCATTCACAAGTGGACTAATCCTCGGGAAATCAAGGATTTGTCTAAAGTGCCACAGCCAGAAATGGCAGAACTACTCTTAGTATCTAAGTTTTGCCTTTTCCTTTCCTTACACAATTTTATGTCTGTGTTTCATTCAAACTCAACATAGCATCAAAATTCTGAGGACACAGAACATGGAATAGGGCACCTGGTCTCAGGGGTTCCGTCTGGTCCCCATCACCAATCAATTGTGCTTCACTGCTTAGTCACTTACGATAGTATTTTTTTTTTTTTGGGTTGAGTTATAGAAGTTCTTTATATACTCTGGATATTAATCCCTGTAATATGACTTTTTAAAAAGTTCCTTCTTGTCTTAACATTTATATATTTTGAAACCACACCAACTGTTAATTTCATAAAGCATGGAGAGCCTAGAACCTGGCTACTCCAAATGTGGTCCCAGACTGGCAGCATCAGCTTCATCTGGGAGCTTGTTGGAAATGCTTAGAAATGTTAGAATCTCAGGCCTCACCCCAGATCTTCTGAGTGAGAACCTGTTCTTGTACCTTGTGCCCATGTCATTCATAGACATCAATCTTGACAAGTGCTGCTCAAGAACACAGTGTGGCTATGTAAGATGGAAGATCAATCAGGCATTTTCTTTTCTAGTTTTTGATTATAGAATGAACCCCTCCTGGGGTCTTGCCCTTTCTGGTATTAAAAAGCAAGACCAAACTGTGTAGTTATGATGGCAAAGTAACAGTGTATGGCCCTTCTTAACCCTGACATGCTGAGCTGTTTTTCTCTAGGGTTGAATCAGATCAATCCATATGTCTACACCTCCTTCTATCTATTTCTCTTCTTTTCCCTTCTCCCTGCTCCAAAAATAAATGTAGCCCGTGGCTGTACCTTCTGTTTTGTTCCAGAAAAAAGAAAAGAAACATATTCCCACACTGGTTTTTAGTGGCGCATCTGACACTATGTTTTATTTCTTAGCTGCTTCGCATAAATTGCTTGTAAGCCATTCTCTTCTTAACCTCCAACTGGGCTTTGTGCAGCTGACGTGGTTATTATCGCAGCATGTTAGTGACATCAATGCATCCCTTTTCCTGTGGGATCACATACCTTTAATAAGAACACTCCCCTAGTGTCCATGTCTAAGCTGCCAGGGCAGGTGCAGTAGCCAAGGGCAAGACCTCTGCACAAGGAAGCTTTGAGTCACTGAGACGTTCCCCTGACACCTGTAACCTACATATCTCATCTGATCATCAGACTTGAAAAAATACCTTTGGCTCAGGTAGATTTCTGGAAATAACAGTAACAGACATGATATCCATCTGAACAGACACATTCACCTGGAACATGGGCTGGCTGCTCATTGTCATGTTCCCTCGTGGTGAATTTGGGTTATAAAGCCTTGCCAAACTACACATATTGGATCCACCTTGCCTCTTAGTGATGTCAGCATCATCTTTGTTTCTACTTAACCCCATCACTTACAGCACATGGGTAGCAGGAACTTGAAGCCAAAAACATTTTCTTCTTACCACTCTTCAGGAAGAATAAGCCCAAAAGGAAGGAGATGGGAGAGAGGCATCTCTGTGTAAACTGATGCTTAGTATTAGTAAAAAAAATCTTAGTCTAGTCCCCTCTAATGCTTCTCAAGAAGTGCCTGCAGGAAGGGGCTTTTTGGGGGGAAAGAGAGTATAAACAATAGATGTATTTGACTAGCCAGCTTCTGTTCACTTAGCCTCATTAGTCTAAACCCATTGCAATGATCCTATCCGCCTGCTAGTAAGTGGTTCTGGAGTAGTGGGTGATAACACAAGACATACAGTGATATCTGGGGGGTGTTGTAGAGGAATTTGGGGAGAGTGTTCCCTGTCGTATGAAAAAACTGGTTCTTTTTTCCTTCACCTTATCATGTCTGGAGAAGATGCCTGGAAGTCCTGCCACCACACTGCTGTGACCCTGAAAATGAAGGCAGCACTGAGAACGGCAGAGCAGAGAGATGGGGGGACTTGGGACTTTGATGATGTGGCTGAGCTGCTGAATCAACAAACCCCTGAGCTGTGGTCTCTCTGTTTTGCAGATTTCCTCATGACTTAGTTAGCTTTGGTCAGGATTTTTGACTCCTGCAGTCAAAAGCATTCTAACATTTTGAGGGAAACATTTTGATGTTTCTATGTTTAGGTTACAAGGTTGTAAATTCAGGAAATAAAACATCCATGTTTAAAAGTATACAAACACATTCCAATGCAGACTACAAATTAAATGTAACTTTACTTTTATTATCTACCCCACACCTTTCCTTTTCTAACACAGATAACTGTGAGCTGGCTAATTTATTTCTACTGAACTATACACCTTTGTGGTGTAGAGAGGTAACTGCGTGGGCCCAGCGCTTCCTTCTAAGTCTGTTCCCCATGACTGTGGCTGTTAGGGCATCCAGGGCATAGTCTAACCCCACTCCAGGACCACAGTAATCACCATGTGTTTCAACTCTGTTAATTTGGAGTGTAGAATGAAATCAATCTATAAAAGAAATTTTAAAATTACATTTAAATTTTAAATTACATTTAAACTAATGCTTAAGATTAAGTATTGGTAATTTTTTGAAGAGTTGATTCGTGCCTATGGTGGTACTCCACTGAAAGGCATAGAAGGGCATAATACAGTGAAAATATCATCTCCCTCTGACCCTGACCGCCTGTCTCCCGGTTCACCTTACTAGAAGCAATCATTGTTCCTGGTTATGAAAGGAAACCTATCTCCCGACCCACTCAGGCCTTGGTTCAACTCAGGACATGAGCCCTGCTGGTAATATGATATTCTGGAAACTTGGATAGAGCCCTTGATCAAGACTTGCTAAAGTTGTGCTCTGGTCCGTCTGAAGAGAACAACTGTGTTCCTGACACTGCCTGGGTCATCCAGGCTTCTTTTCTGGAATGGAGGCAACGACGCTCACTTTAGCAACTCTTCCAATATGCTTATTAAACTGGAGATGAGCTAGAATAGCAAAAGTTCTCTGGAAAGTTAAAAATGCAACAGTGGTTGAATATAGACAAATGAAAGTAGTTTACCCATGGGGTCTGAAAATACGATAAATATTTTCTTTCACTTATTTAGAATTCTGTTTAATTCTTCAATAATTTCTGCAGAAACTAAAACAAATGTAAAAACAAAAGATAATTTTTTTAAAGATTTATCCATTTATGCATACAAGAACTGGGGCTCAGGCCAGAGTTGCAGGGGGTGAGAGAGGTGCAGAGACAGAGTGGGGAGCAGAACAGGCAGACTGACTGAAATACACAGCTGAGGGGAGCAGCAGGGACACAGGAGAGGCCTGCTGTGCTATGTGGGTTAGCTCCCTGGCCGGCGGGGGATTGAACTCATGCTGCAGTGGATGGTGAGAGCTTCACAGTGCTGTCTTTAGCCCCTGTGCCACCAGGGAGGCCCTTACGACTATATTTTAATATTATCATATTTATTTGTCAATGAGTTCTAACTACTAGGCTCCACGTCACCCCTTCTATAGTGTAGGAAACTATAGAATTTGGATGGGTTCTTTTTTTTTTAGGTATTGAATACTCCCATTAGAGCATCTCAGTGGAGGGGAACAGGATGGAAAAGCAGGACTCAGACTGTATAATTTCTGGGTGGTGGCTGTGTCCTGGAATAGCATGGGGGTGGTCATGGGTTTACCCTACTGGGAAAGAAATTCTTGCAGTTGGTTTTTTCACCCTAGGACTTGGGAGTGTCCTTCCAGGTGTGATACAGCAGTGTAGAGGGAACAGTAAATAGGTTCCAGTGGAACCTGGACCAACAGGGTGGCAGCAGCAGGACCCCTATGTCAGGCCTGGGGGACCAACTTAGAGTAAGTGCACCATAGTCTGGGAGGGATTACAACCCAGGTTCTGTTGAAACTGAAGGCATTTAGCAATGTGCTGAGCTGCAGGCAGAATGGAGGGAGGCTGAAAGGAAAGCACCCAGAGCTGCCAGGATTTAGCTCAGTTCTGTAAATGAGGGTTGACGAGAGGGAGAAAGCCAGCATTGTGAGGGTCCAAATGCAGAGTGCTGCAGAGGCCCAGGCCTGGCATGTGGATGCCGTCGGAAAGGCGTTAGGTATTTACTCTGGCAGTTTCCTTGGTAAATCTACACTGAGCCTCGGCAGGGATACTGTCAGGTATGAAAGGGCGCTTCACCTTCTGGAAAGGTTTTTCATTGGCCTCCAGGCATTTGCGGTTCATCTGTTTAGGTTCTGAGCCCAGCAGAGACACTGCTCCTTTGTGGAAGGTTGCTGTGGCCAAGAGAGACATTCTTTTTTGTTTTATTTTTTTCCTAAAAACCAAAACTCACGCTACTGCTCTAGGATTGGGCTAAGATTTTGTGGTCGCCATGGTAACAGCACCTTCTACCTAAGAAAGATTCCTTTTTCTCAGAAGTAACACAGCCCCTGTACACCCCTCCCCCATGTTCCTGTGTGCATAGGAGGCCGCTCTGTGTGTGTGTGTGTGTGTGCGCGCGCGCGCACGCGCGCATGGGAGCACACACACACACACACACACACACACATCATGGTCCCTGTTGTCAGTGTCATTCCCACTGTTTGGTGTTGCTCAGGTCCAACCTCCACAATCTGTGAATTTGGCAAAACTGGGTGTTGACAGTTTACCGACTGTCATTACATCTTTCTTGTTCCACTTCCAGTCCAGTGAGCAAACTTTTACTGCAGCTGAATAGTATAGCGATTAGGAACAAGGTTCTAGATTAAAGATTTAGAGTGGATTGCAGTTCCATCATTTGCTGGGTATAAATCCTCAGGTAAGGTTTTGAGTTCCTTGGTTTTCTTATCTATAAAATGGGCCTAAACTAGTACTTTGCTCACAGAGCTTCACGGAGGATTAAATCATGATTAAGTGTGCATAGCTCTTAGCACAGTGCCTGGCAGGTGGCAAGAACTCACAAATATGTTATTTGTTATTTTTATGGTGTCTTGGAAGTTGTGTGTGGTTCCTTTAGGCTGAAACAATGTAGACGGCATTCTTGCTTCCCTTCTTTCTGCTTCCAAATCTCATGTGAACACATCTTGTGGCGGAATGCAAATCACATCCAAGATTCTGGATGCGGTGGCCTTCCCAATTTTACAGCCCCATTATATACAGGAGGGCCAGAAGGGGGAGTATATTAATTGTTGAAAATAAACAAAACCAAGACAGAACAGCCTTGTTATTCAGCCCTCTTTAGAAAGAGTATTATTTGTTTCAGGGTATACTGTTTGTTGACTATTCAAAAAAGCAGGGTCTTTGATGGATATATATGTTGGTTCCAGTTTTTTGCTATCTTAGATAATACTGCAGTGGGCATTTTCATGCATCCCTCTTTTTGTGGATATGGTTGTCTTATCTAAGGATAGACATTCAGGAGTGGGATTGCTGAGAACAGTTATTTAGTTTTTTCATATTTTTTCCAAAAGTTCTGCACCAGTCTGTGGTCAGACATAAATTACAGATACAAGGATTCCAGATGGAGAATGATGATTCACAGCAATGTCAACAACCTCTTGTGTTGTCATTGCTTAGATCTATTCTAATTTAGTGTGTTGAGGGTGAACCCAGTTTTCTTTGGGTTGGGTGCTGGTGAGACAGTTAGCAAAAGGCTTCAGGCTAGGACTGGTTGACTCAATTGCGGAAGTGATGATTATCTCTCAACTTCGAAGACCTCCAGCTGTGAATAATGTCCTCTAGTTGAAGTCTTCCTCACTGTGTTGTCTGTTCTCCCTTTAAGATTAGCTGAAAGGAGTGGCAAAATCTGAATCACCAACTTCTTTTCTGTCCCAGTGAAGCTTAAGTATAATTACATAGGCATGATGTTTGTTGCAGAGAAGGCGATATTAAATAGTAATAGCTAAGTGAACTTTTTATTTTCCTCCCTGAATCCTGCTGTATTTCATGACAGAGAGCCACGTGGTAATGACTTGTGTGTTTATGGATTATACCTCAAGAACAGGTACACACATTATTTCTCTGTGAGTGAAAGATGATCTGAAGGATGTAAAGATGACACAAAATCAAAATCAAACCAAAGAAGGATTTGTGTTTCTTTACCTGAAAAGGGGGGAAAATAATAGAATACCCCATAGACTTGTCAGGAGCAAGTAAATTTATACATAAAAAGTGCATATTAGTGTGCTTGGCACAAAGTGTGTGCTTGAGAATGGTGACTGTTGTTGGGACAGGTGATGTTATCTGTGTTCCTTAATCTGAGAGCTGATGTTATTGGCCACTTTGAACTGAGTGATATTTTATGATCAGTAGCAAAATGAAGAAGCCGTTGGCACTTAGCTGGGAAATACAATTCTCTGTAAAAGTCTGTGGCCATTCAAGGGTTTATGAGGAGGAAGATGTGTGCAAGGTGCCTAGAATTACAATTTGTTGAACTAAATAATGAATGAACTGACAAGGCTCATGCCATCATCTAGTAATATAATTGTAGAGATGAAGAAATGAAGATCCAAGAAATTGAAGTACAGGAAACAAGAGTTTCCAGCAAGCCAAAGGCAGATTTAAAAAATAATAATAATAAAAAGTTAAAGAAAGCTGAATGTGCAGTCTCTCTGACCAGTATCTTGCCTATTCCACAAGGGCTTCGCACCCACCCACGCTCAATGTCATGAGTGTGAGCCAGAGGTGGGGGAAATTGGGGAGCACATTGTCTCCGATATTGCCACTTTTCTATGTCAAAGAGGGATAGAGATGTTATTTTGCTAGAGATCCATTTTCCCTGGAGCAATGATTCCTAATCTTTTTGAGAATGACAAATACTTTGTAACATCAATAAATGTCAGACTTTCCCCCTTCCAACACTATATAGTAGCTGTAGTCTTGATAGCTAATGTCAAAGAAAGTGTACAATAATACCAGCTACTGTAAACATACCTGCACTTTACAATGAAGATGTCCATGCATTCAAAAAGTGATTATATCCACATTATTTACTCAGACTACTAATAGTGACGGGATGACATTTAGATTCATGAGCTTGCAGAAACTCTACTACCTGGCTAGATGAGTTTCACATCCACTGCCATAGGGAGTTGTTGGTTACCTTTATTTTCTGAGGGTTCCAAATGGAAGATAATAATGTAGGGGCAATGTAGTAAAAGTAAAGAGTGTAGCAGGTTAAAACATTTTGGGTTTTCTTTTTCTAAAATGGTTCAAGGTTAAGCTCTCAGCTACAAGGAATGAGGCTTTAGTAGGGGGAAAAAACACACAAGGCTCCTTCTTGTCTTATAAATGCAATGGTAAATTGATACCCACTTGAGAATGTTGGCCCCACTAGTCTGAGAGCCAAAGTATTTGGGGACAGTTATGGTTCATTAACTGCAGTGAAAAACACAGAGTGACTGTCGAAGCTAGAGTTCCAGCAGTCAGACTTGCATGCTTTCTGATTTTAGATAATATGCATAGGACAGAAATAGATTCAAGCTGCAAATCCTTGCTTTTCCTATCCCACGGAAGGGCTGGGAAAGGTAGATAGACAGGGGTGTTTCTGGGAGATAGTTCTGAAGGGCATAGACATCTGATATTTGGTGCTGCTGGGGTCAGTGAAAAGGAGGTAGGTAGAGTGAAAGTGCCCCACCATGGGGTTCTCCTGAGGCCTCCAGGGCCATGTCTTGAGAGAAAATGGGGGAGGGATTTTTGGTGATGGCAGAATGAGAGGTGAGGGAGTCCTTTCCACAAAACAAGCCTAAAACTAGGAAAAGTGTCAAGAACAACCATTTAAAGCACTATAAATTGACCAAAGGCAGACAACAAATTGAGAAGCTTTTATTTTTGAAAAACTTTTGGGTAAGCACAGCAGGAGTCTATGACCTCCTTGTCTAGAGCTGCTTCTTTGCCCTTCCGCCAGTTCATTTGGACAGCTGTAGTTTTAAGGGTTGGCTATGAAAATGAGCAACTTTGTGGCCAGAAAGGACAGACTCAGTTTGGGGTGTGTGTGTGTATGTATATGTATGTGTGTGTGTAAACCTATGGCTTTGCTGGCTATAAGTGGAGGACTCAAACGAGAACAAGTGAGGAGAAGTTGTGACTTCACTAGCCCAAGATTTTGTTCTTGGATGAAATGAGAGATGGACCTGCCTGAAATGTATGGGGGATGTCCTGGAAAGGAAGGAGTGCTGCAGAGAGACTGAGCAAAATTCTCAACATATTCCTGACTGACCAGAAAATGCTGTGTACATGAGGTGGGGGCCCAAGAGAGTGAAAACTGAAAACCAAGGGAAACGGAGGTTTGCCTGCACCTTTCAATGTGTTCCTCAAGCCCACAGGGCCTGCAGAGGGCTGGAGACCTGACCAGGTCACTCCTGGTTGCATGCTTGTCCCACTGAGAAACTGGAGAACCTCGAGGTTCTGGCTCGAGGCTTAACTGGCTGTCAGCTTGACTCGGTGTTGCTTGGTGCTTCACAGCAGAGCTCCTGAGGCATGTGGCATGGTAGAAAGAACATGGGATTAGATCAGACAGATTGGGGTTAATCCCAGCTCTATCTCTTATTATTTGTGTGAATTTGGGACAGTCAAGCAACATCTCTTTTTTTTTTTTTTGTTCTTTTAAAGATTTCTTTATTTATTTATATAAGCGTGGGAGGGTGAGAGAATTCACCAGAGCCAGAGCAGGGAACAGAGCAGGCAGACTGATAAAATACACTGCTGAGGGGAGCAGCGGGCACAGCAGGAGAGGTCTGTTACGCCATGTGGGACCCTCGCCGGTGGCCGGGGATCAAACTGGTGCTGCAGAGGCTGCGGCCAGCTTCCCAGCTCAGTGCTCAACCACTGCGCCACCAGGGGAGGCCCTAAGCAACGTCTCTTTATCTTATTCAATCCTTTTAAGAATTTGGTGAGGTTGGCATGATTACTTCCCCAAGTTCTAGGATGCAGTGGCATGGATAGCTTCTTTACCTGTAGGACAGTTTGTTTGGTTTTTTTTTTTTGGTGAAGGTTATAATGGATATAAAATACCTGTCACTCTGTAGGTGTTCAATAAATACCTTTGTTTGTTTGTTGTTGTTAATATTGCTGAGATGTGGAACAAGAATCATACCCTGGTTGGTAAGCCAGAGAATTTACCCCTAGATAGTTGTCAGGAAAGTCCCAAGATGCTGGTGTTAATACTGTGGTAGGTGGCATATCCTACCGAGGTATTGGTTTCCTATTGCTGCCATGATAAACTACCACAAACCTAGTGGTTTAAAAACAACATAAATTTATTACTACAGGGATCTGTAGTCAGAAGTGCAACTGGGCTCTGTGCTCTGAGCCTCATGAGTCTGAAACAAGTATCAGTAAAACTGGGTTCTCTTTGGAAGCTCTGCGTAGGAGCTCATTCGGGTTATTGGCTAAATTAAGTTCCTTGCGTTTTTATTTTATATAATTTTTACATCATTTTTGGTTATTGCAAAATGTATGCATTTTCATCTTGGTCAAAATAAGGGGGGTGGGAATTGTATGGGGAATATAATCAAGTTCCTTGCTTTTGTAGGTGTGAGGTCCCTGTATCTTTGCTGGCTGTCAGAGGTTGATTTTGCTAAAGATCTTTCCTAGAGGCTGTTTGGATTTTTTTTCATATTTTCTATGTGAAACTATCCCCCATCCCAACCCTCACAACAAGGGCTCAAGTTCTCATGCTCAGAACTACCCCAACTTCTCTTCTGCTGCATCTCTCTGACCCATCTGGTGAGGAGATAAGCCATGAGGCCCACCTGGTTAATCCAGGTTAATCTGTGTATTTTATAGTCAGTAAACCTAATCACATTCACAAAGTCCCCCACTCACAGAATCTGGGGTCTAGGGCATGGACATCATGGGAGGGGTGCACTCTGCCTACCAACGCTTCTGAGTGAAGTGCAGGCAGGAAGCCACCTTCACATGAAACCAGGAGCAATTAGGCATGAGGAAATGAGACTGTGTAGATTTGGAACTGTGAGCTCTCTCCAGTGGACCCCTGTTCCATCTATTGGCCCAACATTCCTTTCTTTAGGGGGTATAGCTCTTCTTCATTCTCTGTGGTTTTTATAGGGTTGTCCATCAAAAATTCTACCCACTGGCCACAGGGATAGACCCATGACCCCAAATGGGCCAATTAGATTGTCTCCCAGGAATTGACTCTTGAGTGGTGACACACAAGCATTTGACGTATATAGAGTCTGTAGTCATGGATGTCAGAATCCTAGAGCTTGTTGGACCAATGCTCAATCAGTTCTTCCTGGAGTCTGATTGCTCAGTAAAACTTCAACACAGGGACCTACTTAGAATTCTTCCAATACATCCCTTTTCTGGCTTAAGTTACCAGAAGTTGGTTTCTATTGCTGACTAAAGAATCTTAACTGACATACTGTCCCTCTATATCATGGCCACCATCATCATTATCTAAAAGAACATTTATTCAGTTACCCTCAATGAGACCTATGCTGGGAACTAATTACTGACACAGTTTCTAATCTCTGTCATAGAGCTTTTCACTTTGAGCCATGTCTTCTTAACACTTTATGAATCCTGATAAACCTGGAGTAGACATATGGATAAGCATTTAATACTATGTAATTCCTCAGAAATCAAGTTATATTAAAGATATCAGCCAGACAGGCAGAAATCACAACTACCTTTAACCTTTTATTACCTTCCATGTGTGAATTACTACCACACAATATAATTCTCATTGCAGATGATGGCCTGAATTGTAAAATTTCAAGTATGTAATGTACTCTATTTATTTAAGCAGGAAAGTATGCAATACAACCAGTCTCCTTATTTATTTATTTATTTATTTATTTATTATTATTATTTTTTTTTATAGAGGCATGTTTTTATTTATTTATTTTATTTGTTTGTTTGTTTTGTTTTTACATGCACTGGGTACAGTCAGAAGCACGGGAGGGTGAGAGAATTCACCAGAGCCAGAGTGGGGAGCAGAGCAGGCAGAAGGACCGAAGTACACTACTGAGGGGAGCAGCGGGCGGCAGGAGAGGTCTGCACGCCATGTGGGACCCTCCTCCGGTGGCCGGGGAGCAGCCGGGGATCGAACTGGCGCCGCAGAGGCCGCGGGCAGCTTCGCAACCCAGCGCTCAACCGCTGCGCCACAGGGGAGGCCCTCCTTATTTATTTTTTATGATCCAGTGCTTTAAGGGCTAAACCCAAATTATATAACCCATTCACTCCTTTAGGAAGCTTCCTTCTCTGACAGCATGGGGGCCAAGAGGTGTTATGGTAGATGAGAATTCAGACTGGGATTGTACACACGCCATGAGTGATTGTAATTCTGGTATGATGAGTGAAGGGAGTGTTTTGAGTGGCTCTGATTTATTCAAAGGAAGCTTGAAGGAGGCCACCACGCCTCTTGCCTTGAGTCTGAACATGATTCTTGAAGGCAGGATGATTTTAGGATCTTAATCACTTGAAAAGCAGGAGGCTGGATGGACGGGAAAGTGGTCCTTCTTGGCACTCTTAGCAAAAGCTTTGATGTGAAGAGAACAATATTCATTTTGATCATTTCTGAAGAGACTTACAGCAAATTCAGTTCCACCCAACTTCTCACAAGGTCAGACATCCAGTGCTCAAGTTGGTTCTCTGTGAAGATCAGGATGCATTGAGCCTGTCTGCTGAGGTATCTGCCAGAGGCTGTCACTGTGTTTCTTAAACCCCAGGAGACCAATTTCTCAAAAGAAGAAATTTGGAGAAACAATTCACTCCCTCAGTCTAATTTCCCTCTTAGTCAGGGAACAATCTTTCCAAGACATTTTTGCCCAGTAATAATAGTAATACAGACACCATCACTGCCTGTCCTATATATTTATATCACTCTACCTTTCCAGAAGGACGGGTTGCTTTGAAGATCCTCTCTGGTTCTAGAAGGCAAGGCACCACTGCTCCCTCTTGAGCTCCCAGGAGGCCCAGTGTGATTCACCTTAAAGGATTTGATCTTCACAAAACCATCCCCATACACTGTGATCTTTTAAGAGCTTGTCAGTGGAATTTTTGATGCTACATTCTACTGAAATTTTTTTCTTTTTTCTTTCCTTCTCTCCTTCCTTCCTTTTTAAAGAAAAAGTTTTATTTCCTGGAGCAGTTTTAGGTTCATAGCAAAACTGAGAGGAAGGTATAGACAGTCCCCATATATCCTCTGCCCCCACAGATGCATACCTCCCCCCACTGTTAACACCCCCATCAAGATGGTACATTTATTCCAACTGCTATGCCTAACTTGTCTCATCCTAATCACCAAAAGTCCATAGTTTGCCTTCAGGTTCATTCTTGGTGGTGTACATTCTGTGGGTTTGGACAAATGAATAATGGCATATATCCATTGTTATAGTATCATGCAAGCATTTTACTATCCCCCAGATCGTCTGTGTTCTATCTATTCATTGTTCCCCTCCCCTCCAACCCCTGATCTTTTTACTGTCTCCATAGTTTTTCCCTTTCCTGAATGTTATAAAATATGTAGGGCTTGCAGGTCAACTTCTTTCATTTAGTAATATGTACTAAAGAGTCCTCCATGTCTTTTTGTGACTTGAAAACTCATTTCTTTTTAGTGCTGAGTGTAATTCTATTGGCTGGTTGTACTATAGTTTATTTACCCTTTCACCTACTGAAGGATGGGGGGGTAGATTCCAAATCTTGGGCTATTATGAATAAAGCTGTTATAAACATCCAAGTACAGTTTTATGTGTGGGTTACGTTTTAAGGTCCTTTGGATAAATAAATAACAAGAAGAGCAATTGCTGGACTGTATGGTAAGTTTTGGTAGAAACTACCAAACGGTTATCCAAAGTGACCCAACCATTTTGCAATCCCACCAAAATTGAATGAAAATTCCTGTGGCTCAACATTGTCACCAGCATTTGGTGTTTTCAGTGTACTGGATTGTAGCCATTCCAGTAGGTGTGCAGTGATACCCCATCATTGTTTTAATTTGGGGGGTATCATGCCCTCCTTTACTCCTTTGTTTTCTTCTTCCCTCTTTCCCTCCCTTTCTTCCTTCTAGTATCATTGAACAGTTAGGATAATATGTTACAGTCATCTATCATGTAGTTGCTTTTCAAATTTTTAGAAATTCAGCGGTGCTTTTCCAGTGGTGGGAGCGCTCAGCAGTCCTCTAGACTTGCACAAAATAATGGCAGCCTGGGCAGTGACTCGGCTGTCTCTTAAGTGCCCCGGATGCATTGTTTTCTCTGCAGTGACTAGGCGGGCACTCCATTCCTTGAACGCAAAGGCACCTTATTGACTAGTTTTGAAGGGAAATTTATTTTCCTCTGCCCTCCTAAACCACAACTTTGACACCTCCTCCTCCTCCTCTTTATAATAGTCACAGTAGGATGTTCAATTATAGCTAAAAGCCCTATATTTAAGTGACAGATTAAGAGGCTCGGCAGGCTGCTACTCTAATGTTCATTTCACCTGTTGGTTTATTTTTCTAACCTGCAGGCATTGGGCTTCAGGTAAGCCTTTTGACAGGATGCTGTTTGCACATCCTGTAGCTGTTCAGCCCTCTCTGCTGGGCACTCTCTACATGGCCTTCGGGAGAGGTCAACTGGAAGGAGCTTATCATCCACAGCTATAGCATCTTTGATCCTGGGCGCCAGGGAAGTTTCAACCTCAACTGGTGACACAAGAGCAGGAAGAAGCTCTCCAGACACGCCTGCACTGCTCCAGCCACCAGCCTCTGGCATAGAGCCTGGCGCTCAGTGAGTGTGCTATAAAGTCTGCATGGTGAAAGGATGAAATGCTCTGAACAATGAGGCTGAAGTATCTGCATTTGCGTCAGATGGAGATAAGGAGAGAACCACAAATAATGCCCACTCCTCTTGAAATTACAGAAGGAAAATGCCTTTTCTCCCCCTCCCCCCATTTTTGTTTTATTTGGCTTCTGAGGATATATTTCTTCTCCCATCCAACCTGTCCTTCTTCATGTCCTTCAGGGGCCCTACCAAGTGTCTTTGACCTCTCTGGGATCTCACAGGAAGTTACTATCAGCTGTTCATCTCTTCATGCAGGACCTGATCTTACATTGAATGCAGGGCTTTCCAGGGAACTTTGCACTTAGGATAAGATTTCTGGATTTGAAAGAACGAAATTTCCATGGTGGAATTTCCCACACTTCCTTTAGACAGAAGAGATGCTATCTGAAGCTTTGCTCTGCAGTCTCCCAATGCCCATTAAGGGCTTCCTGTAAGAATGAGGCTGCTGTCTCAAATAGCAGGAGTGTTCTTACAGACTTGCTAAGCAAGAGCGGTGGGGCAGTCAGGTGCTGCTTCAGGTGGGCTTGGCTCACTCCCTTAGTTGTTGACTGATGCCACTGAGCATCTTGCTGGCTGCACTTCTGCCTTCTGCGCACCCTTTCAGATCATGTATAGCTCCAGAGTCCCAGTATATGAAGCAAGTGAGAGCTGGCCCTTACAGGGCCCTCAGGCTGGTCCCTTCTTTAGGGGCTTTCGTCGTGGTGGAGCTGGTCTTACTCTTGTTTGACAAAGGCTTCTTTCTTTGGTGCTCCTTGAGTGCCTTGTACTTTCCTCACTATATTTGAATTTCCTGTGTATCTTCTTCTCCCAGTGGCTGTAAGTTCTTGAGGGCAGGACTAATCTTTATTTTATATCCCTAGTGTGTAGTACAGTGTCCAGGCTATCCTAATCATAGGTGAAAAATAATGAGAGAAAGAGAGGAGAGAGAAGAGAAAAGAGAAGAGGAAGAGGAAAATGAAGAAGGGGAAAAGGAAGAAATCATGGGTTAGGCTCCTAGTAGCCTAATAACTAATTGCCAACATAGCTTTAAAGAAAAATGAGTGGTGTATATACATCCTTATATATTTGAGTTTTCATCCTAAGAGCTGCTGGGTGCTGTATTCTCTTGCAGAGAACAAGAGTGCTTGTCTAGAGCTGTCATGTGCCATCTACTAGATAACTAAACCCAGAGCTTTTATTTCCAGCTCCTTGATCCCTTATTGTTAGCAAGTACAGAAATCTTAACCCCCCCTTTGAAGATGGATACTGTTCATTTTCACATTACCCTATATCAGCAGCCAGTTGGTATCTAGTAATTGAAAACTATTTGAAGAAGCAGCAAATTGTATAACAAGGATCTGAAATGGTCAGGGAAGTTGTGTCTAAAAGTTGCATCTAGGGGATTGAAGTATCTTTACTTGAAGCATTAATTTTAGACAATCCCTAGGTTCTAATAAATGAGGTTGGAAATGTGTCTCTTGTTCAGTCTGGGGCCCTTCTGCAACAAGCAAACTAGAACTGAGCCTCCAGGCGCAGGCGCGCGCGAGTGTGTGTGTGTGTGTGTGTGCGCGCGCTCCTGACTTGAAGAAAAATTCTCTTTCCTCTTCCAAGTGTTCTCTTTTATCTTTGTTTCTCATGTCAGTGAAGGTAATATACCCTCTCTTCTTTTTGGTTTCCCTCATAGCCTGAAAGGTGTTAAAAAAAGTAGCAAACACTTGCTGTTGACTGGCTATGAGGAGAGAGCAAACAGAAATGTAGCCCTGAGTGCTTGGTTACTCCCCCGCCCCATACACACACTCCATACTTTGGTCATTCTAGAATGCAATGTTAATAGCAGGCACTTTGAAGCCACACAGACATCAGTTCATTCCCTCACTGACTGGTTGTGTGACCATGTGACCATGGCCAGTAATCCAATCTCCTTGTGCTTCAGTCTCCCCACTTGTAAAAAAGGGAATGAGAACACCAACCTCATGGGATGGTCATGAAGATGACATGAGACAATGCAAGTGAAGCTTGTCGTGGATGCCACAGAGAAGGCCCTCAATAAAATGTACGGGGCCCAGAGGCACCCTGTTCCAATATCTATAACTTTGCAGATACACAGATACTGTCATTTGCAGCTAAAACTGAGAACATTTCCCTCTGTGATGGCTGACTCTGAGCTCAACATTGATTGTTTTCCATCTGAAAGTCCTTAAGGGGTCATTGGAGACCCTATAGGTCAAATGCACACCAGGGTCCAGGTATCATGGTATCTTGTTCTCCCCCAGTGGGGTTTTCATGTGTGTGAGACATGAAATGTAGCATGTACTGACATCATTTTAATAAGGCTCAGGTATTTCCACGGGATACTCCAGAGTCTTCCACCAAAATCATTTTGCTGTCAAAAGCTGACATTATAACGACATTGCAGGAGAGACTCCCTGGGAAATCACTGCTCATTTCCTTTCAGGCAGTTGTTCACCTGCGAAGCTGGACTCTTCTGCTCTGCTCTGCAGCATCTGGCGATTGACACGATCCCGTAAGTCAATTTTGCAGCTGAGTGGACTGAGGTCCCAGAAAGCCAAAGGCCTGAAGTGGAAAATATTGAGCAGGTGACTCATTAAGGCATGAGTCTAGGACTTGAGCCCCGAGGAGCAGATGCGTGTTGCTGATCTTATTGAACATTAGAAGGTCTGATTGGACTGTGGCCTCATTTTAGACCAGTGTGAGAAGTGAGTAAGAGTGCTTGGGAGTATTTCCCACTGCTGATTTTTCAGGGTTTTTTTTTCCATCCATTTATTCTCTCATCACATTCACTTTGATTCTTTATCTATTTCTTACCATCTGCCTTCAATACTAAAACTTACCTCAGGCACCTTCCATTCTGTTCCACCCAAGGTATTCAAAGATAAACTCCCTTCCCTTCAGGTGCTCCATGCTCCCACCTCAACATAGCACATTTTCCTGCCTTGGTTTCCCTGAGAGGATTGGGACTCATCAGCATATGGCTGGTCATCTCCTCTCTACTGTAATGTCTCTGATCTGTGACATACCCTCTACTTTTCCATATTCAGAAGATGAGGTGGGCTTTCTTTTCAACAGAGCCCATCCTGGTGCCATCCTTTTGATCTGGACCCTGGGTTCTCCCCCAGGCTGAATTGTCTTTCTTTCCACTGATCCCTTCTGGGCTCCCAGACATGTACTCAACCCAAGGTCTTCTTTCTGATGCTTTTTTTTTTTTTTTAATAGTCCAGAGGTCCTTTATTTTTTCCCACATTTTTATCTCATGAATTCATGGGGAATGGTTCCAGCAACTGCGGCTCCTTCCCATGGATTCTCACAGAGTGCGCTTCTCTAGGTGGAGCAGGCTGGCGCTGCAGTTGAACCCAAGTGCCTTTCCCTTCGGCTTCCTTTTTTTCTGGTCATTTTCTTTTACATGTTTCAGGATGCTATTTTGGCTCTTAGAGTGTTATTTTGCTCAATATGAATGTGAATTCTCTTCGCAAGAATTTTGCCCTTATTTGTTTACAGCAATACCAGCTACATGCTGGGTAACATTATAGATGCTTCCAGTTTTGCCGTGGTAACGTTTGTGGGGTGTTCCTTTTTGAACAGTGACTTGATAGCAACAACATCACGTTTCTTGTAGATTCACATGTGTGTGGCCAAAGAAACAACTGTGTTTTCTAAAAGGCCTAGAGAATATAGAGTGGGGGCCTCTTCTCTTTCCCTTTGTGTTGGTGATTTTGGTGACTTATTGGAAGATGGTGCTTCCCCAAACTTCTACTTCTTTTCACTAGTAAACTTCTTACTGATCTTGCATATCTGTCACTACCACTTTCTAACTTCTGGGGGCCTTCAAATTTTCAATGACTACCTCCCTAGATTCTACACAAATGGATTCCCTGAAGGTCAGATCTATCTAGCTAATGGTCAAGCTGCTTTGAGATCATCACTCAGTGCTCTGTATGTGGATACCCTTTTTTTATTTTGTTTTTATTATTACATTTTTTAATTTTATATACTTGTACATCATTTTTCATTTTTGTGTCATGTATGCATTTTCATCTTGGTTATAGTCCCCGTAAAATTCTCACCCCTCCTTGTTTTGATCCTGCTCCCTTCTCCCCACGTGTAGTGTGGCTCTGGTTTATAGTTGCTGGTTGATTTTGATTTTTACTTTATTATAATTAGTCTTTTTCCTGATCCCTTATTTAGGTTTTCTAAATTCCTGCTATGAGTGAGACCATCCAGTGTTTTTCTTTTTCTTTCTGGCTTATTTCTGTATGTGGGACTCTCTTAACAGCCATGAAGTTCTTTCCTCCATGGGTCTCCATGACATTCAATGCTTTTGTCAGCACAGAGCTACATGATCTTTAGGATTTATGATATTTTTCTCATGTGTTCTATTCTTCCTTTGAAAATACCTCTGTTCTTAAGCTTGAAAGTTTGTATCTCTAACCTCTATAGGAAGGTGACCCTCAAGGTGGTGTCTCTAGTTTTGACTTGTTTTCCAAGTTCTAAACTTATATCTCAAACAACTCCAAGAATTTTTCCACCTGAGTAGGCTTCCAAAATGTCACAAGGGGTGTGGGCAAAGGTGGATCATTTTCTGATTCTTTGTCCAAATCACACAGTTAGTATAACAGAATGGTTAAGTGTGCAAGGGCTGAGGCCAGGCAGTTTATTTTCAAAGCCTCCCTTTACCTCTTCCTGCCATTACTGTTTAACAAAGGGCAAATTATTGAACCTCTCTCTGCCTCAGTTTTCCCATCTGTAAAATGGGGATAATAAAACTGACCTCAAGTGGTTGTGAGAATTAATGAAAAACACACAGTTCTTACCAACAGTGTCTGCTAAATGTCACTAAGTGTACATTTTCAGAAACCTGTGTGCTCCCTTGGATGTATTTCTCTTTATTTCATCCCATCTTATGTCTCCATCTTACATTTGTTTTTGCAGAACTTTTGCTTGTACCTAGGTCTGCACTGCTCCAGGCTGCTTTGATACATTTGACTTTGAACTGGTCTCATTTCTAGGCACTTCAGCTCAGTCTAGCCTACGCATTACTTTAAACCCCACTTTTGTGTGACCTTCGTATAAAGGTCACTTTATGTAATTTTGTTTATAGGAAAATGTCTTCCATGGTCTAAATCCAACCTCTTTCTCCCATCTTGTCTTCTGGCTTTCACTCCCTCAAACTGCTCCAGGTGGTCTAGGTGTTCTATAGACACAAGTCATTCATTCCACCTTCACCCTTCAGACCCTCTTCACGTCTCTTTTCTCTTGAAGTCCCTGGTCATTCATTCTCTTGAAGTCCCTGGGCATGCCAGTGCCTAGAGCACTCACTCACACTCCAAGACCTTCATTAAAGGACTGTAGTCATAGACAACTATCTCGTGAGTGGAAGCCCTGGGCCCCTCAAGACTGGAAAATGGGTGCTAGCTCCCAGTACAGTGTCTTGCTCCCAGCACAATGACCATTTGGCCAAGTAATTAAACCATCACATTTACCATTCACTGTGAATATCTAAAAAGGTGAGGAAGGGAACCCCTTGAATTCCTCTTGAGATTTGGTGTTTGCATTCTACACCTAATAAAGGTATGTATGCATATAAAAGGGCTGGACAGAGCCTCCCCGGTGGTGCAGCGGTTGAGTGCTGGGTTGCAAAGCTGCCCACAGCTTCTGCAGTGCCAGTTTGATCCCCGGCTGCTCCCCGGCCACCAGAGGAGGGTCCCACATGGCGTGCGGACCTCTCCTGCCGCCTGTTGCTCCCCTCAGCAGTGTACTTCTGTCCTTCTACCTGTTCTGCTCCCCCGCTCTGGCTCTGGTGAATTCTCTCACCCTCCCACGCTTCTGACTGTACCCAGTGCTTGTATAAATAAATAAGTAAATAAATCTTAAAAAAAAAAAGGGGGGGCTGGACTGGTCAAGGAGTGGATTTAAGAAGAATTGGTAATGGAAGCTGAAATATTGATAATATGGAAAAAGCTGATTTTGGGGGGGATTTTGGCATTTTAAAGGATTGATTCAGTGTAGTCCATAATTATTCATTCCCTGGATTCCTGTTTTTTTTTTTCACATGATGCAAATATTAATTAAACATTCCATTTTATTGGATTCTGGAACTGTAGTCTTAAGCCGTGTTATTTACTGGTTTACTGAAAGATGAATGGCAGTTCTAAAAGCCTTCCTGTCTAGCTTGTGAAAACCATTCTTCTGTGCCACAGCCATTCTGACTAGTTGTGATGTAGGATCAACCATGATTAACTGGTGGGGTGTGCTACTGTGAGAACAAATAAGTTCCCTGCAACTGAGATGGTAACTTGAGATTGAAGAACAAAGCTGACATGTCCATTAGTTGCATGTTAAGGTTATTATGGGTACCTTGTGTACAGGGATCCTCCCACCAGAACTGGTAGGCAGGCTTCGGTTTGAGGCAGGGTCTGTGCTGCTCTCCCACTGGGTATAAGTCGTCTTATACCCTGTGTAGGGCTTATGATCTCCCTTGTGAGACCAATGACGTGAGGCATTTCGTGTGCATCTTTGTTCTACCAAGATCATTAGAGTTGGTATAGGCCATGAGGACAGGTTAGTATGTATGAAAGAAACAATGGGAAAATTGGCTGTCCTCCCAGAGTCAGGCAATTAACATTCCCAGGCCTAAGAGGCCTTGATACAAGATGGATTTTCCATGGAGGGATACACAAATCCTGGCTGGGCAGCGAGCCTTTGGATTCATGTGCGGAGTTAGCCTTACTGAGGATGCCTGAAATCATTTATGTTTTGGAATATTCCTGCTTCAGTTGCAGAGAGGTGCCTGGCTGTGGGAATGTTGCTATCCCTTCCTCACTGCCCTCCTTTGTTTTCAAGGGAGTAACGTTTAAACTGTATATGAACTAAGCATCCCTAAGCCTTGTCCTCAAGACTAGGAGGATTCCTTTTCCAGTGAATATCCAGTGAGTATCACCGTAGTTTTAAGTCAGTCTTTGTGTCTGCATTTGGCTTTCAAGATTTTTGTGAACTTCATCAACATCACTGACAAACTGGGAGATGCCCAAATCTCAACACAAATCAATCAAGTGTTACAATTTTGGAAAAAAACCCTCACTTTGTTTTCTGACTTGTACCACAAACAGCGGCTCCAATCTGTCATTATGACTGAGAGCATGTCACAACAATCTGTTTTTATTCTTTAGGAAAGAAGAACAGCATCTTGTTCTCCTCCAGCTACAGCTAATTTGGAAAATTTGCAAGCTGACATGCAACTTGATTAAAATGACCTGCAGCCACAAATTCTTTTAAAAATGCAACTCAGTGCTCACCACCCCAGACTTGCATAGTCCAGTTATCTACTAAAAAGCTTTTTTGTTGGGGGTGGAGAGAAGTGCATGCAGTTTGGGAAAGAGCTATATATTATAATCTACATAGAGATTTTAAATTATTTAAATTTCCCCCCTCAGCTATACTGTCACCATGGATTTCCTTCATAGCCCAGAAAAGGGGAAAAGTAAGATGTGGTGTCTCTAAGAGGCTAGTGTGAATTTCATAGTTATGAGTACAGAGAAGATAGAATGAAGCATCCTTGTCGAGTTGGAGACTATTTTGACATGTGGCTTCACTCCCATTCCATACTTTTAGAAAATATGCAGGAATCCATCCGAGTTTGAATTGCCTCATAGGTCTTTGTTAAACCCTGGGTACACTGAGAATAATGATATTTCCTTTTAGGGAAACCAATGGGCAAAATAATAACAGTTCAGTCAATTTCAGGACAGGGAATCACGGGGATTCACATAATGGAAACTGAGGCAGTGTTCATGAACCAGAATATAGCTTTGAACTATAAATGTACTCTTGTGAATATCTGGCTTTTCTTTATGGCATCTAAGAGTATGTATTGTTGGTCCATCAGTTGAAAGCATGTTAAAGTAGGAGGTGTAACGTGGGCTGGCATGGATGCCCACAGTTGTATTGTTCACTAAGACAATGTGTAATTATTAGGAGACAATATATAATTACATGTTGAATTGTGTGCTGCAAACTGCAAGTGTTGGCGTTCTAACTCAGAGAGGGGAGAGCTAATACTGGTTGAGACCACATAAATGCAGACACTCATTTGTCAGGGAATGTACAGTAATGAGAATCATTTCTGAATCCTGTTGCCTTGACAACCTATTCTAAAATGATGTAGATAAAGAGCTAGCAACACTTATCAATGAAGTCAGTGTGTCTTGGGAAGGAAAGCTGCCGAAAACAAGGCCATCAAACACTAGAATAAACTGGCTTTTTGGGGGCTGATTCTGTTCAAAACTAGGTAAATATGAGATGAAGGATCAGGCATTAAGGACATGACTCTCACCGGTACTGCACATGATACCCTGGCCAAACACATACCTGCCATCAAAGCTGGTCACGGTCATCAGCTCTGGATCCAGCTGCCAGTCATGGCAGCTTTTCCGAATGTGTCATTTTTGTGTGGATGGGCAATAACTGAGATGCCAGAAGGACAACCAGAGGAGAGTGAGTGTGGCACAGCACCCCTATTTGGAAGATGCTGAGCTCGTAGGGTAGCAAAAACTTCTGAACCCTTCTTCTCATCCTGATTTCTGCTGGCCAGTGTAAATACATGACATAATCAGGCAGCATATAGTTAACTCCTTCTAAAAAACAAAGAGAACAAGCTAAGGTAGCTTGTTTATGCTGTTTTAGAGACAAATTGTTGGACATCCTTTTCACCCTAACAAAATCAGGACCATTATGTTCTCCCCACCAGCCAAGTGGAATGCTGCAGGTCTACCTAGCTGAACTCAGGACCTGGTGTTTTTTTAATTTTTTTTTAAAGATTTATTTGTTTATTTATTTATACAAGCACTGGGCACAGTCAGAAGCACGGGAGGGTGAGAGGATTCACCAGAGCCAGAGCGGGGAGCAGAGCAGGCAGAAGGACCGAAGTACACCGCTGAGGGGAGCAGCGGGCGGCAGGAGAGGTCTGCACCCCATGTGGGACCCTCCTCCAGTGGCTGGGGAGCAGCCAGGGATCGAACCGGCGCTGCAGAGGCTGTGGGCAGCCTCGCAACCCAGCGCTGAACCGCTGCGCCACCAGGGAGGCCCTGTTTTTTTAATTTTTGACTGAACACCAGCCCTGATGAGATGCTTACTTAGCGGTTTCTAGCCCCCTTGAGCTGTGTACACTGAATGCAGAATCAGGAACAAGGCTCCTGGGGGAGGGGTTGGGAAGGGGGTCGTCAACTTTTGTGTCATCAAAGGCTAAAGTAGGTGGGGCTCCTTTGGTGCCCATACCTGGGTCAGGTGCTTCCTCTGACATGCAGGGAACAAGATTGACATACCTCTCTGGGCATAATGTTTTATCCATAGAATACCAATGAGGCGATTGTGAAATTGCATTTTGAAAATTTCTTTTTAAAAAAATAAATCTTGTCCAGATTTACAAAAAAGGATGTTTTAGTTATGCTGTTTGAAATTATATACCGTCAAGTTCAGTTGGACTACATTCAGACTAAGACAATAATGCAGGCATCATCCAGATATGGATCTCCAGTAACTGTTTACATTAGCATCAATCTTCAGATTGAAAGAGTGAAGGGTCACTAATTTGCATACTGTTAAAGGCCATATATAAAAAACACTTGGAGAAGAAGATGAGAACATAAATTGCCTACAGTGGCATATGTTTAGTTTCTGAATGCCTAACTGGCACAAAACTCTTATAAGGGCCTCCCTGGTGGCGCAGGTATTAAAGACACAGTGCTATCAAGCTATTGCCAGCCACTACTGCATGAGTTTGATCCCTTGCCAGGGAGCAACCCACATGGCGCAGCAGACCTCTCCTGCCGCTCCCGCTGCTCCCCTCAGCAGTGTATTTCAGTCAGTCTGCCTGTTCTGCTCCCCACGCTGTCTCAGCACCTCTGGCCTGTACCCCAGCTCTTGTATGCATACATAAATAATCTTAAAAAAAAGTTTATAAAGGGCCTCCCCAGTGGCGCAGCGGTTGAGCGCTGGGTTGCGAAGCTGCACGCAGCCTCTGCAGCGCTGGTTCAATCCCCAGCTGCTCCCCAGCCACCGGAGGAGGGTCCCACATGGCACACAGACCTCACCTGCTGCCCGCTGCTCCCCTCAGCGGTGTACTTCGGTCCCTCTGCCTGCTCTGCTCCCCGCTCTGGCTCTGGTGAATTCTCTCACCCTCCCGCGCTTCTGACTGTACCCAGTGTTTGTATAAATAAATAAAAATAAATAAATCTTTAAAAAAAAAAAGTTTATAAAAAGCCCCCTTGCCCTTGTTAATTATAGGAAACAGATTGGAGGGGGGTGTTATCTCCACTATATTCCTCACTATTCTACAGTTTCTTCCTTCCTTCCTTTCTCCTCCTTTCTTTACTCCCTTCCTTCTCTATTTGCTGAGCCCTTACCATTTATCAAACACGGTTCTGGATGCTAGAAACCTGCAGGTGTCTGAGGTACAGACCCTGCCCATATGGAGTGCCCCTTCTGGTTGGAAATAGGCACAAGATTTTGATGACCACTGTCCAAACTCTTATAGGCACACAGAGAAGAGAAATAAGGTCAAGATGAGGAAGGGCCCATGGAGCAAACAATCTTACAGTTGGGCTCTAGAGTGGGAATTTGCCAATTGGAGAAAGAGGATTTTGGGAATGAAAGGGGCTTCCTAAACAAAGGAATGATGTGATTAAAATCAGTGATTAACCCCTGCACCACTAGGGAGGACCCTGATAACCACTTTTGTTTCTGAAGGGTGGACCCTGCTCACATGGCACCTACAACTATGAAAACAAAGTGTTTGGTCATCAGATGAAAGTTAAGTGGGTGACTGTGTAATATATAATAATGTTTAATCCCGTTGTTCACCTGTTTTCTGATTTTATTATAAAATGATGGCGTGCTTATTTTTTAAAAAAAAATCACAGTGGTTAAAAAGCAATGGTTTAGGGAATATATTTAGCTATTGGATGTGGTAGAGACAACCTACCAAAATGCATGCTGTCCCTTTAATAAACCAGCCTAGCTGTGTAGCCAGGAGCTACATTTCCTAAGCGCCTTTACTTCCAGGTGGGATCGTGTAACTAGTTCTCACCAGTGATTGAGACAGCCAAGGAAGGGGTAAGCCTGCTTCTCTGTTCCCCATTCTTGATATGCTGTCTTAGAGTCTGAGGAGTCTTAGTCCTGGATAATGGAAAAGGCACAAAATGAAAGTAAATTGGGCCCTGAATCACTATATGGATGGGCACCTGCTGACCCCTAGTACCTGCATTGTAATAATGGCCCCTGTGAGTAAGGAATAGATTTTATACTGAAATTTTGGGATTCCTTGGTATAGTGATTGGCATTGAGGGGTTTGACCTTGACAAAAAGATAGGGACAGGGCACTGGGAGACATAACAGGAGGGATAAGGACTGGGACCCAGGGAGACATGGAATCCCAGGGAGACATAACAAGAGAGAAAAGTCAATAACAAGAAAAAAACCCATGACACTATCACTGGTTACTCTGTGTCAGGACATTGGCCAAGGTTGACCAATGAAGAAACTGCACAATCACTGTGACTTATCCCCTAGACCCAAAACATGAGCATGCCCCAAAGTTGTTTTCACCAAAAGCAGCCCATTCAGGACCCTTCCCATGTACGTGCATGGGAGCTTGTTTTTGCTTCTTATCTGTCCTTGCATAAATCTCAGGCCTGCTCACTGCTGGCAGGAGTTACCCTCTTTCTTTAACCTTTGTGGCTTTGTTCCTAAGAGCTGGTTTGTGTCTTTAAATAAATTTCCTTTGGCTTGCTTGCTTACTGCTTTTGGGGTGTGGTGTTTCAAATCTTTGTTATACCCTCTGCAATTCCCAGTTTAGCATATCACATCATGTCACGGCATTACGAGAAAAAACTCACAAGGTGGGATTTTATTTAATAAATAAAATTAAAAGATTCTATGGTCAACAAAATTTGGGAGATACTAAATCTAATAGCCTGAACCACTCCAGGAGTGGAGGTGGGAGTGGTCTTCATTCATTCAGCAAACATCAATTACCTTCTAGGCTTTCTTGTAGGCATCTGAGATACATCAGTGAATAACGCAGACATAGATCTATGTCCTCATGGGGTTATATTCCAAAGGGGTGAAATGGACAATAATAAATGAGGTTAGCAGAGAAGAATCCACAGAGGGAAGGGCTGGTGCAAAGGCCCTTGGTGAGGTGTGTCTGGTGTGTTCAGGGCACAGCAAAGAGAAAAGTAGGTCACAGAGGTAACAGTGACTGATCATGGTAGGCCCTGGAGGTTTTTATTAAGGACTTTGCTTTGATACTACATGAGATAAAGAATGTTTGAAGGATTTGACCAGAGGAGTCAGGTGCTCTGACTTACATTGCTTATACCTTCAACTGCTGTGTTGAGGATAGATTGAATTCAGAGAGAAAATAGAGAAGCATGGTGGCCCCCTGGGATCCCAAAATCAGGATGCTGGTGGCTGGACCAGAGTGATAGCAGTGGAGGTGCTGAGAAGTCTTCAGATTCTGAGTTTATTTTGCAGGTAGAATTGGGTTTCCTGATGGGGTGGATGTGGGGTGTGAGCAACAATAGGTGGTGTCCTAGACCTGGTCCCTGCTTATGAGGACTGTTACTTCCCACAGCTCTGCTGTCTTTCTCTCAACCCCATGGGGCACCTACACTGGGTCTTGATTGCCATCCCAGTGCAAGTAACCCTCACCTGGTGACCATCCAACTCTTCTTTCCAATCCATTATTAGGACAAAACTCTCTTTCCAGCTTCCCCAAGGGCTTCACTTGGAACTTTAAAGGCTAGTTTGAAAGTAAAAAGTTAATTTTTTCCTTTACATTCCCACTAAAGCATTCTAATTTTTCCTGAGGCCACACGAATGCCTCTAATGGAACAATAAAAGTCACAAAAAGGAAAAGCACAATTAATATTTCAAGATAACTTGTTTAGTTTACTTACTGCTTATGTTTCTTTTCACTTCTAATCAAATCTTTTAGCTCTAGTGTTAGAGCTGAAAGATAATCAAGAAATTGTGTATTTGACAGCTTGACTTGTATCTGAGAGAAAAATTGAGACCCCAGGAAATAAACTGAGACCAAGAATGGGAGGTTAATCTGAGGCCTATATTCTGTTTGTTTAGTGACTGGACTGCAGGTTTTCCTCCACTGAAAAAATTATCCTGTGATAACTGTTAAAAGCAAAACAGTGGTTCCAAATGGAGTCACTTATACTAGGTTCTCAAGTCACCAAAGTGAGGCTTGACTTGTTACAAATTCAGGCTTGACTTGTTAAAATTCTGAAACCAGTCAATGAGGTGTCACCTGACTGGCACTAGTTCGGTAATCTGTAGGATAGAAACCTGCCATCCTCTAAAGGAAAGTAGGCTAGCCAGAACCAACCTGCCTTTTATCTGTGTGGGATAGCTTGTTCCTGTTCCCTTCTGCCAATAGAAGTCTTTCATCTTGTCCAGCTGCTCAGAGCAACTCTCTACCTGCGAGATTGGATGCTGCCTGATTCAAGTAGATTTTTGCTCAAATATGCTCTATTTTTAATATGCCTCAGTTTATCTCTTTACACATCAAAACTGGGGTTATTTAGTCAGTGATGTTTCTGGGTTTTATGTTCCCTTTGGCTTTTTTTTTTATTCCTCTCCTCATGTACCTCATCATAGACTTGGCAGTTCAGACTTCTTGCTTTCAGTAGGTGAGCTATTAGACTGTCACACTGATAGCAAATGTGTCCTAAAGAACCATGGGCTCTCCCCAGCTCCTCTGGGGTACCCTGACCTTTTGGCAGGGCCTTGGAGTGTTGCATGCCTTTGAGAAGGGCATTCAGTCCCCTTTTGCCAGCTTCCTGCTTCCCAAGTTCAGGGTGTGACAGGCTTCTTGCAATCTGCTGGGGACAGCGCTCCACAGGCCCTTCCTCCCCACAGAGGACGACTGTAGAGGCCAGGTGGGGTATTTGGTGCATTTGCTCTGCCAGTCTTGGGTCCCCCTTACAATATCAGCAGTGTTTTTTCCCTGACTTCGATGGCATTTGAGTTAACTTAAGCAAATGCTGGCAGAGCAGCTGGTGGGATGAATTATTGGGTTGGGGGTTCTGGCTGAAGCTACATAATTTGTGGTCACTTCTGGTTGTGGGAATCCAAGCCCAGCTCTGGGTCCCTGAGTCAGAGTTTGCTGCTTGTGTCCTTGGAAAGAAAGCAAATCATAGTTGGTTGGCTAGTTGCACACTGCATTATAAAAACTTGTAAGTGAAAGCCATAATATTAATTTTACTCATTCATAGTGTCACACAGCACACAGAGATAACTCAATTTGCAGGTGGGGATGCTGAGACTCAGAGGAATGAGTTAGTTGCCCAAGGTAACCAGCAATGAGAGACGGAGCTGGGGTTCACAATCAAGTCCATGACCCCATATCTCTTCTTTCCCCACTGTATTGTCCATTAAGGGTCTGTCAATTTCTAGGGAAGATTGTTGTACCATTTAAATCTTTGCCCCCAAGTGAGTCACCTGGCTGGTCCCTGTACTTGGGTGCAGTTATCAGCTTAGACCTAGGGGGCTGTCTATGTCCTGCAGAGGTCCCCTTTGTCAGATCTATTTATTTTTCCCTTGGGCTCTGATGAGCATCCTGTAAGCTACATGCAGGCATAACTGGACTAAAAGGACCGATACTCCTTTTTTTCTGGTTCTGTCCCTTTGTGGAACCTGAGAACTGGCGTTGTGGGGAAAGTGAGGGCCTGGGACTCATAAGGGGCATGGATTCAAAAGATGAATCTATCTTATATGTGGTGTTGTCTGACCTGGGGAACTCTCTTCCCCTTGGGTCCAATTTCTTCATAAAACACAAAAAAAGGGCTTGGGAATCATCTATCTTGGGCTCCCCAATGCTAAAATTCTGTGCTTTTCTTTATAAAACTAAGCAAGCAAACTAAATAATAAAGTCAGAAATACCTCCTTGAACAAAAATACCCTCAAATCCACATCTGATAGGGATGGTATTTGTGATTTAGATATTGACATTTATGAAAATGGTTGTAAGATTCTAATATGGCTGCTGCTAAAACTTTGTCAGAAAATTTGAAGCAATGCATGCTGGTAGACTTTAATCCCTGAAAGTCCTCTAAGCAATATTTCTAATATATATTTTGTCAAAGATTTGATGTTCTCGGCTTAGGTATTTCTAACAAGCACTCTCTCCAAACAAATCTCTTTGAAAATGCATTAGATAACACTGTTCCTTCAATTCCATATCTTCCTTTCTGTCTAAACTGAAAAAGCCAGTTCACGTTATTAATGACAAGTCATTTTGCAGAGTGCCCGGGTTAATAGAAGAGATAACTGGCAAAATATAAATGTGTAATACTAACACGCTGAAGATAAAACAGAGGTCTAATGCTGAATGCATAATGTGGAGAATGAAAGAAAAATTTGCTGTGGGCACAGAGTTCCTGCAGAATAAACTGGGAACCTATGACCACCAGCTGGTCCCTTGGTTTCCCAACTTGCTACTTTCCTGCTTCCTTTTCCAATTCAGCTATCCTCCTTGAATCCAAATTGCAGATTTCGGAGTTATAAAAGAATCCTTAGGGACCTCTGAAGGTGAGGAATGTGACTAAGGAAACACTGCCAGTGTTCTCAGGGCCTGTGTGTGTCTCATTTGAGTACTTTGTCCATGATTCTACTATTGCAGGCACTGTCCTGTCTTCCTGCAATCAGCCTAGCCCAGGGAGCAGGGATTTAGCAAATTAAATTTAGAATGCAGTGGATTAAAATCCCAGAGTCACCATACACTAGTTGTATGGCTTTGGAAAGTCACTTTGCCTTTCTATCCTTCAGTTTCCCCCACTGAGAAATGAGTTAACAAAGTAAAGCTCTTTGCAGGGAGTGAGTGTTCAGAAAATTTAGCCATTATCATTAATATTTTATGATTTGTGAATTTGTTTTCAGTTATACGATCTTTATCTGGAAGCAGAAGACAGTACTAGAGGATCACTTGATGTCCTATCTGGCTTAAGAATTGCCTATTTTCTTGATAGTTTTCAATTCAGTATCAAAAGCAATGTGGTAGTTGGCTGTTCTGTGTCCACTGAGCATGAAGGGAAGGGACGACCCTTAGGTGGTAACCCAGGCAACTGCTGGCTACTATTTGAATGTTTCTTTCTACCACCTCCAAATTCATATGTTGAAAAACTAGTGCCGTGTGATGATATTTGGAGGTGGAGGGAGTCCTTGGAGGTTTGGCCATGAAGGTGAAGCACCCATGAGTAGGGTCAGTGCTCTTATAAAAGAGACTGGGAGAGCTCTCTCCCCCTTTCTACCATGTGAAGACACAGTGAGATGTCAGCAGTCTGCAGCCTGGAAGAAGGCCTTCACTGGATACTGCAAGCCCCAACTGGAAGCAGATCTAGGGACCAGCAGCCATTATGTGCAAATGACACAAAGGCCAAGACCGACCCTAATGATCCTTAGTGTCATTTCTACCATAAGAAGTCTGGGTTTCCCACTGCAAAGTTTAAAGAATTGGTCTCATTTATGTGAATTTTATTCTTTTGGTCCCAGCAAAAAAGAGGGCTCATTCTTGAGGATTATGAGAAAACTGAAAACAGAATTGGAGTTGGATAAACTGCCTGCCTTGAAGAGCTGGGACTTTGTATCCGATATGCATACATGCTTTCTAGCTCCATGACTTTGGGTAGGTGACCCATCTCCATAAAGCCTCAGTTTATGCATGTATAAAATGGGGGAATTACCAATTCCTTATGTATCGGTTTGTGATAAGAAACCACGAGGCAGTACATTGCCTAGCATGTAGCAAGTGCTAAATTAATTCTAATTATTAAGATTAATTTTAAAGATTTTTTAAAAGCTGATGCCTCATTTAGTTGCAATGCATAGATATTGAAAACATTGCAAACTCTGAAACATAAATGCTTTCAGGAGTTTTGTCTTTTATTTCTCAGTTAACCCTTCTGGCATTTGAACAGTAAACATATAACTAAGGGGCCGACTTCCATTCTAGTTTCACAGAGCTCTTTTTTTTTTTTAAGATTAATTTATTTAAGATGACTGGATCAAGAAGATGTGGTACATGTACACAATGGAATATTACTCAGCAATCAAAAAAGATAAACACATGCAGTTTGCAGCAACATGGATGGAGCTGGAAGGGATCATGCTCAGTGAAATAAGTCAGAAAGAAAAAGAAAAATACGTATGGTCTTACTCATAGCAGGAATTTAGGAAACCTAAATAAGAGACCAGGAAAAAGACTAATCAATACAAAGTAAAAATCAAAATCAGCCAGCAACTATAAACCAGAGACACACTATGGGGGGGGTTAGGAGGGGCAGGGAGAGGAAGGACTAGAGTCAACATAAGGGGGGGGTGCAATGGTATGGGGAATATATCCAAAATGAAAATGCATACATTGTGCAAAGATGAAAAATGATGTAAGAATTTTATAAAATAAAATATTAAAAAAAGATTAATTTATTTATGTAAGACCTGGGGTACAGGCCAGAGGCACAGGAGGGTGAGAGAATTCACCAGATACAGAGCCTGCTGAGGGGAGTAACGGGTGAGACAGGAGAGGTCTGCGTGTCATGTGGGTTTCTCCGTGGCCTGCCAGGAATCGAACCCATGCTTCAGATACTGCAGACAGCTTCACAGCACTGTGCTCAACCTGCTACACCACCACCACCAGGGAGGCCCCACAGAGCTATTTTGAATGAGTAGTTCCTGGAGGTGGTGCTGAGAGAACCTTGTGTATCTAAACAACCCAAACTATTTAGAAAAGCAAACAAAGCTGACTTGAGTTGATTGTTTTTAGAAATAACAAATTGATGGATTCAACTATTTCTTCTCTTCCTTGAGCTGCCAATTTGGGGGCAGATCTAGTCTCATTATGAAATCTGACCCCATTTCAGTCTCCAGGCATAAACAATGTGAAATGTTTTGGGGAAGCCCTTAAAAGATTCTGAGCAGAAAAGGAGTCTGAAGAGCCAGAGTGTGAATGGCTTCAGGTTTTCAGTTTCTGGGCGAACTTGATCAGCACATAGCAACCCTGTCCTTCACCCTGTATGTTGATTCATTGTCCTCTGTCTGGAAGATCACTCCAGGAAACCTCAAGGCCGAGGAGGGCCAACCCTCTCCTTCCGTGGCTGAGAAAGCTGAGTTTTAATGAGTCTGTATGACCAGACTCTGTGACACTGATCTTTTCTTTTTGGTCCCCAAACAGTGTTCCATTTTCTTCAGGCAAGAGATAATTTGGGACTCTTCAGCCATTTTCCAGTTTTTATGTTATTCACAACAGAGGTATCTTTATTAAAAATGTAAAAGTGTCAGCTCTTCAGATCTAGGTGCACCCATCTGTTTCCTTGGGAGATGGTGGGTAAATGGCAGGTTATTTGGAGCGAGGTGGGATTTGGGGGTGGTGCAAGGGCCAGGGTGAAGAAGGCCTTCACTGCCACCTTGTGGTCCCCTGGAGTCACAAAGGGTCATTGCTCAGGAGCTTGGGGCTGTCTAACTTTGGCTGCTAGCCCGAGATCTTTATCAGCACAGCCAGCATAATAGCTTCGACAGAGCTTTTGCTGTTGTTTTTCTTTTCATTGTATTTTCTCTTTCTTTAGCTCTGGGAAAGGGGAGGATGTTAAAAGCTAGCAAAATTCTATCTACTGAGAAAATATCTGCAGGGAGGAAGAAGTCAGAATCTAGGGAAGGGCTCCTAAGATGAAATGTTGGAGAACTTTGCAAGATCCTCGTCTCCTCTAGTTGTAGCATCTAGTTGTAAAGAACGGAGATTTGGGGGGTAAAAGTCAGACCTGGGTGGCCACCTGTCATTGTTATCACCTGGTCAATTGGGGAAGTCAGGACAGATGAAAATTCATTTATTATCTTATTTATTGCCCTTGTCTGCAGTCCAAACTAATTCTCACATCACATTCTGATAGTCTCAGATTGAATATTGTCGGTTGAAATACTAACGATATTTTTTAGTGCAAAAAAGATGACTTTCAAGGCATGCATTATGGAAAGGATTATAATAAATTAAATGCCTAAACTGGCAGAGTGCAAACAATTTTGACTCAGATCTAAATGTTTGCACTGGCTGTTTAAACATTTAATTTGTTAGAATGGAAGTACCACCATAGAATAAGCATGTTAATTAAACTTGGGTTTTTTCAACGTGAGTCATCCCACGTACATAGAGCGTGACAAACCCGGACAGCAGGAGCCAGTGTGTGTTGATTTCTCGTTCTCCAAATGAACACTAAGCATCTCTAAACCCTGCAGACATTAGCGATTTTTAATGAATTGTTCTGTCTTTCTGAGGTGACTTTTAGATGATGCTGTAAGATATTGTTAGTCTGAGAAACAACTTTGCTAATTAAGTTTCAGGGAGCTTATTACCCATAGATAATTGATTAAAGTGGTTACATGGATAATCTGTTCTGTGACTTTACATTAAAAAAATCGGAAAAAGTAAAGAATAGGAGATATAAAATAAAATCTCTAAAAACCAACTTATGGAAACAAAAACCTATATCTTTATCATATTACCACCATCATCATCACCAATATCATTATCAGTGTTTTCTTTTTCCTTCTCTCCCTTGTCGTCATGATGACCATGGTTGCCACCACTGCATCATCACAAGCAGAGGAGTATCCTTGCCTGAGTTTTCTTTCTGGCCCTAGTTCTGCAACAGATTGGTAATAGAACAGTGGTTAAGAAGTGGTCTTCTCTAGGCTTTGCATTCCTCCCTTGTAAAATGAGTCCATTTAAATTTTTTTTAATATATATTTTTGTAGAAGAACTGGGGTATAGGCCAGAGGTGCAGGGGGTGAGAGGATTCACCAGAGATAGAATTTGGAGCAGAACAGGCAGATTTACTGAAATACATTGCTGAGGGGTGCAGCGGGTGAGACAGGAGAGGTCTGCTGTGCCATGTGTGGCTCCCTCACCAGAGATTGAACTCAGGCCATGGTGGTGATAGCGCTGAGACCCCTAGGCCACCAGGGAGGCCCTGAGTGCATTTTTATTGGTAAAGGTAAGGCTAAGCTGAGGTAGCAAAAAGGTCCCCAAATACAGTGATTTTCAATAAGATAGTTAAGTTCTCTCTTTGGAGTAAACCAGTTGTTTCAGGCTGGCAAGAGACCTCTTGACTCCTTACTTAAAAATGCTTGGTAGCCCCATTGCCTACAGAACTAATTTCAAGGTCCTTTATAGTCTGACCCTAAGCATACTTCTGACTCAGCCACTCTTTGTCCTTCTGCTTCCATCTATGCCTTTGCTGTTCTGTTCCCTCTGTTTAGAATACTCTTTTCATCTTCATTTGTTGATGTTCTATTCATCCTTCATGACCTACCTCAATCCTGCCTCCTAAAGCCTTGTAATTTTCCTCCCTTTGCCCCTTGCCATTCTGTTGTCACGGTCGTTGTTTCTTCCTCTGCCTTCTGACATCTTTGACTCTTTCATAGTATCTAGTTCTCTTTCCATCATTGTAAATTAAGTTGGTTATTTATACAAATGGGCTTTATGTTCTTGGAGGGAGCAGATCGCATATTACTTATCTTTCTTTCCAGCTTCCCTCTACTTTCTTGCCTTGCTCAATATCCGTCATTGTTTCTTGCCCAATAGACATGTCAAACTGAATGAAGTAAAATGTTGTTACAGATAGGAAAGCTCAGTCATCAAAATAGCAACCATTTACTAACTCAAGGGGCCAATTAAGCAATGGGCTATTCATTGGAAAATTCTAGATGTGAATCAAAACAGTTCCAATTAGATTCATATCCTGTGCTAGACCAAGAATAGCATGAAGAAATATTCCTTGGGCCCTATATCCATGTGGAATAGTGTTCTACTCATTTCTATTAGTGAGAAGACTCATCCTGAGACTGCCATGATTTTTCTTAAACCTTTGCCCAAGAGCCATGTGAAAAAAAATTCAACTCGGATATGTGTACTCAGATGTTGTATAACATATTCTTTAAGCTTATTTCCATTTGTGGAATTTTTATCTTTATTCTACCCCCATGGCCATGTTAGAATTTAATAAATTGCTTGAGGGAGTTTCATTTCAAATAGGAACCTGTCTCAGGGGGTCAGACGTGGGGAGTTCAGCGCTTTGAGCCCCGCTATGGGTTTGTTGTACAGTTGGGAAAACTCATCTCCCTTCCTCAGACCTCAATCTTCTTGTTAGCAAATGGAACACCTTCCCCTTGTCCCAAGGCTGTTTGCACACATGATGGCAGCTCATTAGCAAACCTCTTTCAAAAGATCACATGGAGGGCCTCCCGGGTGGCGCAGCGGTTGAGCGCTGGGTTGCGAAGCTCCCCGCGGCCTCTGTGGCGCCGGTTCGATCCCTGGCTGCTCCCCGGCCACCGGAGGAGGGTCCCACATGGCGCGCAGACCTCTCTTGCCGCCTGCTGCTCCCCTCAGCAGTGTACTTCGGTCCTTCTGCCTATTCTGCTCCCCGCTCTGGCTCTGGTGAATTCTCTCACCCTCCCGCGCTTCTGACTGTACCCAGTGCATGTATAAACAAACATACAAATAAAAAAAAATAAACAAATAAATAAATAAAAATACATGCCTCTTTAAAAAAAAAAAAGATCACATGGAATCCTGTTGGGTACTGTCGGGTGACTAACCTACAGGCTTGTGAAAATGGATATTAAAACCATGCATCTGCTTGTTCCAGCCACTGATGCACATGAATAGTCCCTTAGTTGTACTTATAATACTGCATTTTTTTCAAAGAAAGAAATTAAATTTGTTTTTTCAAATTTTACAAACGCAACCATGAGTTAGTCTGCTTGAGTGAATTTCAAATCATAATTTAGAGATAATGTCAGGATGGCAATAAAACTTATGAAATAGAGCAAGGGTGGGAAAAAGAAAGCAGAAGGGAGCGATTCAGACAATTCTGACTTTCTGCCTGGCAATTTTTCTTTTTTTTTTCTCATCTGTTCCCTTCAATTTTCTAGAACATGTAAAGCTTTTGGCTCCTCTTCATTTAAATGAATATGGCCAGGTGGCATTAATGCTTGTAAAAGTAAATGGAAACTGCAAAGATGGATGTAGAGTCCGTCATCTAGTGCAGGATTTTCCAATTTTTTGTAGCTGTCATCTTTATAGCTCACCTGTGATTGCAGCTAACCTCACTCAAAATGGTGAAGTTGAAGACAGCTGAGTGTGGTACCCGCCCTGTCCTCTGCCCGTGTTTTCCCACTTGATTAATTAATTTCAGCAGGTGTATGTGTGGGTTGGGCTCCTGTATGGCCCTCCCTACAATAATTCAAATACTAATGGGGCCAGTCTGCTTATGAGGAGCCTGTTGAGTTGTGGACATGGTACAGTTTTTCAGGTGGTAAGGCTTAAGCCCAAAAAACCAACCTGTAATGTTGCAGTTTTAAGAGGGGAGGAAATTTGGGGGAGCTCAAAGGACGTTCGCCATGCTTCAAAAATCATACCCTGTAGGTTACGTTGCTGTGCAAAATCACAGGAGACTTGATTGTAAAAAAAAAAAAAAAAAAAAAAAACCAAACCATTATCTACCTATGAGGTCTTTGGGATGGAGTTAAATAACCCCTCCTTCAACCTATCCTGGACCCCAATATGCTCATGCACACAGAGGAGGTGAGGAATAACAGTCGCTTTACATTTGTCTTAATTAGTGAACATTTGGTCACAATTTGCTCCAGCTGACTTAGGCAAAAAGGAGTATTTGTTACCCATGAGGCTGAATCTAGGAAATAAAAAGTCACCAGGAGCCTTGTCAGCTACCCTGTGGAGCCTGGGTCTCTGCTCCCCGCTGCAGATTTTTTTCTTAACTCACCCAGATACCAAACACATGTCCCTCTCCCCTGACCTGTCAAATATCCCATGTAAACCAATATTACCTCGATTCAAAAAAATTTAAGTTAAAAAAAAAAGGAGTGCCACAGTCCCATTTCCAGAGCCTCCAAATAGGCAACTGTGATTGACCACGAGATAGACATAAAGATGGTTATTTGACCAAATTGTCCAATCAGATGACGACTTTTATATTAATCATCTTCTAGTGAGGTCTTAGCAGGAAAGTGAGGAAACTGATTCTTGGGAAGAAAAATGTACAGGGGGTGAAGAAATGGGCATTAACATAATGGTGTGGCATTTGACTCTTGATTATGAAATGATTATATAGGCTTTTCTGGTTCTTTGCTCCCACACCTCCTTTTCCTAGCCATAACCACTTCTCTGCCTGTTGACTTGAAGTTCACTTTACTTTTTAGTAACAGCTATGGTTTAAATACTAGTTTAACAAATACGGTTGATATAAGGAATATATGTTTCTGTCCTGGAACCTACAATTTAGTGGGAAGACAGACAAAAAGAAAACAGCAACCTAAATAAGTAAACCAAATAATTACAAGTTGTGTTAAGAGAGGAAACAGTTTTGACTTAGAAAAAGATGTGTCGGGGGAGGAGAAATCACTTAGATGCAGTTGCAGGAGTTTTTCTCTGGATAGGGGACTTCTTAGTGATGTTTGAAAGAACCAGTGATGGAAAAGGTGGTGTGAAGGATGATGTCGTTTGATGAGATGTGGGGTTCAGTGAATGGGATCCTTACTTAGGTTACCTCTGAGAGATGTCTCACCAGAGCTTCCCTTTCAGAGGCACACGGTGAGTATCCCCACGAGGCAGAGACTTTTGGTTATACCCAAGAAGGCAGGTTTATTACATTAAAAGAAGAAAAGGAGAAGGCAATGCTTGCACAGACACAGGGGAATGAAGGTTACATTTTAAAAAGACAGGTTTATTAGGGAAAGGAGAATGAGAGAGCACCTGCCGAGTCACGGGCAGGAAGGAGAGCTGCCTCTTGCCAATGCAGACATTGCAGTTACAGTGTTCATTTCAGGAGGAGTTCATTCCTTTCTGGAATTGTTATCTGTTGTTAAATTAATTACTTCTAGGGTGTGACTAGGCTGATTTGTCAGGACCAGGGATTCTCTCTACAAAGGGTCTCCATCTCCATATCCCCTCCTCTGGTCTGCACCTCCCAACACTTTTGATAAAAGTTTGATACTTGCCGCAGTAGTTGGCAACTAAGGATTTTTCATATCTGTGGCTGGTTTAACTACTATGTTAATTATTTATATTCCCACCTCCAGTTTCTAGTCTTGGGATGCTTCCATCCTAAATTTTCTTCTCTTAGTTTCCATCAGATCATGTACTAAAAATTATTTCAAGCAGAGAGGGGACATCATGCACTTAAAGATGCACAATCCTCCAAGAAGGAAAAAAATCTTCCTTTATTGCTAATTCCCAACACTCTGCATGTCCCATCTCTCCTATACCTAGGATACCTGAGATTTGTAAGGTCTTCTTTTGTAGATTCTATTAAGCTCTATTGCAAAACACTAAATAATAGTACAGCAGCTATATATATGTATGTATATATATCATTATATATGTGTGTATATATATATATCATTTGGTATTCTTAGCTCTTGAGATTGAAGAGGTCTGGGTTTTGGACTTGTCATGTTTACTTACTAGTCACAAAGTTTTAGGCAACTTTGGGCAAGTTATGCAATTTTTCTGTATCATTGGTTTAACTCTCTCATCTCAGCCTTCATCTCTTGCTCATAGACATTCTTAAAATGAAAACTAGTTTATATTAAATTATAAATGTATAAAAAGTGACTAACACCATATCTGATACTCACTACATATTAAAGGCAATTTAAAAAGCTGGTTCACATCTCCTTTGTAGTAAGTAAATTCTAGCAAACTGACCGTTTTCAGTGCTCCTTGGAGAATTCAATCTATAAAAGAATTGTGTAATGTATACTTTGAAGCACATATGGATCAGACCATAAGAGGCTACTTTTTCCCCCTCTGTAATTCCCTCTTTGCAGTGAAGGAAATTAATATCAGAAATTGCGAGAACTTCCTCAAGTGGATAGGATTCGAAAGAACCAAGAAATCTAGTGCAAGACTCACCTAGTAGAAAATGACTGTAAAATAAGAGTAGAATGAGAGAAATGCTGAGCTCAGTTTCAGCAAATACAAAGAGCGGGGAGATTGTTGTGGGGCAACCATTAGGAACTTAATTGAGAATTGCTTCAGGCTAAAGGGTGAGGTTGCAACTCTCAACTAACCTCTTACAAAACTGTGTGACTACAAAGGAGACAATGCTATGAGGGAGAGGTTCTTTGATGATTGGACAGCCTGGAAGTGAAACAACTAAGGTGACATTAAAGCAGCTCCAGACTTCTCTCTGCCTTTGTAGGGGAAAGAAAGAAAGACCTTTCCAGGAGGGAAATTACTAAAGTTCTTCATTTGCTAGAGCCCTCCTTACTTTGGGGATGAGTCCCCTGCTTGTCTACCTTTCCATACCCAATCTTTCCAATTAGGATATCCCCTCACAAAGATGAGGGAGAGGATATTTGGAGAAATCAATCAACAGAATTACAGAAGAAATGCTTAACAAGTACTCACATTGATCATAGTATGAAGGGCAACTAATGATGATCAGATAATTGAAGAAAACCAAGAATATATAAGAGAAGTACCATGACTAACAAGAACTGCTGAGCTTGAAGAAAAGGAGATGGCTCAGGGAAGAAAAGAGAAGTTAAAAAAAACTGTGAAGGAAGTCTACGTATTAAAAAAATAACAAGGCAGCAATCCCACTGTCCACGTGTGACTATGCAGGTGCCTCTTTTCGCCAACTCTCTCCCTCTGCAAGGCAGCAGCTTTCCTACCTGCCCAAGACCTGTCAAGGCCACCTGCCTGCAACCATGCAGGCCTCTCTTAGCAAACTTGTCCCTTCTGGGGCAGCTCTTCCTGACTGCTTGTGTCTATGCAAGTGTCTTTATCTGTTTTATCCCTTCCCTAATAAACCTGCCCTTTAGGGCCTCCCCTGGTGGCTTAGCAGTTAAGCGCTGGGCTGGTCCAGGTCGCCAACGAGTGTACCACATGGCGTGACAGACCTCTCCTGCCACACCTGCTGCTCCCCTCAGCAGTGTATTTCTTCGTCAGTCTGCCTGTTCTGTTCCCCACTCTGGCTCTGGTGAATTCTCTCACCCTCCCGTGCTTCTGACTGTACCCAGTGCTTGTATAAATAAATAAATAAAATCTTTAAAAAAAAAAAAAAAAACCTGCCCTTTAAATATTTAAAAAAAATAAAACAATAAAAAAAATGGGCTGCTCTGAAAAATGAGGGCCCAGAGAGCAAGAAATAATTCTATGAAGTTAAAAATATGAAATGGGGACTCCCTGGTGGCGCAAGGGGTTAAGACACAACCTATGAAGCTGTCCACAGCCTCTGTTGCAGTTCGATCCCCGGGCCGGCCAAGGAGCAACCCACATACTTTAGCAGACCTCTCCTGACTCACCCGCTGCTCCCTCAGCAGTGTACCGCAGTCAGTCTGCCTGTTCTGTTCCCCACTCTGTCTCTGGTGAATCCTCTCACGCTCCCGCACATCTGGCCAAATCTTGAAAAAAAAAAAAAATATGAAATGGAAAATTTTTTTAAGACTTAGCAACAGAATAGGTCAAATTAGTAATCTGGAAGCTATGGCTCAGGAAACTGATTAGAATTTAGAACAAAATTACATGGAGCGGGCCTCCCGGGTGGCGCAGTGGTTGAGCGCTGGGTTGCGAAGCTGCCCGCAGCCTCTGCAGCGCCGGTTTGATCCCCGGCTGCTCCCGGCCACCAGAGGAGGGTCCCACATGGTGCGCAGACCTCTCCTGCCGCCCGCTGCTCCCCTCAGCAGTGTACTTCGGTCCTTCTGCCTGCTTTGCTCCCCGCTCTGGCTCTGGTGAATTCTCTCACCCTCCCATGCTTCTGACTGTACCCACTGCTTGTATAAATAAATAAAAAAAATAAATATAAATAAATCTAAAAAAAAAAATACATGGAGCATGGAGATGGAAAATATAGGGAAGAATTAAAGGACAGAAAGGCTCAATCTGGGAAGACCAAAACTATCAATTGAAGGAATTCCAGATTCAGAGGACAGAGACGAAGGAAGGAAACAGTACCAAAATGGGAGACAATAATCATCTATTTTCACTAAAAGCCTGAGGAATGATTGTAAAAAGATCCACACCAGAAAATCCTGGTAAAATGAACAGATCCCAACAGTAAAAGAAGTTCTGAAAAGTTTCCAGAGAGAAAAGAAATCTACTTTAGCGAACAATGGTAGGTAGCGTTTTCTTTCTTTCTTGTTTACCTTTCTCCTTTTCTTCCGGTAAGAGCATCTCATCCTGCCCTCCCCTCTTCTCCCTTCCAATTTTCTTTCCTCTCCTCCCCTCCCCCGCCCCCCCATGTCTTCTCTTTTTTAGGAGAGCCTTCTCTCTCTCTCTCTCTCTCTTTTTTTTTTTTTTTTTTTACAGGATCACCCCCAGCCTAACCCAGGTCGCAGGGAAAGACCCAGACCTGACCAATCACAATAATTAGCTCAGGATCTGAAAGAGCTCACTCACAGTCCTCTTCAGAATTTTCTGCATGTGTTAATAGAGAGGTTGGTTTATTTCTTTTGGGGTTATGTGGCTACAGGGGTGTTAGCACCTGTGTGTAGATCTTATCTAGAGGAAACTTGCCACAACAGTACAGAATGAACCAGTGTATAGAAAGAAACAAACAAATTGATCTACAAGTCATAGAAAGGAACCCTGGTGTCGCTGTTTGGATTCAGCCATGCTTGAGATCAGCTCCACCTCTGGGATCCCCAGGTATGAGTTGACTACTTTGCTGAAGCTAGTTTGAGTTGAGTTTTTGTAACACACACCTGCAAACGAATAAAAATCATATTGCTATTAGACTTCTCACTAGCTACTTAGCTTCCAAAAGGTAAGATAAATCTCCACAGTTTTGAAGGAAACTAATTTTGAACCTAGAATTTTATGTTCATTCAAACTGGCATTCCAGTGTGAAGACAAAAGAGATCTTTAGGATATGTAATGACTTAGAAAGTTTTTCATTCACAGAATTTCTCTGAAAGAATTCCTCAGGAAATATTGTAACATCTCCCCTCCCCAAATAAGGGATACAAGAAATAGGGAGATAGAATATGGAAAATAATGTTGAGCAGAGTCATCATTAAAAGTTATAATCTGAGTAAAAGTATATCCACAACTCTTAATAACTAAAATTCTGAATAACTATGTCATGGGAAGGAAATGCTGCTAAAAGTCTCATATTGTTAGAGAGAAGTTGCAGATGCTAAATGCATTTGATGGAAAAGTTAATTGTCAAAATTTCATGGCAACCACTAGAATAATACAAAAAAGACCATTAAAAAGAGGAAAACATCTCAGTATATAAAAGGCAAATATGAGGAAAATAAACAAGACACCTGGAATGAGAAAGCACATAACAAACTAAATGCAAACATTAGAGGGAACCCAATGAGTGTGTGAGTAGGTTAAATATTGGAATGTAAGTATCCTGAAGGCAGTGGGAGAGGCTGGTTTTGTCCAATGCCAAGTCTCTCAACAAATATTTGTTGAATAAACAAGTGGACAGATATTCTAAGACAGACTTTTTAAAAATCCTGCTTAGAAACTCGATCTAAATCAAAGAATCCACGTGCACCACATGCATACACACTGAGGCTGAAAATAAAGGAATGGGAAGTTATTTCCCAAGAAGAGGCTACGAAAAAGGGCAAATGTGGTAATATTAATATCAGGTAAAAGAATCCAAGGTCAAATGCATTAAATTGAATCAAGAGCAACATTTTTTATGACCTGCTAGCTAGGAAGTGCAAGCACCTCAACTGAACCAACAAGGGAGGTCAGCAAGATGACAAGATAAAAAATTAACCTACACAAATTAATATAGTTTTCTATATACATGCAATAATCAATTGGAAAATTGAAAGGATAAAAAATCCAAATCACATTAGCACTAGCTACAAAACCCACAGGATACCAAGAATACTGATAAGATAAACCTAACAAGAAGTGGGCAAGACTGATAATGAAAATAAACTATGAAATAATACTGATAACATTACAAAATAAAAAAAAAATGCCCTGCACATAAGGAGAGATACTTCCGAAGTAGAATAACTCAGCATTGCAAAACAATTATTCTCCCCAAACTAACCTACAAGTTTAGTGCAATCCATATAAAAATTTGTTAGATAAGCTTATTCTAAACTTAGAATAATTAAAAAATATTTGAAGAAGTAAAAGGAGAAACACTTGACCTACTAGATGCCAAAGTAGCTTCTTAACATTTAATAATTAAAACAGTGTGTTTGATTCAAAAACTAAAAAAAAAAAAAAACCAGATTAGTAATACAGGATCAGGAACAGATGAATGTTCGCAGAACTTTATGATAAAGATGACATTTCAGTTAGTGGGGGAAATGATGTTCAAAGGGTGTTGGCAAAATCATCTATTATTCATTAAAAAAACAGTTAATTTTCAACTTCTACCAATACAAAAATAAATTAGTGATGTATTAAAATGATAATCATAAAATATAAAACTATTGAAAGAAAATATATATTTTTTTCTGTTGTGCTGAAATGGAGGTTTTCTTTTGTAAAAAACACAGACCAAAAATTCAGGAAACATTGATGAATCTGACTATATTAAGATCAAACCAAAACAAAACTTCGTTATGGGAGGAAATGGTTGTAATATCTAAAATATACCAAAGATAAATGTATGTAACACTTAACTCATAAGTCAACAGATAACTCTATAGAAAAATCTAAAGGGATATGAAAAAGACAATCTGCAACACAAGAAGTACAAAAGGTTACTATCTTTGTGAAAAATGTAAGTTACTAATAAAAGGGAAATGCAAATTAAAATAAGAATATGATGTCAATTTTACCTATAAGATTGACGAAAATTTAAAAAAAAAGGAAACCATTCAATAATGGCACATGGAAGCTTTTGGCTGGAAGTAATGCAAAGACAAGACTTAACTGCTGTAAGGAGGCAGTGAATTCGGTATTTAACATGACCCGAAATCTACCGATACAACCAGTTTCAGGCATGGTGCCTGTAATAATACAAGTGACTTGTGTCTTTTATCCAAAGCTCTCAATACTTTAGCAAAAACTTCTACTTCACAAAATTCACTGCCCAGTGAATTCACTGCGGGCAAGGATAGGGTTTCTTGGTGAGCTAATGTTGTCCACAGTAGCAGAGATGGCGCGGGGACCCAGCTTCCTCTCCCTTTTGCTTTGCCAAATTTTATCCTAAGTTTGTGCTTTTTGGTGGCAAGAGTTGGGACAGTTCCAGATATGGCCCCCAGCCCTCAGAATATTCAAAGAAAGGGGAAATCTTTCTCTTGTGACCCTTTTAGGGAGTGAGGAAAACTTTCCAGTAGTTCCCACAAACAGATTTCCTTTAATCTAGAACTGGGTCCCATGCCTATCCCTACACCCATTTCTAGAAAGGGGCATGGACTTACCTCCATCATTTGGGGAGAAAACCTCTGATATGAGGAAACCAGTCCTCTCGCCATTGTGATGGCAGGATGAATTGCTCCAGTCTTTTGGTATTGTTCAAAGCGGAAAGTTTGCACATCTTTGAATCATCGCTCTGAGGCATCTCTGCTACAGAAATACTGGCGCTTGTAGAAGAGACATTTACAAGGTTATTTACAACAGCAATGCTTATCTCAAAAATTGAATATCCTCTGAATATCCATCAGTAGTGGCATGGTACATTCATACAACGTAATAAACAGCAGCAGTTGCAAAAAAAAAAAAAAAAAAAAAAAAAAAAACCCAAAACCAAAAACAAAACACCAGGTTATGAAACAGATACATTTATTTATGTTATAAACACACATAGAAACTACAACTATTTGCATACCAACATAGGAGGGGAACTTAAGGATACACACCTCGATTCCAAGGAGGAGAATCAGCATGAGATTAGGTAGATTATCTATTCTTTGACTATTTTTTTAAGGATTTATTTTATTTATTTATGCATACAAGAGCTGGGGTATAGGCCAGAGGTGTAGTGGTGAGAGGATTCACCAGAGACAGAGTGGGGAGCAGAACAGGGGGATTGACTGAAATACACTGCTGAGGGGAGCAGCAGGCAAGATGTGAGAGGTCTGCTGTGCCGTATGGTTTTTGTCCCTGGTCTGGGAATCGAAATCATGCTGCAATAGCTGCATATAGCTTCATAGTGCTGAGACTTAACCCCTTGCACCACCAGGGAGGCCCTCGTATTTTTCTCTCTTACAATAACAGCATAGATTATAAGGACATATTTTACCTAATTAAGAAGTCTGGCATATTCTAGAATATATGTGGGCATCAAGTCCATGATACCAGCAGGGACTCCAGCTCTTTCTTTCTGCTGGTCATTCCTCAGAAAGTTAACTTTTTGTTCTTAAGGTTATTTTCTCAGTTCATTGTGCCCTTAGTGTTTCAGAAAAAATTTCAAGGCAATTGTTAGGGGGAAAAGGATGTCCCAAAGCAAATTCCATATAGGCTTTGTGGACTCCACCCCCACCCCAGGTCAAAGCCAAAGACACTGGGAACTCCAAATCCCATCACCACCAAAGGGAAGGTGGCTGGGACCTGAGGGTGGGGTTAAGCAGCCAGGTGGATACAAAAGGCAGACACGTGGGCTTTGGGGGCTCTCCATTTTTGGGCTTTCGGCCAGCTCGCAGCGTCTGGCCAGCTCTGAGAGTGACTTTGGGTTTCCAGGTCGTCGGATCGGGTAGGACTCATTAAAGACTTTATTTCCCTATTTTCTCCCTGAGTTGTACATTTTCCTTATTTCTTTTTCTCTTGTAAATAAACCTTTTATTAATGCTTTTGCGTGTGTCTGTAGTAGGGTATTCATAAGTCCCTTTAAAGCGCGCGGGTGAGGACCCACAGCCAGGAACCCGTTTAATATCGGGATTGCTCTATAACAGCACAGTAAGTTGAAAGAGATGCTTAATACTTCTGTTGTTGGAGGGTTAGGTCTAAACAATTTAATAAGCATGTTTTGACAACTTAGTTGCCATTTGAAAAAAAATATACATTGAAAGAAAAAATATTTTAATTTATTGCTAATCACAATTATTTAACAAGAGATATGTGCTCCTGATAGACACTGCACATTTTTTCAAACCTTACCATTACTCTCAATTCCCATTTCATGTTGATTTGCAAAAAGTACTTTTTTTTTTTTTAAATCACAGCAACTGCTGAAAACCTAGCTTCGTAGAAATATGACATTATCAGAGGAATGTAACACAATCTAATACTGAAACCATGAACTCTCTTGATTGGGTACTTTGCATATTTGACAGGTGTTGGATATCACTATTTTTGAAAGTTTCTCTTGAAAGTGTACCCCAAGATGCCTCTATGAATGCACTGTGGCACTCCAGGGTGCCTCAGCACATAATTTAGAAACTGCATGTTTATTATTTCATGATTGCAAAATGTTGCCTCAACTCCTATACAATGATGTTCTTGGAAGAGAGGAGACACAGACTTTCTCATTACATCTTTGTAAAATTTCAAGTTTATTGAGATAATTTTGTACTATAAAATGTACCTATTTTGAATGTATGGTTATATGAGTTTTGACATATGTGTATATCTGTATACTTGTTACTGCAATCAAGATGTAGAACATTTTCATCAACCCCCAAATTTTCTTCAAGCTCTTTTCTAGTCCCCTTCAAAGCCCAGCCCCCAGCAACCACTGATCTGTTTTCTATTACTATGGATTAAACTTATCTTTTCCAGATCTCCATAGAAAAGGAATACTCAATAGGAACTCTTTAGTTAACAGTGTTAAGATTCATCAATGTTGTTGCATGTATCCATAGTTCATTCCTTTTTGTTGATGATTATTATTTCATTGTTTGAATATACCACAAATCTATTTATCCAGTCACCTGCTGGTAGATGTTTGAGTAGTCATTTCATATTTTTGCCTTATGTGGGTAAAGCTTCTGTGAACACTTCGATACAAGTCTTTGTGTGAACAAATGAATTTATTTTTGTTACTATTTCCAGGAGCCCCCCAGCAGATTTTCACTTATGTATCACCCAGCACTGGGTCATCCTCACTCCGAAACCAATTACTAGAAAGAGTAATGGAGTCACCTTGGAGCAATCAGTTCATATCCTTTGGGGTTAGGGGTTAGGTGAGGTTCTTCCTCAAACTTGTTGCTTCTCCAAATAAAATCAGACTTCAATAACACAGAAAAAGAGACAACTGGCCCTCGGGTGTGCTGTTAACCATGCCTGCCTCTTTAGTTTATCCATGAGTATTTTTACTACAGAATCTGGTAGTGGTATTTCTTATATATCACAGTGAGAGACTTTCCTCTGACTTAAAGGTGCTTAAGTAGATCTGCTGCCAACGGATATCTAACAGTAGTCCTAGAAGTAAGCCAAGAAGAGAAAAGCATATGTATGTATATATATATATATTATATATATATATATAACCCTTGACAGCTGGGAAGAGAATTGCTCTGGGGAATATGAGACTAGGGCATGGGTGTCAGATGGAAAGAGTTTTACCAACTGGCTGCCAGATGTGGCCCTGCCCTGGGCTGAGGCACAGCTGGTCTGCCCTACAGTAAAGCAAATGTACCATCTGGCACATAAACTTGGTAGAGCCTGGAAAGAAAGTTGACTCATGTGTGATGTTATTATGATTATGGATTCACATGAGCAGAGCCCTGGCACCTGCACAGGGTGAGCTGCTGCTCCCCTCAGAGCTGCTTTTCTGATGCTGCCACAGGGCACTACATAGGAGCTCCTGGTACCCTGGCTCTGCAATCAACCTTCGCTTAGGACTTTCACCTCTCACTCCTTGAAACTATCTCCCTTGTTAAACTTCTCAAATGCAGGGACCGGATCTCACCTATTTTGTTCTCCATCCTTGCTCCTAGCTCATGGAGAAGTATTGTGACAATAACATTCATCCTCCACTCTTTGCACCGATTTCCACATCTCTGTTGATTAGTGATCTAAGAAGGACCCCAGCAAATACTTCTCTGGTGCACATTTCAATGTGTGAACTTGGCCCTAAAACACCTATTGGCCACAATTCTTCATTATCTGCTATAAATATCATGGGCTGGGAGGAACCGGGGAGGTGAGCATTTTATAGATAAGAAGCCCAGAGTTGAAGGACTTGCTCAAGGCCATGTGAATAGTTGGTAGCAGAACTGAACCGCTATTTGTAACTCACCCTACTTCTGCAAGTATTTAAATCAGATTTCAAGGACAACTAAAATATAAGATAGCAAAATTACATTAGGAACAAAAGAAGAAAGCAAATAACTTAAAAAGGGTTGAGAGTGAGGTCAAACAAATACAACAGAAGACCACCTGCAATGGGCTAGCCACAAACTTGTCTCTAAATGTCTGTACATCTGTACTTGGAGTCGGAGGGAAACCTGGTCAGACGCAAAATCCATGATGTGCCTGTAAGAAAAATAGGCCAGTAACTCAGAGAAGTCCAATCACTGTCACCACCAGTACCTGACAGGCATCCCCCATAACAAGGGCTGTATATGTTGTAATAAAAGTCACCAAAAATATGCCAGTGGAGCACAGAAAAAGTTTCCCTTACTGTGGGGCTGGTGGCTGATGACAACACAGTGAAACACATCCTGAAAAAAAAAAAAACCACTTTATTGTGCATGTAGAGGAGAACTGAGAAGCAAATCCAGGATCACCAGTGGAGGAAAAAAGCTTGTCAAACTGAGAAGTGAAAGAATTTAACTTGGATTTCTGTGATATCAAGAGTACAATAATAATTACTCTTCTTAATTATGACCCAGAGGCATGGTAGACCCCCAAGTAATTTCTGAATTATCTAAGAGAAATTAAAAAAAAAGTTCAGTCTGCTTTCATATTAATTTAGCACTTAATTAAATACTGTCATCTGTTCTAGCTGTTATTTCATATGTTTGTTTTATCCCCTTCAATTAGATTGCCATTTCTTTGAGGGCTGGGGTTCACATTCAGGGAAAGTGCCATTTTATTTAACAAATGCAATATGACTCAAAAGGGGGACATCTCTGCAAGAGGAGGGACAGCTGGACTGAAATTTTCACCTGATTCTTTTGAGCTTTTTGTGAATTTATACTGCTTCTACCACAGAAATGGGAGGTGGTACTGTGTTCTCCAGTAATTCCATCCCTTTCGTCCAGTCCTTAATATCCTGTAGCACATTTGAGACTAATTTGGAAAATTAAATAAGGACTTACAAAAGGGCTACAGATAACAAGAGAAACATAATTACAGTAAGTAAGTGAAACTATAGAATCTAATTTACAACCATTATCAACATTAACACTAACAAATATTGACTGTAGAATATAGGGATCAGGCACTCAGATTCTGAAGTCAAACTACCTGCGTTCAAACCCTGATTCTTTACTACTCAACCTTGAGTAGGTTACTTAGCCTCTTTGTGCCTCATTTTCCTTATTCTTAACAAGATAGTGATATTAAATATCTCATACACATGAGGAGTAAATGAACACTCATAGCACTGCGCACATAGTAAATATGTACAGATTATTAATGTTATAATAGGACTTTTTATTATATATATACATATCAACTCGATCTTCACAAAGTGCCCTAATTCAGTCTTTCTCAATATTTTTTTATCTCAGGACCTCTTTATACTCTTAAATTTTTTTGAGAACCCCAAAGAACTTTTGTTCATGTGGGTTATATGTCCATATATTTATTGTATGAAAAATTAAAACAGAAAAAATTTTAAAATATTGGCTTATTTATTTCTGTTAATTTTAAATAATAGTGATGAACCCAGTACCTAGTAACAAAATAACCCAATTATTATGAAAATGACTTCAAACAAAAACATTTATGAGAAAGGGATTTTTTTTTATATTTTTGTAAGTTTCCTTAATGTGTGGTTTAACAGAAGATAATGGGATTCTAATAATTGCTTCCATATTCTAACTCTTGCAATATGTTGTTTTGGTTGAGGTATAAGAAGAAAATCTGGCATCACACAGATATGTAACTGAAAAAAGAAAGAATATTTTATTAGCCTTTTCATATAGTTTGTGATTATCTTTGATATACCAGAAATATACAAATGGTAGACTTTTTATTTTAAACATCAGATATCTGATATATTTGGGGAAAACAAGAAACCCTACAATCCAAGGGATGGGATTTTAAATTTCTAGACAACCCCTGAGTGGTCTACAGACTGCAAATTTTTTTAATGGAAGATATTTTTGCTTAAATTTACATGTTTCTGTTTTAATGGTGGCGGAGGAGAGTGGGGAAAAATAGCATGTTGGATGCAACTATTAAGTAATAGTTTCTTAAAGGCTATTTGCAACATAGAATCTGAAACCATATCAATGAACTTTTCATCCTTTGTTACATTAAAATCATGTGTGTGTGGTCATTTTGCACTTTGAATCATTTACCCATGCATGACTTTTTTTTTTAAGATTTAGTTATTTACACATACAAGAGCTGGGGTACAGGCCAGATGTGGGTGGGGGAGTGAGAGGATTCACCAGAGACAAAGTGGGGAACAGAACAGGCAGATTGAAGTACACTGTTGAGTACACTCGCAGTGGGCGAGTCAGGAGAGGTCTGCTGCGCCATGTGGGTTGTTCCTTGGCCAGCCAGGGATTGAACTTGTGCTGCAGAGGCTGGGGATTGCTTCATAATGCGGTGGTGCTTAACCCCTTGCACCACCAGGGAGGCCCCATGCATGACTTTTTAACATCATGCATTGATCATTTAGAAAATATTGATTCACTCACTGAGTTATGCAGATCATGTAAATTTTGAAACATTCACACTTGCAAATATCACTACTAATCTCATTAAACAAGTCTTTAAGTACTAGACAGCTGTCAAGCTTACAGGTTTTACAAAATTCTAATTTTCCTTTAAAAGTTTAAGTTTTATTGTTGGAACAAGTACTATCAATTGTTTGCCTCAAAATGACAGACAAACTTTGCTCATTTTGAGACCTCTGTCACATACCCAGGGCTAAAAAACTAGAGTTTTTGAGACCTCTGTCACATACCCAGGTCTGAAAAACTAGAGTTTGCTTCTTATTCTCTCACGTTAGAATGGTGTTCCATGAAAGAGCAGCTAATTCAACTTGCAACTCACACTTGTACTTTTCCTTGAGACAACCATTATACTTCTGCCTGCAGCAAAGGTATTCTATGTGTAATTCCCATTTTGTCACATAAAATATTAAATAGGTGTATATATTCGATGGTTGAGATTTAATAAAAGTAATAATTTTTACTGCTTCATCAAAGTTACTGTTAAGGACATTTTTTCTGCATGTGCAAGAAATATAATGATTATCAATTTGGTGATTCTTGCTAAAGAACTGGTAGTTGCATCCATTATTTCTTCTGTGTCTTCAGAGCAAATGTCAGCACAATGAAAAAAGCAAATAACATCTCAATATTCTGATGAAATTTTTTCCCTTGTGGGTCATCTGAGAGATTCTAGGGAACCCTTAAGGATCCACTTTGAGAACCACTACTTTTATCTTCTATCTCCTAGGAGTCAACTCAAGTCCATCCAGAATTCTTTATGTCCAGACCTAGCAGCTAAATATTTGGTACTTGAAAGGATAGGGTCCTTCAAAATTAAAAGAGGGAGACCATATTTACTCACAGGGGTGTGGCTGTACTGGGCTAGGTGTGAACATCGTAAAACCAATATTCATAAGAAAGTGTCCAGAAGTAGGGCTCATCCTTTGTTGTCAGAACTTTCTTAACATCCTCCACACATCCAGACCTGGGTCCAAGCTCAATATAGTATAGATATTGCCCTATAAGTGTTGATCTCCAACCTCTACAGCCCTTCATATTAGTGGGCTATGAGTGATATCACTGACTCAGAGGTGGTCCCGGAGGAGAGCTGGGCAGCCAGAGGCATTATCCACACAGCCTGGACCCTGGTATGCTTCTCTCTGACCAGAGATTCCACATATTCATAGCTGCAGGTTGTTGTTTATGGTCCCCACTCATATGCTCATCTGAATCCTGTTCAAAGCAGTGCTCAGTGGGGATAAAAAGTGGGTGGCAGAGGGGACATGGCATGGAGGTAATATTGTGGAATAAAGAGCTATGGATGCTCTGGGCTAGCTAATAAAGGGAATGATCCTTCAAAGCTATGCTCTTTCATTGTAGTTAAAAACAAACAAACAAACAAAAAAAAATGCTTGGTTTCCCAACCAGAATTGACAAATGTTAATGTGTTTTTCATATTCATTGTCGATCTATTTAAATAAAAGATGTAAAACTTTACAAACAAGATTTAAATTACTTAAGCCTAGATTCCTTAAATATTCATTTCACATTTCTTTTGAAGAATGACTGTAAAAATAGAGCTAAGGAAGATAATCACTCTCTACTTGTCCTCCCAGCAGATCAGCTTTCCCCTAACTTGCCTGTCCCTTTGAGCAAACAAATATGAACACAGCTACTAGATAGCTTCATGACTTAGAAGGCAGTTTAGCAACTGACCTCCCCCCATCCCATGCCAGGTTCCCCCATCCCAATATTCCAACTGCATGTAGAACTCCTTTTGAGAGTTCTGGAAACTGTTATTTTCTGGACCTAGTTGTATTTAATGGGGACCTTGATGTTCCTTATAAACTGATTGTCTGTGCTCAGCCCATGCCTTTTCTTCCCCCCAGGTCTTGCTTGGAGTTCCGTGGTCCAGCAGTGCCTATGTGAATGACTTGGTTAAGAAAATAGGCATTTTTCTGTGTTCACAGATAGGAGGATGGGAGAGCAAAATCTACCCAGTTTTGCTTTTTCCCCTGCTACATCTTCACAGGTACAGTAAATCAGATTGCCTGACAATTTTTTTAAAGTTTGTCTGAATCTTATGCCTTCAGCCTAGAAATTCCCATTATATCACTCAGCACATGGCAAGAGCAATGGGCTTCTTTGATTAGTGAAGCTGAAGAGGAGAAATGAATCATAGTGCCTTTGTATTCAACAACATGGGTCTGGGATGAGTGAATGCTGGAGGTCGGCCAAAACACAACCCCAGTGACTCAGTTCTTAAATGATTTAATAAACATAAGCCTAGAGACTTATGTTGAGTAAATATCCATTTAATAAGCATTGAAGAGAAGGGTGAAGTAATAAGGCTGAAGAAAGGATGGGAAGATACATGCTTCTGAAATTCTTTTGCCCCCAGCTTGCCTTTCTATACAATGGGACAACTCTGATGATCTGTCCTCAGAGCATGTCAACTGTGAGGAGTAAATTTTAGAAGTAACTGAAAGAGGCTTGGAAAGGTACCTTACAACAAACCAAAGGCTATTTCATAGGACCAAGAGTTGGGCTTTATACATAAAAATAGAAAATAAAAATGCTAGATTCCCAGATCATCTAAGCATTCAATCAGGAAAGCAGGAAGATTTCTGACTCTTCTCTGGAAAATGGAAGGAATTTAGAGCTCTTACAAGTCAACTGGAATAAAAGCTAAAGCACTAAACTTTCTCTCATTTGAGAATCCAGTAAAACAAGATAGTATCCTAAGAACAACTGGAGAGTAAAAGAAAGGGCATGCAAGGAGTTTCAACAAATGAATAACTAGTAAGCTAATAACTAATAGACTTGGGGAAAAACTTAAAGGCTACCTGATGCAACCTCCAATCCAAATGACCCTACCCCCTCATTCCACCCACTGTTTGTTTTGCCTTTGCCTCAAAGTTTCCAGTGGCAGGGAATAACTCCTTCTTGACTTAGCCTATCATAGTTAGCTACATCATTATATATTGTTTGCCAAATCTCCCCCATGAAACATTATTGCATGCATTCCCCTCATCTCCTAATCCTTCCTCTCTGGACATGCCCCACTTGGTCCATTTCCCTGACAAGGTGGCCACCCAGAACTGAACCATGCTTAGAGGGTGCCTAACCACTGGGATGCGGCATGGAACTGATATCAGTAGACTTCTCCATGCCGCTTGATCACGTCTGGCACCTCTCACCTCTGTGCCGTGGTGGAGGGGGAAGGAAGGCAGGGAACATGATGTTGATTATGTCTTGGCAGATGAGACAGGACCCTGCTGTTTCAGCTTCAGCTTCCATAGTCACTATTTTGAACCTCCCTACTTTAGGGTTTTATGCATGTTCTTTGTGTTTGTGACAACAGAGTTAAAAATTCTGGAGACAGAGGTTGACAATTATATTCTACAGCTGAAATACTCCTGGACAAAACCTGACAGAATCAAAATAGGTCAGAGGGGTGTCTTTTCAACCCTGTATAATCTCTATAGCACAGAGTTTTGAAAGTTTAGACCTTGGACCAGCAGGGTCACCTGGGAACTTGTTAGACAGGCAAATTGTAGGACCTCACCCAAACCTATTGAATCAAACACTCCTAGGCTGGGGCTCAGCACTGTGCTTTAATAAGTCCTTTAGGTGATTCTGATTTGAGAACCTCTGCTGGAATGAACAGGGTTGGTGCCCAGGCACACACACCCAGAGCCTGTGCACTCCTTCCTAGCTGCTGTGAGTACTGGTTGCTAAAGCTTATGATGGCCCCATTCCCAGGACAGCTGCCCACAGGAACCTCACAGGAGCTCCTTACCATGGAAAATAATGCAATGTGCCCCCTCCCATATCCAGAGGAATGACTGATACGAAGTACCAAAGGCTGGCCCCTTGCCTCATAAGAAGACAAATTTGTGCTCTAGAGCTTAGATGCTGCTCAGGAAATTGTCTTAAGATAATCACCCAAATTAAGTAAGGAATTGAAGGCTTTATAAATATATGTCAGTTCCTCCCTGGTGGTGCAAGGGTTAATAAGACGCAAACTGTGAGGCTATCTGCAGCCACTGCAGCATGAGTTCGATCCCCAGCCAGCCAGTGAGCACCCACATGGTGCAGCAGACCTTTCCTGGCTCGCCCGCTGCTCCCGTCAGCAGTGTATTTTAGTCAGTCTGCCTGTTTCATTCCCCACTCGGTCTTTGGTGAATCCTCTCACTCCTTATACCTCTGGCCTGTACCCCAGTTCTTGTATGCATAAATAAATAAATCTTTAAAAAAATAAATATATGTCAGATACCATAGAGGTATCTGAAAAAAATCTAGTTAATTAAGTGTGTAATTTTCACTAACTTTTGTATTTGGCCATAACCTGGGAGATGCCTCACCACATGCACAGTGAGAAACGTCAGGGACAGAGTGGTGACATTGAATTTCCTTCATGCAGGAAGATGGCTAACCCAGTCCTTAGCATTCCTGTGGCACTTCAGCATCTTTATTAATTTGTTTTCAGACCTCCAGTGCGTTCCGTAATTCAGGGCTTTTGGCTGATAAGCAGAATGAATCACAATGAGGTTAAGTGACGGCTGAAAGTCAGTTGCTGAATAAAATTGAGGTTCTGTTCTCAGCAACTGAGCCACCCCTACCAATAGCCCAGCCCTTACTCTGATGATCTAGTGAAATTCATTAGAAGCAAATCCTTCACCTTCACCAACTACTTTCCTAGAATTGATAGGAAGAAAATTTGGCCAACTAGACAAAATTCCAGTAAGAGACTAATATCCAATATTTAGCATATAAAACTATATGATGCTTTCATCAACTTTGCAGTTTGCTCTGTGTGCCTAAAACAAAGTGATTTGACGGTTATTGGGATTGTGTGGGCCATGTGACTTCAGGTACCATGTGACTCCAGGTATTGCTTGAGTTGGGTATATAGAAATACTGTCTCATTGAGACTGCAAGATGGAGAGTGATTGGCTTTCAGTTGATAAGGTGGCTTATAAAATTTGGTCAGTGCTGATGCTGCTTGTGCATCCTAAGTGCTCTTGCAGTCATTTCACTAGCTGGGGCGGACCTGATGCTGAATTTGCTAGTCATGTCTGATTTGGAGGCATATTTAATACAGACCCCCTGTGGGGACATCTGTTGACATGTAGATGCAGAGTTTCTTGGCTTTTGTGTATAATCACAACCATTTGTGCTTAGCTCATGAATCATTCCATTCAGCAAACTCTTTTGTTGAATCCTTATAAGGTACCAGTGTCCCAGTGCTGGGGATAGAGTGATGAAAGATGGTTCTTGATTTCATGGGCCAGAGGGGGAGAGAGATAAGTGGAGCAACAATTACCCTCCATTTGGTCAGTGTGATGGAAGCACCCAGGAGAGGCACCCTGCCCTGTCCCTGGGGCCTAGCTGGAGGAGTGGGGGACGACAAGGCACAGAGATCATCACTAGCAAAATGATTCTTGAACAGAGTCTTTAAGGGTGTTGAGCAGCCATCCCAGGCTGGGTAGGTTCATTGTCAGTTCTTGGGCAGACGGGTAAAGGAATCTTGGAGCCCTTGGGGCTGGAAGGCAGGCAGGCAACTGAGTTCCCCAGCATTCCCCCACCCCAACATCTTTGTCTCTCTGGTGTCTAATAGTCCTCTAATAGTAGAGTGGTTCTGCCCTTTTCTCCCTTGAGTCTTCTAGGCCCAAGTACACGCATTTGCACATGCCTGCACTGTGCTTCCTGGGCCCAGGTGCCCATAATCATGGGAGGAATGCAAAGGTGGTGGCATGGAGTGGTGGGAGTGGTGGGAAAACAGCCTGATAACTCACTTACCCTACAAAGGGTAAGAAAAAGAACCAGAGAAGACAATGAGTAGAGGGGAGAAGAGGAGAGAAAATACTTTGTCATTCTAGGCAGAAAGACTAGGAGGGAGGAGGGTAGCACAATTAGAACCTTCTGGCTAAAGTACCAAATGTGTGTGGGTGGCAGAAGGGGAGAAAGCAGCAACAGGACTGCCTGGGAAGGGTGGCAGGGGTCAGAGCATGAAGGGCGTGGGATCCAATGCAGACTTTTTCTTAAAGACAATGGGAAATTATGAGTGTATTATCCTGAAGAGAGAAGATCAGATACTGAGAAAAGATCTTCATGGCAGCAGTGTGGAGAATGGAGAGGAGAAGGACAGGTAATGAATCTAGGGAGCGAAGATAGATTTGTGCAGGAATGCAGGAATGAGGCAGTGAGAGTTTAAACAGGGTGGTATGCCTTATTCTGAATCAGACATCTTGATTTTATTCCCAGTTCCTCCTATTACTAGCTGCATGACCTATGGCAATTTACCTTACTTCTCTGAGTCTTTCTTTCTCCATATGTAAAGTAGTTTAAAGGGTACTTACTCCGGACATTCGTGAGATTAACTGTGAAGTGTTTGTTGTAGTGCCTGAAAAGCAGTAATTACTAAAAATTATATCCTTATTGTTATTTTTGTTATCACACAGCCATCCTGATTTGGATAATCTCCCTATAAACAGGCACTGAAACAAGGACTTGGGGGTCTGAAATGATTGCAGGAAGCACACTTGACTGAGTGACAAAAGTGAGACAGGGAGGCAGGAAAGCCAGTGGGGAGAGTTACTGAGTGAGTTTCTGCTGTGGATCTGGGGCTCAAATTCACTTGGGACCCTCAGGGGAACTGTGTAGAACACGACTCAAAATTGCTCCTTCCAGGAATGGGAAAGCAGGGTATTCATCCAGCAATGTCTGTGCCTAAATGTCTGAGTGTTGCCCCTATAGATTTTCAATCCCCAGTACTTCCATATAGCTCTGTGCACAGGCTGAACAAACCTCCATGGCCCCAAGACTGGGGGATCCTTAAGCCCTCAGCAAGCCTGAAGCTGAAGAATGCCCTGGTGCAACTGGAAGTGCAAGCTAAGGTGAGTCAAGGGCAGAGGGTCCTATTGCTTTGGGGCAACTGCAATCTGAAATGGGCTGGCCTGACTGTGGGTCCTCACCCACTTGCTTAAAAGGGACTTATATAATAAGACTCATCTGCAGGCACTCACAGAAAGGTTAATAATGATTTTATTTACAAAAAGGGGAAATGAAGAAAGGAATAATTCAGGGAGAAAGGGAGAGAGATAAATTGGTGAATACCTCCTACCAGTTCTGCTGGACTGGGACTCCAACAGCATGCTGAAAGCTGGCAAAAAACCAAGCACCCCCAAGACCCACATGTCTGGTTCTATATCAAGCCTGGCTGCTTAACTCCACCCTCAGTTCCCAGCAATCCTCCCTTCTGTGGTGATGGTGTTGACATTATGGGATTTTAGTTCTTGGCGTCTTGGATCTCTTTGGTCTGGGGTGGGTGTGGGGCCCATAAAACCTGTGTTTGTGAAGTTTGTTCTGGACATCCTTTCCTCCCAACACTATCTGCCACAGTGGGGTAAAGGGGCTATTATACATTATCTAAAAGGTAGAATCGGTAGACATGAATAGGAGGAAGTAAGAAATAGGGTGGAGTCTTTTTTTATTTTTTAAAAGATTGATTGATTGATTGATTGATTGATTTATATAAGAACCGGGTACAGGCCAGATTCTCGGGAGGGTGAGAGTATTCACCAGAGACAGAGCGGGGAACAGAACAGGCAGACTGATGAAATACACTGCTGAGGGGAGCAGCGGGCGAGACAAGAGAGGTCTGCCTCGCCATGTGGGACCCTCGCAGGTGGCCGAGATCGAACCAGCGCTGCAGAGGCTGCGGACAGCTTTCACAGTGCTGCGCTCAACCGCCTGCACCACCAGGGGAGGCCCCAGGGTGGAGTCTTAAAATGACTTTTTTATTTTTGGTTTTGAACTAAAAACTGCAGTCTCACTCACTGAGTTTAAAGGAATTTCCATAGGGATAGTTTGGGGGTAGCAGGGGCAGCAGAGGCGGGTATGATTTTGATGTTTTTACCTTGTTTGTGGTTGTGATACAGCCAAGTGTCATATGGTTGGAAAATGTCATATGGTTCCCTAATTCCATATTAAACCATGTAGCCTTCACTTTGACATATTGAAATTCTTTAAACAAGTTTTGTGAGAGTAAATCCTGTACTCTGATAATGAGTGAAGATTTTTCCCTCTGCTAAAAGAGCATATTTAATCTGGGAGTTTAAGAGATATTTTAGAAAACAGCCTGGTGTCTCTTTCTACCTGCTGTTCACTTATTAGTTGACTTTGAACCTGTTGGTGAATTCCATTGCAGATATTTCCCTCTGAAGAAAGGGAATAATAAATACTCTTGAATTACTGTGTAGCTGTTGAAAACCAGACAGCATTTTCAAAGCCCATCTGAGCTGTTGCAAAGCCAGTGCCCCATCAAGTATTGTATTACTTTGCTTCAGTTTGCTTTCAAAACTTACTGCCTTCCAATTATCCTGTTGTTATTGAATTCAGTACTAAAGTGAATATGCTTGTTTTTTTAAATGGAATTTTGAGATGATAAAAGCTTATGTTTGCCAAGAGAGATAGGCCAAATATTTACCTAATTATGGCATGGAAATCATCCTGGTTATATATATATTCTCTCCATGTGTATATATATTTGTATTTGGAGGCATGCATCCTGTTTTTGCTCGATTTCAGAATGCATTTTTCAGTAGATGTTGAAACCACTTACATTTTAATTTTCTGAAGTGGTTTCTTTGATGGAGATTTTATTATAGGAAGTGTAGGACATTCAAGTCAATGGGGCCAGACACAAAAATGTGAAATATGTAAAGTCTGACTTTAGCTTTCTCTTTCAAGGTGACCTCCCATTTCCCCAAAGGCTTTTCTATCTTCCTGTGCTCCAGTCAAGGTGCCCAAGGGTTCTTGGCTCCCACCTTTGGAGAGGTATTTGTGGTGCAGTCACAAACCTCCAAGGCTTGGGAGTTTGCCTGTGAAGTTCACTTTAGCCATATTAGTCTGTAGTAGTATTTACTTATACCTGAGACTCTAGTCCACACAGTGAAAAGGAAAAAGTACAGAGAGCAAACCCATGTCAAGGCAAAGCGGGATAGCTTGAGTCTGTTTTGACTTCTTAGTAGGTGGGACTGAATGATAGTTAGTGGACACTGACTCCACAGAGAGGCAGGGAAAGAGGAAGTAGGACAGAAAGTAATAGGTGTTTACTACAGGCTAGACATTGGGGGACGTATTGTGCACATCCGTTATTTCATTTGATTTAATAAAACAATATATTTTCTTAAAAATGCATTTGAGAAAAAGTACTTCTTGAAAAAAGAGGAAAGCCTCTTTCATCTAATTCCACATTTCTGATAGTTTTTGCTGCTGATCCTTAGAAGAGTCCTTTCCCCACCCCTAGATATTTTTTTGTTTAAACAATTTTAAGGTCTGAATTTTGTGTTTGATTTTTTTAAAAGTTCCAAGCAAAAATAAGGTCTTTTCATGATCATTTCTCTGAGGAAAAAAAATGACAGTGAAGTCACATTTTCATGTGAAAATCATATTTTTGGACTAATAAAATAGCTTGCATAGTATAAAAGGACATTGTTTTACTTTTGAGGGACAAAAGCAGACTGGACTGGTTCAAGAACAAAGCTTTAGGAAGGAAGCATAATGGACTATGGTGGCGGAATATGGGTGGGTTGGTGGTGATAATACTTGATGGGAGTATCCAAATATTACCTCAATTGATAAAAGAAAAACTAATAAAGCTTTAGATGGCAGAATAGATCTACCTGGTGAACTCGCCCCTGGGGCCTGGTCATGATCATGGTTCTGAAGGTGTCTGGCACCTGGCGACTGGCATTCTGAGCTTGCCAGTTACATGTTTGGCTCAGTTGCCTACAGAAACCATTGAACTTTGTACAGGCTGTGGGTGGTGAGTACTTGTGTGTGCTTACCCTGCTGTTCAGCTTGGAGCCACCACTGGTTTCAATTATGACTTCAACAGGCAGCTTTGAGGGCTCCTCTATTCATTACAATGCCTCACACTCTATAATTAGTAATAAAGGAATACAGGCACTTCACAAATATAAAGGGCTAAACAATAATCAGGCAGTAAAAGCAATGCATTGGGACTTTTCCACCTCACTCTTTGTTTTTCTTCAAGTTAAAAAAATTCTTTTGTTGCTTCATTTTGTTTGCCTTTAATAATGTGGATTTGAATCTTATCCTAACCACTTATTATTTGTATGCCTTTGGCCATTTTACTTAGCCTTGCTGTAACCTCTAAAATAGGGGCTATTAGAGTTCCCATCTCATCATGGTTGTTTGAGGGTTAAAAAAGATAACGTATGCAGCCTGATTTATAAGAAGCTCTGCTCATGATCTGTAAATGTTAGCTCTTATTATTATCATCATTTTGAGTTGAAATGAATGCATAGAAAATAACACACAAAGGTCGTTTGAGTGTCTTTTAAAAAACCTTTCATTATGTACAATTTTAAACACAAACTCATAGATTGGTATAATTATCTCTGGTATAATTACCACCTCCCCCCCACCCCCAGGTTATCCATGCCAGCACCAATAATAATCAATATTTAATCAATCTTGTTTTGTAACACCTCCTGTGTTTTGATCTATAATATCTTAAAGCAAATCCCAAGCATTTTGCCATTTTACTCATAAACTTGAGATTTAGTGCCTTTTTCGTACTATTATCCCTGTATGTTAGGAGTTGCTAAGGACTATGTCTTCTTAACCCAGAGCCTCACTCCTAGAGGAGTTACTACAGTTAGTAAAAGCTCTACAGATGCTTGTTTAATTAGTGAATGAAAAAGTCAAACTTAGTTTTCCTCCACTTTTTGGTACATGTTCCATAAATATTTGTTGCGTGAATAAATGAGGGCAATAATTTCCTTGCATGCCTGATGCATATGGAAATTCATGTTTTATAAAAATCAACAAATATTTTTAATACTCGAATGAAATTCCAGTATTTGAAATCCCACAGGTTTTAGATGGCCGTGGACATTAATAATGCCCAAATAATTAGCACTTGAAAGAAGGTTTAACTCTGATACTCAAATTATTTGTGGATGTCTGATTGTAGGCAACTTCATGAAAAGCAATTAACAGATTCTTCAAACACATGACAAATCCTTTATTACTGTGCTTTATAAGTGACACGGTTCACAGAAAACCAAATGTAATTAAATAACATTGAACTTGAAATCTACCACAGACTCAAGATACACAAGTTAACTTGGCAAGGCAAAACTTCTCAAACACTAGGTTGTTTCAGATGAAAGATAAATTTCCATTAAGTAATTCCAACATGTTTTATTATTTTTTTTTGTCTCACAGACAGTTCCTTTGGCAATAACTTCCATGTTAGCTTTTATTATATAAAAATATAACAAAATTTCATTATATACAAACATTACATTACACAATGTACAGGTTAAAAACACTAAGAAAATGGCAAGCTGCAAGTGAAATTAAAGTCAATAGCATGATAAGAAAAATGAAATACTGCACACATTTCATAAAAATTACAATAACTACATTTTTGTTTGCAAATACCAAACAGTACCAATGTGATTGGAAATAGCTTCCAACAACTTCATTTTAAGGCACATCTTGCATATTTATATATACAACACTGACACCGGTCAATAACTTAGGGGCTTCTCGGAGTGACCTGTATATGTGTGAAGACATGCAGCGTGGGATTACACATTTTCATTGGCTTCCTTCTTTGGGGATAGGTACCTGCCAGGGGGGGACTGATAGAGAGGAACCCCAATCTCCTGCAAGTCTGGGAGTCTTCCTGGACGGGGAGGGGAGAGCAGAGTGACTGTCCTGTCATAGTCTCTGTGCAGCACTTTCTCATAGACGCTCTGCAGTCCCACTGTCTTGGGTAGCTGGGCCTGGTAGTAATTGTCCCTGCGCAGAGGATCCCGAGGCAGGGAAGTACTCTTACAGAAGGTTGACATCTGGGCTGGTGGGTGCGGGGAGGAGTGAGTATTGGGTCCTCCACAGGATGGGCTCCAGCAGCGGTCAGAGTGACCCAGGATCTTACACTCAGCGGTGCATGCCCATAGTCCTAACAGAAAAGAAAGAGGGAGAGTGCATGACTATCATTATTGAGATTACGTACACCCGCAGGGCCAACTTCAGAATGTCAGGGCTGGCTGAAAAGGAAAGCCTATGAGCATTCAAGATTTGAAAAAAAAAAAAAAACAAAAAACACACTGCTTTCTGTCCAGCCACCTTAATATGGAGTTGTCGGGCTTCTTTTGTTGGAAGAAAGAGATAGGCAGATAGATAGAATCTCCCAGCTCACACTGCTAGAGTCACCCTTACCTCTACCCAACAGGATGGGAATGTGCTTTTTTCAAGTGGTGTATATGCCTTGTCTTGACATTTTGAGATTCACTGTATGAGGCAGTACAGGATCCTGAACTGGAGGACTGGAAAATGTGGGAAGAATGGGAGAAGCTGGGAGAAGAGACGGAGAGGAGGGAGAGGGAGGAAGGAGAGTGGCAGCAGGGCAGGGAGAGCAGGAATGCTGCAGCAGGGCAGAAGAGGCTGGGAAGAGAGTCCTTACCACTCTGCATGTGGTTGATGAGATCCTTTTTCAGAGCGTCCCCGCTGATGTCAGAATCGCTGTCGTTGAAATCACTGTCTCCTTTGCCACTGTCTTTGCCGCTGAACTTCTCTGCTTCCCGGCCAGAGATGGTGTTGAAGGAGTGTCCTTTCCAGACCGCCACAGGGGGCGCGGGTTCCTTTCTGAAGCCCGGGGAGGCGCCGTACTGCTGCAGCAGGGAAAAGGGGAAGCAGGGTAAGGGTCAGGCCAGAAACGAACAAAAAAGTGCAACAAGTTAAGCATCTCCCGCGCACGTCTACCCGGACCCCTCCAGTCCCTTCCCCCATCCTGTCCGCGGAGCACGGAGGGGGGCGCCCAGCCCAAGGAAGGCCTCACCTCGGCGTGTGCGCCGCGGAGCCGCTGCTGCCCCTCGAAGTGACAGGAGCTTTCCCCAGTGGCGCTGCCGCCCTCCGAGCCCGGCACTTCGGCCGCGGCGACCGCGGGCGGAGGCGCGTCGGCCGCGGGGCTGCCAAAGGGCGCTTTGCCGCTGCCAGGGAAGGTGAGCACGTCGAACATGTTGGGCCTGGGCCCAGCTCTCCGGGCGGCATCCTCTGGGGAGCCGGGAGCCGAGGCTCCGCCGCCCGCCGCCCCGGGCCGCTCTTCCCGGAGGGCCCCCCCTTTGCGCACCTCCTTCTTGCGGCGGTTGCAGGTGGTAGCGATGGCGATGATGGCGGCTAGCAGCAGCGTGCAGCTCCCGGCCAGCACGATGATGACGATCAGCGGCGTGTCCCACTGTAGCGCTGGCCCCGACGCCGCGAGCCGCGAGCCGGGCGGGCGAGAGCGCTCTGGGTTCCCCGCACTGACTGGCACCACTGGCCCGCGCCCACCGCCTGCGGTCACCACGAAGCTGACCGTGGCTGTGGTGGAGAGTGGGGGGCGGCCGCCGTCGGATACGACCAGCAGCGCCTGGAACACGCGACCAGGCGGCTCCTGCGAGAGGTCGCCGGTGAGCACGATCTCCCCCGTGCGGCGGCCGATGGAGAAGACTTCTCGGGGCTCCTGCTGCAGCAGCTCGAATGCCAGTTCCCCGTTGGCGCCGTCGTCCGCGTCCCGGGCCTGCACGCGCGCTATGGCCGTGTCCCTTGCCGTGCGCCCGGGGACCGCCACTTCCAAGGAACCGTTGGCCGGCACTGGGTGTACCAGAACCGGCGCGTGGTCATTTTGGTCCAACACCCGCACTTGTACCAGGGCACTGCTGGAGAGCTGAGGGGAACCGCCGTCGCTCGCCTGGACGCGCACGTCTAGCTGGCGCAGAGTCTCGTAGTCGAAACTGCGCAGCGCATAGATAGCCCCGGTGGCCGGGTCCACAGAGACGTAGGTAGACACGGCGCCCCCGGCGCGGCCCACATCCGCCTCCAGCAGTCGGTAGGTGACCTGGCCGTTGCGGCCTAGGTCCGGATCCCGGGCGGCCACCGTGGCCAGGTAGGCGCCGGGCGGGTTGTTCTCGCGCACCGACACCTCGTAGACCGGGCGTGTGAAGACGGGCGCGTTGTCGTTCTCATCACCCACGCGCACCGTGTAGGGCCGCACCGTGCGCAGTGGGGGCGCGCCGCGGTCCTCCGCAACCAGCGTCAGGTTGTACTCGGCGATGCGCTCGCGGTCCAGGGACGCCGCGGTCACCACCAGGTAGCTGCCCGCGTAGGCCGGCTGCAGCCGGAAGTGCTCGTGCCCGTAGAGGGCGCAGCGCACCTGCCCGTTGGCGCCCGAGTCCCTGTCCGAGGTGCTGACCAGCGCCACCAGGCTCTCGCGCGCCGCCCCCTCCGGCACCACCGAGATGGCGCCGGTCTCCGGCGTCCCGGACCCCGTCGACGAGGTCGCGTCGGCCTCCCCGAGAGCCGCGGCGGCGGCGGCGGCGGCGGCGGCGAAAGGTGAGGCGGCAGGGGCGCCGGGGGCGGCCAGCGGGGTGATGGCGATGTCCGGCGCGTTGTCGTTGACGTCGCGGATTCGCACGATCACCTTGCAGGTGGAGGCGCGAGGCCCGGGGCCGCGGTCCTGCGCCCGCACGTCCAACTCGTAGGTGTCCTGGCGCTCGTAGTCCACGGGCCCCGCCAGGGTCAGGCGGCCCGAGCGCGGGTCCAGACGGAAGAGGCGGCGGGCCTCGGGCGGGGTTCGGGCCCCGAAGGCGAACACCACGTCGCCGTTGGGGCCCTCGTCGGGGTCGGCCGCGTCCAGGTCGAGCAGCAGAGAGCCCACGGGCGCGTCCTCTGCCAGCTCCACCTCGGCCACGGCGCCCTGCGGGAAGGCCGGGCTGTGGTCGTTGGCGTCCAGCACGCGCACGCTGAGGGCCGCCGTGGCGGAGCGTGGCGGGCGGCCGCCGTCTTGGGCCACCAGCTCGAGGCTGTAGGCGGCCTGGGTCTCCCGGTCCAGCTCCTGCAGCAGCACCAGGTCGGCGCACTGGGCGCCATCCGCGCGCGTCTGCAGCTCCACGCGGAAGGGGCTGTGCGAGTCTGTCAGCCGCACGCTCTGCAGTCCGTTGGCACCCACGTCCTCGTCGACCGGCACCTCCAGGGGGATTCGCGTGCCCACCGCCGCGCCCTCGGACACCTCCACGGGAATCTGGGCCCGGGGGAAGCGCGGCGCGTGGTCGTTGACGTCTCTCACCTCCACCTCCACGTGAACTAGGCGGAACTGCTCCTGCGAGAAGCTGACCACGTCGAAGGCCAGCACGCACTGCGGAGCCTGGCCACAGAGCCGCTCGCGGTCCAGCCCAGCGTCCCCGACGGTCAGCTGCCCGTCGCCCTCACGTACCCGGAGCAGCGAACTGTTGAACTGCTTCATCAGGCGGAAGCTTGTGTCCCCGGACACTTTCATATGCAGATCCTCGGCTAAGGTCCCGATGACCGTGCCGGGGGCATCCTCCTCGAACGTGCTGTACCTCACAGTCTTGCTCTGGGCCACGGAGAGCACCCAGCAGAGGCTGAAGAGCTGCAAGGGGAAAAGGCAGGGGCTGCCTCTGCGCCGCCCTGGACCCATGCCGCCAGCGCCAAGTGCTATTCCAAAGGCTACGGAAGAGACTGCTCTTCTTTGCAGGTGCGAGCGCGAGCCCCGGGTTCCGCGGAGCACGCTCTTTGCAAGCCGGGTGCGGAAGTCTGCGGGCTGCAGCCCCGGGCTCCGGCGCGCTCCGAGGACCGCTGGACCCGCCTTCCCGCCGCCGCGCTCCCCGCTGGCCGGCGACCGGAGCTGCGCCGCCGAGCGCCGCCTCGGCTTTCATAGCCGCCGCTATGCAAATCACCCGAGCCCCGCAGCCAATGGCGGCCTCGCCCTCGCGCGGCTCCCCCGCCCGCCCCCGACAATCCCTTTAATGTGGAAAAGCTTGGAGGGGAAAACAAGAAAGAAAAATTGGAGAATCTTCCCTTTGTTTCTTTAACTCCGTCAGCTTTTTTCTCTTTCCTGCCAGCGCCCTGCGTGCTGAAGAGTGGGCGCAGCGCGCCCGGAGCAGAGCAGGGGATGCTGCGTGCCGGGTGCCGCTTCCGCGCCCGCTGCGGGGGCCGGAGCCGACCCGCCGGGCTCGCGCCCCGGGGCTGGGGCCTCCCCCCGCCCTCCCGCTCTCGCGCTCTGCGGTTTGCGCCTCCGGGGCTCACCAAACGCTCGCAGCCCCCTCGTGACAGAACGACCCGCGAGGCTCTTCGCGCCTTCTCTCCCAGCTTCCTGTGGCACTCGGAATAGCCTCTCGATTGAGGAGCCCGGAGGATAAGAGAAAATTGATTTTATTCAAATTTGTGTACTCAATTGTGCTTTGCTCGCGTGAGCCCCGGTGATCGGAGCCGCCACTTCCCTTTCAAAGAGCCCTGCGCTGTGTTAGTATGCATGTCACTGTCCAAATGGCTTTCTTAAGTCTTGGGCGCTAGTAGGCAAGGAAAAAAAAGTTCCAAATAGGATTTAGCATAAGCTCGAGGAGATTTGGAAAGGTTTCAAAGATCAGACTGTATCAAAGGCTTATGAAGCCCTCGTTAGCAGTGGAAATAGAATGGCGTGGCAGGCGATCCCACTGGAGGCCCCAATGTCTGTATTATTTCACTGTGACAAGCTAAGAGGAGAGAAAGTTGAACAGTTTCCACAGCGGAGTTAGGCTAACTGGAATATAATGAGTAAACGCCACATGTATCCATTATATTTCTCTATTCATCCCCAATCACTGCCATAACTCTCTGGCTAAACTGTGATGGGCGCTGAATTCCACACAATACCCGGCTCGTATTAAAGTGCATTTAGAAAACTTTCCCTCCTGATGCCTTGTTCCGCCTATTTAGAGGATTTTCTTTCTGTTCTAATAGGGCCGCTCTGGGAAGCAATACTCATCCCGTTCCAGAAGAACAAAATCACAGCATGACGTTGAAACCTGGGGGGAACTTAGCCATCTGCCTGCGAAAGTGTGGAGCTTCGGCACTGCCAAGCTCTGGGATGGGCGGGTCCCGGGGCTGGTCCGGCGTTTAACTTGCCCCAACAGGTAGCCTGCCTGCGGCATCCCTGAAGACCAGGAGGATGGGCCCCCAGGCAGGAACAGGTGGAATTCTTGCTGACTCTAATTGAGGAGTTTTATGGAGCAGGCTATGCAAATACATGCGAAGAAGGAGAGGCAAAAACAAGTCAAGTCATACACTGAAAGAGAATTTATTTTAAAGGCGATGGAGTTGATGCTTTTAATAAACGTTCTTTAAAATTTGATTTTTGTCCTGCTTTCAACATCTTACTATATTTTCCTTTCGTTCAAACCCGTGGGATATGTTCTGGGATCTTTTCCGAAGAAGTGGCAACCGTTTCCCCTGAGTAGGGAGACCAAGCAGGGAGGTGGGAAGAGAAAGGGCCTTGGGGGAAGATGAAGAAAGTGCTCGGAGTTGCCAGAGAGAGAGTGAAAAAAAAAAAATAAAAAAGTGCTGCCCCGGACGGTAATAAATAAAAGATGGGGGCGGGGGCGGTGAATGTTGGGGACATTCTCAAAGAGCTCCTGCCTCTCGATTTCCTTCCCCACCTCCTCCACCTTGCTGCCTTGGGTGTGCTGGAAGCAAGGGGCCCAGGCAACTGCAGCCGCCCAGGGGCTGGGAAGGGCCAACGCCCCCTACAGGAGCCTAATTTCCAGCTTTCCTTCCTCCTCTCCCCGCTCCTGTCATTTAATGTCTTGCTCTCTCCTGATTTGCGCCCAAGAGACATTTCCCTGAAGTTCAGCACAGCCGAAAGAACACTCTGCCTTCCTTCAGAGCCCCACAACAGTGCTGAGGTCTGCTGGTGGCCTTTAGTGCTCTCGTGGTCCCACCTTCCCTCCTCACCTCCCTTCCCTGGTCGACCCAAACGCGAACAGATTCAGAACTCGGCAGGCGGACAGCGGCCTCCCAGAGGCCACGAGCGTGACCTGGAGAGGTCAGGCCGGCTCAGAGCTGCCGCCGCTGAGCACAGACGCCCCGGAGCAAGGTAGGGGCGGGGGTGGAGGGGCAGGTAGAGGACCGTGAGGGCGGAGTCGCGCAGGAAGGATGTCTCCAGCTGTTCGCCGTCAGTGGGCACCTGCCTAGCGGCACACTGAGAGGGAGCAGGAGCCGGACCAGAAGCGCGCTCTCTCCGGCGTCCCGGACCTGCCCCCCGCCCTACCCACGGGGCGGCCTAGCCGTTCTGGGCTGCACCTCCGGAGTGCGGCCGCTCGCTGTTTGTGTTCTGACGTTTTGCTTGGCCGGAGAATCGGAACTACCTGACATTTTCACCCAAAGCGCTTGCACGTCATCATGCTCATTCTCCGCTCGAAATCAGCGAAGGCGTGCTTACAGGGGAGGGGGGCGCGAAGAGGAGTAGGGGCGCAGGCAGAAGCCAAGAGGCAGGAGGAGGGATAGGAGGCAGCTAGTAACAGATCCGAAGCCTTTCCCCCGCGGACAGAGCCTCTGCAGCTCGGAAGCGGCAGCCACGGCGGCGGCTCCAGGAAGCGCCGAGCGCCGCCCGGGACGGGCGGCCGGGGCGGCCGAGCTGTGAGCCCCGCGCCGCGGCCCCCCGCGCGCGGGCCTGTCGGGGCGGGCGGTGGAGGTGTGAAGGCACGCGAGGAAAGTGAGCTCCCGACCCCGGGGTCGGCTGCCTCCAGATTCTGGAAATACGATTTAAAATAGCGCCACGGCGCCGACAGCAACTCCCCGGGGACGCAAAATGCCCGGGGAGGTGGGGCCGGAGGGCCGGGGGAAGGGAGGGCGCTCGCTCTCCGCCGGCGCTGATCCGGCCGCACAAAAGACTCTCAAATCGACTAGTTATCATACCAAAGGCCCGGGCCAGCTCAAAGCAGCTCCTTTCTCTCGGTTCTAGCAACTTCGCCTGCCACTGTCTCTCAATCCTGAGAACAAACACAGCCCACAAATGACTGGCGTTTTCTCAATGCAAATGTTGGGGGCCCTCGCAAAGCTGGGTTTCTGTTACCGAATCTAATGCCGGCATTGTGGAATTCGCGTGCAGATCCGGAGATTGACACAGGAGTCACGTGACGGATTAGGGCTCTAGGAAAGTTTTCAAAGCGGGGACAATGGGGGGCTCAGCCAGATCTGATATCTCCCACAGTTTAGCGGGAAAGAAAATCAGGATATATTCTCATGGGTAATAGGATTATCTTTTCCGTTTCAAGTTCTATACAGCATGTAATTTATTTTTAATTAGGATTATATCTACAAGGAAAGGGAACTCGACTTCTTTGGAAAGGGTAATTCTAAGGATGGATGGGGACAGGGGTTATTTTTTTAACCTTTCATGTTAAAAAAGAGAAAAGCCTAGGGACCATCGTGTTTTCCTCCTACAACCTCACTCAGTCCTATGAACCTTCCACGAAGTTTGCTGCAAGTGCATGGCTAAACTGGGGACAGAGGCAGTTTTACTTTTTGTTTTTCAGGGGCATCCAGTTTATCCCTGTAACAAAAGCACGTGTTGTAGAAATTTCTCAATCACTGGGTTTTACTGCGGCTTCCTCTCCAGGGCTGTCTGTGTATGTATATACATTGGGCTGTCAGTACTGGCATGGTGACTTAAACTTTAGTACCAAACCACAGAGCAACATCCTTCATATCCCTACTTCAAACTCAACAGTCAGACAATGAGGCAGTTTGTGGGTGAAGTTAACTTGGTTAAGCATTGATTTTGCATTGATCCCAGTGACAGCTGCTCACAAACCCTGGACCATTTCCAGGTTTTGGGCCACGATCCTTTTGTATGTCAGGGTACTTACTCTAGGACACCCGCTTTATCTGTTAAGAGAGAAAACATGGCAGTTGACTGCAGGTTCTAGAATCATTTGTTTTGGGTTCAGGTTTGAATGTGACCTCTGATATGCTGTGTGACTGAGCAAGTTGAGCTCTCTGTATCTTAGTTTTCTCACCCACAAAATGGAGATAATATATTTCATAAGGTTGTCTAGATGACTGTGTAAGATAACACTTAGGAGGCCAAGAGCATGTGTCAATTATAATTTCCTATTAAAGGACAGGGCAGAAATATCAAGCCTCTTATAGGTGAGGGATTTATTCAGAAAGAAAGAAAAAATAACCCTCCCTTTCCTGTCTACTTCTTTGCTTTGTTACAACTGTCCTTCTGATTCCTTCCCCCCCCCTTCTGAAAACAATGATATAATGATAGGTGCATAAATCCCAAAGGAAGGAAAAAATGGTCATGTGAGGGTTCAAGTAATTTTCATGCCCTCCCTCCTGTCATTTCAAAGTCTTTTGGTATCTTACTCTCTGGTTGAGATCAGACGATGACAAAAGGAAACTTCCGGTAGACTTTATCACTACCCATTTCTACACAAGCCATGTATCACGACTGAAGCCACCTACAGATACAAATATTTAATGGACAATAACCTATAATTCTGGGAGAACAGGGACATTCCCTCCTAGGATGCTCAGGAGCACCATGTGACCTTGTGTGACATATACAGAGTTTATATGTAAAAATATTTGCCCCTGGGCTTCTCCCCTATATTAGTTTGCTGGAACTACCTTCACAAAATACCATGGACTACTGTGTGGTTTAAACAAAGAAATTCATTTTGTCACCATTCTGGAGGCTGGGAATCTAAGAGCAAGATGCTGTTAGGATTGATTTCTCCAGAAACCTCTCTACTGGGCTTGCACATGACCACCTTTTTTTGCTGCCTCCTCACATGGGCCTTTTCCAGAGAAAATCTGTGTGCATGTCCCCTTAATCTTTTTTCTTCTTCTTAGAGGGACATCAGTCTTACTGCATTTGAACCCCTATCCTTATGAATTCATTTAGCTGTAGTTTCCTCTTTAAAGGCCCTGTTTCCAATCAAAGTCACATTCTATGGTACTAGGGGTTGGGCTTCAACATCTGAATTTTAAAGTCACCCAAGTCAGTCCTCATACATTCATTTTCTCAACAAACACTATTGAGAATTTGTAAGTGCTGGACTTAATGAATTGGTGGTAGGCACTGTGGGAACAGATCATTACAAAAATCATCCATACTGACATAAATAAATGATTGTATAAATAAGTAAATGGGAGACAAATCTCCCATGCAGAAGAAAACCAAAGAATATATGTACTCTCCACTCTCGTTGGATGACTATAACTCCCCACTTCTTATGTGAGAGCTGTGCGTAGCTCCTTTCCAATGAGGATAATATGGAAAAGACGGAGGGGGGACGAGTAAATTTAAATGGAGAAACCTGAAAAAAACACTTACCTCCACCAGGTGATCAAGGTCAGCCTCAATAGTGATTGGTCACGTGAATAATGTGTATCCTTAATAAGAAGTGATGAAAATGGCACTCAATCTCAAGAACACATAACCCAAATCTAATCCTGAGAAAAACAGCAGACAAACCCAAATTCAAGGAGAAAATATCTGACCACTAGTCCTCAAAACTGTCAACCTCAAACAAAAACAAGGGAAGTCTGAGAAACTGTAACACTTAAGAGGAACCTAAAGAGTTTATGCAATGAGCAAATGTAGTGGTTATCCTGGAAAAATAACATGATATTAAGGAAAGGCCAAGGGAATAAGAATGAAGGATGAATTTTAAGACAGTAGCAATATATCACTATTCTTCATTATTTGTGACAAATAGGCCATAAGAATGTAAGAGGGCAATAACAAGGGAAACTGGGTATAGAGTTTATGGGAAATCTGTATTATCTTTGCAATTTTTTTTTTCTGTAAATCTAAACCTTCAAAATAAAAGTTTTATTAAAAGAAAAAAGAACAAAAGAAATTATACACTCTTCCTGACAGCCCTGAGCCAGGGGAAATAAAAAGATGATAGAGACCCTATTAAGTGGGAGAAGAACTTTCATGAAGGCCATGCTGCTGATGATTGTGGGTGATTACCCGCAGTTTTGGAGGGGAATGGAATACCTGGACACATAGCACATGTCAAAAGCAGCAGTGCAGAGAGGCACTGAGGCGTGGGGATGCTCAGAGAAGGCTTCCTGGCAGAAGTGACATTTGAGCTGTTTTGAAGAATGAATAGAAATTAGCTCAGGGTTAAAGGGGAGAGATGAAAGGACTTCCCCATCTGCAGGAGTGACAAGGTCAGTGGTGCTAGGTTTGAGAGCCGGCGTGTAAGAGCATTACAGGAAGTGGTAGGGGCACAGGAGTGAAGAAAGTTAGGGTGAGCAGGTAGGTGTTATATAGGCCATGTCAAGGATTTCCAATTTTATCCATCAGGCAATGAGGAGTTGTGGAAGGATAGTGCTCCTTTTACCTGGCAAGGAAGAAAAGTGGAGCAAAAAATCTAAATTGGTGGAACTTTAACCTAGGAGGGAGGTGAAGGGTCACCCTTTCTAGTGACTAGTAAGGAACAGTGACTAGCTAGTTAGTAATCTGGTGGAATCCCCAGAGACTTAGGGCACAGAAGTGCACGTTGAGATGACACTTGCAGTCTCTGGGTTTGACCAAAGGACTGCGTTTCTGATGTGTCAGTCCTGTCTTCACCAGTCAGGGGTTGCTGAAGCAAGTGGGGTAGCTGAGCTGGCTGGTGATGCTCAGTCGTGATCTGTTCTCTGGAGAATGCAGTTCCTCCTGGGTCTTGAGTTCTGGGTCCAAAAAGAATGCTATCCAAAGAGGACAGCAGTGGGAGGGAGGATTTTCCTTTTTACCGAGTAAGCTATTTTCCCTGGGCTCAGCCAGAAGCAGGGCGTCACCTCAGTATGTCTTTCCTTGGGTGTATCTGTTCAAGACAAATGGTGGTGGGCAAGGTGGGGGGCGGGGGTGGATGAGTTTTTTTTACTACTGGCAGTGGCTTGGTTGTGTGGACAGAGATGGAGGTTTAGGTTTCCTTTTCACTAAAGGATTCTCTCTGTGTGTGAGTGTGTGTGTGTGTGTGTGTTTGGGGGGTGGGGGAGATTAAGTATTTCCTTGGAGTTGTTTGGTTGGAAATGGGGTAGGGGTTGTGATCTGAGCTCCTAGGACCTTGTTTATGGGCACTTTGAGGCAGAATTAGGATATATTACAGAGTTCATGATGGGGAAAAAGAGGTTGTATGTAACCGACTGAGCCCTCAGCGAGGAGCAAAAGAACCACAAATCTCTGTTCAAGCCATGCACAAGACTTCTGTAGCTAGATAATTGGATGGATTAATTGCTTTTGGAGCCTAAAATACGTTGCTGCAAATTTTGAATTTTGTTAATAATAAATCCCACATGATTCAAAAGAAATTAAATCAGGAAGCCGGAGCCTTTTCAGTGCAGAGAGGGTTTTGACTAGCTGGCTTCTTTCTTCCCTCAAAGTCATTGTTCTTCTGTAAGTGCGGGAAAACTTCTGACTCAGACCTTCCTCCACATCTGGTGACTTGAATTCTCCTGCTCCAAGTGGGTCACTCTCCACTTTTGAAATGGAAATGAAGTCTGCATGGCAGCCTCACCCTTGGAGCCCCGGGACCCAGCCCACCAGGGCACGGAGGAGCTTGGTGTTATAAATTTCTCCGTAGATCTGAGAGCAGTTTTAGGCCATTGATCTCATGTCACCCAGAATCGAGATGGAGTGACGGCTGATAAACTGCATGGTGACAGGCTGTGGCCTTGGGAAAAAAAAAAGTCAAACTGCGGGATAAAAAAAAAAAAAAGAGCTGATGGATTAGTTATCGGCCTCCCAATTCCCCTCACCCTGGATTCTTTCCGAACACTTGAGAAACATTTATTTTCAGGTAATTTTACAGTTGTCTTTTTGTCCTTCAGAGGTGCTTTGGTCTGTGAAACCTCTCAGGGAATTTAGATGAAATCTAAATGTATTGCCAGACAGCCCCTGGAAAGCCCCGTTGCACAGCTCTTAGGGCTAAACCCTTAGGAGGCTTTTACGTGCGCATGTGGGGAGCCATGAATGCAAATAACAATCAGCATTAATGCTAATTTATGATTCTTTAGCAGCATTACCCAACCTACAGTCCTCAAACACTATGTTTTAAGAGGGGTAATTGGGGAAAGAGATGTATGGATGGGATGGGAATGAATGGGATTTTCTGTGGCCAATATTTAAATGAGTGTTTCCCCCCATAGGACAACCAAATTCTTTTGAACCTTCTCTTGATTCCGGCTCCTCTGTTCAAAGGCCAGTGTGAACCACATGTTAGTTGATGAAGGTCTGAGGCACCTTCATAAAGATTTTGAATAGGTGAGGTGAGAGGGCCAGAGAGATTAGGGGAGAGGGAGATTAGGGGAGTGTGGCAGATCATTTATGTCTGGGGTTGAATAAAGGTTGAATTCGTGCTGCCCTGGCTCCTTGCTCCCGCTTTGGTGTCCAGTGTGGGAATCTGGGATGAGGAAGAATGGGCCGCTCCATGCATTGAACCGAGAGCCCTCCCGGGCACGGCCGGTGGTTTGTAGGGCATCAATCTTGCTTTGCTTTGCCTGGGGAGCCTTGTATAGAGGCCATGGTCACAGGGGACTGAGAAGAAGGTTCGATGGAGGGATCAGAGCCCCCACAGAGAAAAATAATGTGACAAGCTGTCAGAACATGGCGACTGGGTGACTCCTGTTCCCTCAGTGGCCAGGGGGCCCTCCCGGGCCCTGCATCCTTCAGGGCTGGACGCTGGGAGGAGGGAACAATATAGGATGTGTGCTAGATTACACACCTTTCCATCAAAACCCATTGGAGGCTATTTCTGGACTTCTGGAAAAGAAGGAGTGGAGTATAGCTTTTTCCAGGAGTGGAATGTTGTGAGTACACTGTTTTGGAGGGGGATTCTAATGATAAGGAGATATGTCATCTTTAGGGACTGGAAGGGCTGTTCATGGAGGTCAATGAGGAAGGAGACCACTGAGGGGAAATTGAGGGGGCAATAACAAAGCAGCACTTTCAAAGTATGGGGTAGAAGGTCCTTAATGTAGGATAATTGTCCAGGTTAGGTTTTGCTTCAGCAACAAACAACCCCCAGATCTTACTGACATAGAACAACAAGTATATTTCTTGCCTCATCTACATGTCCAGTAGAGTTGGACTGGAGAATATGCTGTATGCTCTCCTCACTTGGGGACCCAGATTGATGGAACTTTCTCCATATTGTGACGGAAGGAAAAGGGCATACAGCAAATTGTTCATTGGCTCTTAAAGTTTTCACCCAGACGTGACAGACTTTACTTCTGCTTACATTTCTCTGCCTATTTCAGCGTCTTGGTAATGTAATTCAAAGCTCATTCTGCCTGGGCATTAGAAGGAGGGCTTGTGGGAACAGGGAGGGCCAATGGGGCAGCAGAATATTTAGACATGCTGTGTGCCAGGGCGTGTGCTGTGAGCTTGTCTGCCCTTCTTAAGTCTTGGACAGACCATCATTCTTCTTCTTCTTCTTTTTTTTTTTTTTGACAGCAGGGAAATAGCAGTTGGGAAAAATGCCGGCCAAAGGCACACATGCCTCTAAACTCGAGGAAGGTCAGAATGAATTGGAAGTGTCCTCATATGACACATTCCTTAAAATATAGGCTAAATTATAGCTTCAGACTAATTGGTGAGAAAATCCCCAAAGAATGAAAGATGGAGTATTGGTAATAGGATTTCCTGTACTCTTGCTTGTGCTTGGGGAAAACTTGCATAAAGTATCTTCATTAATCACAGTCCTAATGGCTTTTACTTTTACCATCATCAACTGACTACCAGGATCAAAAACATCTTACTAAGCAACTTTCACAGCATGCAACTATGTCTTATAGTTGGGTTAAATCTTCTCCCTTTTAGGAGTTTATAATTATATGAACAGAAATACTCAGGACTGCTAAGCAAATATTGAGAACAACATGGTATGGATATTGACAATTTGAGAAGACTGGAGAATGAAGTTTCTATTTTTTTTTTTTGAAGGATTATCATGAGCAATATTTAGGGAGAATTGACCCAGAAGGATTTAGTGCATTATTGTGGGTGCCATTCACAATGTGAGGTGCTGGGGAACAAGCTCTTGCCCTCTAGACTTTGGAGAGGGCAGCCACACCATTGCACAGCTTTAGTGTATTATGGTTAGTGATAAATAGTGATAAATTTAGTGACAAATGCCAAGGTGAGATTTGATTCTAGGAACTCAATTATGAAGGGGAGGAGATGACTCAGGCAGTGAAATGACTTGTGAAAAGGAGGAGCTATTTTAGGCCAAGTGTTGGACTTGAAAGGAATTAATTGCTGTTGTGAACCCCCAAAGATCTATTTATAACCACCAATATCCACAAGACCCAGGGACTAAAATACCTCCTGTTAGTGATAAATATAATTTCATATCTTTTCAGAAGGGGAGGTATAGGTAATGCATAATATAATACAGTCATTTAAAAAAGAATTTAGAGAGTTTGAGGAGACAAAGTTTGCCATGTTTGCTCCCTGGTCTAAACACTCTGATTCCAAATGAGTGTAGTGAAGTCATTCTTTTTTTTTTTTTTTAAGATATATTTATGTATACAAGAACTGGGGTACAGTCCAGAGATGGGGGGGGGTGAGAGGATTCACCAGAGACAGAGTGGGGAACAGAACAGGCAGATTGACTGAAATACACTGCTGAGGGGAACAGCGGGAAAGTCAGGAGAGGTCTGCCGTGCCATGTGGATAGCTCCCTGGCTGGGGCTCAAACTCGTGCTGCAGTGGCTATGTACAGCTTCATAGGTTGCATCTTAACCCCTTGCGCCACTGGGGAGACCCTAAAGTGAAGTCATTCTTAACCCATCCATCTCAGAGTTGAGCTGAGGTTTCTAAGACAAAAGGAAGCCCTGAACATACTGTAAAGCATAGTGATACATTAAGCCAGAGTGCTTATGGGGAAGCTTACACCGAAGGAATATCCAGCTAGTTTTGCAGAGAATTGTGGTGGGAGATGATGAGGGTAGTAACTTCAGGCAACTGAGGAAAGGCAAGAGAGGCCAGGCCCTGAAGTTCATGTGAAAATTTTTGGCACCTTTGATCCAAGAGGTAGGGGACAGTGAAAAAGGAAGAGGGGTAGATCTATCCCAGCTGGAGACATGAAAGTCTAGAGGCTGGACATGCATTACAAAGCAGGGCTACCATATTGGCTCTCTGTCCATGGCCATGTGTGGAGCACTCTTGGTTAATTCCTAAGTGTGGGTTGGGAGAGTGGTGGCCAGGACACATGCACTGTCCAGTCATTCAGGTCAATATGGGCATCTCACAGCCAAGGCAGGAGGCTACCATACCTTGGTCAACACTGTTAGGAAATCACAAAGCCAGATGCAATGCCCCAATTCCAGACTGGAGTGACATCCCAACCGTTCTATAGGCTCTCGGTTCCTTACCTGGGAACACTGGGTCTCTCTTCTCTGAGCTCCTGGACTGAATTTCCTAAGACAAGATGCTTGATTCCCACCTGTTCAACTCCAGGATGGTCAAGGCAACTTTGGGGTGTGGCCTTCATTGAATCTTTCTTCTTCATCAGGGCCTTTAGAGCATCACTCCTTCCTGGACTTCAGTTCACCTGATGCCAAACTCAGCTCAGATACAATTCTAGTTCATTCAAAGATAAACCCACATTACATGTCATTTACCAAAATCACATTCATACATTAAGTAAGTTCTGTCTCTAGGGGAAAGGGGCAGATTCCAGAACACACCTTGGGAAGGTTGTTACTTACCGTATACTTTTTAATATGTCCTGGCTGGCTCTTTAGATGTTCTCTAAGACTTAGATTGCGGCTCCCTGCTGATAATAATAGCAATAATATTTCTAATACTAGTTATGGGTGTTTAGTACCTTATTCTCACCACACAATGTGCTAGTTCCTATACTAATTCTCTCAATAGCTCTGTAAATTAGGTATTATTATGATAATTTTCAAAGAAACTGAGGCTCAAAGAAATTAAATAATGTCTGTAAGGGCACCTAGTTGGTTAATGGCAAGGAAGAATTTTAATCTAATTCTATCTTTGCTGCTTTAGGCACATGTGTTTTATTTTACTTTATTTTTGTTTAAATTTTGTATTGAGATACCATTGGTTTCCATCGTTGTTAGTATTTTGGAGGTATAGGTGAGGGTCATAGGCTGGGAAGTCAGCCTACCCCCCCTTCAGGTGTAGTTACTGCAGCACTCCCATCCGCAAAGAGCACCCCTAGTCCATCACCCAGTCCACTGTGCTCCTTGTTCTCCCTGTTCTCACCCCTCCCGCCCCTGCCCCCATGCCACAGTGCTGTACTCAGCTCTCATAGGTCACTTTTTGAGTTTGACTTAAATATAATTCTAATGGTGCCAAGACCCATGTGCTTTCTCGTCTGTGGAGCTATACCCCAATGTCACAACTGTCTGGACCTCAAGGGGATCATCTGCTCTTCTGGTTCCCCTGGCCTCTCTCATTGGCCCCTCCAGTTTTTCAAGTATGTAGTTGTTTCCACCTCTATCCCTAAACCCTCTCCTGAGCTCGGCTCTGTCTGGAAGCCGGACATTTTATTTGAATACCCAATCATAATTTCTCGGTGGGCAGGCAGGAAACAAAATTCATCCCATCACTTCTCTAACTGGTCCCCCCTTCTCCCCCACATTCCAGTAGCACACTGTCTCTCAGTTCCCAGGCAGGCATCAGGTTTATTGTTTCTCTCTCTCTCATTCCCTCTAATGCATCAGGTATTTTTTTTATCTTATTTTTTTTAAGGTTGTGTTAGGCCCCAAATGTCTCTTACATCTATTTCTGAGTCCCCAGCCTGCGAGCCCCGCTCTATTTCAGGCCTCTTCTACTCAAGTGTGGAGGATTGACGTAGCTTCTGTGGTAAACCGACTGCTAGAACACAGGACAGCTTTGTTCACATTGGAAAAAGGCTCAGTTACCTCTGGATGGACGCAAGCCCATGCCAGGGCACGTGGCCTGGCAGGCGGAACACAGACTGGAATTCCATTCCTGTTGGCTTCTTTAGGCAGGAGAAATTTCAGTGAACATGTAACAGTCCTGTTACAAACAGACTGAGCAACCGTGCATGGGCACCTCCCAAAGCGCGCGTTGCCTTTCTTTGTGTTTCTCCCCTTTCAAAATTTTGTCATCCGGGTGATTTCAAAACATTCCGCAGCTGGTGTGACACAGGCACCGACCATTTAGAATGGACACGGGGCCTCCCCTGTGGCGCAGCGGTTGAGCGCTGGGTTGCGAAGCTGCCCGCTGCCTCTGCAGCACCGGTTTGATCCCGGCCATCGGGCGAGGGTCCCACATGGCACACAAACCTCTCCTGCCGCCCGCTGCTCCCCTCAGCAGTGTACTTCGGTCCTTCTGCCTGTTCTGCTCCCCGCTCTGGCTCTGGTGAATTCTCTCACCCTCCCGCGCTTCTGACTGTACCCAGTGCTTGTATAAATAAAATAAAATACATCTTTAGAATGGACACTGGCCTTCACCTAAGAGCAGGATCTGTAGGCTTCCTGGAAGGCAGGCTTTGACTCTTTAATTGATGAAACATGGGAAGTTTAATTGATGAAACATGGGAATTGATGAAACAGGAAATAAGTAGGAAAGGGCTAGGGTAGCACTTGGGAGATCCTATTCGTGGATTTTCGCCAGCCAGCATGGCAGTATTTTAGTATTTGAGCAACTGGCACAGCCTTCTTAGTGTGGTGGCTGAGTATTAACTCTGCTTGTCCTATTCTGATTAGCTCTGCACAGGTGGATATCCATCTCTATTCATCCATGGTGCCTGGATATTTTCCACTTAGCAATCGCCAATTTCTCGGGACAGCTAGAACCGCCACATAAATGATTGTTTTGGTTAGGCTTAAATTTAGGTGTGATTATTATCAAAGCAGTTTTCAGGCTGACATTCCTCCAGGGGGCGCTCAAGAGGAGTCTCTCCGGAGCTTCCCAAAGATTCCGTTAGGTTCCCCGTTGTCCCCCAACAGGGGCCAAGACCTAAAGGGATTCACAAACATGCAACTAGGCTGCAGGGTGGAGGAACTACACAGATGTTTAACACAGATATTAAACTCGGTCTCTCTCAATCTCTCTCTCATTAAGTTTTATTCTTTTTTTTACTACTTTCCATACCAAATAGGTAGTCACTTGGTATTACCTTGAGTATGTTTTACTGAGCACGACATAGAGACTGCTGATGAGACAGAGGGGAAGGAGAGAGGAGGGTACACTCTGGGGGTGTGAATGGGGTGTGATTGGAGTATTCTCTCTGTTAGTAAAGAAATAGGTATGCTACGCCAGGGGTTTTAGTGAATCTGGCTCTCTGGGTTGCTCAGCCTCCTGGAGGGGCTCTATGGTGTGACTCATTGATGGGAGGGGTTGCTGCAGAGACCCCTGCCCTCTTTGCTACCTCTGGAGAGAGGAGCACCAGTACTGACTACAGTGAATTTTCTATGAGTCCAGCAGGATGGTGTTTTAGCATTGGATTTAATGAAGAAAATTAAGTGATGAATAGTAAGAACTATCCATCTGGATTTGTATATAAAGTTTTATACCTGCCCGAGAGCTTTCTGCAGGCCTTTCTGTTACATCTCTGACTATCTCTGCCTCTGACTCTCAACTCATATCCTTTTTTTATTACTTCTTGTTCCTTCCATGTGGCTGATATGATAGAATGGGTCTGGAAACCTCTCTGTAGAGTGACTCAAATCAAAGGAGGCAAGGAGTGGTGTGTGGGCCAGCTCAGCCATACTTGGTATAAAGTGGGTTCAAATACACTCAGGTATGTCCATGATTTCTCCCACTGAGAGCTGAAACCCAGGGCCAAAATCAACCTGTGGACCTGGGGCAGCGAACAAGAAAGCCGGTTAGCCTGTCTATTCAGGCCCTGAGTCTCACAAAAATGGTCCTGGACAGCAAACTGACTCTTCAAATTCCTTCTTCAGCTGGTCCTTAGAAATACAACTCTGAAGTTTGAGCTGGTCACATACCCAGCTAGGATCAAGACTACATTTCTCAGCCTTCCCTGAAGTTAGATATGTCTTTGAGATTAAATTCTGAAAATGGGATATATGCAGAAATGTCCTAAGTGATTTGGGGGTAATGGCCTGGGGTACTGTGATTTTTTTTTTGAAGATTTATTTTTATTTATTTATGCCTACAACAACTGGGGTGTAGGCCAGAGATGGGGGGATGGGGTGAGAGGATTCACTAGAGACTGAGTGGGGAGCAGAACAGGCACACTGCTGAGCAGTGGGCGAGACAGGAGAGGTCTGTTGCTCCCTGGCCTGGGAGCGAACTCATGCCGCAGTGGCTGGCAATAGCTTGATAGTGCTGAGACATTAATTCCTGTGCCATGAGGGGTGCTTGGGTGCTGTATTCTTATGTGTCCTCCTTTCTTTGTCTGTCTAGATTGAGTTGGCAGATGTCTTCTGCAAAGGACAAGCTAATAAGTATTTTCGACTTTGTGGGTCATATCGTCTTTGTTACAACTATCTAATTCTGCTGTTGAACTTCCAAAGCAGTACAGACTATACATGAACAACTGGGTGTGGCTGTGCCCCCAGACAGGTGGTGATTGAATTTGGCTTGAGAGAGCTGTTTCATCCATCCCTGGTCTAGCGTGCATGGTAGTCACTGATGGGGAGCAGCTGTCTTGGATCATGAGGTGGAAATCGTCAACTGGGGATGGCAGGAAATAAGCCAGAAGGAGCCCAGGTCTCTGTCATCATAGAGCCATCCCATGAGCCTTCTGGATTTCATTTACGTGAGAGAAATAAAGTTCTGTCTTGCTTAAGCTACTGTCAGTTGCAAATGAGCCTAATCCTGACTAATATACCATTCATGTGTGGTTAAGCCTGACTCATGAGTGGGAGACTATTGAAGAAGGTGGTGTCAAGCGCTAGCTAGGGAGGAAGCATGCATTTTCTAGGTGCACATTCCTTACTCTGCCTACCTTGGGCAGTTTCCACCCATTTCAGCTAACCAAGGCCACAAATAAAACTTTGTGATTGATATTTATTTATTTATTTATTTTTAATTATAAATTTTATTTTTATATTCCCCATACAATTGCGACCCCCTTATTTTGACCGCAATTCCTCCCCTCCCCGCACCCCACCCCCCACAGAGTGTCTCTGGTTCATAGTTGTTTGTTTGTGTGACCCAGAAGATGGTGAGGAACAGGCAGAAAAGTCAATGAAACAGCACCCTGGGGTTGACAGAAGGCATCATGCCCTATAGTAGGCTGTCTCTCCAGCTCCACACCCTGGAACTCGGCACTCAGACACATGCTAATGAGATTTACAAGGTGTAAATGCAAGTTCGCTAAGTTTTAGCACTTTTTAAAAATTTTATTCACACTGTCAGTTGGAACCTGTCTCTGGCATAAGTACTATAGGGAGAGTCTCTGGTGCCCTTTGCTAATTCTTGCAATGATTTAGTTTCTTGTTGCTGAGGGATTGACTATTGAATTCCTTGGGGGAAACTCCAGTCTGTAGAAGATTTGGGAGTCTTGTAAACTGAAAGGATGACAAGGTAATAGAAAATAAAAGAGCTGTGGAGAAACATGCTACTTGGCTCTGACCTCAAAAATATTTCCTTCCCTAAAGCTACTGGAATGTCTGTACTGATCCCTTGCTGGGAGATGCATCCACTCCTCTCATGCTCCAAGCAATGCTGCAGTTACAGCATCTGGGGGTGGGCTCCTGCTGTAGGGGAGGCTTGGGATTGCTATTCCTGGAGAAGAGAAAGTTCAGTGGCAACATGCCCACACTCTGTCTTCCAGCATTTAAGTGTGTGTGTGTGTGTGTGTGTGTGTGTGTGTGCAGGCATGAACATGATACTTAAAGAGATAATGAGACATGCACAAATTGTTGCCTGTGTTTCAAGAAGTGGGAGCAACAGGTTATTTTCAAATAAGAGATATTTCAATTAGACCCAAAGAAGAAAATCTTAGCCTTCAGAGTGATGAACTACTAGACTGGGAAGCTGAAGTGAAGGTGCCAAGTTTCCGATCTGAGATGGCTCAGGGTGGTGGGAGGAACACAGGCTGCAGAATCACACAGACTAGAATTCACATTTTGGTACAGACTCTTACTTGCTGGTGGATCTTGGGCATGTTGCTTCACCACTCTGTGCCTTAGTTCCTAGTTCACAGGGCAACTTTATAGGATGGGAACCAGGCTCCTTTTAACTTGATTCTCTGCCATCCTCAGCAGATACTTTCACCTCATGGTGCAATGTAGCTGCCCTCACTCCAGTCATCACATAGGCATTCCAGACCAGAATAGCAAACTGTAGCCCACAGGCCACATACAGTCCTGCACTTGTTTTGTTTGTCAGGGATGCTGCAAAGAATGGATATGATGATGTTCAAAATGGGCTAGCAGTGTCTTACCCAGAACAAACACTCAGAAAATATGAAATGACATATAATCCACTTGCAGTGCAGGCAATGACCCCAGCAAGGCAGCTTGACCAACACCAGGTTCCCTGAGTCTGTGTAGGGGGATTGCACTGATGACCAGGACAATTTCTGTTGGGAAGACCTCTCTGGTTTCCCTCCTTTATGTCTTCATCATCTGCATCTCAGGTGAAAGCTTCCTCAGGAAGCTGTCCAGGTTTTCTTGGCCCAGTCACAGGATCTCATGGACCTCCATTTGTCACACTGGCCTTAGCAGCTGCCGATCATAATTTATGGGACTATTTGGCTAATATCTGTCTCCCCCACCAGTGCCTAGAGGGCAGGGCCCTCTCTCCTTTTCTCACCATCGTGTATCCTTAGCAGCAGCCAGCCCACTAACTGCCCTGTAGTAAGTGCTCCAAACATGTTTGTAGGGTGAATGAATAAATGGCGGCCTTGTCCCTCTGATTGTATTTATATTGGTGCTTTCTGTTCTCTTAGATCAATTTGCATAACTATTTTTCTAACATGACTGACTCTGCCCTCTGGCCCCAGCTTCACATTCATCAGTTAGGGCTTGTACTTCAATGAATCTAAAACATCTAGTTGTGGAGGAGGAGCTGACCACAGGCTTTCAGAAGGTGTAGGGTCAGAAGTCTGGGGAGCTGTCAGGTAGCAGGAGATTTGAGCTTTAGATGGGCTGCTGCATAACTCTCTGTTTTCAAAGGCTTTGGACTAATCAGAATTTCAAAGGATACTTTTAAATGTAATAGGATTCTACCTGAAAGAGCAATGAGTGAGGTGTTGGATCTGTTTATTCCTCTAGTTGCTATTCTAGGCTTGTATCCAAGACAGCTAGGAGCTTGCAATTTTATTTTTATTCCTGTACTACATGGAAGAGTGTGATGGCAGGATAGCGTTGTTGATGTGATGGTGGTGAAAACAGGGGAGTGGCCATGGCAGGACCAAAGAGAGATACTCTGCCAGCCCCTTGTGTCAGTCATTGTGAGAAGAGAGGAGCACAGGAAGCAGACAGAACAGTGCTGTTCTCAGCCACCTTGTCCCATGAGATAATGGTAAATGTCTTCTTCCCTTCTCCACTGAAGTCTCTGCAAGACTTCCTAGGTTAGAAGATCATCATACACAGACAGAATTTCTTGTAGAAAGTGCTAAAAATCCATGTTCATGTTTAAATCACTAATATTAGCACGTTTTGATGTTTTTATAGCTGTTGCTTTTGACCCTAGTAGACTTGGGGGACATTAGGTAGAAGAGAAAATAAACCCACCTAAACAACCCCTTTCTCAAAATTGTGGCAGAGGGAGGGAGGGCAGCTGGGAAAGTGTGCAGGTACATATGGTGTTTAAACAGATCTGCACCTGCTCTTCTCAGACCAGCTGGCAGACTATTCAAAGAAAAGTACCTCTCTTTCTGGAAATACTTGGGACTGAAAGCTTCTGCAGAGGGCTTGATAGAAGCTTTCGAGGATCAATTGCATAAAGACTGTGCCAACCATCATCTTAGATATTTGAACAGGATTCAAAAACTGCATTTTTTTTAGAAAGGTTTTGAGGTTTTCACACCTTGTAAGTTTTGCTTTTGCCCGAGAAATGGCTGAAGCAGCACATATCTGCTTTGCTTGGAAAATTGTTATTTCTACACTAAGTTGTTTTAGAACTAGGTTCCTGGTGCTACTTGAGATGCATGAAACAAGAGTATTTGTCAGTCCATCTGAATAGCAGAACCATCATGCTACAGCTGGGAGCTGGTCAGAGTCGGTCCCTAAGTGGGGCCCCAGTGGGGCCCTGCCCTCCAGAGCCTCCAGGCCCATCATTCGGATAATTAATTCATTGTCCACAGCATCCTGGTGACCCACTTCTTGCCCCTTAGCCATCCTGGAGCCTGCACCCTTGATTCTGGTTCTTGGAGTGTAGCCCCTGGAGACAGTTACTGAAATTTAATGGAAAGCATATGGAAAGCATGATATGTTTGGGCCACTTTGACAGCTATCCTAAATAGCTATGTCTGGACATTATTCCAGAGAAACTACATTTAGTCTCTCATAGAGTGCACAAGCCTGAAGGGTACAAATAGCCAACTCTGCTATTTAAAACCATCCAGGGTTCTTGCTGTGCCTTTTGTCGAGTGCAATTGCATTATCTAATGAATAATCAATGTTCAGCTGACACCTGAGGGTCCACATACTAATCCAGAACTGAATTTACTGATTTGTTCTGTTTCTAATCTTAACCAGCAAGCTTATTCTGCCAACACTGAATCCCCATTTTGAGGGCTCTGACCTTCACCCTACCAGTTTCAGTGAACTCTCAGAAAACCTATGGACACCGGGACCACAGATGTTATACTTTAGGAAGCCTGGATCATGTACAAACTATTGGACCTACCTGTAACCCTTAAGCTCCTTCATTTTTTTCTTATTCATTCACTTATTCTCTTACTCAACAAATATTCCTTTGCCAGGGACTTGACAGATGCTGACCTGAAATAGGATTTTGGCTCGGTTTCTGCTTCTGGAAGCTTGTGTTACTGCAAGTCTGGCATGTGGTGCTTTGATTCTGGGCTTCCTCATTCTGGGCCTCATGTTGGAATAGACCTTGTTTCTGATTTAGCAGAACCTGTAGATCCATACCTTGCTTTCTTGGCATGAAAAGTTTCTCCATGTGTTTAGAAATGTTGCATTGCTCGGTGATGGCAAAATCTTGTGGGTTGACCCTGCAGTACAGAGAAGAAAGTTTTTCATTTTATTACCTGGTACAATTCCAGCATATGTCAGCACACCTGGTAGGAAAGGACCATATTTTATTCATCTTTGTTTTCTTGGCTTAAGCCAAAGCTGAGAATGTAGCAGAAACTTTCAAAATGAATATAGATTGTGATTGGAGATATCTGCTCAAAGTGTATATCTTACTCTACCATCAATGGGGTCATCTTCTCAGAGAAGGGGGTCTTTGTTGTCCAGTGCTGTGTTCAACTTCTGAAATGGAGATGGGAAAGAGTGACTCATTAGCTTCCCATGAACATGGCTAAACTGATGTAACCAGACTTGCCACCTAGCTGAACTCATGTTCTCTGTTATGCAGAAAGTCATGGAGGATACTTGCCAAAGATGGGAGTTGGCAGGAAGGAGCAACACTCAGAGACTGATCAGAAGTTTGGGGACCAGAATGGTCCCTGGTGTGAAGTCCCTTCTATATATATTTCTCTCTGGAAGCAGGATTTTATTCTTTCAACAAGTTTCACATGAGCTTCTATTTTGGTTATTGGGATTATAAAGTGAACAAAACAGACCAAATCCCTGCCTCCATGGGGCATTTCCTAGAGCATTCATGCAAGAGTGTACATGATCAATAAAGAAAACAAATACTTAGAGAATGTATTAGAAAGTGACAAAAGGTATGGAAATGCATAAGGCAGGGAAGGAAGGCAGTGGGGATGCTGGGGACAATTTTAAATAGGGAGGGCAGAGAAGTCCAGTTGAAAACATGACAACTAAATGAACGATCTATAGCTGGCAAGGGAGTGAGCCATGTTCCTGGGGCAAGAACATTACAAACAGAGGGATGGTAATATAAAGCCCCTGGTGGGTTGTGCTTTATGTGTTCAGGGAACAGCCAGGAGACCTGTGGGGCTGGAGGATGGAGGTTATAATTGAGGCTAAATGCTTAAATTGGTCTTAGACCCTAAGGGCACAAAAAAAGAGATAAAGAAACATCTAAAATTTTCTCTAAGACTCACCTTTAAAGATACAGGGGAGTCTGGAGGTTTATCTACTAAACTTGAACTGAGCTCCAACGCTTGTTGGAGTTGAGAGACACCAATACAGAGGAAGGGGCTGCTAGAGGCAAGGGTTACACCAACAGAAATTCAAAACACCGGTTATCTGAAGAAAAGCCTCTTCCTACTTCCTCATGTATGAACTGCCTTATGGCTAGTCAATGAACTTCAGCCAAATACACATTCCTTTGCCTCTAAGTTTCTCCTTAGCCAGTAAATTTTAACTCCTTTGTTCCCAGCCCTGGTCACCAAACCTATATCACCTCAGTTCCTTTCTTAATCTAGGAGGTAGATTTGAATTTATTTCCTACCGTCAAATTGGCTAATCAATTTACCATGAAGCCTTTTTCTTTTCTCAAACCCTGGGGTCATAATCTGGTCTGTGCACATTGGGCAGTGAGCCCATTGCTGTGTAACAGGTAGAGGAGGCAGATAGGTAGGGCTTTTTAGAGGAGGGGAGGAGCAAGCGTAGTTCATGTGTCTCCTTTACTCTGCACTTATCAGTTTCCTTTAGTTTGTGTGAGGCACTACATAGGTCATGCATCAAATCTTTCAAATAATAAGAGAAAACAAGCAGTCATTTACTTAAGATTGGAATAGAATGCAGAGAATTCTTCATTCTGACTTTGGAGCTGTATGGGCTGGCAGCCTTAAATTAGGTACCCTTGGGAGTGTCATAAAGGTGCTATTTACAAGTGGAGAGTAGAGAGTAGGGAGAACAAGAAGGAATAGTGCAATATCCCAGGGGTTAGCAACACCAGGGGTTCCTGCATGAAGCAGCAGGCAAGGAAGCATTTACTGCACCGGTGAGGACAGCTGTATGGGAGGGTAACCTGTAGAGCTGTGACCTTTGGTTGACGGTATAGTCAGTTAAGAGAGCAGAAGCATAATAATAGTTGCCCACACTCATTCTTTTCTCTCCTGCTAGTGCTTCCTGTGGACTGACTTCAACTAGAGGGCAAAGGAGCTTGTGACGTAGTTCAGATGGGGTCAAACTTCTGATTTCCAGAATTGTGGAGGAGGATGGAGAGTGGATCTGCAGTGGGGGATGGAAGACATCTATCAGGGACCTTACGGGCTAGAGAGAAGAGAGGGACTGTGAAAGGAGACTATGAAACCATGCGTCTTTGTCTAGGCAAGATGACCTGTTCCACGTTGCTGCTTTGGAGCCAGGCAGCCTGAGGTCCTCTCACTCTACCCAGAGAGGACCACCCATTGTCAGTTGTCAGCCCAATGCCCGATGCACGCTTCATCTGCAGCCATATTCTACTGTACAGCGAGCCTCTGTCTAATGCTCCATCTGCCCAGTTTTTATGAACAACACCTATTCCCTTGTACATGCCCATGGGATGTGGAGGACTTAGACCTCTTTTGTTAAAAATTAAATCTAATTTTTAAAAATAAAAATTGCATCTAACATGTACAACATGATGATTTGATATATGTGTATGTACATATACACACACAGTGAAATAGTTACTACAATCAAGCAAATTTATATATCACCTAATATAGTTATTAGTTTGCATATCTGTATAGTAAGAGGATCTGGCAGTCTATTCTCTTAGCCAGTCTCCAGTAATCAATACTATAATAATCTTTTTCTATATATCTGTATATCTATATCTGTCATTCGTGTGTCTCTCCTTACACTGCACTTACCAAGTTCCTTGGGCTTATTTGAAAGCCTACACAGGTCAGTCACCAGGGAGTCTGAATCAAAATCTGCCAAAAGAGCAGGAAAAAAACAGTTATTGGCCGAAGATAGGAATAGAATGCTGAGATTTCTCCAGTCAATCTATAGCCCAGATTATATATATATATATATATATATATATATATATATATATATATATATAGTTACTATGCTGTACATTAGATGTCTAGACTTATTGAGGGATGATGATGGCATGAAGGCAGAAGCTCATCTCTGTCCAAAGTGGGACTAAACTGAGCCAGTTTAATAGGATTGAGGTTCTCTATGCCTTTTCAGTTATGTGATAGAACTGGAAACATCCCTGGGCAGCCAGAGCCTCAGAACTGTACTACTGGAGGATTTAGATTTCTCTATAAACTGTCAGTAGTATTAGGACTTGGACTCATGCAGTATCTCAATATCTGTGGATTTGTTTTCTTTGGTTGGAGAGCTGACTTTGAAATTGATGATATGGATGACTGGGAATCTTTCAGATTTCATTACTCATCAGATAGAGCCCCAAACCCTTAATATGGCCTGCTGGCCAGTGTGAAAACTGACCCCTGCCTGTTCGACTGCATTCATCTGTGGCACTCTGCCATTTTTCCCTGCACCACCATCCTGGAAACTGATAAGGTCCCTGCAAGGGCCATGTGCTTCCCACCTCTTGACCTGCCCCTCTCATTCTTTCTGTCTCGTATAGCCACTTTGTCCCTCAATTTCCATTCAATTCAAAATCATTTCTTCACAGAAGCCCTCCCTGAGATTTCAGACAGGGCTGGGTCATCACTTGTATGTTCTCTTAGCATCTTCCCCAGCTACTCGTCTCACAATTCTAATGTAATCATTAAATGAACGATTAGTTGTTGCTGAATGTTTCTCTGCCATCCCGCACCCCCAAGTGACTGTGAGCTCTGATTTGCTGGTGCCTGATGCCTGTGCATAGCAGACACTCTGTAAATATTTGAGAGCAAAGCTAAAAATGAGTTAAAAGTGGGTGTATACACGCTGCCCAGAAAAGAAATAAAAAGAGACATAGATTGGAAAGGAGATACTTGCCAACCCACTCCCCACCCCATCCTTTCTTGGTGCTGAAAATGAGGAGTAGTTGGAGGCAGCGATAGAAAGCAGTGTCTGACAGGGAGCAGACATGGGCAGAGTTGACCAATCAATTCCCCAGACACCTGGGGACCAGGAAGAAAAGCTGTTGTTAGATCTCTCAGCACTGATCTCGTGCTCTTGAGTAAGAGAAAATCCAGCCAGGCAATATTAACAGAAGAAAGCTTTAAAAATGTGAGAATAATAAACTGTCTTCTCTGCTGACTGATTTGCAAAGGTCTGGTCTGGAGGCCTCAAGTGATAACAGGGTCAGGCCATCAGAAATTATTTTAACTCGTATCCTGACATCTGGGGAATTCAAAAGCCAGCAAGATGAAGTGGGTTATTTATACAATGTTTGTAGCTCTCTAGTCCATCAGAACAACAACACATCAAGGCAGCTATATACCATCATTTGAATTCACCAACCCCAAATTACAAAGTAGTCAGAAACAGAAAAAAAATAGCAGGATTAAAATCTAAATCTTTATTTCATAATGGCAGATTTATATTTGTGGGATCAGATGGTCTCTGTGGAAGGGGTCACATTATAAACTTGGGCCTGACAGGCTCTAAGAAATAATGCCTGGACTCAAAGGAGGATAGAGTGAAAGTTTATAGGGAGATTGGAGAAATGATTTAAGGGACACCAGAGGATGATGAGAAAGAGACTGGTGAAATAGTTGAAGAAGGGAGTGAGAAAAGGAGTGGGGACTGGAGAGTGAGTTGAATGGGGTAGGGGAAGGCTGGTAGGCAAAGGAGGCAAATTTGACTGATAAGTACCCGGCCATTGCAAATTGTTTTTCATTCATTCATTCACTCATTCACTCATTCATTCATTTTCTTGCCTTTTAGTCCTACTATTATCTTTTTCTTGGGGTATGATTGGCATACAAAAACCGGTAGATATTTGATATACACAACTTGATGTGTAAGTATGCCCCCATACACCATCACCAAGATCTATTCCTCAAACATCCATCACTCCAAGAGTTTCCTTTCATCTCCCCTTCCCTTTTGTTGTTTTGTTTCCTTTTGTGGTAATATCTTGTAACATAAGATCTATCCACTAAGTAAAATTTTAAGGATGCACTACAGCACAGCTAATCAAAGACCCTATGCTGTATAGTAGACCTCCAGAACTTATTTATCTGGCATTATTGAAACTTGGAAGTCTTTGATCAACATCTCTTGCCTCCACCCCTCAGTTTCTGCAAACCGCCTTTCTAGTCTCTGCTTTTTGGTATTTGTTGAATGCATTCTATTATTTTTGCTTCAAGTTTTGAGTTACTTATTACTAATCATAATATTATTCCTTGCCTGTTATGCTGACCCGCTAAAAGGCATAGTTTCTAAGAATTAAGATTCTCTTTGTCTCTGTTCACTATGCCTGCTCTTGGGACTGTTTCATTCTCTGCCCATTTTCAGTTACAGGCTTGTTTTTCCCCAAGCCTGAGATAGAAAATGCTGTGATTAATGATAGTTGGTACAATAATATGTAATATATCAGAAGGTAACCTGGCACATACATAATTTTAACACATTATAATAAAACATAATTGAAGATATAAATAATACACAGTAGAATACATGCCTATATGCAATAAAATATAAGAAAATAAAGTAATTCTTATTTATCTCATATAGTATAATGAAAAGGAGTTTCTGATAAATTGAAGATTGTGGAAATCTGAAAGCTGGAATCAAGTCTGGGCTCCTACATCAGCTGAGCCAGGTATGGTCTGTTTGAGGATGGGATGGTAGAGATTTCTACTCCAAAATCTATATTCTGTAGCCTGTTGTTAACCATGAGGTAGTCTTTTAAGTGGATGAAGTCTTTCCTAGTAAGACCCAAAGTCCTAGAGAGGAATTGCCCCTACTTTGCATTAGGGGACAATGTAGTTATCAGGCGTAGGGGGCAACTCTCAACTGCTTCCCATTTTCATCTATACACTCCCACTTTCTAGTTCTCATTTCCTATTTCTTCTCATTCATTAAACCATGTTTTCCCTTAATGACTTGGGCATATCTTCATTTCATTCTTTGAATATATTTATAATAACTTCTTTGTCTGAGAAATTACACATATCTCCTCCAGGTTGATTTCTACTTCTACATTTTTATTTGTTTTTTACTAGCCATACAGTCTGAGTGTGTGTATGTGTGTGTGTGTGTGTATGTGTGTGTGATCTAGCAATTTTGATTGCATCCTGGATGTTGTGGGTGAATCAGTGTGGAGACTAGATTATTTTGTATTACTGATTTTTGCTTCAGTAGCTAGTGGGAATCCTGGTAGATTACCTTGAATATATAACTTTATATAGACTATGGTACTACAGCTTTATGTGCTACAGGGAATATATGTGAAAACCCCAACATATTTTCAAAGCCCCTTTGAGACTGAACTCAATCTACAACCTCTATTTTTTCTGGCATTGCAGCTTTGTGAAGGCTTGATTTTAGACTTTGTTTGGCAGGTCTGCTGCAAGCCTTCCTCTGGGGCATGGTCTTACTACAGAGGAGTGGTCTTCCTGGTGTCTCAGCTGGATACCTGGAGTGTGAACAGAGGTTTGCCCTGTTCTCTGCCCTTACTGACAACATTCCCAGCACTGCTTAACTTTAGTATTTTTGTCTGGCTCTCATCCTTCTACTTGCTGCATCCTCATATACTTACTTAAACTCTTGCTATACACTTCTTGTTCAGTCCTTGGGTAAGAGCACTTGCAGAGCTCTCCACAGGCACTGCTGAGGGCCTTCTGAGTTCCCTCACATTTTGTGCCCTACCTCGTTAATCTACCCACATCAGTTGCCCCAAACTCTGATTTGTGCCTACTCAATCTACCAGGAGTTCTATGTTCTGCTTAGTCTGTGACTTACTGCCACCCAGTCAGGGGGATTATTCCCTTGAGGAGAGTTGGGGCTCATCTTGTGAACTTTCTTTCTCTGAAGATCTCAGTTTTGTGATTTTTTTTTAATAATTTGTGAAAATGTTTTCCACATTTGTTTTGTACAGTTTAAGTTGTTTTGTCAGTGTCTGATATCAGTTACTGGAAACAAAAGTCCCCGCAGTGGTTTCTTGAACAAGGGATAATGAGAGGGGGTTAGTGGACAATGATAATGGCTGCTTAACACAAGAGGCTTGTAGGGAGGAGATGCATATAGCCAAGACACCGAGTAGGAAGCCTTTTCCGACTCCTAAGCTGGGAATTAAAATCAGAATGAGGTTTGCAGAAATACAAACAAAAGGGAAATGCCATGATAGAAAAAGAACTATTGTGAGTTATTGATTAATTGGATGTGAAGAATGGAGGAGAAGATTAAAAATGGTGCCAGAAATGTTTTTTAAAAGGCTCCATATCTTGGGAGATACATACTAAAATATTTATGGCTGGAATGATATAATGTCTGGGATTTGATTCAAAACTATCAAATATAGGGATGAGGGTGGGGGTTTAAGTGAGAAAAAACTAGCCATGAGATAATTGTTGAAACTAGGTTATGAGAGCTTGAGGATGTATTATAGGAAGTCTTCTACTTTTGTATATATTTGATGTAGCAAATTAAAGACAAACAAAAAACAAATGACCAGCATTTTGAAGCTGGGAGATAGAGTGTTCGTGGAGTGTTGGTGAAGTTGGGAAGAGTACCCAGTTCTGAATTAAGGGCAAAAGGATAAACCAATGACAGTTTGTAAATGTCTGAAACAGACTTTCATGCAAAAAAAAATATTAAAAAATGGCTTGCTCAAGATGGCTCATTCTGCTCCTCTAGAAGTGTCCTCAATTATAGGATATTTTCAATTATCTGCTTGAAGATGTGAGTCATAGAACACTTGTTGGACTGAGACTACTTATCCAACTTCCTATTCAGGCTGCTTATATTAGCTAATAAAGCCTTGTGCAGTCTGGGTTCAGATACAATAAATAGGTTTGGTCAGACTCTGGCACACATTTCCCTCAGTGGATTCTAGGATGGTTTCTGGAGGCATTTTTCTGTATTCCCCATTTCTGCACCACCTCCCTGGCCAGCTGTACCTGCCTGGAGACTCCCTGAGTCTTGCTTGCACTCACTTGCTTCTTTCCAACTAACTGTAGACAACATAATTGAGCCCAAGAGAGGGAACTGCTCCCACAGCCTAAGGAATTTCACAGAGACTTTTGTACAAGTTAGGGGAAAAAAAGAGGAAAAACACTCATTTTCTTCTTCTACTTGCTTTTCACTTTCTTTTCTTATTTACTCATCATATCTTCAGTGCCCACTATATACTAGTTTTTTGTTAAGTATCGATTAGGAGTTCAAAGGTTATTATGATACAGGCCCTTCCTCAAGAATCTATCTCTGGGTAGGGAAGAAAGACAAACAAGTAACAGAGAAAGCTACAGGGGGACAGGGATCAGAGGGGCACAAGGAAAGCGGGGATAATCATTACTATTTTCTCTCTTTGTTAGTGTGGATTTTTATACTGTCCATGCAATCTATGCATAGTCTAGAGTCTCTTTAAACCTCAGTGTTCTCCTTTTAAAATAAAACTAAGCATACCTTTTTACAGCTTGTATGAACATGAAATTTTAAAATGTCTGAAAGGACCTTTGCAAGCCATACGTGTTGGTGACGATGACGATCACAGGTATATTAGTGATAACTACAGTTCTCCCTTTTCCTAGGTGACAGTCAAGTGATCATAGTCACCTGCACAGTCAGACATATTGAGATAAGGGGGCCTGTGGTCGTTTATTTCCAGGGAAGAGCCATAAGTAAGAGGAAGTTTCTTTTCTCCATCTAGGTAATAAATCTTCTGCCTATTGACTTTTAAAAATGTTGAGCCAAATGTCCCTTTTGTCTGTTTAATACCAGCTACCACCTTAACATTTGTTTTGCTGTACAGTTTACAAAGTACTTCTCAAGTCATAAATCACTGCTGTCTCATAATAATGCTTTGACTTAGTCGAATAGATTTCATTTTGACCCTCATTTTCAGATGTGGAAAACACGGTTTGGAGAAGTTAAATAATTTGCCCATGTTAAATAATTTGCTCTCATAGCTGGGAGTGGTAGAATCCGTGACTGAATTCTGATCTTCTCTTTCTTAATCTTTGAAATCATCAACTCTTCCTTATGAGTATCTATAGCATGCAGGACTACCCTTTGATGTCTTCCAAAGAAGGTTTCAATACAGTCTTAAAAATGTTTAAGAAACTATTTGTATTTTGACATGTCATGGACTGTCTGAGACTCCCCAGCCCCAACTACAGTCATGATCAATCAAACAAACAAATAACTGTCTTCATTGTTTTGTGGATTATTTCCCCAGGAGGCAGATGTTTACTTTTTACAACTGAAAGCTCATTGTTGTCAGGAACATTTAAGAGGCTTAACCTGTCTCCTCTGGCATATGGTGCTGGCTTTTCATGATAAAACTGGTTGTGTGCAGCGACAGACGAAATTGCAAGCCTCTCTCTGAAACTTCATCAGTTACTATTGCAGAGCGCCTCTGCTTTCCTATGCAGGGGCTCATCTGGGCTTCTTCCACCATGAAGGAAAAAAAAGCTGTTTCCTTTAGTAGAAAATACTCATATTTTAATGGGTATTATGTCATGAATTATTAAACTAACTTAACTTTAAAGCTGAGGCGAAAGAACACATAGTGAAGAATGACCTTGAGACTCTTGAAAAATGGGAATGTTGACTGTGCCTGCAGACTCAAAGATGGATTTCTACTTTAGTTTATATTTATGCAACTGTGAAACTTGGTCCCTTGTTCCCAGAGAAATCCTTTGTGCAGCCGTGTGGAGAAAGTTATTACATTTTAGTGCAGAAAAGCTGTAAAGTTTCTTTCCTCGTGTCTCATGAAAACTGGAGTGCTAGTGATCTTTGTGCGGGGGGGGTGGGGGGATGGCCCTGAGAAATGTGATATAGAGTCTCTCGGAAGACAAAGAGAAACAGGTATTGTTCTTTAAAAAAAGAAACCAACGTTAGGTTCTTACAAGGGATTTGTGCATAACCTGGGTCCCCTTACAGTGTTCTCATGTTTCTGATTCAATGTGAAATCAACAGAAGATAGTAGCCAAGAGGACAAAGGTGGTCTGCAGGTCCCACTGTACCTTGGTGACTTGACATCTTTGGGAACTCAGACACCTTAGCGGGCAGCTGCCTGTGGAGGGAACCAGAGAGCAGGTGAGGTCAGAGCCAATCTTTCACAGGGTTGACTTTGGCCACTGTCTGGTCACAGGTTGCTGGGCAAAATCATAGACAGTAATAGGGGGAAAGGGTGTCCTTAATTCTCCCAATGGGTGCTGGGAATCTGTTTCTACAAGGATTTGTGTGTCACACAAAGAAGTGTGACTCGAGTCTTCTCCTTTTCTTTGTAAATAGTTCAATTAAGGAATTGCAGGTCCTAGGGTGCAAGAACCAGAAGTTATTGAGAGTCTACTAAATGTTTGGTTCTGTCTTAGGTACCACTGATAATGTAGGTGTGTGGTATTATCCCCATTTTACAGGGGAAAGACTGAGACTCATTGTGTAGAAGTTATTTTTAATTTATTTATTTCAATGTGTGGAATTTTCAACATCACACAGTCTTATTGATCGAACTGGTTTCTAACTGAATCTAGACCTGTTTAACAATAGAGGCTCATGCATATTTACCATTATTACTGTGAAATTCTGTGTTGACTGATTTTTACTTTCTTCTTGCTTGTTTGTTGAACTCTTTGGCTATTATATGTTGATGACTTCTGTTTATTTGTCCAGATCCACAATACAGCCTTCTCTACTCTGTTCAGAGACTTGGCAGACTGACCTATCTTGTCTTTTTTCTTTTTTATTCAATAGAAATGTTTATTTTAACAGCAGCACTTAATAGGAAAAAGGAACACAAGTGATTTAAAGCCCTAAGGTGTATTGCTTCAGGTAGGTGTTATTGTTAGCTATACCTTCACCCCACTTACTAAGCCATTTCAACTAACATCAAGTTCATAATTTACAATGAGATAGAAGCCTAACCAGGATGGGACAGAATGTTCCACGTTAGAAAGGGACAGCATGGCCCCTCAATGAGGTCTCCTGTGGAGCACCTGTGCACCAATGTACAAGTCTAAGGGTTTCTTCTGGCACACCTGAATGTGACTCTTGGATCCCCTGACTGTGCCTGGGTTAGTCTCCTAATTCTAGTGGTGTGCCATTTTGTTAGGAGGTTGAGCCAAGCTTTCAGGCTCCCCTCTTGTATATTTCAGCATGTGAGGTTCAGGAGTCAACCTATCTGATGGTTGGAAACACTTGGTTCAAGGAGGACCCGCAATTCCAGCATAAATGGTCCTTCATCTAATGCAGAGACTGCTTTCATTCCAGGGATGGTGAATCCTAGAAGATCATGACCAAGATGCAGCTGTCTTAAGTGGCTTCCTCTGAGAGTTTATTCCCAGTGAGGAGCCACCTGGCTACTACTTGCTTTTAATCACATTTCTAACAGTTGCTCCATTTCTTCCAAAGGCTGTTGCAAAATCATTACATAGGGTTCACTGTTCCAGGACCAGGCTCTCTCTTCTTCCATCTTCGAATTAACTTTTAAGACCATGTAGTTTTTGGCAATTTTGTTAAAAGGATTCAACTCAACTTGCAAAGTTTCTAATAGCAACACAGTGTCCATGTGATCCATGGTGAATTCTTGTTGTGATGCCAGGGTCTCATTGCTGAGAACTAGGTGAGGTCCTCCTTCTCCAAAATCCCAAACAGCTGTCCTGAAATTTCTCCTGCAGCTCCACCTTTTGGTTCAGGTCTTTCAGTTCTTTCTGAGTTTTAGTCAAATTCTGGTGCAAGTACTGACTAGGGACCTCCAAGAACTCTTCTTATTCTTGAGTTCTTCCTCTGATTTCTGCTTCCTCACTGGTTTTCTTCCTGATGTTGATGTCTGAAATTTTCACACACTCATTCTCTCATGTTATTTTGGGCCTTTTTGTAGCCATATGTGAACCACCTAAATGAGGAAATCGGGAAACATCAGTTTTTTGGACTTCACAGGTAGTAGACTCTTAGAAATGGCTCAAGTTTGTGTGTCAGTGGCCTGGATGGATACCTAGCACTGTTTGAAGCCTGCTAGTCATCTTAACCAGGCAGCACATCTTAACCAGGTGCCTACTGCGCTTGCCTTCAAGATGCTCAGCAGCAACTGTCACCAAACTTACCTATCTTGATCATTTCAGTGATCATCCTTGATCTTTGACGTACAGTTGGCCAATGTGAAACACAAACCAGGCACTGGAGGGCAGTGGAGGGAACTGAGACTGGAGTGTTTATTTCCCCAGTTTTCTTTCTTGAAGGCCTCAGATCCTGTCAGATGGCCTCTGTATGCAGCTCCCCTCTGGGTTTTCATAACTGCTCCCTCCCTTAGCCTTCTGGGCTTTGGAGGTGGTAGCACTAGGCAACAGCTCCCTGCCGTTGCTAGTCCTGGGTGCTTCCTGAACACGGCTCACATTTTGGTAAGTTAGCATGGCTCATTTTGAGTGTGAAGTTTGTTTATTCCTGGGACCTTGACTGATACAGGTATATATCACCTTAGTGATGTCATAGTTAATGTTCTGGTGTTGCACCCATTAATGATGTTTTTACTGTTTTAGATGATTTTGGTCTCTTTTTCTCCCCCTAAGGACTCCCTATGTATAACTTTCAAAAAGGTTAGTTTATCATCTTTCACCTACCTTTTGCCTTACTGCTTGCTCTCTGAATGTCATTTTTACCCCCCTCAAATGGAGTCTGGAAGAACAGGGAAAGCTTGTCTCCATTATTATTTTCTAGGATTGAGCTTCTTAGGTCTCCAGAGTCTCTATTCTTGTATTAGCATTTCTTTGCAAAACAGTCTGTTGGATTGTCTTGAGAAAACAATGCACATTTGCTAACCACCTGGGGAAAAATTATTACTTTTCCAAAAAGGAAGGGAATAATGAAAATATGTTCAGTAAATAACAGTAAGGATAATAAAGGGGGGAAATGGCAAAAGATTCAGAATCAAGGTCAGTTTCCTCCGTTGTTGGATTACAGCAAGCATTTAATGGTAATAAAATCTTTTCCTGTATAATACATTTTATATTAAAACTGCAGTCATTTAAATGAGGGATTTTATGTCTGCACAGTCTTTATTGAGCATGAAGGATTAAAAAAATGCTTTTGGTTTTTTTTTTTCTTAACTTTTTTTTTTTTTTTTTTTTTTGAGGTTTGAGAAGCCCCTCCATGCAGCCTAGGCTTCCAGAAAAGAAGATGCAGAGGTGGGGATGGCCATGGTGGCTTGAGAAATTCCTCACTTAATGTGATTTAACCTTGAACTCCTGTTGTTCTGGGCCTCCGTGTCTCCTGAATAAACAGTAAATCTTCCCTGATGATGTGGCAGCTTTATGGTGTGGATTCATGCCTATTTGCAGAGGAGCATGCGAGAGCCTTTAATACATTTCCCCACCTTTTATTGGTGATTTAGCCAAAGCCTGTGTCTGGCAGGTGGGTGAGGCTGGCAGTTTAACCCAGCTCTGCTTAAGGGCAAACTGGTGGTCAGCATTGAGTGACAGGTCTCTGGTTCTAGGACAGGAGAGGGTCAACTGTGGTGTTATTTCAAAAAATAGATTCTTTTTTTGAAGGTTTATTGATTCAAAATTTTCTGAGGCCTTTGTCCTTCAGTATTGAGAAATCTGTGATGCACTCCTGGTCCTGAGATACCAAGAACTTGCTAGGGTCTTCTTCTACCCTAGGATCATGATGGGTGAAAGTTTGCTAGGCTCATTTTAGGGCTGTTCATTTGGAATGATGGGAAGTGATCTCAGAAAATTTGAGGGTGTGTTGGTATCAGATATAGCAAAAGGATAAACAACTCACAGAGCAACTTCATTTTTTTCTTGGTCATTGCTGGTGTTCATGGGGCTCTCTGTTGGAGCTGGATGATTTTTGCTCAGGAGTGTGGCATAGAAGAAACTAAAACACTTAGCTCACAGCTCAGGAGAGTCTGAAATATGCATTTGTGTGGGAAATTATCTGCCAAGGGAAGTAGATCATTGTTGGTGGGCATCTGAATTATAGCAGGTGATGCTTCATCATCTATAAATATCTGCTCTTTGAGTTAGAATTACCTGAAGATGGCAGACTCCACAGTTCACATGTTAGATTACCAGAGCTGTACTTCCCATTGGGTGGTTAACAGTACCTTTTAATGTCTGAATTTCCCCAGGACATTGACCTGACCTGATTGTTCCTAGCCACAGCTTTAACTATGCTTTAAAAATAGCCTTGAAGCCAGCATAGTGGAGAAAGCATTTACTTACAACGACTATTTTTTCCCCTATAATGTCATGTAGATCTAAGTTTTTTCTGTATCTTCCCACTACAATGGCAGTATATGGTCTATTGTTACAATCAGATATTCTTGCAGGAGGTGCATGGGTGAATGGAGAGGTTATTATTGACTGTAAAGCTGTTGTTTTGAAGCCTGTACTGAAATTTTCTGCAGGTTCATTTTAAAAAGACTTAAATCTTACAGGAAGGTTTGGCTGATGTGTTCTGATTTTTATTTTTGATAGTGTTGGCTAATATTTACTCTGGGATCCTGAAAATTGGTTAGGGGGACTTTCCGCAGAGAGGAAACGTGGACAAATACTGTTAGTTTACATAGTTCTGAAGGCACTGACTAGTAAAGGAAAGAGATGACACAGTTCCTTAAGCCGACAAGTCTTGATCTTTTTGCTCGTGAAGTATATATTCATGAAAACCATAGGATAGGCCTGTGAAAAAGCATAAAACAAAAGAAATAGGAGCAAGTAGGCTGAAGGTAAATTAGAAAAGAAAACTGCTAGGCCTGGGAAAGAATCACCTCATTACAAGACATTTTTATGACAATAATGAATTTTGATTACATGAAACAGAATAAAGAATTTTTTCACTGAGTAGACACTTGAGCGCACACACTCGCTTGCACAAACACACATACAAAGGAGAGAGGGGATGCTACAGCAGAAGCATGTCGGTGTGCTTCATAATTCTGGATTTGTTTTTTGAGTTTTGAATTAATTAGATACCATGTTGAATTCCAAATGTGATAATTAGGCAAATTAATGCTGCAGTGAAGTTATTAATGAAGCAAAATATGCTAATATGCTTTTGATAAAGAGCTCTTCTTCTGCCTTACCAAGAAATTGGCAAACATCTTTTATTTGGGGCCAGACAGCTTATCTCAAGTGATTTACTAAAAAGGTTCTTGGCCGTATGCTGTGAACAAATGTTGTAAATAGGGGTTAATGTCTAAATTTTTGATATGTAGGAACCTCAATGAGGTACAGCAAGTCCCACGACACTTTCAGCTTGGCTTCTGGATGGCAGCAGGGCCCAGAATGGCTGCGTGCCCTTGAATGCCCTTCAGTGCCACCGTGAAGGTGGCAAATCCCTCTGCTCATGGTGTTGTCTTCTTAACATCACTGCCGACTTTCAATGTGAGGTGGACACTTTCAGCCAGCCTGCCAAGGTGCGAGCTTCTTTTCAACAGACTTGGTGTCTCCTTTGGTTTTCAAACCAAAGGAGAAACTCCTAACCAGGATCATTAGGGAACCATTTAGTGGTTTGCAAGTGACACAGCAGAATTTCTCTTTCCGATCTTAACACTATGCCATTCAGAGCTCATTGGGTATCTGGAGCTCTCCTGAGAGCAGGGAGAGACCATCTACCTGGGAGCTGGCCACTAATGACAACATTTATGGAAATACGAAAAGATTCTCACAGGCATATATTATTTTTTTTTCATTGTTCAATTTTTTTTCTAAATGTGTCTTTTTTTTAAGATTTTTTTTTAATATTCCCCATATAATTGCACCCCCCTTATTTTGACCCCAGTCCCTCCTCTCCCCGCCCCCTCCCCCATAGTGTGTCTCTGGTTTATAGTTGCTTGTTGATTTTGATTTTTTCTTTCTTATAGTTATTCTTTTTCCTGGTCCCTTATTTAGGTTTTCTAGATTCCTGCTATGAGTGAGACCATACAGTATTTTCCTTTTTCTTTCTGGCTTATTTTGCTGAGCATGATCCCTTCCAGCTCCATCCATGTTGCTGCAAATTGCATGTGTTTTATCTTTTTTGAATGCTGAGTAATATTCCATGGTGTATATGTACCACATCTTCTTGATCCAGTCATCTATTTTGGGGCATTTGGGTTGTTTCCAAAGCTTAGCTATTGTAAATAGTGCTGCTATGAACATAGGGGTGCAGGTACCCTTTTGGATTAATGTTTCTGTGTCCTTTGGGTAAATACCCAAGAGTGGAATTGCTGGATCATATGGAAGCTCTATCTTTAGTAGGTTGAGGAATCTCCATACAGCTTTCCATAGTGGTTGGACCCAGTTTGCACTCCCACCTGCAGTGCAGGAGAGTTCCTTTTTCTGTTCATCCTCGCCAACATTTGTTGTTGCTAGTTTTTTTAATATGTGCCATTCTCACTGGTGTAAGATGGTATCTCATTGTAGTTTGGTTTGCATTTCCCTGATTACAACTGATGTTGAACATTTTTTCATACAGGCATATATTATTTTAATCCTTTTAATGACACAGTCCCTGAGGACATGGCCTGTATAAGTTTGATTGATCCAGATATGATATTTGCGACATGAGTTTCATTCCATCTCAAGGAGGACCTTTTTGATGGTTGTAAATCTGAAGCAGAAAGACCCCAATGATATGTGAGTGGAGCAGCCAGTGGTCGGTGCTTGGCTAGTGGGTGCTGCTGCCGTGTGCCCTGTGGCAGGAAAGAGACTGCTTATCACTAGCTGTAAAAGGTGCACAAAGTGATTATTTCACTTAGGAGTGGACTTGACTGCCAGTCACAGGCGCATTACTCACCGTGACTTCAGTAAATAAGAAATTTATTATAAAAAAGGCAGACCAGGGTAGGCAGTCCACAGCTGAAATGTGTCTCAACCTTGTTGTCAGGGTTCTTTCCTTCCTGCCACTGTACCATCTTAATTGGTGAGTCTCAGGAAAAGAGAATTAGGGCGGGTCAGTCAGGCTATCTCTATGGAAAAGGTTTCCTGGATGGCCCCACCAATGACATCCGTTTCTAGCTGATGGGTCAGAATTGTGTCATGTGGCCAGTCTAACTGGAAGTTCATTCAGTAAAGGAGGTTGGGTCAGTAGATTAGTATTTCTCCTATTTCTTTAATTGCCTCCATGACCCCAGGGATGAGGTTGCATCCTCAGTTGACTGGCACTCCAGGGTACTTTCCTGAAAATCTGGCTGCCTGAACAAATGTGGCAACAAATTCAAAGTGTGTAACATAATTTAGCTAGTTAATTAGAAGTAGCTGTTAAGGTGGTGAATTAAATCCACATTGTATTGATAACTCAGGAAGAGTTGTGAAATAATAGATGTAAAATAAGGAAGAACAGTTACACATAATCCTTTGCCTTTTAAGAAAATAGATTCTGGTAGGTGGAGCACCGCTTTGCTGAATGGATCCGTGACTGGGAGAGTGTAAATGTGAATTGATGAAGTTTGTACAAAAGGCAGAGAAATTAGAGAAAGTTGGAGAGGGGGAAAAACAAGGAGGAGGAAGCAGGGAGCCTAGAAGGTGGAATTCTGGGCTGGGAGTTGCTCCTGAGAGGAGGGACACTCAGTAGCTGTGAGGAGGGAAGTGAGACTGAGAAGGGATCTCTAATGGGAATGGTGGCATGAAGCTGACTCCCTGTCCAACTTTCTGGAAAACAAGTCTTATTAACGCTTTGGAGTAAGAGGGTCTTTGGTGACTGTGAAGAAATACTAAGTCTTGCCTCTAGGTTGGTGTGAATTTACAGCTGACACAGTTTCTGGAATGTTCTTTTTGCAGAGGTATTACCACTAAATTAGGTTCAAAGGTGACACATCTCACACACCACAAACATGGAGAGAACTCGTGTGAATTGAGTGTTAGTTTCTCTGAGAAGCAGAAAAAGACAATTTAAGTTTTGGGTGAGATTTCCTTTCCACTTCACTCAAGAGGATTTCCTGAAGAAAGATGGAAAGACACAGCTCTGTTTCCCTTACAGGTCTTGGTTCTTCTGTGTGATCAAATCATAACATGCGTGTGATGTTAGCATTTGAATAAAATACTTATTTTTATTTTTATTTGGAACAGCATACTTCTAAGCAAAAGCCAATTACTATATTTGGTGCTTGATTGGAAAATACAAATCAGCAATCTGTTTCAAAGCTGGAGAAAAAGCTGGCTGCTTTGAATGTATTGAATAATGACACAGTACTCTATTTTTGTGAGTGAATCAAGAGATTTTCAAGGGTTCTTGGGGCTATACTTCATTTCACATCATGAATCAAATTTAGAACTTAACCCTAGAGTCAAATGTGACTCCACTGGATATTAACTAGCAAAAAATACATTAATATATAGCAGGTCCAGATCACAGACTGCAAACTCACCTTTTTTTTTTTCCATCATGGCAAAGCATGATTTTATTTTTATTGAGCTAACAGTAGGTTACATCATTGTTTGTATTTTGAAAGTATAGGATCCCTGCTTCAGGAGCTGTTACCATGGCACATCTACCACCAAAGTGCTCACAATCACTGTAGTCTACTGTGTTCCCTCCCCACATGCTTCTTGCCTTGCCCCCCTACCTTTTCCTCTTCAGATGCCTTAATTCCATAGTCAGTTTTTGAGGGTTAATTTTGAGACAAACTCACCGTTTTAAGAAATAGGGCTTCCTTTGTTTTCTCTATCACTATAGAACTTCTAATTTGTACCTCTATCACACCAAGAGGTAGACACTTAATCTAAATCAACTTAGTTGATTTCCTGGAATATTCCTTTCCTGGAATAGGAAGTAAGTTTGAGCTGGTAGGTGGAGGGACTGGGTGTCACCAGGTGTGGGGAGAGGCATCTAGTTCTGGGTTGTCATCTGCCCGTGTATTTGCTAGGGTGTCCTCTTTCTAATGTGATGACCAGTCATTTGTCCAGTTATATCGCTCCTGGAAACTCTGTCTCACCCTATCTTTTCCCAGTCTGCCTCTCACTCAACTGCTGTCAGTTCTGTCTGGCACTTGGGCACACTGCTCTCCAGTTACTCTGGGACTACAGGAAACTCACAAAACTGAGTGAGATTGCCCACCTTCACACCCAACATGGTGGTCTCCTCTACTGTTCTTGCCTTCTGCAGTTGTGGGAACTCTGTGGGCTTACTAGATCTCTGGGCTCTCTTAGCATAAGGCAGGACCCTGGGGCTTCCCTGCGACACCTGATGTAGCTTGATGTGGATACAGGCAGAGAGCAGAGTCCTTGTCAGAGGCTCAGGGGTTTCTAAGCTTCTGAGTCCTCTTCCTCCTTTCCCCAGTTGGGGCAAACTTTATTGAGCGCTTGGGAATAGGAAAAGCTGTGTCTGACTGATCACATTTTCTTCCAAATCTTTTGTTTATGCCCCAAGTCCTAGACTTTTGAAACTCAAACCCTTTTTCTCTCAAACTATTGCTCTCATTTTCTTCTGTGTCAGGCCTTCCCTGAGGAAACAAAACCAGAATTCTCATCTGCCTGAGTGGCAGGAAGTATGGCCATCGGAAATACGGGTGAACATCAGTTAATGTTTGGCCGATTATTTATGACCACCTAATATTCACTGTAAAGAACTGGAAGTACTGTGCCAACATCCTGGAGAGTATCTCTCTTTGCCTCCCTCCCACCCTCACCATCAAGTTCTCAATTCTCAGAGAGGACTGGTCAGACATGGTACTTCTTGAGGGAGACATTTTTGCTTGCCCTCACAAATTGGTGGAAGGCTTCCTTCAAAAAATTCACAGTGGCTTCCTGCCCACCTACAGGCAGGGATATCACACTTCCTATTTGTGAGTTGCTGACAGGTTTTTTTTTTTTTCCCTGTGTATTTAAAAATACCAAAGGGTAAAGACTTAGCGATAATTTAGGGAAAAGCATTACTGGAAAATAGGGTCAACCTCAAAGTTAGAGATGCCTTGTTTCCCTCTGAGAGCCCTGTGGACTCTGGGGAAGCCTTTCAGGACTTGGGAACTGACTGAATGTGTTCTGGAAAGAAAACATTCATCAGGGTTTGAAAGACACTTAAGTGTTTAGTGGATGAGAGGAAGTGCCAGGACAGCATGACCTGTAACTGAGAGAGAAACGAGGGGATTTGAGAGCCACAGGATATTCCCCAGTTCCTCAGATTTGCTGTGTCGAAGAAAACCAAGGTGCTAGGAACTTTTACATTTTAATTCTTTTTATTGTGGTAAGATAGAGATAACAATATTTATCATTTTGACCATTTTAAGTACATATTTCGGTGGCATTAAGTACATTCTCTGTTCTGTACAAGTCTACCACTCTCCACCTCCTGAACTTTCCTCATCTTATATGGAAGCTCTGCACCCATTAAACAACAACTCTCCATTCTCTCCTTCCCCCCATAATCTCTACTCTAGTTTCTGTCTATGAATTTGACCATTCCAGCTAAGTCCTATAAATGAAATTATGCAATGTTTGTTTCTTTGTATCTGGTTTATTTCACTTAATATAAGGTTTTGAAGGCTTATCCATGTTGTGGGCTATATTAGGATGATCTTCCTTTTCAAGGCTGAATATATTCACACACACATCACATTTTGTTTTTCCATTCATTTATTAATAGACCTTCGTGTTTCCATTTTTTGGCTATTCTGAACAATGCTGCTAAGAATATGGTTGTGCAAATATCTGTTCATGTTCCTGCTGACAGTTCTTTTGGATATATACCCAGAAGTGTAATTGTTGCTTCATGAGCTAATCCTGTGTTTAAATTTTGAAGGATCTACCCACAATACCGTTTTCCATAGCTGCTGTACCATTTTACATTCCCAAAAGCAATTTCTCCACATTCTTGCCAATACTTATAATAATAATTATTGTTGTCATCTTGATGGTTGTGATGTATTATCTCTTTGTGGTTTTGATTTGAATTTCCATAATAATTAGTGACATTGAACATCTTTTTATGTGTTTATTGCCCATACGCAAGTACCTCCTTTGGAGTAATGGCTATTTGAGTCCTTTGCCCATTTTTTTTAATTGAGTTTTTTTGTAGTTGAGTAGGCCGTAAGAAGTTTTATTTTCATTCTACTCTCTTCTCCTTGATGAAATGTGCCATATGCTGCTATACTTGTCAGGAGAAAGGTCGTTTCAGGGGGTTGGAGGAATCGAGGCAGAGAAAGCATCCAGGCTCTCATCACACAGGATTAAATCCAAACTTCTCAGCATATGAGGCCCTTTCTCACCCAGGCTCACCTGCCCCTTAAGTCTGATTTTCTCCTCCTGACTGGTCTGGTGCTCCAGCCTTCCTTTACCGGCCATTCCACATGTGTTGAACAATTTTCATGCTTCAAAACCTTTGTAGAGCTCAGACTTCCTCTTCCCTGTGAAGACTCTCCTGATCGACTTCATTTGCTCTTATGGCACATCAATTGTTCATTCATTCATTTGTTCATTCATTCATTCAAGAAATATTCATGAGCATATACTTGTTGCCAGGTAGAAAGCATTGTGCCAGACACTGGAGATTCAGTAGTGAATTCAGCATTGCTCTTTCAAGGAACTCATTGCCTCATGGGGAAAATAGGTAAGTTATTTGGAAGTTACAATTCATTGTGAATAAATGCCAAGATCAAAGTAGAGGGTAAGCAAGAGAATCTTCCTGAACTGAGAGCTGGAGTTAGAAGTTTATGGGCTGTTGTGAATATTCCCATCTTCTGCATGCTAAATGTGAGCTTGTGTTTTATTATTTTTCATTTTAAATTCCCTAACAGAATCATTTGTAAACAGCTATTGACTGCTAAGCTACACATCCTCTCCTTACTAAGAGCAGTATTTTAATTAGCAGTAGTATTTTAATTAAGAGGTAGTTTTTCCTCGTGCTGGGATATTTCCTCATGCTACATATGAAGATTGCAATTCAGACTGTGTATTAGGCAAGAAGTAGGGAGTGAGGAGGAGGCTTGTAGGTCCCTTCCCCCCAACCCCACCCCACTGGGCTTCACTGGACATGTAAGAGTTCATGTGCAGGTGGCTATAAAGAGTTATGGCAAGTTCATTGTGAGTCCTGGTATCATATACAGAGTGTGGCACAGAGGAGGGGTTCGATAATGCTTGTGTATTGTCAGACTCTATGTATCATGGAGGAAAATTGATCTCATTTACCAACAATGAATCCGCGGTCCAGGGCAGGAAGGAGTAGAGTAGTTCTAATAGTGAATCATCACATTGAATTTGATTCCGAGGTAGCCTATGGCGAAGCGGTTTTTCTTTTTTGAGAAGCAGGTTACTTAACCAGTCTTTGGTAGTTCTGGAGAAAGGTAAAATGGGCCCTACAGGAAAAAGTTAAAGGGAAACTAAAGCAGAAGTAGGAAACCGGTGAGGGACAAGCCAAAGAGGCCTGACTGATTGTTATAGGAAGATTTACACTTGAATGCAGGGTTTAACTAGGGAGCAAGGAAGGGACACTTTTGGGGATTACTGAGAAGGAAGAATCAACATAATATGGATTTTGAGGGGCAGGGAGTAGAAAAAATAAAAAAGGATTTAAGATATTGGTTTTAGGATTTAGGAGGGAGGATTTAATTTGGAAGATAGAGGATTTACGTTAGATATAGTGACAATTAAGCATTGAGTACACACAGCCTGAGTTGCAACCTTCAGATGGCCCTCAAATATCGCAGTGTGTGGGGAAACCATGACCTAATTGGAATACCACTCTTGGTGAGGAGAGGGTGGGCATTACAGAAGTTGATGCTGTATGTAAATACTCTGGTTAGGGAAAAACACTCCTTTAAGCTCAAATATGTTACTTAAGAGATCACTTATTCACCAATTTGAAATAGCTCCTTCCCTCCCTCTGTCAGGGCTCTGCTGCCTTGCTCCACCAGGCAGGATGAGAGACCTAAAATCAGAGTGCAGGAAGTCATCAGCCCATTGAGCAAATGATAAATCATTCCTAAATGCACATTGAACAGGGATTTGTGATATCTCTTAAAACACAAACAAATGCCTGTTGGGTCTGTCCTTCCTGGTACCTGAGCCAGGACACCTGGGGATAGGGGATGATCATCAGGAGGCTGGGAGGCCTAACACTCTCCTCCCCCACCAAGGCCTGGTGTGTGTACTTGAGCTGCTGTTCTTGTGCAAATGGGCATGAGGAGGCATGGAAAACCCATCATAGATCCTGGAGGAGCACTGCCCACAGGGAAGGGTGGAAGCAGTCTTGCCAATATGGCTCCCTATGTTGTATTAAATTCCAGCACCTTCATCTTCCACCCCTGCTGCTTACAGTAGTTCTGTAACAGGGTGATATTCATAGAAAGGGGAGGTTCTAGGTTCCCTGTCCCACCCAAGGAGGTGGGAAGCTGAGCAGCAAGGAGAAGTTAGAAAAAAGACTGGGAGAAGGAATTAGGAAGAGAAGAGGAAGGAAGGAGAAGATTTGGAGGAGGCATGTGGAGCAGAGAAACATTGTGAAGAAAAAGCTGTGCTTGCTTCTTGGCCTTGGACTTGTACCATAGACTTTGAGGACATGGAAGGAGACACTTGAAAGGGACAGAGATGTGGGTGAGAGACCTATGGGGAGGCTGACAATGGCAGCCTTAATCTTGACTTGTACTTTGAATTTTGTTAGTTTCCTTCCGGACTTGCCTGGTCCCTTCTGCCCCTTTCATATGGTTTCCCACCAGAAGGTACCTTGGACTTGTGGGAAGCTTTTGGGCTTTAATGGCCCTGCTTTGGACCAACCTTGTATTGCTGGACATTTGCCCATGTAGGGATGGGTAACTTTGGGTGCTTCATTTGGAAACTATAGTCTTTCTTTTCTTCTCTTTTCTATATTGCTCACTAATTGTATTAAAGTTCTTTTCCTTATTCCATGTTGGTTCCTCCCTACCCCCAAAGCTTTTAAGTCAGTAGAGCCCCCTAGGGTCTGTTCTTTATTGGGAAGAGTAAGGACTACCCCAGGACCCCAAAACCTGCCTGCTCAAAATAGGTTCTGCCATCTGCCACATCAAGACAAAACATACTCTAATGCCTAAGGCCTTAAATGGAAAGGAACTTTAATACATTTAGTGTGCAACAAAGAAAAGACAAATAATAAAGTTTTCATATCAAGAACCCGAAGTTACCTGTGTCCCCTTGTGGATAAATGCCCAGCCATACAGTGTTGGCCCAAAGCAGGACCACTGAGGCCAGAGACCCTGCCACAAGTCTAAGGCACCCCCTGGTGAGGACCCATATGAAAGGGATAGAAGGGGCCCAGCACATCTGGGATGGAAGGAGCAAAATGAAAATCAAGAAAAACTGCCAGTGTTAACCTCCCCACTGGTGTCTCACCCACATTTATTTCAACTAGTCCAAGACCAAGAAGCAAATGTAGCTTCTTCACATGTCTCTGCTCCATGTGCCTCCTCCAGGTTTCCTCTGGTTCTCCATGCTTCTTCCTTTTTTCCTCTCCAGTCTCCTTTCCAGCCTCTCCTTTCCCTGCTCAGTTCCACCTTTTCTTGGGTGGGGCAGGGAACCTCTTTTCCTGGACACCACCCTGTTGCAGTTTTATGCACTAAGGGTATGTTTTATCTTTATGTGGCAGATGGCAGAATGCATTTAGAGCATTGCAGGTTTAGGGGCCCTGGGGTGCTCCTCACTCTGCCTGCTAACAGTTTGGGGTTTATTAATCATGCATAAGCCACTTGGTTGTGCCCTGGGGAAGAGAAAGATCTGGTAAAATGCTGGATCTGCCTCATAACAAACAGCGTTGTTATTTGGGGCAAGGTATTTAAATTTCTGCTTTTTCTTTTATTTTCTTTTTAAAAGATTTATTTATTTATACAAGAACTGGGGTACAGGCCAGAAGCGCGGGAGGGTGAGAGGATTCACCACAGAGTTGAAAACAGAACAGGCAGATGGAGCGAAACACACTGCTGAGGGGAGCAGCGGGCAAGACAGGAGAGGTCTGCTGCGCCATGTAGGTATCTCGCTGGCTGGCCTGGGATCAAACCCATGCTGCAGAGGCTGCGGACAGCTTCACAGTGCTGTGTTCAATCCCCCGCACCACTGGGGAGGCCCAACTGCTTTGTTTTTCTTACTTATAAAATGAGAGGGTAATGCACACCCTCAGAGTGTTACTGCGAGGTGGAAGTAGGGCAGTGTTTATAAAGGGCCTGGTCCAATGTGCCACCCTCAATGGCAGGCACATAGTAGATACTCTACAAAGGGGTAGCTGTTTATGCTCTCTTCCTCGTGATGAGGGTGGTGCCACAAAGAAAATGTAAAACAATTTTTTTGTTTGTTTTGTATCTCAACCCAATTTCTTTTCTTTGCCTCCATTTGAATTGCCAAGTATTGGAAATTTAATATCAATCTGTTCAGAGTCTCAGCCCACTCATATCCCATAGGAAGAGATGTGGTCACTGCTCACGTGTCTCCTGCCTGCTCCCCCTGCCACATTTGCATCAACCCTCTGTGGTCCTGTCAGCAAAGATGGGGGCTTCGGCCCTTTTCCTGTGGTTAGGGCTCTATGACTATATTTTCCTCTTCCACCTGCAAGGCTTGTGCATTTTTGTCTTTTACTTGGTTATTTCTGTGTTTTTCTTGGACACATAAAAGATCTGGCTGTACCCCACATCATGCTGGGAGGGTGATCTCTCTGGTCTGACTGTCCACTAACCCCCACAGCCACCCCAGGCCACCCCCTTACTCCATGTTGGTTCCTCCCTACCCCCAAACCTTTTAAGTCAGTAGAACCCCCTGGGGTCTGTTCTTTATTGTGTCCTTTCCACTAGCATATGTCTGGAGGTATGGTGGGGATACACCCCTGGGTCTAGCTACCTCTGTTTCTCCTTTGCTTGCACATATTTTTCTGTAAGAGCCCCTTAGGACAATGGCTTTCTCCTGAGCTTTTGGAATGCAAGTCTTTGCCTTAAACTCAGCTGTGAGTTTAAATATGAAACATCCAAATCAAGAATTGACTTTTTCTTTCCCAGCTTTTCTGCTGTGCCATCCCTTTCTGGAGGCACTAAGTGTTGGATGCTGAAGAGTCTGGGGGGAATGGGGTGGGTGGAAGAACGAGGGAATTCAGAGCATATGAACCTTGGTTAAAATCTCAAAATATTTTTCTACAACATGGTTGTTATCATATTCATCCTCCATACAGTCTCAGCCCATGGGGCTGAATTGCAGATTGATTTGCTTCAGTGTTGGAGCATTTGATAATGATTCCATTTTGACCTGTTGTTGGCAAAGTCAAAAAGAAAAAAATTAAAGAAGCAGATAGTGAAGCAAAGAAGAAAGTCAGACACAGCTATTGGTCTATAAAGCGTCACTTTAGTGTGGCGCTAAATGCAGCTCTGGCCTCATTCTGCTTTTCAGTCTCCCAAAGGTCATGCCACTTTTCTTGATCTGTTTTCCTATTTCCTTGTTCCCCCGTCCATCTTTAGATGCTGTGCTGCCTAGGCAACAGCATTCGGGGCTGCTCTCAGCAATGTGTTACTGGAGAATGTTTCAGTCTCCATGCCTGTAGCATTTTGTGCAATATGGGGGGTGTTCTTAATCCTCCTGTTGAGTAGAGCCTTGTGCTGACTCAGTGAAGCTATTCAGACCCACTTGTGTATCTTCTTGGGTGTGGGATCTGAGAGGAGAGTTATCTATCAAAGATGTCATCGTCACCATCATGTTCAGATGACCTTAATAATGCTGGTGGCAGCTCACTTTGTCCTCTCACCTCTAAGTGGCTGGTCAATGTTCTTTTGAACAATGCTACATTGTCACTTAGGCACTTGGGACAGCAGTGTTGACTTTTGCCTGCAGGACAATCAGAAGAAAAATGATGTAAGGAACAACATTCCTACATCTGCACAGGATACGCCAACTGTGCTCAAACAGGATAGATAGACTTGAACTATGGAACCAATACCCAAAAGTCCATCATACCACCACCACCTCCATCACGACCAATAGTAACAACATCATTCACAGAACAACTCTTTTGTGCCTGGTACTGTGCTTGACCCTTTACACATATTACCCAGTTTGATGTTTCCAAAAGACCTAGAAGGTAAGCACTAGTTTCCCACTTTACAAATGGGAGAATGAGTTAAGAGAGATTAAATTACTTGACCCTGTCACATAGAGAGGAAGTGGAGCCAGAATTTGAGCCCATGTCAGTCTGACTCAGAGTCCTTGCCCATCAGGCTGGGATTGTGCCCGTGGCGTGCTTGCTGACATCTTTATGGCATTGCTGAATCCCTAGCATGGGTTCACGCCTGACACATAATAGGTGTACATTCAGACTGGAAACAAAAATGATTGTTCATATTAGAAATGAATGCTCTGTGTTCTGAGCATTTCCTTTCACTGGGGCAGTGAAGCAGTTACCCATCAGATATTCTTCTATGTTCTAAGAACCATTAATTCTCCCTCAATCTCACCCACTTAGCTCCGCTCTAGTCTCACTTCCTGGTTCAGCTCACCATCATTTTACATCAGGATACTAAGGACATTTTCCAATTGGTCTTCCTATGCTTTTCTTGTTTCCCCCTAATCCAGGCTCTACATAGCAGTCAACAATCTTTCTAATCTAGAAATCTGCTTGCTGTCCTTCAGATTCCCCCATGAGTTTAAAACAAATTTGACTCCATCAAGTTACCTTTGAGAATCCTTCTGACAGTTGACTACAGCCTCCTTTCTCACCACTCCTTAGTTCTCAGCTTCATACCTTGAAAATACCGTCTTTTGTTTACCTTGGGCCCTTGCACATGCTGTTCTCTCTGGCTGGAACTCCTTTACTGTATATCCAGCCAACTAATGCTCATCTTCCACATCTCAGTTTGTATGTTCCTCGCTGTGGGCATCCTTCCTCGATCCCCCAACATTTTCCCGCATCAAAGCACTCACTGCTCTGAATCATATGGCATTTATATCACCCTCCTTCCTCACCAGACTGTAAGCTCTCCATCCTCAGCCACAGTGTTCTTACTCCGACCGGGCATGGAGTCAAAACTCAAATAAATATTTGGTGAATGGAGAGTTACATTTAATCTATTCTTTGCAGCCATTTTTGAAGTAAAAAGCTTCCTGAAACCTTGGGCTTGGGAATGAATTCATTATACTTTGGGACAACAATTTCAAGGCAACAAATGTGAAAAGGTTTCAAAAGCCCTTGGAATAGTCTTTCAGGAACTACAGGGAGGGCTTTGTTGATTATGGAAATTTAACCATCTTCACATTTAAAAAGGTAACAAACAGATGCCGAGTGTCATTTAAAGGTGTAGACCCAAGGACACTTACAAGTTCCGTCCTTTATTAAGTTGGGTTGTCATTGCGTCAGACGCAGAGGAAACCCACATTTTAACCTGATTAATGAATAGTCCCATTATAGCGTCTCACAAAATATTAAAGAATAGCTCTGTCTTATTGTCACTTTCTCACTTCCCCTCCTTTACTCCTTTACTTCTATCCCCTCCATACGCCCCTCCTATCCCATCTAAGACTTAAGCCCCTGGAAAAGTCTCCTCTGAGTTTGCCTTTCAGAGGAATCCTCAGTGCCTGGAAAAGGTCCTGTGTTGCAGACTTTCTCCTGGAAGGACCAGGCGGTCCTACTGACCCTGTCCAGGAGCTGAGAGTTCTAGCCTCTTGGCTCTACTCTCACACAATTCCTCCCTGGATTTTCGTACAAACGCATGCTCTCCTGTTTGTTTTCTCCTGCATACCCCTGGCTCTTTCCCCAGCGATTATGTGGAGCAGCTCGAGTTTCCCAGACTTAGACATTTGTGTGTATTTGCAGGACTCAGAGCAAAGATAAAAGGCTCAGTTCTGTGGCTGCCATTTGTATAAATACCATGTGTATATCCATCCCCACAGAGCCCGCTGCCTCTGACAAAGCCCCCTCCCCCTGCTCTGTCTGTTTGAGTCCTGGGAACAGAGGCAAGGTCTGAGCTGACGGTGAGCAAACAACCCGGCTGCATTTGGGACAGTTTCTTTAGCGCCATCTGTCACCTCCACAGAGGTCACTGGGATAAACCGATTTGCTAAACAAAATGGTTAACAACTCATGAATAAAACTTTAAAAAATTCTGAAAGGGATGTGGGTTCAACTTTTCTGAGGCTCTTGTGTCTTTCATTCCCCTCCCCTCTTCCTACCCCTAAATACACCCCATCTGAACCTGCACTTCGCTTGAATTCCAGTAGTGGGCAGCTGCCATGAGGATACTTTTTTCCCTCTTTTTAATCTTCGTGTGTGTGTGTGTGTGTGTGTGTGTGTGTGTGTGTGTGTTTGAAGTAGAATATGCTAAGAGAAAAAAAGCACAGAACATAGCTGTACGGGAACAAACACCCATGTGGCCACCTCTCTCAGGTCAAGAAAAAGAATGTTGCCTGCACTTTCTTATGTACGATAACCCCACCCATCCCATCATGCTTCCTTCTTTGTCCCAGAATCCTTGAGGCTATGCTGACTTCTTGTATAAGTTCCTTGCTTTATGTCAATGTTTACCACATCCAAATGCATCTTTAAACATGAATGCGTATTGTTGAATAAATTTTGATGACTTGATTTTGAACATTATATAACTGGAATCATGCCATGTAAATTCCTTTGTCTTTCAATTTCATTCCCCCCCCCCCCGCAAGATTATGTTTACCCCTTTTCATTGCTGTATAATAACAATGGTATTGACTGCCGTCACTACAATTTGTTTATCCATTCTGCTGTGGATGGACATTTGGGGTGTTTTGAGTTTGTGGTAACTATGAACAACTACGATCCTCATCCTAGTCAGTGGACCCTGGCACATATGACGTGCATTTTTGTAGGGTGCAGACTCAGAGTGGAATTGTGGGGGCATAGGAAATGGACATTTTCAACTTTCTAGGGAATGTTGTACAGGTTTCCAAAGTGACTGTTCCAATTTCCAGGCTCCTCAATGGAGTACAAGAGATCCCGGGGTGCCACATACTCACCAACACTTGGTCTTCTCAGACTTTTTCATTTCTGAGGCTAATGCCTTCTTATCAGAATTAGGCCAATGAGTGGCAAGGGCACCCTTTTGAATGGCTTCCATATGGTTCCTGAAGCAAGAAGGGGCTTCTAGTCTTTTTCCTCAGACACAGAGGGCAGAAGTGACATAGTGGGAGGCTCATCTGTATTAAACGCAGGCAGTAGGTGGCTCCTCAGAGAGGAGATATTTTCTCTCCTGGCTGATTTTCTCTCCTCTTTTGGAATGCACCATCAGTGCTAACAATGGCAATTAGACTCTCCGTGCCATCTGGATGGCTGGGGCTGCTGTGGGAAGGACATCTGCTGGCAGCTGCATGAGGAAGAAAGATGAGCCAGGACTCGGCACAACCCAGGGCTGCTCCCTTCTGTGGACCTGCTGCCTCAAGCCAGTTCCATCCAAAACAAAAATGCTTCCTCACTCATTTACTCAGGAGGAACCACCCAATGGTCACTGCAGGAGCTCCTCAGGGAAAGAGATAGTAATTATTCCCAGTTAACGTACCCAGCCCAATCAATCCTGCTTTTCATCAGGTTTGATTACCTTCATTTCAGAATTGGTTGCTTTCATTGCTTTTGTCTGAGCCTCAAGTGTAAAATGGGGGTAGTATAAAGAGAACAGAGTATCACCTATCTCGCATATAGTTGTGAGGATGAAATAAGATAGGTATGTGAGAGCTCTTTGAAAATGATCAAGGTATTTATTTGCTTGAGTCTGGAGTCATAGTTTCTTGGATGAGATCTTACTGTAGAGACTTTCAGGAGGAATTTGTAATTTTAGGTAAAGTCTCCCCTTGTAAAACCAAACCCTCCAAGGATGATGCAGTGGGAAGGAAGTCCAGGTGAGGAGAAAGGGACGATTAGACTTTGCTCCCTATTCTGTCCTCCCTTGGGGTTAGTTCTCTCTGTTTGCAGGATAGGGCTGCATTTAACACATCTTTACTGGAGTTTGTGGATAATGAAGAAAACAGGCAGAAATGGAGGAAAAAACCCACCACTACCCACAGGCATGTGGGTTCTAAGGCACACTTTACTCCTCTTCCCTTTCAGCTCCTGTCTGTCCTCAGAGCAGCAGGGACTATGCTTCATTCCCTAGTCTTGACAGAGAGCCCAACCATGAGGCTCCCAAGACTCCTGGTTTGCTAGGGACTATCCTGGTTTGTACCCACTGTCCCAACATTGTTACAAATAGTGCCACTTTTTTGATTTTAAAGATTTATTTGCGTACAAGACCTGGGGTGTAGGCCAGAAGTGTGGGGTGGGGGTGAGAGGATTCACCAGAGGCAGGTGGGGAGCAGAACAGGCAGATTTACTGAGATACACCGCTGAGGGGAGCAGCAGGTGAGACAGGAGAGGTCTGCTGTGCCATGTGGGTCTGCTCCCTGGCAGGGGATCAAACTCTATTGCATTTGATATGATATGGTTGGTATCAGCTTGATAGTGCTGAGCCTTAACCTCTTGTGCCACCAGGGAGGTGCAATAGGGTCACTTTTTATTCTCTAAAATATCCCCATTTGGAGGGTAAATTATATGTCATGGCTAGTGCCACCTGACAGATTATGGTTTCTTCTGGGAGAATCTGCTTCTACCAACCTTCAGGATAGTTGCCACTCCTTGCCCCCTGGGGGGGGGTCCTGCTGGGCAGTAAAGTGACCAAATTGCACAGACCCAGCTCTCTATTAGCTGCCTATTTCGAGGGCAAGTTACTTGGTTAGTCTTGGCCTCAGCTTTCTCAAGTGTAAAATGGGGGTAATGATAACAGTGCCTGCATGTTGCAAGTGACCAGTGAATGTTAGGTACAACTGTTATAATTTTGAGGCAGGATGAAAAACTGACAGCCCTGCAGATGGACCCCAGATAACACTTCTATTTGGTTAACACAGTGTTTTCAAAGTTTTGAGGCTGAAAGCAGTTCAGAGGAAATGCACCCTCCTTTGGTCAAAGGTGTCATTGTTCTCCACCAGGCCAATTTATGCACTGATCATGTGTTACCCTCCTCAGTTTGCAACCCCGCTCTAGACCTAGACCTGATAAGCACACTGGGCTGACATAGATGTGGACTGGGAGACATGGATGGGCATAAATGTGTGTATATCCTCTCCTTCCCACCTCCTTCTTTCTAACTTAGAATCTAGTCCAGGTTCAAGTCTACATGAGGAGATTAGCCCAGAAAATCAGTCTTCAAAAGTGTTTCTCATCACCCCATGTTCCTTTGGAATGTGCCTCTCAAACCTTAATGGGCATATACATTTCTGGGGATGCTTTTAAAATTCAGATTCTGCTCTAGGAGATGTGGGGTGGGGCCTATGATTTTGCATTTCCAAAATGCTCTCAGATGATTGTGGCTCCAGGATTTAGGGAACAGCGAAACCTTGGAAAAAGTGTCTCTACATGAGATTGAGATTGAGATCTCTTCCCAGAGCAGATTTCAGATTTTCTGTGAGCAGGGAATCATTGATTCTCTTCCCTCAGTCCCTACCCCTGCCCAGAAAGGAATGACCACCCAGAAAACACCCATCTCTCTTGGCAGATGTCAGGAAGGACTTAGGAGATACTGATTCTCCCTTAAGGGTAGGCCCAACCATAGAGAATTTCTGACTGACTTGCTCTTCATTCATTTTACAGAGGTGAGCTTTTACCTCCTCATCTTTTGTAACCCCTTCATCTCATGAACTAACTAGGAACTTGCAATCATTTCCTCTTAAAGCAGGTGGTTCTCAAAGTGTGATTCTGGGACAAGCAGCATCAGCATCATTGGAGTTTATTAGAATTGCAAATACTCAGGTCTCACCCCAGACCTACTAAATCAGAAACTGGGAGTTGGGGCCAGCAATCATGTTTAACTAGCCCTCCAGGTAAATGCCAGGACAGGTTTGAGGACAGATGTTCTAAGATGCCGTATTCTCTAGATGAGTTTTCAGAGGAGAAGCCCCTTGGTCCTCTCATCCTTTGGAGTCTTCCTAGGCTCCTGGGGCTCCTTGCTTAGTGGGTGGTTTCAACTGTGAGTCAGGGAGATGGTTTCAAGAAGGGGGTTTGAAGGATGGCAACTTCAGGTGAGGAAAAGCAGAAATAAATGATCCCTATTCTCCCCTTACTCTCTACTGTGGAGATAATTGCTTGATTTTATGCAAAGGTTCTAAGCAATAAAACTAACCAGTGATGTATAGGAAATATGTGCTCCCATGCCCAGTGGTCTAAGTAGAGCGATAGCAGTGATTGGACTTCAGAACCCCTATTACACAAAACCTTAATGGCATGAAATACACTGCACCAGCTAAATAAAATGTACATGGGCCTGTTATGGGAATTTTCAAGAGCATTTTATTTTGCATAATACAGGTTTTTTTTTCCAGACCAGAAATGGTATATTAAAAAGTCAGCAGGTATATAGCTTGTTTTAAAATTATTATTACTTTATCTGGCTTTGCAGACTTTTATTTTCATCCTCTTGCTGCTATTTCTCTCTCTCTCTCTCTCTCTCTCTCTCACACACACACACACACACACACACACACACAACTAAAATAGGATATTCTATTCAGAAGGGACCCCTAGAGCTCAGTGAGCAATTCACAGGTGAGGAAATGGCTTCTAGAGTTGGGAGTGACTTGTCCTGGGTGAGGGCCTGGGGCTGATCCTCAGATGCCTGAATCTCAGACTTTGTGATTCCCACTGATGTCTTTCAGGAACCCCAAGTGGGGTAAGGCACCTAGGAAAGTGGCCTTGTGCATTTTCTTGCTTGTGGACAGCAGCTGAGGAGAGGGATGCAGTGAATTCATTTACATGGTGTGCACACCCAGATGCTGCAGCCAGAGTATGTGGCTACTTTCAAGGTCACTCCTGAGGCTGTTGTTCAGTAGAAGCATCTTCTGTTCATACTGAGGCTTAACAGTTAGTTTCTCAGAAGCCAAACAACCCCTCCTGCAGTCTGTTGACTGAAACAAAAATCTCATTGATAGTCTCCAAGAGTTTATTAGATAATTGAAGTGAGGACTGGAACATGTAAAGCAGTCCAACAGATTTTATTATGTGAGAACTGTTCCAATAATCACAAGTTTGAGTTGCATTTACGTACCTTGTTATAGAGCAGGAACTGTAAGTCTTTGATGTCAAAAATGTAATTATTCTTGATAGAGGGCTTCTGGTTTTCATCTATATGTTTAGATTTTTTGATTTCCTAAGTTGTCTTGATGTACAGGGATGTCGATGCTGTCTGTGTGTGGAGGAGGGCAAATGCTGGGGTTTGATTTATTTTCCTGATTTCTAAGAAATGCACTTTGGAGATACAAAAGCCAGGTATTCCTTTTTTTTTAAAGATTTTTAAAAAATATATTTATGCATACAAAAACTGGGGTACACCCTATGTTTATAGCAGCACTGTTTACAATAGCTAAGCTTTGGAAACAACCCAAATGCCCAAAAATAGATGACTGGATCAAGAAGATGTGGTACATATATACCATGGAATATTACTCAGCATTCAAAAAAGATAAACACATGCAATTTGCAGCAACATGGATGGCGCTGGAAGGGATCATGCTCAGCGAAATAAGCCAAAAAGAAAAAGAAAAATACCGGATGGTCTCACTCATAGCAGGAATCTAGAAAACTTAAATAAGGGACCAGGAAAACGAATAACTATAAGAAAGTGAAAATCAAAATCAACAAAAAACTACGAACCAGAGACACTTTTAGGGGGCGGGGGTGGGAGGGGAGGGATTGGGGTCAGAATGGGGGGGCTGCAATTGTATGGGGAATAAAAAAAAAAAAAGAAGATGTGGTACATATACACCATGGAATATTACTCAGCATTCAAAAAAGATAAACACATGTAATTTGCAGCAACATGGATGGCGCTGGAAGGGATCATGCTCAGCGAAATAAGCCAGAAAGAAAAAGAAAAATACCGGATGGTCTCACTCATAGCAGGAATCTAGAAAACTTAAATAAGGGACCAGGAAGAAGAATAACTATAAGAAAGTAAAAATCAAAATCAACAAACAACTATGAACCAGAGACACTCTATGGGAGGTGGGGGGTGGGGGAGGGGAGGGATTGGGGTCAAAATAAGGGGGTCACAATTGTATGGGGAATATAAAAATAAAATTTATAATAAAAAATAAAAGAAAGTAAAAAAAATAAATATTGTAAAAAAACCAAAAAAACCAAAAACTGGGGTACAGGCCAGAGGTATGGTGGGTGAGAAGATTTACCAGAGACAGAATGGGGAGCAGAACAGTTGGATTGACTGAAATACACTGCTGAGGGTAGCAGCAGGTGAGGCAGGAGAGGTCTGTTACACCATGTGGGTTAGCTCCCTGGCCAGGGATCGAACTCATGCTGCAGTGGCTGCTGGTAGCTTGATAGTGCTTTAACTTGATAGCAGCTGTAACCCCTGCACCACCAGCAAGGCCCCAGCTACTCCTTGTTTAAGTCCTTTTTGGTTGATCTCATTGGTCATAAACAGAGGTCACAAGGCTATGTTTCTTGCAGGTACTAGATTTCTGGATGGCTGCTTCACAGAAAAGGACAGAGCCTGCTCTGATGTTAAGCCTATGCAGATGGCTTTGTTCTTTTGCTTGGTGGAGCAGGGAGATGGTCCCAATTTGTTCACAATAGTTAGCAAGTCCAAGCATCAGTGACATGTGTAGGGAACATGCCTTTTCCCAGGGCTGGCCTCCCAGACTGACGACTGTGTGGTTGACAGCACCCTCTGTGCAGGAGAATGCTGCACCTGTTCTAATGCCTTCTTGTCACTGTCTTGAGAGTCTTAATCCATTTTGACAAAGGGGACTGATTTTACATTTTACATTGGGCCCTACAAATTATGTAACTGGTCATTTTCCATATCTTATATCCTCCCCCACGCAACCTTTGAAACTCAGTTTCTCCATGAGGCCTTCTCTGACTGTTATATATCATAGTATTAATTATGTTAATCCCTATCATATCTTGCTTTCCTTCGATAGGCCAACCCCATGAGTTAGATATCACTGTCATCATGCCCACTGAATAGATGAGACTCAGGCTTAGAGAGGGGTGAACAGGCTCAAGGTTACAGCTTGGAATTGGGGTTCCTACAGCTAAAAGTGGGGTTGGGACCCAAGTCTGCTTGACTCCAGAGAACAGAGGATTAACCACCATGCTATACAACCTCATTGTGTTTTCTGTTTCATGCTGAATGCTCTCTGATCTTTCCTTGTCTCTCCTCGACTGAGGGAAGAGACTGTGTCCTTTGTTCGGTTTCACCCAGCACCATGCCTAACACAGACAGGATGCTCAATGAATATTTATGTAATAAAGGGCACTTGGCTAAATTTAACGTGTGTTTAGCCATATTAGAACTTCCTGCAAAGCAAAGAGGCTTCCAGGTTTGTGTTTAAATTTCTCTCGTGAGTGGAACTGCATAGTATGGCTGGTGGGGGGTTAGAGATACCTTATATTTGACTTCATGAATTATTTATGGAATTAACACCGGAATCATCATTAATTTGTGAAAGGAGAGAAGTTGCTACGTGGCTTGATGCCCAAGTTTTTCTAGCAGGAATAAATTACCTTCACAATGGCTGTTGTGAAGATTCAGATACTGGTTTCCAGGAGAGACAGCATTTCAGCCCCATCTTCTTTCCTCCTTCCCAAACAGAAAAAATGGGGAAGGGCAAGGTTCATCATAAACTAGAGCATATGTCTTGTTCTCTTTTAGCACTGAGCCAATTCAGCTTCCCCTAACATTTAGTTAACACACACTTTTTAAAGTACCCACTGTTTGTGTAGGACATGTGCTAAGTGTGGGGAAACACAATCAAGGAGGAATGTAAACAATGACGTAATCAGATGATCAGTGATAAGAAATGCATGTCCCTGTTCTCTGGAGCAGTGGGGCAGTGGTTTGGGGATTCTTAGGTAAGTCCTCTGAACCAACTCTTAAAAGGCAAAGTGAATTAGCTTAGCTAAAGATGAGGATAGCTAAAGTGTACAGGGGCAGGCTTCCCAACTGGTGGTGACCCCGCAAAGGACTGGAGAAGGGCCTGGAAATAGTAGAAATGGTTAGTGTAGGAAGGGGACCCTGAGAAGTGACTTCTGGAGGCTCAGAAAAAGCTGGGAAATTGATGCTGGTGATGCCAGTGGACTTGGATGTTGTCCTGAAGGCTGAGCAAGTTGGTGGTAGATGGAGCTGCCCATGGCCAGTGGTGGCTCCTACGCCATCATCCTGGTGCATCTGCAGAAAGCAAAGGTCTGGCCCATTCTGGGTGAGCAGAGGCTTTTTTTGGGCTCCCAGCTCCCCCAGGTCTCACAGCAAGGGGGAAGTCATACTTGCCCAGAGGGTGGGTGGGAGAGGAACTGTAGTTGACTGGAGCCACAATCCTGCTCCGTCAGCAAGTTTGCTTTCTGAAACCTACTGTATAATAGCAATCTCTTTCCCATTTTCTTCAAAGCATCATGAGGAAATATAACTGCAGCTGGGTTCAGCAGTCCTTGCTTTTGAGCAATAAACTACAAATGATCACAGTTTACTTTGATGCTTTCAGAATTCCCCCACTAGTCACTGTGGTTTCTTGCCGTTTACTAGCTGGAAAGTCGCCTGTGTGCACACGCTCTGCCTTTGCAATGAGCCCTAGCCTCTCTGAGCTTGTCTTAACATGCTATTTATTTTGCAGTTCTTCTTTGGACTTGAGCAGTGTTCTGGGCTCCCAGGCTGCCATGACCACACTTAGGGGTCCAACCCTGCTGCCCAGGCTTTAAGGGAGAAAAGATTGTTTCTGACTCCATTTATTTCCAGGTAGAAAAGAATCAGAGAGCCCTGCAGGGTAAAGGCGAAGGCAAGGCACTCCAGATAAGTGTTTTTTTTTTTTTTCTTTCCCCTCTGTATGACTTATTTATTAAAGTCAGCGAGGCATAACTAAGAGGAGGGAAAAGAACCGAGGAAATAGAGAATACAATGGGCCCTCAGATTTTAATGGGAGAGATTGCTGGAAGTGATTCCTAAATTATTAAATAAATCGATTTGATTCTTGAAGCCGGCCTCCAAGGTGTATTTGTCAGTTTCATTATCATTGTCTTCAGGGGCAGGAAGAGTCACTCATGGAGAAAGTTTTATTAATTTTTCTCCCTCTCTATTTTATTTTGAAGGCTGCAATTCATGGCCCCAATCTAATTAAACACTAACTTCTGTATGTAACAGGAGTAGCATTCTTTCCATTTTATTTTGGCTTCCATTCTGATCCCATTTGTCTTACATGCCCATAGATGTGTGACAAGAGTGGGTCAGCTGTAGGGCACACACACTTTGGAGAATCTTGATCCCATTTCAATTATAGGACCATTTGGTCACAGATGAGCTATATGGTAATTTGTTCACACAAGAGTCCTGTCATTTAGCCATTTGCTTAACGGAATCCACTGAATGCTAGAATAATAGGTTGTGTCATCCCAAATGCCAAGAATAACACCTTCATGCACTTTAGGGAAATAATAGATTTTATTTTGGGCTTTTGGTGGTGACTGCAGTAGTGTTCCTTGCTCTCATATTTCCCTCTTTCCTCCTAAACACTTCTGCCTCCAGCCTGATGGTAAAAAATGCCAGAACATCTAAATTCTTTTTCTTAATTATTCTCCGGAGGAAAGCAGGCCAAGCACCAGGGTGCAAAAAATTTAAACCATAAATAACAAGCAGAAAGGAAATAAAAGAAATGACACCAGAATAAACTAAGCTGTTAACTGAAAGCTTTACATCACCGTCTTCCTTGGGACTGAAAAATCTAAGGGAAGGTGGTTAAGCATTTATTTTCCAAAGAATGTCATTACAATCTGCAGCAATTAAAAATGGATGAAGGAAACATTTCCCCATGATTTCCACTGGTGCTTCAGGCACTGACACATGAAACATTTTGGGGAGCATAGTTCCTTTTCACTTCCTGAGGATCAGTGGTGCTAAAGGACAGATCTCCATCCTTTAGGGGCACTTCTGCTGCTTGGGACTGGGGTGAAGGGCAGAAATGGGAGAAGGAAGTGAGCAAAGTAACTGGTAGCGATTGAACACTTTCCCAGATAAATGATAACTCCTCTCTGGATCTGCTGCATAATTGTCTCTTTCAACGTGGTACACCTGGTATAGAGAACTCCACACCTGCAAACCTGTCAGGTTTCCAATTATTGCCTTGTGTTTCAATTTCTTGTCTGCTCCCCCACCTCGGGGGGTGAGGAGAAAGTGTATGTGTGTGTGTATTGGCAACACAGAACCCGGAAGGTGAGGCACTGTGGGGTATAGAAGTGAGGGTGCCCATGACACCCCAGTTCATGAATGCAGCCAGGTGGAGGCTGACAGAAACACTCCCAGCTGCTTCCAGGTCCAGGGAGGTCTTGTTGTCTCGGCTTTGTCAGGGGAGCCACTGCTACATAGCGGTTAGGACTGAGCACGACCCCATGTGCGTGCATGTGTATGTGCGTGCGTGCATATGTGCGTGCGTCTGCTAGGCACACACCTGTCAGTGATCTTACCCATTCTGTGCAACCGCCTACCGTCGGAGCAGAATTCAGTATGAGGTGCAAGTGGAAGGCTTGGCTTTTCCATCCAGCACGGAGAAAGTTAAGTGAGAAACTCCAAGGGGTAGGAAAGTGTGTATAGGAGCTCAATTTTGTAAAACAAGTCGTGAACAAGATGCTCAAACTCTACACATGCACGAAGGGCTGTTCTAGATTGTGTAAGTACTGCGGAAAATCTAGGATGAGTCTGTAAAGCTAGTTACAGGGGCAGTGTGTGTGTGTGTGTGTGTGTGTGTGTGTGTGTATGGGGTAGATGCCCCATGAGGTGGGGTGAGACGTTGATGATAATGGATTTTATCATGCAACCCATTTTATGCAAAACTAATATTTATATGTGTATTCAGGCTTAACAGTTTCACCCTGCTCTGCTCATCTTTCCTTCAAAAGTGCTTTGAAAAATCTCCCAGAGCCTGCTACCAAGTGGTCATTTTTATGGGCTTTTTTCCTGCAGCATTGAGGGCCACACTCTGCAGCTGTGTTTTATGGTGTGATCAGAGAAAGGGCAGAGCCATTTTGCCTCAGGGAAAAGCCATTATTAACTGCTTCGTGTCCACCTGACCCTCTCTTCTGATCAAGGAGAGATGGCTTGCTCAGAAAGCTTGACTTCTCTTCAGTGGATTTGGTGCCCTTTGGGCAGATAGACAGGGTCTGTAGGGAGAACACCTGTGATTGGCTTTTCCCATCACCTCCATGGATGGGACAGACAGAGCTAGGATCTGAAGACGGAAATGACAGGGCAGCAGTTTATAGCTCAGCATAAGAAAGGCTTTTCTAACCATCTGAACTGACAGCTCGTCAGGCCACTTTGCAGGATCTCATTGCTGCTGGGATTCAGAGTCTGGTAGTGCATGGGTCAAGATTCCTGTCCTGTGTGGCTTTGAATTATAAGCCCCTCTGGGGCTGCACGGTCCAATGTGGTGCCCAGCTACATGTGGCTTCACAGTGGCTAGAGTAGCCAAGGAACTGCATTTTTAACTTAAATAAGGGTATATATCAGAAGGGAATAAAATCAGTATTTTGAAGAGATATCTGCTCCCATGTTCATTACAGCCTTAATCACAATAGCCAAGATACAGAAACAGCCTTAGAGTCTATCAATTAGTCAGTATATTTAATATATATTTTTTTGTATAAAATATATAATTCAGCCATAAAAAAAGAAGGAAATGTTGTCATTTGCAACAGCATGAATGAACCTGGAAGGCATTATATTAAGTGAAATATACCAGATGAAAGACAAATACTTGAGTACTACATAGTATCACTTATATGTGTAATCTTAAAAAAAAAAAGTTGAATTCAGAGAAACAGTGTAGAATGGTGGCTGCCAGGGCCTGGGATGTGGGGAGAAATGAAGAGATGTTGGTCAAAAGTACAAAATTACGTTATAAGAAGAACAAGTTCTGAGACATTGTTAGTAGTTCAGTATGGTATATTTGAAATTTGCTAAGAGAGTAGATCTTAAATGTTCATCCTCCAGCCCCCCCCCCCAAAAGCTACATGATGTGATAAATATGTTAACTTGATTGTGGTATAGCAAATCATCATGGTGTGTACTTTAAATAAATACAATTTTCTTTGCCAGTTACAAAACTGGAGGGAAAAATTTAATTAAAGCTTGAAGCAGTGTAAAATATCTCTTCTGTTAAACAGACCTCATTGTTTTGGTAGGATTATATTTCACTTTAACCATTGAAAATTTAGTAGCAAGAATTGAAATGTCTGTAAGTGTGAAATACTCATTAGATTTTGAAGACTTAGTATAAAAAATAAAAAACATTTTATTAATTATTTTCATACTAATTACACACTGAAATAATATTTTGCAATACTGGGGTAAAGTACAGGTTTAAAATTAATTTTGTGTTCTTAAAAAATGTGGCTGCTGGAAAATGTGAAGTTAACTGCTCTTCTTGTCCACCTTACCCTCTGTTCCAATCAAGGAGAGATGGCTTACTCAAAGGCCTGACTTCTCCTCAATGGATTTGGTGCCCTTTGGACAACTATCCTGTTTCTCTTGGATAGTTCTGCTCTAAGTATCAGCCAACACTACAGTTTATGAGTCCATACAATTATTTTTATTCCTGAGGAAGATCCTTAAGTCTTCAGATAGAATAGTACTTCATAAACACTTGTGGCTTCCATGATGACCACCAAGATAATTTTTATCAGTGTGATGGTGGGAATTTTTAAAAAAGATTTTATTTATTTATGTAAACACTGTACACCTCTGGGGTGTAAGCCAGAGGGGCTGGGGGTGAGAAGATTCACCAGAGATAGAGTGGGGTGCAGAACAGGCAGATCTACTGAAATACACTTCTGAGGGGAGCAGTGGGGCAAAAGATGAGAGGTCTGTTGCACCATATGGGTTAGCTACCTGGCTGGGGATTGAACTCTTGCCACAGCTGCTGGTGAGATAGCTTGATAGTGCTGAGACTTTTAACACCTGAGTCACCAGGGAGACCCTGATGTTGGGAATTTGTGACAGGAATTCAGATTTCAGAGAAATGACTGGAGCACTCCTGCTACAATTTATTCCACAAAAATTTCGTTCTCATGTGCAACAGCCGGTGTTTAAAATAATAGGGTGAAATTTCTTTTAAAAATCAGAATACATAACCTGACTTTTATTCACTGCCTTTCTCAAGCAGTTAAAGTTGAATTAAAGTCTTTCATCGTTCTGTATCATTAAAACACATCCCAAGAAAGGCCTAGAAACATGGCAGTAGACTCTAAATTAAGTAATAAGATATGCACTTTTAGTTTCCCTAATTACCTACCATTGAAAGTAGGTTGGAACTAAAATAAACATGCTGTCTTGAAACAAGAATTAATATGTGCTAGTGCTGCTGGGGAAAGCCCTATTAAACAATTGAATTTTGGAATATTTTGCTTTATCAAAAAACCCAAAGGCTTTCTTCCCTTTGGAATTGAATCTTCATTTAGAGCCTTTTTTTTTTTTAATTACTTGTTCCATGTGTTTTACAAAGTGCCTTTATCGAGCTGTTATGACATTTTGTTCATTATGTATTGAACCCTGTCACATCACATGAAGGAAATAACCACCTTCTCTGTTGCTCCTTGAGAAGCTAAGTGTAAATAGTGGCATGATTCCATGGGGAATGGGCTGAGTTAATTGTAGAACATATTGTTGGGAGTTCTTGAAAAGATACCTCTTTGTCACATCCCACTAGAGATAGAGGTGGGACAGGAGAGAGGAAAGGGAAAAGCAGAGGGCAGGAGGGAGACGGGGTAGGGTGGATGACACTGTGGGATTTAAATCCAGCCTTACAGTCTAGCTCTTGTTAGACCTGCTGATTCTGAATCTTGTATTTCTCAAATTAGGAGTGAATTCTAATCCTATTGTCCAGGAAATCTATTCTCCATTTAGAGAAGGCTATAGTAAAGACTAATCTTATTTTAAGTGGAGGCTGCTAGAATCAGGTCAGGATCCCTTCTAGGGACTGAGTATGAATGGATTAGAACAGAAAAAAATCTCAAAGAATCTTGAGCAAATCCTCATTTCTGTCCTCAGCCCTAGGGAGAAGAGAAGGAGAAATAGAATTCAAGTACAACCCTAGAGCCTATTATCAGAGCGGGAGCAGTGAAGGTGTTGATGTTAGGTCTGAAGAAAGACAGTTTAACTATCACCTTTTGCAATGAAGGTTTAAAAAGACAATTTAAGTATCACCTTTTAAAATGAAAATGCTAAACAGTTTAGCCTAGGCTGTTATCAGAAGTACAAGTGACATCTCTTTCTAAAGAGATAAAAGAGAAACACTACTGAAGAATACCTAGCCACAAAAAATCATGCAACTCAAATTGTCACCTCATTGTTTTGAATATAGTCTAATTTCTAAGAGGGAGTGGAAGACCCTTTTCCCCTCATTTGTCCTCAGGGTTCTGTGACACATTGAAGATCAAAGCCTGTGTGGATCCATCCTCCTTCAAGTTGGGATTTCTAGTAGACAACTGTTGTGTGATCTAACCTCAAAAATGGCAGTGAAGGAAGAGTTCCTATTTTAGTTCTGTGATGACTTAGGGTACATGACTACTATGTGCCAAGGTCTTTACATAAAATGCCTTTTAATGCTCACAGTGACACCTAAGGTGTGTGGTTCTACGTCCATTGTGGAAATGATGACACTGAAGCTCTGATAGAGGAAATCATGTGCCCAAATTTGAACAACCATTGCTTAGAGGAGTTAGGATATTGCCAGGTCTGTCTGACTCTAAAATCATGTTTTTTTCCCACAACAGTATGTTGCTCTACTAAATTCCTTTCAACCTCTAATTGGTATCTTTCCAGCACTAAATTAAGCTCATTATATCTCAGCACTTGGTGGAAATGGGGGAAGTTATTCTCAATTTTCCATTCAAAACCCTTTCATATCTTTGCAGATGGCTCCATCAGCCTTCTTGTACCTTTCTCTTATCTGTTGCACAAAGAGCTAAGGAAGAGTGGTGTTTATATCCCTGAAATAGCTTTGTTCCTTTTAATTGGCATTTAATATGTATCTATGAAGAGGAGTCCTGCTTACAGGAAACTGGTTGGATATTCCATTTCATTTCTTCATTCATCTAAAGGATTTAATGGGGCATGAACTGTGTACCATGCACTGGCTGGCTGCTGCACATTCAAATAAGATCTGTGTTAAAGAATATAAAAGGAACAGCCTGGTTTTGTCTAGCAGGATGGTGAGAACTTCATAGGGTTGGTGGAAGTATCAATAGAACCAGGCAGTGAAGGATGAATTCTCAGCAGATGGGGGGGCTTTTAGGAGGCAGGACATGTGCAGTCATGAGAGCTGGTCACACCACTGGATGGGGGTAAAGGAAGTGCTTGGTAGACTGGAGTGTGTAGAGTATGTGCCGGAAAAGGGCAAGAGATGATTCAGGTAAGGCTAGTGACACAAAAGAGTAGTTTCCATGTCATGATAAACAGTGCATATTTTATGATTATTATGAGAATTAAAAAAAGTGTGAAGAATAATTTAGTGGACACCCACATCCAGTGTATAAATATTTGAGTGTTAGATCTTCTTGTGTAACAGATCCTTAATTGAAAGTTTATTTTATCAGATATAACTGTTCCTGTTTTTTATTTTTTAGTTGCTGTTTGATTGTATGACTGTCTTCCAGTCTTTAAGTCTGTGCATGTCTTTGATGGTGAGATGGAATTCTTCTACATCTCTCTCTCTCTCTCTCTCTCTCTCTCTCTCTTTTTTTCAACTTTTAACTGTTAACTTTACTTCCACTTTCTGTTCAAGTTTCTGAAAGAACAGCTTAAAACCACAGTGGTTGTTCCCACCCGCTCGGTGGCTTGAGCAGTGGGAGCTGCAGACCAGTCTTCAGTGGTAGGCTGGGCACTCCAGTCTTCAGTAGGGAACTGCTGGAGGGGCACAGAGGGCACCTGCTTGCCTTCAGACCAGTCTGCCACCTCAGGCTAGGTATCAGCAAACTCAGGAGCTGGAGCCATCCATTCACCCTGAAATTCCTCCTTGGTCACAGTCTTTTTTTTCTTTTTTGTAACATTTTTTTTTTTTATAGAGGCATGTTTTCTTTCTTTCTTTCTTTCTTTCTTTGTTTGTTTGTTTTGTTTATACATGCACTGGGTACAGTCAGAAGCGCGGGAGGGTGAGAGAATTCACCAGAGCCAGAGTGGGGAGCAGAATAGGCAGAAGGACCGAAGTACACTGCTGAGGGGAGCAGCGGGTGGCAGGAGAGGTCTGCGCGCCATGTGGGACCCTCCTCTGGTGGCCGGGGAGCAGCCGGGGATCGAACCGGCGCCGCAGAGGCTGCGGGCAGCTTCGCAACCCAGCGCACAACCGCTGCGCCACCGGGTAGGCCCCCTTGGTCACAGTCTTCTCAGCAGTGGCCTGCTCTTCCTTTTCAACCTCTTCAGGATCCCTGTGGAAGGAGAGATCAGACATGACCTCCCAAGGGTGTTCATGGGAGATGGTGCCACGCATGCGCAGAACTTCCCGGACTGGCATCCACCACATGAGACCCAATGAGTGAGCTCCCTTATCGTTGCAGGGGATGGCAATGTCCACAGAGCGCAGAGGCGAGTCCGTGTTACACAGAGCAATGGTAGGCAGGTTAACGTAGGACGCCTGTGTGAGAGGCTGGCGGTCAGCCCTGGGATCGGTAACCACCAAAAGTCTTGGCTGCCGGAAAGCTGCCTGGATCTGGATAGTGAAGGTTCCAGGAGTGAAGCGGCCAGCAATAGGAGTAGCTCCAGTGGCAGCAGCAAACTTTAGCACAGCTCGCTGGCCGGTGTTCCTGGATGATATGACACTGACATCAGCCGGGTTTTCAATGGCAACAATGGCACGAGCTGCCAGTACCTGTTTTTGTATCGGGTCTGCTTCGTAACACCAGCAGGAGCTTCTCCCACGTTCTCTTCAAATTTATGATATAGATGCCATCACTTTCCCTTTTGTAGATGTACTGTTCCATCTGGAAGTCAAGGTTGGTGTCACCTAAGTGGGTTCCTGCTGCAAGGAATTTAAGGACATCCTCCTCCTTCTTTGCAGGACATCAAGGGCTCCGGACATTGTGAAAGTTTCCCCTTTAAGTTACGACGGGAACCCAGAACAATGCCATATGGAACCCTCACTGGGTAGAGTGGGAAGGACACTCTACGTGTTTTGACTGGTGAATTCAATGTGTTCTCGTTTTTTTTTTTTTTTAATATTTATTTATTTATGCATACAAGAACTGGGGTACAGGCCAGAGGTGTAGGGGTGAGAGGATTCACCAGAGACAGAGCAGGGAGCAGAACAGGCAGACTGACTGAAATACACTGCTGAGGGGAGCAGCGGGTGAGACAGGAGAGGTCTGCTGAGCCACATGGGTAGCTCCCTGGCTGGCCGAGGGATCAAACTCATGCAGAGGCTGTGGATAGCTTCACAGAACTGTGCTTAACCCATTGTGCCAGGAAGGAGGCCCCAATCTGTTCTGTTTCAGGTGATTATTGAGACATAAGTGCTCATTGACATTTTGTTACTCTTTGGGGGGGTGTTGTTTGCCTTTTATTTTTTGAGGGCTTAATGTTTTGTTTAGCTTCCATTTCTATTGTCTTATGTGTTCTATTTGTTTTTGTTTGAGGCCTCTACTGAGGTTTTATATAATGGGCTATGTGTGTGGCCCATTGGACAGTCCGTTTTCTGACTTCTCATGGGCCACATGTTAGCCGCCTCCTCCTCTTCCTCCTTCATGTTAAGTGATTTAGGTGTCTGTTGCCTCCATATTTGTTGTTCTTTTGCTTTACAGAAACCCCTAATATGTGGCTTGGTGTTGATAAATCATTTTTTGCTTTTCAGTGAAGCTTATTACTCTTCTTTTTATCATAAATGTTTATCTTGCTGGGTAAAGTGTTCTGGGCTGCAAATCTTTTTCTTTAAGTCCTTTAAATATCCCCTTCAGTTCCTTCATGCTTGTCATGTTTCTGCTGAAATGTCTGCTACAGTTTGGTGTTCCTTTATAAGTTGCCTTTTTTCTCTTGGTGTTTTAAATTTTCTGTTCTTGTCATTTTTCATCTTAATTATAACATGTCTTGGTGTATGTCTGTTATTATTTTGTTTGGAATTCTTTGGGCCTCTTCGATCATGATGTGTGGTTCATTTCCTAGATTGAGATGATTTTCAGCAATTTTTTTTCTTTACATAAATTTTCTATGCCTTTCTCTCTCCTCCTTCTGGGGCCCCCACAATACAGATATCTCTTTAAATTTTCCCATTTTAAAATCTTTTCCCTCTATGTTCCATTTAAAAAATTCTTTTCCCTCTATGTTGTTCTGTCTTTGCGTACTCCAGCACTGTTTTTGAGCTCATGATTCTCTACATTGCTCCTTTTTTCCTGCTGTTGAGGCCCTCAGTTGTATTTTTAAATTCAGTTGTAGTGTTTCTTAACTCCATTATCTGTTGTAGTTGCCTCATATTTTCTTTATCTTTATTCTTTTGATGTTTTATGGCCTCTTTTGTTTTATTTTCTTATTTTTGCATTCCATAAGCATTGTTAGAACTGTTATCTTGAACTCCTGTTATGTTTTGCAGTTCTGCTGGGTTGATACTCTTCTTAGGTTTTTTTGCTCCAGATTTATGGTATGTTTTTGTCTTCTCATTTTTAATTTTTATGGGTAGTAATAGGAATAGATTTTCTGTTGTCTTTGTGCTTGTTGAATCAGAGAACTGGTATTAGTGAGGGTTAGTACGTATAAAGAGGATGAGGGCTGTGGTGCAACAAAGACCCATCTGCAGTAAGTGTCAGGAGCTCAAGCATAGGGTGTGCTGGTGGTACAGAGTTGGTGGTGGTCTTCTAGACCAGCTCCTTAGTCTTAGTGTCTCTTACAGTCTTGTCAGTTTCCACTCTAGGCTGTTGCTGAGCTTTAGATACACTGCTGCACACGGATAGCAGTGATACAGCGATATGGGGTCACAGGCTAGGTGCACTTCTTTTTCAACACAGAGCCTTCTCCTGAGGTGTTCCTGCCTGCTGTTGGCAGGTGCTTGGGCTCTAATTTATTCAAGTGTTCCTTTATTGTTTTGGTTTTTGCCCTGGGGAGGGGGTGGCAGGTGTTTTCATATCTCAGCCTTGGCTTTGAATAGTAGCTTCTACTATTAGGTGACACAAGTGATCTGACCTGTTTTTCCTGCCGATTCAGACTCCAGCTGTTCTATATTGAGACTCTTAGGCTCAACCAGTAATCCTCACTCTGCAGCCCCACCCCACTGCTCTCTGTCCTGGGTGCCAACTCTATGCATCCTCTTAGCCATTGCAGTGCTGGGTCTCAGGAGTCCCCGATATTGGAGTGTGCCTGAGTCAACAGTTGCTAGTGGGCTCTGTACAACAGCTACCCCTCCGTCTTGTGTTTTATACTGTGGCACTATAAACAGAATTCCTTTAACATTTTCCCAATCCCTTTCTGCTGAAACCTTACTCAGAGTGTATGCTGTAGTCATCTGTCTTTCCCTGGGGGTTTTTTCTACTTTGTTCTACTGCAATCTAGTTGTGAGTGTATGGAGGAGGCAAGCTCAGCATCTTCACTCTGTTGCCATTGTGCTGGACTCCTGATTCCTTTCTCTCCACCCCTTCCCCAGGGCAATGATCATTCATTTGGTATTTATTCTTTTAAATTTATTCTTTGGTATTTATTCATTAGGGCACATTTTATACACGTGTCATACTGCGACACATCCTTCTGCTCTTGAATTTATTTTACCCTCAACTATGCTTTTGCGCTCTATCCTTATTGATAGATCAAGTTCACTTCTTTTCATTATTATATTGGATCCCATTTTATGAATCTAACATTTAATTAATTCTTCCCCTATGTTTCCAGTTTTACACCATCAAACAATGATGCTGTAATCATCATCTGTACCCTTATTTCTCTGGGGAAGCAGTATCTAATTTTTCTTGATGTTAAAAGAGCCCTGTTGGAGAGTGAGGGATTTATTAAGAAAACAAATAATGAAACAAGAAGTAAAACAGCTCTCTGTCTTTCTGTGGAAATTCTTACTCGGAGGATCTGGCAATTTGCAGGGGAGGGGCAGGGATTTTTTTGGTAACAAGTTTTCCAAATGATTCTTTTCATGAGGGAAGTTGTGATAGGTGTAAAGTACACCCATGTCCATGTACCCTCTTTTGAGAGAGGTGTGAGGTCCCTTCAGGATTTCATGTCAAGAAGTGCCGTAATGAGGTTTATGTTCAGAAGCAGTTTGGTGCCCTTCTGAACAACATAGTAAGCCCAGCTTCGTTTGGAAGCATGCCTCTTTAACTGATGCAAAGGGAAGAAGACATAGTCTGAAGGGAAATAACTTGGACTCTACCAGAGCACTTTACAGAAATGTGGGCAAATGGGACCAAAGCCTGGTGCTTTTCTATTTACAGCCAAATTATTTCCTGGCCCAAGGTTGCTGCAGTGGCTCTCTTTGAGGACTGGTTGGTTGATATCCATGACCACGTTCCCCTCATTGTCTACCTGATTCTTCGTGTTTTCTTCATTTTTGTTCTCTAAGTTCTTTTTCTGGGGGGGAAGTTGGGAGAAATAATTAAATGGAGTTTGAGTTATTTATTTCATATTTCCCCAATTTATGAGTGTCAAAAAAAAAAACAAGATCTGCAAGTTTTAGGAAATTTCTAACTCACCCAGAAGCAATAGAAGTAATTCAATTCTTAATAATTCAGAAATTCATTTCACACTCTTTTTTTGAAGTCTTAAGAAATGGCATTTCTAACCTAATATGTAAGGGCAGACTTTAGGCATTCTGAAGATTGAAGAAGAATCTTAGCGACCATCCTGTCTCAAATCTCTCATTTTACCGAAGAGAAAACTAACAAACCAAGAGCAGAACAGACTGGCCATTCAGAGGGTTAGTGGTAAAACCAGGAATGGAGTGAGTGATGGGCTCTGGCTTCTTTGCCGTGGTTCTGCCACACCACAGGTGTAAATCCCCAGATGGTAAACTATCTTTTCAAATATCTCCACATAAGAGATAGTGGTGGAAAATCACCCCATCACCTTCTGGATGGGACGTTCAGTGACCCTGATGTTATTCTCCATTCTGAAAAGGCCCAGACAGAGCTGACAAAGCTGCCCCAGGTAGCTCATTGTCTGTTCTACCCACACAGCTCTCCTGTAGCCTGTGCTAGTTCCAGGACCAAGCACCCATTTCTCATTGTGTTCCTGCCTCCTGTGGCTAATGGAAGCTCAAAGTTCTTTTTGAAGTCAGTGGAGGAGCTCTGCCTGGATAAACTTTGAGAGAGATGAAGAAGGAACTACAGAGAGACACACACTCCAGCCTGCCAAGGAGAGGAGCTATTTTTAAGTCAGGAAAGGAGACATTACTGTTGAGTGAAAGCAGCCTTTTGAGCCTTTATTATAGCCTCTTAGAAGGAAATTCTTTTATGTCAAGTGTATTGATATAAATTCAGTGCCCAAGTCTAGAAGTTTTATTTTCAGAGAAAAAAGCTCTTTCAGTGTTTCTGTTTCTCTGCTATTAGTAATATACCACCAGCCTCTCAGAAGAAGTAATATTCTGTGTAGTGACAGAGACATTTGTCTGATTTGGCATCAGAGGAACAAGGTTCAAGTCTTGGCTTTGCTACTTACTAGCTTAGTGATAATGGGCAAGTAAATCTGCACATTTAGCTCAGTTTCTTTCTTTTTTAAAATTTATTAATTCTTCTTACATTGTTATCTATTTTTGCATAATAGTTGATTTCTCCACTCATGTTTAATCCCCATAAATCTTCCATCAACACATCACCTGTGACCCGTCACCCTGGTCCCTTGGGCTCTTCCCTATTTTGACCCATGTCCCTCCCCATCCCTTGCTGTATGTCTCGGATCTGTAGTTTACTTCCAAGTTTTGTCTCTTTCTCTCTCTCTTTTTTAAAAGATTTATTTATTTATGCAGACAAGAGCTGGGTTACAGGCCAGAGGTTCGGGAGGTGAGAGGATTCCCAGAGACAAAATGGGGAACAGAACAGGCAGACTAACTGAAGTACACTGTTGAGGGGAGCAGAGGGCTAGACAGGAGAGCTCTGCTGTGCCATGTGGGTTTCTCCCTGGCTGGATGGAGATCGAACTCGTGCTGCAGAGGCTGCGGATTGCATCTTAGTGCTGTGCTTAACCCCCTGTGCCACTGTGGAGGCCCTCTTTTTTTTTTTTTTTTTGACCCTTTGTTTTGGTTCCCTGTATTCCCCCTGTAAGTGAAACCACCCAATGTTTTTCTTTTTCCCTCTGACTTATTTCACTGTAGCTCAGTTTCTTAAGCCTGAAATGATGGCGGTCAGGACCTGCTTTTCAGGGTTGTTCAATCATTCACTCATTCATTCTTTTTTTATTCATTTGAGCGTTCATCTGCTGTATGACAGGCACTGTGCTAAGTGCTAGGAATACAAAGTGAGGTATGGTCCCTGTTTTTATGGAGTTTACAGTCCAATCACAATATGCATGTGAATTCTTAACTGAGTGAGTTCCTGGAGGGTAATGGCATGCAGTAAGTAATGTAAATTGAGGGGCTATGAGTCTAGATTCCATGTCCTCAGCCACTGTCCTATTCTGCTCCCTCTGAGTTAGGTAGAGTATTTGCTGACTTTGCTGAGTAGTGATTAGGTCACCTGAATTAGAAAGAAACTTAGAGCGGATCTGGTACCGTTTGAGATATCTGTGGTGCCCTCAGGCCTTTGATCTGCTGATTTCTGCCACCACTTCCACTGACAAGAGCCTGAGGCCCTTTTAGGACTGCTGGCTCATGTGTAAGGGCTTTAACATGTTCTACTATGAGGGAAAAACTATGGTTGTTTTCTGAACCTTGTAAAGGCACAGGGGGACTTCGCGAGGCATATTTAGTATCCCATACATATGGTGACCATATGTTCTGACTTGCTGGTGACTATTTCAGCTTATGCTTGTCCTCACACAATTATGAATAGGTCTTCCATTCTCTCTCAAGAAGATTCCACTTTGGATAGTAAATTATATGGTTTCCTTTTATGGTCAGTTTATGTGTAAACTTGGCTAGACTTACGTGCCAGTTGTTCAATCAAATCCTAATCTTGGTGCTATGAAGGCATTTTGTAGAAGTGAATAAAGTCTATAATCAGTTCACCTTAAGTAAAGAAAACTGTTATAGATAATCTGGTTGGGCCTGATGCAATTAGCTGAAAGACTTCAGCTGCAGAATTCCGGTTTCTATGAAGGAGGAGGAGCAGGTGAAAGAAGAAAGGAGAAAGAAAAATTCTGGCTGTGGATGGCAACATCAGTTCCTGCCCAAAAGGTGCAACCTATCCTTCCTGATGACTTGCCTTATGGATTTCAGACTTGCCTAGCCAGCCTACAATCACATAAACCAAATCCTTGCAATAAATATATATCATACACACACACACGCACACACATATCATATATATCTTACATATATGTATCACATATCTATCTTCTCTGGTGGAATCCTGATTGATCTTTCTCCCCATCCATAGAGCTATAGAACTTGTGCATAGTGGCCCAGGGAATTAGGGTGAGGTAGGATGAGGTGGGATTTTCCAGGGCCTTTGGGAGTTGTGGGGGGGCAGTGTTGGTTGTTACAGTGAATCAGGATTTGAGCCCAAATCATCTGGTGCCATAACAGGCACACTAAACTTCTGTCTTGCATTGTCCTGCTTCCTTGTATTAAATTTACTGTCAGTTCATAGGAAGTTACCTCTGCAAGGTGCTGTGTTAGCTAAGACTTTCAAGCATCTGTAAGCTACCAGAGAAAGTGCTAGAAGTTGACGGGCCATGTGCTACAGAGCAGCCACACTCTGTTACTGCATTAGCATCTCTTGTGTGAATGCCGAGGCTGTGTCATGTGCTACTCTGACACAGCTACTGTGCTGGAGCTCACAAGTTAGAGGTTGGCCCATTCTTGGAGGGGTTAAGGGTGAGGTCATTCTTGATGTCTTTCATTTTGGACAGAGATAGATTCTTAGGAACCAGACCACAAGAATAGAGAGAACAAAAACCTCAACATTTCATTTAGATTCTGATAATGACAGTGTCATTCCCTGCATGGTGGACGTTGAAGGTCGTGGCTGTCATGCTGATGGAGGGAGAGACAGAAGGAAGGTGAGTAATACAGTGTTCTGTTAACTGAAAAGGAGTAAGTGATACTGTGTTAGAGAGATGACCTAGTTACTTGGTATGCTTTGTGCTCTGCCATTATCACCCCCAGTCATTAGTAAAAACTCAATTGCTTCAGCCCAGAGCAGCTGTGCTGCCATGTATTAAGAAAAGAAAAGAAAGCAAACACTTGGAGCAGTTATAAAGCAGGAACTGCAGTGCTCCCTTGAAACAGGCATGGCATTTCTAAAATAGACTCATGATGCAATCAGCTGTCTGCAGAAGAGTCACCACTAGAGTTACACCTGGAGAGTTGGAGTTTTGACTTTCTGGTGGTGGTGTCAGGTCATTCGTTCTCTAGGTCAAGCCTTGTACCTCCTGCTGCCTGGCAAGTGGTCCTTTCAGAGGAGTGAGCTGCCCTGGGGGTGCAGGGGCAGACTTTTTTGGCTCTGAGTTCTGCCATCATTAACAAAATCCAGTGGATATCCATCAAACATGCTTATTGCAGATATTTTAAAAATGTAATTACTTTTCTGTATAATTTCATAACAACTCTAAAACATTGAAGTAGAAAAAATTTAATCACAATCCTTTTAGACCAGAAAAGAAAATTATTTTATGTTTTTCATGTTTCATGTCATAGTAATCATAGGAAGTTACCGATTTTGTTTTTGGTATGTGTATTTGTGTGTGTGGCATTTTTGTTTTGTTTCTCTACAATGGGGATAATATGCTATAGATTTTCTGGAACAATCTTTCATTTATTTCTGATTTTTTTAAAAAAGGCAAATCTTTAAATATGTAGCAACTGTGACTTAGTTATATGTCTTTGTAGAGTGAAATAAATACATGCATAGGCAGAAATTCTTTGTCATACTGCATTAATTTCTTATTTATTTTCCCATATTTTGACATAGCCTTCCTATCTGTAATGCAGTAGAGCATGACTTTGCCCCACAGGAGACATTTGGCCACGTCGAGAAACATTTTTTGTTTTCACGAGAGGATGGAGCTGCTGGCATCAGTGGGTGGAGAGCAAGGATACTGTTGAACACTCTGCAGGGCACCTAGCAGTCCCCAGCACAAAGGATTACCTGATCCAAATTTTCAGTAGTGTTGAGATTGAGAAACCCATTACAGTGTAAAATTGTGATTTCATAGTTCTTTAAATGAATACCTAGTTTTCCTAAGCATCACTGCTTCTGTTTTTGAATGGTGGTTGTCTGCCAGTCTAGTGTTGTGATGTCTCCATGCACCCAGCTTTGCCTTGTTGGACTTGTGATGGGTTATTTGGCTTAGCTGAGTGTGGGAAGCCTCCTCTGGCCATCTTCTCTCCTCTAGTGTAGGTTGTTTGTAGTTCCATTTACTAAAACCTACATATATGAACTGCCAAGTGGCAGGAATACAGAGCAACAGGCAGGAAACTGGGAGGAAAGGCAAAAACTGGAAGGGAAAATCTGGGGATCAGTAGGTCTCAGATTGGAGAGTAATACAGATTCACAGTGAGTATAATGAATTCTCCTAGGCTAGTCAGCGCAAACTTACCAGTACCTGGCCATACCTGGCTAAAATTGCATCTCCCTCCCCACTCCCTGCCTACTTTCTCTGCTAAGTATTTTCCTTAGCACTCACTGCTGCCTTGTGTGCTTTCTAGTTTACTTATTTATCCTGTTTATTTCTGTCTCCCCCTCCATGACAACCCCATCCAAAGATGCAGCCCATTAGCCAACTGCCTCGCTGCCAGTCATGGGCTCCTCCCTGGGCTTCATTATGGATTGGCTTGCAGGGCATCTCAAATCAGACATCTGTGGCCTCAATGCTGGGGTGAAGCTCCCTGTCTGAGGGTTCATAGTCACATTTGATCTAATGTTTCTGAAATTATGTATATTCCTGATAGGAGGGAAAAAAAGGTCCACAGAAGCTCTGAGCATGTATAGCCACATCTTTATTAAAATACCACCAGCATCAGCTTAACATGAGCAGGGGTGGGGAGAGGCCATCTGGCACCATCCAGGTGAATTGTGACAGCCCTGCCTCCGGCCTCTGCTGGCTTACACTTGGCAGCTCTGGAGGCCAGCATTATGTTGCACGTCACTCAAAGGCAGGTGAGCCGAAGCCACGTCTCGCTGGCTGCCTTTGCAGCTGCAGCTCCTGTCAGGTGGTCCTGCCCGCTTCGGCTTGGCAGCACTGGTTCTTGAAAAGCGAGTGACAGGGGCAATAATCTGCACTTGGCAAAGCGAACCCAACACACTCTGAAAGGCACAGCTGGGCCAGGCTCAGCAACTTTATTCATTAGGCAGTTAATCTCGAGGCTGTCAGCCAAGGCCACGAGGGCAGGCCCAGGCAGGGAAGCTGTGCTTTCAGCAATTCAGTCTAGTTCCACAAATATCATTGGGCCCATGCTGTCCATGAGGTGCCGGGAGTGGCTGCAGAGGAAGCAGAGGCGAGACAGGGACAGTTCTTCCCTCAAGGAGCTTAACTTCTCTCTTCTTGGAGAGCTGCTTCAAGAGAGTGGAAGCAGGGGACAGCTGGGGCTCAGATTTGGAAGAGAGAATATCCAGTTGAAAGAGTAGGATGCAGGCTGTGGAGGAGAAGTCACCAACCTGGATAGATTTCTTCTTTTCCTCTTTCCTCCTTTCCTTGTGTAGACAGACTAATTCTTCACCCCCCCTCCAACCCCATGTCTCTGTCTTAGTCCCCAGAATCTATGACTGTATTACCTTCTATGGCGAAAGAAACTTGGCAGGTTTTATCATATTAAGGATCTTGAGATGGGGAGATTATCTTGGGGTGTCCAGATGAGCCCTAAATGTAATCAGAGGATTCTTTTAAGAAGAAAGGCTGAGCGTCAGGTGGAGAGAGAGATTTGAAGATGCCACATTGCTGACTTTGAAGATGGAGGATCAGTCCGTAGCCAAGCAATATCAGCAGCCTCTAGAAGCTAGAATAAGTAAGGAAATGATTTTCACTTATTGCCTCCAGGAGAAATGCCTCCTTGCTGGCTTTCTTGGACTTCTGATCCTCAGAACTGACAGGTAAAAAATTGTTATGTTTAAGTCACTAAACTTGTGATCATTTGCTACAGCAGCAATGGGAAACAAATATATTTCCTTTCTCCTTCCCTTTCATCCTCTCTCTGTCTTCCTTCTATATCCCTCCTTGCCTCCTTCTCTTCCTCTCTCCTTATATTTGCTTATCTCCCCTCCCTCCCTCTCCTCTCATTTCCTTCCTCCACTCCTCCTATTGTTCCTCCCTCCCTTCCTTCAATTGCAAAAATAATAAGACTCATTTTTTGAATTTCAATTAACACAGAAGTGCGTGAAGTAAAAAGGGAGAGATCTCCCCCATGATTCAGTCTCCCATCTTCTTGGTAAAAGGAATAGTAGTTTAGAATCAGCTGCCTGGGTTCGCCTGCTGGCTGTCTTACTCCCTGCATGATGTTAAGCAGGTCATTGACCTTTCTTTCCCCTGGTTTGCTCATTTTTAAAATGGGGGAAAAGGTTGCTCACCTCAAAGGATTGTCAATTCATTAGTGCTAGAGGAGTAAACACTCATTGCATGTCAGCTCTTATCATCTTTTTACATCTTGTTCTAGTCTATGTGAACACATAAATCTATTTTTACAAATAATACAGATAGACTTAGATTTACTAAAATGGTATGTTACACGTGTTCTTCAAAGTAAAGAGGATTATTTTAGCAGGGTAGGGGTGGAAGAGAGAATTCTAGGTACATTTGTGATTAAGCAGAGATATACTGGTGGAGAGTGTTCTGGAAATCATAAATCAAGCAAATCATTTGAGGAGAGAGTAAGAGAAAGGGAAAAAGAGAAAGAGACAGAAACTGGGATGATTGGTGAGGGCCAGATCATAGAGGACCTTGATTGACAAGGAATGAAGGTGATGCACAAAAGATTTCAGGCCAAGGGTGAAAGGGCAAGAAGGAATGAGAGTTGCTCTTCTTCTGGGAAGTTACTGAGGCAACAGAGCAGGAAGTGGAGTGAAAGAGGCAAGAACACAATGGCAGCCTGAGCTGAGGACAGCAGCGGGCGGGACAGTAAGGATAGCCTCAGAGACAACATGGACTAGACTGGTAGTTGGAAGGCATGGGGTAAGAAGTCAATGTGGCTTTGAGAGTATGAGCACCGGGAGAAGGGTGATGCAGGGAGCTTGGTGTCATGCTGGACTTCTCTCTGTCACTGCCAGTGTACAATCGTCAACCCTCTAATCAGTATGTTCTGCTCTCCTATTTCCTGAGAGTTGCTCCTACTCATCCCTTTGTATTTATTCTTTGGGACTCAATGTTGGCATCCTGCTTTTAAAGTAACTTCCAGACTTCCTCTTAACCAGTCTGCATTGGGCTTCATTTTTTAAAAAATTAATTTATATATTTTACACCATTGTTCATTTTTGTACAATGTTTGTTTTTTCTCCCAGGTGTAGTCCCCATAATATTCCCACCACCAGTTCACCAGTGCACCATCACCATAGTCCCTTGTGCTCTTCCCTCCCCTGCTTTGTTCCCTCTCTCTCTCCCTCCTCTGCAGAATGTCTCCGATTTATAATTGCCTGCTAATTTTGTATTTTTAAATTTGTTATTGTTATTGCTATTTTTATTATTTTTTTGTAACCCCTTACTTGGTTCCCCCATATTCCTCCTGTAAGTGAAACCATCCATTAATTTTCTTTTTGCTTCTGACTTACTTCACTGAGCATCATTCCTTCTAGCTCCATCCATGTTGCTGTGAATGGCATGAGTTTATCCTTTTTGACTGCTGAATAGTATTCCATTATGTATATGTACCACATCTTCTTGACCCATCTATTTTTGGGCATTTGGGTCTGTTTCCATATCTTACCTACTGTAAATAGTGCTGTGATAAATATAGGGCTGCAGGTATCCTTTTGAATTAATGTTTTTCTGTTATTTGGGTAGGTTCCTAGGAGTAAAATTCTTAAGTGCTCCTTTTCAATCTCTGGTGTTAATATTTCTTCACTTCCATGATGTTTTACAATTATTTGATTATGTCTGTCTCTTCTACTAGATTATGAAGATCTTGAGGGAAAGGATTGGATCTTATTAATGTTTATATTTCCAGTGGTTTGTGTGCATTGCTAGGCATCTGAACCACAAAAGTATACATTGAAGGAAAGCATGGATGCCACTTTGAGTATGTTTGACTAGAACATTTAGGTGGAAAGGTTCACATAGCAACTGGAAATGTGGTTCTGGGGCTCTGAGCACCAGTCAGAGGTACAGAGACAGCTTGTGAGTCTTCTGTAAAGAGGTGAAGCAGTGAACCTAGCCAGAGAAAATGACTGAGGGCAGGGCCCTGGGGAGCCCTCAGATTTAGGGAGAGAGGGAGAGAGACCAGTGAAAAGCAACAAAGAAGGAGTAATATGAGGTGGTGGGACACCCAGGCTGGTGAAATTGGATAACGGAGAGAGCTTGAAGAAGGGGAGGGTGGTGAAGAGGGTCAAATGCTGCCTGGGACATGAGGAGGAAGGGAAGGTCTTCTCTGTGGTGTGTCCAGCTTTCCTGAGCCTTGTGAAATGAGGAAAGTGGCCAAGTGAGAAGGAAGAAAGAACCAAGTGGTGAAGCAGTGGAAATGTCAGCGCCTCGTTCTGTATGCTTGGAGGGGAAGGCAAAGGAGAAATGTCTTAATAGGACCCAAGAGAGAAGCAGGGTGACCTAGCCTGATTGTAAGCTGAATGGGAAGAGCTGGTAGAGATGGAGAATCTGAAGATGTAAGCAAGTGAGAGAGTGGGGTAGGATGTGAGGGGGAAATAGGTCTTGGAAGAAAGGGTGCTTCTTTACTGGGAGAAGCATGGAGAAAAAGAAGGATGGAAAAGAGCTATTTTTCAGCAGAAAGGAGTTGGGGGTCTCTTGATTAAGTAGGAAGTGAGGCCAGCCTCAGGGAGGAAGAGTACTGTGAGTAGGCTTGGGGGCAGGAGAGAGGGAAGACATTTGGATCAGCCACTTTAGGGATTTTAAGAGGGAATAGCGAAGTACAGTCTCCTTTCTCACCTCCCCCTTCAATTTTGGTGAGCTGGAGAGAGAACTTGCTTTTCTAGTTCAGTAGCATCTGAGCAAGAGCAGGGAAAGCCCATGGCTCCAGCACTGGGCAGAGCTGCAGAAGCACAAGAAGGCGGGGGTGGGGGGGTTGTGGGGAGCAGGCCATTTCAAAGATTATTGCGCGTGGACTCCAGTCTGAAGTCTGAATGTAATGAGAGACGCCAAGAGACTAGGTTGATGGCTGCAGCTTGTGAGAGGCCTTAGAGTGGACTCTGTGCCGTTGGGCAAGTCTCCCTTCCTGGATCCCACACCAGTTTGACAGCAGCATCCAGCTGTACCACCATTACCTCGTTCCTCTTGATTGGTTTGGCGGGAAAAGCATAGCTTGACAAAATATCTGTGCATCCCTTTTATCCAAAAAGCCTCATAATCCCTGCTCCCTGAAGCCAGCTGGGACCTCTAAGGGCCCGTTCCAGCCCGCTTTTGTCTGTGTGTTGTCATCTCATAAATCTGGAGGATTCTGAGGTTGTGGGTTTCTCTCTGTGGCTTATGCCTCAGTGTCTGTGGTTCTTTTCTCCCCCTTACCACTTGCCAGTGCTCTGCATCGGGGTGGGCAACGCAGGAGCTACTCCACACACCAGTTTGGGAAGACCAGTTTGGTGCAGCACCATGGCCTGGAGGAAGATGGTCTTTGTCCACTGCTAACTGCCATTGGGCGAAGAACTTTCCTCTTTGAGGATTTGGAGGAGAGGAATTTGGGGGCCAATGAGGCGTCTATAAATATCTGCCTTTGAGATACAAATTTGGTTGGCTAATTGGCCAGTGTGGCTCAGCAAATGATATAAATTTATATTTCTCCCGTGGAGAAAGCTGGGTTTTTGACCTCTGGTCATGAGTGATGCACTGGGTTGTGTTGTCTGGAATTACAGGTGCCCATGAAAGCTGAGAGGCTGTCAGGCAGAAGCTCCATGACACCTCACCCATAGGTGGTCTTGGGTCCTGGGCTCGTTTCCATGCTGATTTTCATTTTCAGACTTTTTTTCTTGAACATTTTAATTCCTTCTGGGCTAAGCCATAAGCACCAAAACCAGGGTCGTGCTTATGGAAGCTTTTGCTTAGTAAGCCCCTTCTGGGAGGAAGTGGGGGTGGGAGGGCCTGCTCAGTAGCCCGATGGTCTTTGCTCCAGGATTCAGGATACTCCCCTCTGTCTGGGGGCCTCCTTTCTTCTCTTCCCACAGGCTGGCACTACCCCAGTTCGGCTGTCTACTTGACTGATGCCTCACCTGAAGTGCAGGCACGTGAGGGATTAGAAACATAACTCCGGTTTAAAAATGTACTTCATTCCCAGAGGGCAGATGATTCAGATAAAGCCTCTATCTTTAATTTTGCCTGCTCTTTCCTTCCCTATTGATTCCTTGCATTTCACCGAGGGACTTAAACTTGATTTGGAGGTGGATTATGCAATTACCTTACATTTTATCAAACAGCATAATTCGGACAAAAGTGGGTTTATTTGTAGTCTGAATTGTCCTGATCATGCCACCACCCATGTAGGTCTATCCTTGGAGAAGACAGGGCCCAGGGAGGCCGCCTGGACCCCTAGTTCTAGAGCCCTATGCGCTAGATAGGTCCCTGCTCTGGCAAGAGCTTGGAGAACAGAGTGTGTATCGTAGAACAAGCGCTTGTCTCTTCAGCCTGGATCTGATCCATTTGTCACTTTGGATTATTTCCCCTATACCTGCACAGGGAGGCAGCATCGTCAGTTCCAAGGATTCCCAGCGTGTTTGGTTGTGGCACGAAATACAAATACCATTTCCTTTCAGCTCTGGTTTTCACGGGGCCTGCCCGAATACATTTGTGTTGTTTCCAAACCTGGCGCTTTAAAACAAATGAAAAGACCCCTGAATGATAAACACAGGGCACATAGTGGGAGGGCCATTTGCAGGGAAATGGTTGCAAGGAGAATCAGTACTTTATGAATATTCACTGAAGTGTAAACCTGCACATTGCTTATACGCTTTTCTGCATTCTAATTTGCCCATGAATGCAAATGAGTCCTGTTTAAAATAGAGAGGGGGAGAGCAGGCTCATCGAAGAACACCTAATTGAAAGATGTTTGTACATCATGTCTGATATTTAGTAAACAAAGAGACAAATCCAATCGTCTCCCAAATGAGACCTCAGAAACAATAAAAAATAATGATCAGAAAAACCTGGATAGTAGGGATGTGCAGAACTAACAGCTTTCCTAAAAAGGGGAACGTAATTACTCTGTCTTAGGGTGCAATTAGTGTCCTAATTATACGAAGGTGTATTTTGCTTATCTCTCTGTAAACTCTCTGTCAAGATTTTACTGCGTGGAGTTGCTGTACATCAGAGGCCTGGACCCTACACTCAGGGCAGGCGATGGATGGTCCTGGGGGAGAGGAGCCCAGAGTGATGGTACTTTGGGAAGTACCTTCATCTTTCTTTTAGACTGACAGATGGTTTCAGTCCGGGCTGGACTGCCTGCTGCTGCTTTCAATGCAAGAGTGTTACCTTTTTGGATTCATGAAAGCCACTCAATCAAAGATAAAAAGGCAGGCCAGTGTGGGGAATCAATAAAATCTCTACTTTCAGCTGGAGTGTCTAATAGTAATTCTTCTCGTGTCACTGCCTGGTTAAACAGTCATACTCCTGCTAAAAGCCCTATAAGACATAATAGATTCATGTGGCTTTGCTCTATTGTGTTGCTTTTGGTCTGAAAAAGGGGGAATGGGCTCCTGTTTTTCTAAAACAAACCAGACACTGAAGCATTGTGTATCAAAATGTATTCACCCATTGCTGATTGTCTGATTAGAGCAGAGCGGGCTTTCTCTGCACACCTCTTCTGGCTCTCTTTCCAGACATCTGATGCACGCTTTGCAAATCCTCCTTTAGAGACATCTTAGTACTGATTCTGGGTCACTTTGCTTATATTTAAATATGTTTTTTTTTTTTTGGTGGAGGTTGTTCTGGGAAAAATCATACAAGCAAGTGCTTTTTATTTCAAACTGAGATGGGGGTATGCATTGAGATCTGCCTCTGAGGAAACTGACTGTAAATGTCACCTCTCCGAATTGGCCTGGGGAGCACTGAATGACTTAGTTGTGACGTTGGGCTGGGAGGCAGGGTTTTCTTGGAGATCCTTCATGGCAGCATCGTCAAGATCCATGGGCAATACTCACTGCCCCCGCCCCCCACTCATGGGACCTCGGATGGCCCCAAATCCACAGAGTACCCAGGAGGTAAATCAGGGGTGTCTAGGGCTTTTCTTTCCAATCTTCCCTCCTCCAGTCTTACTCAGAAAAAGTAGAGTATTTGTGCCCGAGTTGAACAGCATTAAGTGAAATTGGCTGGGCTACCACCCACGCATTTGACGTCCAGGGATTTTGAGTGAATGAGGATCACAAAGCATGTTATTTCGCCATCTGGGGTGAGAAAGAAGTAAAAATGGGACAAGTGGCACTTTGTTGGCCATTCCAAGCAGGCCCCTTTGATCAGGAGTGGCCTTTGTGAAGGCTTTTGCTGACTCTTCCTCTCCCACGTTCCTCTAAACCAAGGCCACTTCCCACCCTTTGCTTCTCTTGGAAGACTTGTCCGCTGCTGTCAGGCTGAGCCTGAGCCTTTTCTGGCATATCATGGTGGACTGCAGAAGGGAGGAAAATACTGAGTGTCTTCCCCTTGTTGCCCCCTCACACCCCTCCCTAGGAAACTTCAGCAGATGTAGACAAGACTTTAATAGCTACATAAAGAGAACTGCATGACAATCTCATTAGGGGAGCCATAATGGCCCGTCAGAGGATCTCAGAGAGGACAATATATCAACGTCTAGTTTGTTATGGCATCTTGACGCTAGCAGCTTGCCCCTACCCATAATGGTGCATTCATCGCCCATTTGACCTGGTTCCCAATAATACTTTGCCCTCCCTTGCATCAGTCTCCCTTTGAGGCCCGCTTCAATTGCTGACACCGTTCTTTACGTGCGCATGAATCAGAGCCAGTAAGTGACAATCATAAAAAAGCAGTTAGTGGGCCACCCCCTGGCCTGCCCTGATATGGTGCATTAAGGCTCTTTCTTCTTTTTTCCCAGCCATCCCCAGTCTTGCTCTTCATCCGGAGCCCACATCTGCAGGAGGTCAAGGCTCTGGGAGTCCTAGATTTCCAACCATCTGCCAAGGAAAAGGAAGTCATAGCTGAAGGAGGTAGGAGGGAGAACCTAAATGATATTCTGAAGACCTTTTTAAAGTTATTTATTGCGAGCGAGGGCCAGAGAATCATCATGAATGGTACCAGCCCATTGTCTTCCTTATGTGCCTCAGAGGGCGCAGACATAATTAAAGTCGAAGCTGAGTTCATTTTTTTCCCCTTGGAGGCTTAAATAGCCTGGAGTCATTTCCCACTCTTCCCTTCCCACTAGTGCCAGTCCTCCCTGGCTGCTGAAAAATTCAACATTCCTATAAACTACAGTGCTTTGTAAAGGTCACACGCCAGTTAATCTGAAGCCGGGGTCTGGCGCGGGGCTCACGGTAGCTGCTGCAGTGGCTGTCCAGCCCGGGGCCGCGGGGCTGCCTGCGGAGAGCCGGAGCTGCACACGGCGGGTGCGTGGAGCTCTTTAAATATTGCCGAGCATTTCCTGGATCAGCATGATATTTAAAGATTTTTGTTCCACCTGCCTGCGAAATATAGAGTCCAGCCGAGAGGCAAGAAAATGAATATGGATTTCTTGCCCTTTCAGTGTATTCACTCCAGAAAATAGCCATTTCTTTTTCCCCCCTTTTTTTCCTTTTGCTGAGCAGGGGACTGCAGGCTTCAGGCAGCCACGATTACAATCATGCATCATGAATGAAATGTGCCATTTGGAGAAAATCAGCCACTCATTCCATTTCAAAACCCCTCACAAATCAATAGTGCTAGCAGAGTTTTTGGGCTGAGCTGGATGTTGTGTTTGAACCAAAGTACTTTCTCAACACACTTCTGACACTGAGCAGCGGCCAGGGCCAGACTGTGCCTGGGGCTCCAACAGGAGGATTATCAGCCTCCAAAAGGAGGGTCTGCTTCAAATGTGACTGGGAAGTGAGAGGCAGAACTCTGGGCTGCACAGCAAGAAGACATGCTTCCTAGCTTGAGTTTTGCTGAACTAACTTTTTACTAATCCCTTCATTTATAAATTATGTCTGTAGTACTTAGTGCCAGGCACTAAGCAGCCTTGGGGTACAAAAGCACACAGGAACAAAGGCCTTGCCTTCACGTGCCACGCAGGATTTAATATGAGAGATATGATGAGAATGATTGTTGAGCAATTACAATGCAGTGTGAGAAATCTTAGGACACTGGGAAAATTGTCATCTCTCTGGTTTCCTGTATTCTTACAGTCAAATGATTGAACCCCCAAGACATTCTCTCGTTTTAGGCTTCGAACCAGTCGGTAGACAACCAGACGTTCATCTCTACCTTCTGCCCTGGGCTAGCTGAGACTCTCGCTGCCTTTGTCCTCCAGGTCATCACAACCTGGATGTGGACACAAAATTCATGCAGATGCAATGTTAACTCCCAGTTGAAGTGCCAGATAAATGTAACAGAATATAAGAAATTTTCTTGGCAGTTTGAGAATTCCTTGGGAGTTCAGAGGAGGGAGAGATGGCCAAATGCCTTGTCAATGCTTTGTCTGCACCTTCTTAGCCATTCTCCTGGCTCCTATCACTTACATGTGGAGAAGACTTCTAAAGTCATGTCTCCAGCTTAGCTCTCCCCTTGGGCTTTCCCCCTCTCTGGCCCTTCCCTTGGCTAGCTGCTGCTCATTCTCCACCTCCCAACTTAAGTGCCATTTGTACCAGGAGACTTATTCATCACCTTGAGCAAGTTACATATTTTATCACATGCTTCCACAGCACACTGTTCTTTCTCGTAACACTTACCACATTTTTTGAGTAATTGCTACTTAACTTTTTCCTCCACAAGTCTTCAAAGTCTTCAAGGTTAGGGATCAAATTTGATCAACTCCAGGGCCACTCCAGTGCTAGGCATTTTATGGTGTTTCTTAGCTTGACTATACATGACTAATTCTTTAGAGAATAAGCTTACATTTCCTTAAAGCATGCACCCAGGCCATTTTACTCTACTTGGGTGCTCCATCCAGAGAAAGATGAAACTAAAGTGGCATTGTTCCAGTATATTCCCGAAGAGTATGATGTCTCAGGCAGAGTTTCCTAAAAATCAGGGCTTGAGACAAGGCTTACGTGCTAATATGTTGTTTGGGAGGTGCAGTCGTAGGGTGATGAAAGTGAAGGAAAAGGTAAATGAGACAGGGAAGGATGAGAATCAATTCAGAATGATGTGTTACTGTGTTGGTACCTTCTTCGGGATGGCATATGCACATGTGCATACAAAAACAACAAGAAACAAAAGAATCATAGCCAGTTCCTTGGAAGGTACAGCTCCTGGTTCATCCAGGTTATTTTTGAATAGACCAGACAGAAAAACCATGACTCAGAATAGTCTTTAAGAGGAGGAAGGGTGGATATTTATCCTCCTACCTCTACTCCCCTTGGTCCAAGTTAAGCCCTACGAGGACAGAACTTTCTTGTATTTATGGTTTGTTTTATTTGACCCTCTTGAAAGACACTCAGGACAGCAGAGCTCATGTCCTATGATAGGTCATTTCATCCAAATTACTGTGTAGAACAAAATAAACAGAGTGGATCTGAGACCCCATCCTTATAAGGACATGCTTGAGAGGTTGGCATCTGGGAACCTAGCTTTCAAAAGGATTTCTACCTTTCCCTGATAAGAATGGCTCACTATGCCAAAGCATACCAGATATATAGTGTATGCCGAACATCTCTTTCCTTCCTGAGAGTCTGGAGCTTTGATATGTGCTAGCAGAGGATACTGAGGATACTTATATGGCCAGTCTCCAACAAACCTCCAGGACACCGAGTCTCTGGTGAGTTTCCTTAGTAGACACCATTTCATACATATTGTCACACCTATTGCTAGAGGAGAGGAGTGAGACCTGTGGGAGTCCACTGGGAGAGGACTCTTGGAAACTCTGGCCTGGTTGTACCTGGACTTTACCCCAGGTACTGTTTTTCTTTTGTTAATTGTGTTTTGCATCCACGTGCTGTAATAAATCACAGCGTGACTACAACTATCTGCTGGGATCCTGTGAGCCCTCCTGGTGAATCATCAAGCCTGTGGGTGGTCTTGGACACCCCTGGCATAGCATGTGTTGTTGCTTGACCTTGGGTGGAAGACCACACAGGCGTTGGGGAATTGGGTAGTCAAGGTTCAGGCTGAAGTGAACCAGGATGATGAGGACCTAGGAGAAAGGGGAGGCTGAGTAGGTACAGAGATGTACCTGGTACATGTAGCAAAAGAGCCAGATGAACTCTTTTGTCCAAGTGACTGCCAGATGTGCAAACTTCTCAGTGGTTGTCTTTTACCTCAGCTTCATTGTGTTTAAAATGGTGACAGGGTTATGTGCCCTACAGGGCGGAAAGGATTGCTGTCATGTGTGACTGTCTTCAATTCTGTTGATTCTCGGGAAGAGGCATCTTGACCCCTTATCTTCAGGCTGGAGTATGTGGATGCACTGCATGGAGGAGGTGGGTGGTGGCGGAGACAGCCAAGTTAGAGCCGCAAGCACTTAGTGAAGAGCCGTTATGTGTGGAGAGGAAGTCACTATTTCTACTTCACCAATGTTGGAATGTTCTGGACAAGATGGTATCTGATGCTAAATGTTTTGGTGTTTGGTTTTGCTGGATATAGAAGAGTTTCCAAGAGAGTTCAGCAGTTTTTTAGACTGCCCAGATTCTGACCACTTCCTAAATGGTACCCACGTTGGCCTCGACCTGGGACCAGCCTAAGACCACACTAACAATGGATTGTTAGGCGCCCATTTCCTCTGTCACAGAGTATTAGAATTATTTGACTTCAAGCAACAGTATTTAAATAACCTTATTGGAAGGTTCACAGTAGCATGCAAAGCGTAGTAGCTGAACAAGTAGGCCTCAGGAAGAGTAAAGGTCAAGTTTCAGATCTCCTGGAGAGGGGCTGTGATTGGCCTCCTTCGTAGTTGGCTACTGTGATAGTCAGGGTAGGATTTCTGTGATGATTCAATAGTAATACATCACTAATACAACAGCAGCACATCAGGGGAGAAAGAGTCCCTACTAACAAAGGGTATGCCATTACCACAAGCAGTTAAGATATCAACAGACACCTGTTTTTTCAGATATGGCCTCTGCCCTATGGGATTTAAGTCACCAGGTCACAATTCTGCTTCTGGGACTTGTGGAACCTGGTGCTACTGGGTTGCCCTGGGACTTGGTCAGATTGAGGGTTTACCATGTCGTCTTGGTCTCTCGCTGCCTTCTGAGCATATCAAAAAATCATTTGGGAAGGCCCCCTACAGGGGTTACTGTCTCTGTCACATAAGGGTACACATTTGTAGAGCTTTGTGGGTTTTGTCAGCCTGCGTGCCTTCACCTTTCATGCCTCTCTAGACCTTTAAAATGCTTTGCATCTGCTCAGAGGAGGTTTTCCTCAGCTACACATGCCTGCATGCCTTCCAGCTCCGGTGTCACCCCTGCTGTGAATCCCGTGAGCCCTGAAGTCGTGCAGCTAGAGGCAGAGGCTCATGGAGAATCCAGGTTCCCTGGCTCCCAGTAAGAGCCATTACATTACCGTGGCGGTTAATCATGGCTTTGGAGTCATACAACCCTGGTTTTGCATCCCAGATCTGCATTTACTATATTAGATACTTTTGGAAATGTCACCATCTTGGAGGTTTGGTTTTCTCTTCTTTAAAGGGGATATTAACAGCACTTTCCTCACAGATTTCTGTGAAAATTAGATAAGGTAATGGATGTAAAGTGGATTACACAATGCCTGGCACACAGCAGGTTCTCAATAAATGTGCTGCATTCCTGTCCCAGGGAGATTACATAAATGACTTAAAGTGTAGAGAGCTTTAGAATCCTCAGTGGCAAGTATGGTAACCATCATATGCAAGACTTGGAATGCCCCAGGGAAGAGTCAGTTTTGAATAAGTTGTTAAGTTGTAAACAAATGTGAAAATACTCATTAGGCAAAAACATAACTTAGTCTCCTAGATAATGAAATATATGTAGCTGTTGCTCATGGCTCAAAATAATAAATTCTAAATTAGTCACTCAGAGCATTATTAATAGAGAAACATAGTCTGCAAAGTAGTTAAAGTTGTATTTTGACATTCATAAATTTAGTAATAGAGAAAACATCAAAGCTTGACCCTTTCAAGATTATCATGGATCTCTAAGGTTGTTTTGTTTTTCTAAGAAGATGATTGTATTTGGAATCGGAATGCCTGAGTTGAGTTCAGGCTCTGTTGGTTTTAGCTATGTGATCTTGGGGGAGGACACAGCCTCTCTGAGTATTCATCACCTATAGAGTGAGAAGATACTCTCACAGGACTGCGATTTAGGTGTACCTTAAACAGTACAAAATGCTTTCTAGACTATAAAGTGTAATTTGATTCAAGAGTATGCTTATAAAAACAGAGCATTCATACCTTTGAAATTTCATTCATTCGAGCCCCTATTGTAAACCTAGCATGCTACAGGTTTCAATTGGGGATTAAAAATAGCAGAAAATGTGATGTAAACACTCATAAAGCACTAGTCTAGTTGAAAAGACATTATACAATGCATAAAGGCATGCCTCTAAGCTCTTCCTGCATTTAAACCCAGAGAAATACAAAGTAAGAGAAAGACTGGGATTTATTCAACTCAAGCCATCTCTCTTGGACTGTGATCTCTTGGGTGGGGTGGGATAGAGATGACAATTTACAGAGTTGGAATAGAATCAGTAAGACAGATGAGAAAACAATTAAAGCATGTTTGGTAACGATCAGTCAACAATCACTTAGTGGACACATTTATGTTGAATTGGGGATGAATCTAGCACTGCCCTAGGTGCTACGGCAAAAGGAAGCGTCTTGGCTCCCATCCTCTATGAGTTTGTGGTCTACCATGCACTAGGAGAGGTGAGGGGAAAAAATAAAGATAAAGTACCTGAAGAAGTGATGAAAACTGGTAAGTGCTATGGAACTGAACAGTTGGGTTTAGCCATCTTGTAAAGTCAGGCTGATATTTTTCTGTTGAGGATGACTGTACCTTTAAATTCATAGCTCAAGAAAACATTTCAATTTGCCAAGTTTCTGCTAAGCCATCTTGAAAAAAATATTCAACAGCTTTCACCAGCCAGAGGCCCCAATATCCAATCTCTGTCTCAAATGATAAATGACATTTGTCAGTTGACAAAGCAAATGGCTTCGACCATTTGAGGACACAGTCCTGCTGTGCGTAGCACTCCTGTCAAACCAGCCAAGAGCACCTTGAGGTGAGAAAAAGCCTCTTTGTGCATGAGCCCTCTGGAGAGTGAGCCAGTAAACAAACAGCCTTTGTTGCTCTGAGGGCAGTTCCTCATTGGGAGCTGAACCCGTAGAAAATGTCTGTCTGGGAAGGAGGGGATTTCTGAGGATTAGCCAGGGAGAGGCCCACAGAGGGTCTGGAATATTACTGATAGCCATGCACTTTGCCTGTATTTCTGCTGGGATCCTTGCTCTTTTTTTCTAGCATCCCGTAGATCCTGCTGTCTTAGAATAGTCATCAGCATGATGGGCAGGAGACAAAATCAAAGGGTGCGGCTCACATTGATGCTCGTAGCCGGTAGAGGGTGCTGTGCATGGGGTGGGGAAGGGTAGTGTTGACCCTCGGGGCAGTGGGACACTTTTTTGTGCTGCAGCTTTGGCAAATCGTGGGGTGTTTGACATCCTTGGTCACTGAATAGTATATTGTCCTCAATCACTGTGATGTTTAAATCCCTCTGTGCATTTCCAACCGCCGCTTCGAGGGTTTGGGGAAAAACCTGGTGGAAGCCTGTAGGAGGTTTCTCTCTTCCCCAGCCCCACCTGCTCTGCTTTTCTCAAGGAGCACAGGCAGGAGCTCTGCTTTCTTCCAACCTGGTTGCTGGGGTGGGGTTGGGGTAAGCGTATTGGGCTACAGATCAGATCTGTTAGGCCCCTCACTCTGCTTTCTGAGCCAGGTGCTTACTCATTGCTTATGCTGGGCTCCCCAGCCAAATCCATCAGCTTTGCAGAATGCAGTGATGGCACTGGGCTGCAATGATGGGAAAGGCAGGCAGAGCCAGCCGGCCAGTCAGCTTTGGGGACATCATGGAAGCCTCTTCACTGAAAATGGTTCCCCAGGAGAGGGCTTGTTAGGGCCCTATGATCAAGTGGTCTAAGCATGATTTCTAGTGTTTTCTGATGTGTGAGCCATTGACTGTTTGTATTAGGTGACTAGGGATGCTCGTGGAAATGCAGATTCATAGTTTCCCAGACCTATTGTGTCTGATCTCTGTATTTGGGGTTGGGAGTTGGAATTTTCAAATACACCCCTGTAATTCTTCTAGCATTAGAGAAAACCGAGGACCTAGTCAGTACTTGAGTGCCCTCAGGAAGAACCCTGATTAATAATCACCTGTGTCTGAACATGGCTGGTGGAAGGGGCCTTGCTCCCTAGAGAGGTAGCCCATCACCTCCCTGGAGAGCTTGAGTGCTCTGCATACTGTCCTTAGAGGGGAAAGTATGTTCTCATTGACGGGGAAGAACCCCCCAATTCAAACTCTGTATGTGTGTGAATAAATGCATTTTAGGACCTCCCCGGTGGTGCAGCGGGTTGAGCGCAGCACTGTGAGGCTGTCCGCAGCCTCTGTAGTGAGGGTTTGATTCCTGGCTGGCTGGGGAGATTCCCACATGGCATGGCAGACCTCTCCTGTCGCACCCGCTGCTCCCCTCAGCAGTGTATTTCAGACGTTTGCCTGTTCTGCTCCCTGCTCTGTCTCTGGTGAATCCTTTCACCCTCCCACGCCTCTGGCCTGTACCCCAACTCATATAAAAATAAATAAATCTTTAAAAAAATACATTTTAAACAGGCTTAAAACAGTATACACTCAACTTATACGAGGTTATATGGCAGGGGAAAGAAACTATATGACTATGTGGTAAAGTTAATTGGAGATCATTATATGCTCTCTGTATCTGTAGTACTTGAATTTTTTTTTGACAGTGGACATGTATTAGTTGTGTAATTAACAAAATAAAAGACAAAACAATACCAACACTGACATTGCTTATATTGAGCCAATCTACTTTATTCTTTATTTTCCCCTCTTGTTTGAATGGAATCCTGTGGGGCCACATGGATTCCACGTCAAAAGTTGTTATCTTCTTCCTTCTAGGCCTCACTCTCTAGGCCAAATGGCCTTGGATCTTTGACCCTCACACTGTGATCTGATGTGTGACTCTTCCAGGGAATTGCCCCCTTTGTCTGCCTGGAGATGCTGTTCAGGTTGACCATATTCTGTGAAAATTAGGTTTTGTGCTCTGTACTGAGAGCAATATTGCATTGTGCTGTGACCAGAACAGAGGGAGGAGGCCAGTCGTCGCCGTATTGCTCAGTCCTGTTTTTCCATTAATACTGCTTAAGCTTTTTTGGCAGCCATTTCACACTGATGAAGCCTGTCGAGTGGAGAGTCAACTGAAATCCCTAAGTCTTTGTCACACTAGCTGCTGCTGAAGCTCATCTCCACCACCTTGTACTGTTTTCTGCTGGCTTTCTGGATCCAGGAGGAGAACCTTAAAGTAATTCCTATTAAACTTCATCTTGTTAGACTTGGCTCATTGATCCAGGAGGTGGAAGCCTTTTTTCTTTTTGGATCTTGGTTTTATTCTCAGCAGAAAGCTTTCTGCAAAGTTTGATTTTATTTGACTGCCAAGGGGGAAAAAAAAAAAAACCCTACAAAGCCCTCTTTATTTTGAACAGGCGGCTCTCCTCAATGATCAACCTGAGCTGGCATTTTCTAATACCCTGAACCAATGCAGTGCTTGCTGTCAGCTTGATTGGACAAGGCTCCACTTCAGGGTTTGCTACCTGTAGGTTCCCCAGGCAGGTCCTTTATCATGTGCTGTCACCCTGGAGGGGAACTCTCCAGACTGTAGGCCCCTTCCCCAGACATATGGGTATCTCTGCTCTTCTGAAAGATCCCCTGGGAAGGCTCGATTGGGAGTATATCCCCAAAATGGGATGACTGTGTATTGTGAATGGCTTTATTGCTCAGAGCATCTGGATGTGTTGTGATAAACAGCATGATAGATGGTTTTAATGCCTATAGAATGGGTTGCTCAGAGAGAAAAATAGAACAGAAAACATTTACTTCCCTATTGCTTGGAACAGAGCAGGGTCCCTCACAAAGACTCCACTTGAGTGGTTCTTCCTGCTCCTCTTTGTAGTGATTTCAGTAGCTTAGACCTAAGGGGAACTTAGAGCATGGGTGATTCACTAGAGGTGGTGAGCTGTTGGCCAGAATGTTCATTTATTTATCTGTGCTGCAAATATTCTTTGAGGGTTGATGAGAGTCACTATGCCAAGCATTGGGGATAAATTTATGCACTAAACCTAAATATGAGCCCGGTACTCAAAAGGCTTTTAGCTTAGTCAAAGAGGCAGATGTTAATAAAATAAAATGATCACTCAGATATAAATGTAATGACCACAGTGGTGAGTGCAACAAAGAGAACATGTTGTCATGATGAGGAGTCTAATTATTGTCTGGAAGGTCAGGGAAGGCAGCTAAAATATGACACCTTGATTGCAGACCTCTAGCCTCCAGAACTGTCAAACACATTTTTGCTAACGTCTGCTACAATCTGCATCTTGGGTCATGAATAACTTGGAAAAGAGGTAGAAGAAAGAGGTGGAGGAAAAAAAATGATGATTAGGAATAGGGAAGAAGGCCAGTGTGTGGTATGAGGGGAGCATGGAGGAGCACGGTGAGGTTAGAAATACTGATAATGTGAGATGAGAATACTGATAATGATGATGTAATAATAATGCTTTAACTTAAGGTTTACTGTTTTCCAAGTACCACACTCAGTATGTCTTCTGTATCAATTCATTTACTGTTTCTGGTAAATTTATAAGACATATGCCCTTCTGTTCTTTAGAAGAGAAAACTGAACAGTAGAGAAGTTAGGTAATTTCTTCAAATGGGCACAGGGCAGCGTTCTTCAACCTCTTAGAATTCCTTTCAGGGATTTTGTTCTTTAAGAAGTAGGGGACAGTAGTGAAGATTTTAAACATCACAGAGATATGATAAGACTTGTGCTTTTGAGATCTCTCTAGCTGCTGGGGGATGAAAGGTGGAGTAGAGCGAAAGGGTATGGGAAAAGCACAAGGAGACACCTGTCATGGGGGTGCAGGTGAGAGAAGCTAAGTGCTGGCTCTGGCAAGTGGTGACAGAAGGAAGTAGACTAATTCGAAAAGTAAAATATTTTTTTATTTATTTTTATTAAAAAAAATTTTTTTAAAAAATTTTTATATTCCCCATACAATTGCAACCCCCTGATTTTGACTCCAATCCCTCCTTTCCCCGCCCCCCCCCCAAAGTGTGTCTCTGGTTCATAGTTGTTTGTTTCGAAAAGTAAAATATTTTAAAGTAAATCAAGACCTGGCAAGAGGTTGGACAGTAGGTGAGGGAGAAGAAGATGTCAAGGATGACTGCTAGGTTTCTGTCAAGCCTCGCTAGATAGATGGGAAGATGAGATGAGGAATTCTGCCGTTGGCATACTTTGTTGGGTGAAATTCTGAGAGAACTAAATAGGCAGTTGATCATGAACTTGTGGTGCTCAGAGGAGAGGGTTGGACTCTGATTCTCGGAGACATTGGTGAATGAAGTGGTCACCAGGGTGAGATGACTTAGGGAGAGAGTGGATAGTAAGAAACCAAGATGATCCAGGACTGATCCCGCCCTACTGAACTCCAGGGTGTAATGGCCAGAGAGAGAAAGGAAGCCTTGCATATTATGTAATAATGAGATGGAGTGGCCAGAAGATGGAAACCTGGAGAATATAAAAGCACAGGGAGAATGGTAGACTCCAAAAGCATTAAGAGATGCAGGTGATTATGACTACATGGTTTTAGGAAACATTCTTATACATGTTTGGGTAGACCAGCATGAGGCTGGCACCCCAAGTAGAACATCAGTTCTTTGGTTTTTAGGCTTCAGTTAGAGACTTGAGGACTTTTCCAGGTGATGTCTCCAGTTCTGTATCTGTTCATAGTCTCTTGTCACAGGGATGGGTCTCTATAGACAAGCCCCAAGACCACCTTCTCTGGATTGAAGAGGAGGGGGACACTTTGCCACAGCAGTTGGGGAAACTGGCCTGGGGATAGACACTGGTTGTAGAGGTGCAGGCCTGAGGAGTAGGCCAAGACTCCCCATGGTGTAGAACCCCAACAGAGCCTCAGGGAGCAGGTGGCACCAGGAATTGGGAATGCAGATGGCTGGCTGTGGCAGACTCTGTGAGGAAGGGCAGACTATCCTCCCAAGAGAAGGAGCTGGTTGGCTGCAGGGGCTCAGTTGCCAGAATTATTAACTCAGTCCTTGCTGGATTTGTCAGATGTAAGGGCCCAGGTATTGGCTTGGGTGGTCAGGGAGGTGCCAGGGCTGAGTGGCTGTGGCAGGTGCCTGGATAGCAGGGACCTGGGGTGGACCCCTGGCCTGGTTGGTTCAGGGTGTGCCAAGCAAGGTGTCTTAACAGGAAGAGAAATTTCCATTTCATAAGTGCCCAGGAACCATCAGGAGTCTCTTTAAAATGCAGATTCTATAAATCTGGGGTAAGGCATGAGATTCTGTGTTTCTAAAAAGTTCCCAGGTGCTGCTGAAGCTGCTTTTCCACAGGTTACACATTAAGTGACAAGATTAGAGAAAAGAGGACTAATTGTCAGCATTCAGGGGAATCTCATGGCAATTAGTAGCAGGAACCATAGCAGAATCTCCACAACTGGGAACCTGCAAGCCCTTGGCCATGGCCCCATGGTCTCTTGTCTGCATGTCTCCTCTCTCAGCGTGTGACTTCTGCAGGTCTTGTATGTTGCCTGGCTGTCATTACCAAGGACTCTGATCATAAACCTGTGACTCCAGTGTTGGTTGGGTATAGATAGCATTTTTGTCTTTTCAGATATTTTCTCTCTTAAGACTGATGGGCTTGGCTGGTCACATGTCCACATTTGGTCCCAACAGCTGTGCTAAGGGCCAGCAAGCAGGGCTGCTGAGGCCACCTTTCAAAATGAGATTATAGGACACCATCCCATGGGTGGACTTGGTGAGATTGAATGAGAGATGTGCAGCCTGATGGACTGTTTTAAACAGGCGTGATCAGAAGCTCAAAAAACAATTAGAGTTTCAACATATATCATGGCTGCTTTCCAAAATGCAGATTGATTTTGAATTATTTATAGAACTGAATGGGTGGGCACCACCCTCTTTTTCTTAAGTTTCTGAAAGGAGCAAAGGGTTGGCATGAACCCCAAGCATGCCTCCAAGGAATGTGACAGGTGCAATGTAGAGATGCAGGCCCTGTGGCTTGAGACAGATGAGGAAGAGAGAAAGGAGAGAGCTGAGAGAGCTGTTTGTTCCTGGGTTCCTCTGTTGCCATGTCAGTGTGACTGTGAAGGGGTTGCTGAAGCCTAGGGCAGCCCAGGAGCAATGCCCTGCCCCTGGGTCCCCTGTATAGGGGAATGACTTCGTTTCAGTGACAGTTGTCAGGTCTAGACATGGGGAAGGGTGAGAGTTCATAACATCTGGGACTATTCAACCTGGAAATGCACAGATAAGGTAGCAAGAGGCAGACTCTGACCTGCGAAGTTAAACTTCCGGTGAGTAGCTGAGCAGCTGAGAATACCAGCCCATGTCCTGACCCCCAGCCCTGAGCTCTTCTGAAAATGAAGGGACTCTAAAGAATATACAATGTTTTCAAGCTTTTTGTTCATACAGAAGTAAGTTTGCAAAGCAGTTATAGAGGACTCTCTGAAGAAGGGCAAACGGTCCCCAAGGGGGAGAAGTTGGTTGCTGCTGGAGCTCTGTTGCCAGCAATTATTAATTCACTCCTGCTGGAGCTGTCTTGGGGGCCTCCTGCGTACAATAACATTAGGAGTGTTGGCAGCTGCACAGGGAGAAGCCCTGCTCCCTTTCCGAGGGAGGAAGGTGCAACTCCTCCTGGCAAGGTTGTTCCCCTCCCAGCTCCCGCCCGCTCTGGGGAGGAACAGTCAGTGCTTGTGGGCCTGGGAGAGGCTGCTGAGCATGCAGTGTTCCCTGGGATGGTGGCAGATCTTGGAGAAGGGAGGAAGCTAGGCCAGGGGACTGGAACTTGTGCCAGTTGAACCTGAGGATGGTTCAAGGAGGTGCTAGACCCTGCCTTATGCAGGGCCCTGCAGTCAGTATACTCCTCAGGAGGAGTGTTATCTTTTCTCATGAATGGGAAGCTTGTTCAGGAGGGTGTGCATGAGTGTGTGTACATGTGTGTGCATGTAAGGCAGTGAGCCCTGCTTTTCTCTTGAGCCTTTTCTTGCTAAAATAGCCCACATATCACAATGCCTGTGGCCCACAGAAGTTTAGCAAAAAGAAAGCTTGGTGGTTTGGGAAGAAAGAAAACTGGGTTAATGCTTGCATTAGACCTGAAAGCAGCTGAGCATTTCTTCTTGGTCTGGAGGTCTCAAGAACTTTGTTTTCCTAAGGGACTGGTGATTTGAAGCCTTGCTATACTGTCGTGCTGGCTGTGAACTGCATGCTTCCAGGTCCTTCCATTCTCACTGTGCATCTGAAGCTCCCTGTAGTGCTTTGTATACTCTCCCCTTACTTTGCAGGACTTACTTAGCTAAGGATGGCCTAGGGCAATTTACAGTGAAATTTAGAGTCTTCCACTCCTCTCTCATGTTCTTGTAGCTGCCTGGCCAAGACTATCAATCCCCGAGTTTGAAATTATCTCTTTTCTCCCCTGGCACCACCCTCTCCCCTTGATTCCCTGAGCATAACTGACTGTCACAGAGGAAATCAATATGACAAGTAATTTGCTAGGGAAAACATGGAGTGTTAGAGTCAGAGAGCTGGGAAGGACCTGGGAGTCATCTAGGCGAAAGATTACAAATCTTGTGCCAGAGGGTTTTGGTTTATTTCCCAAATTCAGAAGTGAAGGCCTTTCCTCGGTATGTGTATTTCCCATTTCTCCCAGGCCCACCGCTCGACTACCCCACAGCTGGCTGTTTAAATCAGTGCTGTTACCTGCCTGCCTTGAGATGGGCACATCGGTGTTTAGGAGCTTAGGAGCTGACTGGATGAACAGTGAGAAGCTTGGAGCTTTGAGACAGTGATCCCAGCCCAACTAGAGTTTGGGCTGGAGCAGGGGTGGAGAGCGAGTGTGGTCATGTGGTCAATGGCTGAATTAATCAATGCCTACATGAGAAACCCTAATAAAAACTCTGGATGTTGAACAATATTCAAGAGTATTGCTGTACATGGATGTACTGGAGGGTGCCAACTTCCAATGACAATGGAAGCTTCATGTCTGGGATCCTTCCAAACCTCATACTATGGTCTCTCTCTTTGGCTCTGATTTGTTTCTTTTTTTTTTTTTTCCTGCTATCATAAAAGTGTAATCATAAGTGTAGCACTTTCTTGAGTTCTGTGAATCACTCTAGCAAATTAACACATCTGAGAGAGTAGTAAGAATCCCCCAATTAGTAGTGAGCTGATCAGAAGATAGGGTCCTCTGGGGACCCCTGAACTTGCAGCTGGTGTGTGCTGAGGGGCAGGTCTTGTAAAGGACTGTGCTCCTCATCTGTGAAGTTTGACCCAACTCTAGGTAGTAGGACAAAGAAAAGGTAAGAAGTAAACAGTTTTGTGGACGAGTGATAATAGGTGGAGAGAACAAATTCCAAGAAGTTTCCAGGAACATTCATTTCACATGCCTGGGACTTGCTTTCCCACTGTCTGTGGGCCCCTCTCTGCTCTCTGCATCCCTCCAGGGCCCCGATTCTCAATTCTGAAGAAGTTCTTGGTTTTCACAAAGAGGCCCACCCCTTAGTAATCTTCAGAGTAAGCAAAATTCTGATCAAGACTTGAGCAGAATTGAGTTCAAATCCTGGCATCACCATGACCCAGCTGTGTGACTCCGGGCAAGGAAAATTATGTAAGCGCTCTACCTTTAGCCTTAGCTGATCGCGGTAGTGACCCTGCCCCATTAAATAAGCAGTTATACACAAAATTGAAAAGTTGCACAGAATGTGGGTAGACCTCCATCCGTTATTATTTTTATTACTTGTTATTCTTATTCTCCATGGAGCTTTACTGGTAGAGATAGCATAATGTCTCACAAAGGGCGTGTGCTTTGGAGATAGTCAGACCTGGGTTTCAAGTCCTGCCTTTGCCGTTGCATTGCTGCATAATGTTGGGCAAGATGTTTAACTTCTCAGCGCCGATTTTCTCATTAACACAACGGAGCCACTGATATTTGCAGCATTATCCCAAGACATGGAGGTGGTGTATCTTAAGCCCCCTGACCTATGGTAAGAAGATAGCTGTGATCACTAGCTGTGCTGTGTTTGTGAGAGCTAAGCTGCGGGTCATAGCATGGAATCAGAGGAATGAAGGTCTTGCGGAGGGTAACATCAATTCAGCAGAGGTATAGGATGCTCTTGGAGTTCCTGAGCCTGAAAGAAATGAGACTTGGCGGGGAAAGGGAGTGGTACAAAGAATCAGCTAAAAGTGAAAACCACGGCCTACAGGTTAGGGTAGATTGCTAAGGGAATGGAGAGGAGAAGGAGAGCCCCAGCGCCCCTCTGAGTGAAGCCCCCATAAAGCACCTTGGGGACAAACACCAGAAGTACAGTTTTGTCACTGGGAAGGTGAAATCCATTACCACTCTCCACAATGGGCCTTGTTATTTATATGTCACTTTGTTTGTTTATTGAATAGGTAGTTGACAGAAGTATACTCAGCAGAGCACATCAGCGGGGATGGTGTTTTACCAGCAAATAAATTAGAGTCATGGAGTTAGCTAAGGCATAACTAAGTACATGGCGTAAATATGTCATTTGGCCATTATGAATTCATTCATGTATAGGGATCCTTAATGCATCTCTATCAAAACTTAACATGAAATGTTCTTTTTATATTGGGCCGGCATTTTAATTACAGGCAACAGTAATATTAGTGCATCCTCAAGGAGCAGTGGCAGGGAGTTGGCGCTGTTTATGGCTCTCTGAAAAAGTATCTGGGAGCACAACCAGCCCTGCGTGGTGGGGCAGCCTTCTGCCCTCTCCTGTTTCTTTCTGCCAAGGCCCTGCTTCTTTCTCCCATCAGTAGGGAGAAGCAGGCAGACAGTGAGGCAGTGAGGAGAGCGGATATGGCTTTGGGGCTAGGCCAAGGCACGCATGCTCGATGGGCGTGGGGTGCTGGGATCGCTGGAGCCCGCCTGGGAGGCCCAGGCAAAGATTTCCCAAGTGCTCTTGACGGACACTTCAAACCCCCATTCCCTGCTGAGAAAGCTTTCTTTCTGAGGCTTGTCATTGAAAGGATGGTTGCCCCGCCCACTGCCTTTTGCCTATTTCTTGTGGGGAAGAAAGGAGGAAAAAGGGCCAAAGGAAGCCAAGAAAGAGGCTGTCACAATGCTCATTCCTCAGCCAGCCATCATTTCTAGTGGGTGAGGAGGTGAGTCAGGGAGAAACCAAGAGGGCTGGAGGAAGGTCCTCAGTTGCTTGTTGAAGAGGCAAGAAGTTTCTATTTCCATTCAAGTAACATTAATGCGACTGGAAAGGGCCATCTCACAAGCTTTCTTATAAATAATTTGCACCCTGGATGCAGCGTCCTGTGCAGTGTTCCCCTTCCCTTTCTAACCCTGACTAGTCCACACACATCTGGACTTGTGTATCTTGTCACTGGCAACCTGAGAAGTCTAGATTATTATTTTTTTTGACCGATTTAAAGCCATTGTGTGGGAGGGTTCAAGCTGTGCTGGCAACGCCAGGAATCTGTGTGGTTAGCATGGTAGATTTTCACAGAAGTCCTCTTAAAAGCTCTACGATGGGAGATTCAACTTGGCTCTTTGGACTGGAGACTCTTAGAGCTCCTTTCTCCCCCCTTTTATCACTTCAGAAAATATAAGCATTTGAAGGCTTGCAGAAAAAGAAACCATCTCTAATCAATTTCTGTTAGCCAACTCCTTCCTTGGCATGTATTGATACAAAAAAGAAAGATGTGGTAAAGCTCAAGTAATTAAACATATTACCTGAAAAAAAAAGAAAAAAAGAAAAATATCTTTTAGTACCTACCAGGGTTTGGAAGCCAGGGCTTGCTGAGTGAGGGAAGGCACAGGATCGGGCACAGAAAAGTTCTTGATGCCACCCAGCCTCTTCATTGCCAGCCTTCGCCAGCAGAGTGTGAATGCTCTTTTCAGTGAATGTTTGGACCTGTTTTATTTTTGATGTTGCGTGTGACTAATATATTCTTTTTCATATCTGATATTTATAGGGACATATTCTACGTACACATTTAAGAGATCTTTGGATCATTGAATAGGAGTTTGGGGCCTTCTGGTGGCCTAGGCTTTAAGTCTTAGCACTATCATCACCATGACCTGAGTTTGATCCCCAGCCGGGGAACTACCCACATGGCACAGCAGACCTCTCCTGTCTCGCCTGTTCCTCTCCTCAGCAGTGTATTTCAGCAGATCCACATGTTCTCCTCCCCACTCTGTCTCTGGTGAATCCTCTCACCCCTCACACATCTAGCCTAGACCCTAGTTCTTCTATGCATGAAAAAAAAAAAAGAATAGCATTTTACCTTAGAAATCCATCTTGTTAAACTGTTTCAATTTTGGAAAAGGAAGCTGAGTATGGAGAGAAATGTCTTACCTAGGAAAATGCACAGAGTTAGTGGTGGAAGAAGAATTAAACCCAATAGAAAGACAGGTGCCCAGTAGATGCTGTAAATACCAGCCAAGTGTTAAAACACTAGTTGCCTCACCATCCTCCTTTGTTTTAATTCACCAGGAAATACACTGTTATGCAGCAGCCCCTGGGGATATAGGAAACTGTCATCGATGGGTGTCAGAATGTGTGTGCTCAGAGGAAAAATGACAGGTGCAAATGTGTCATTTTCAGGAGAGAAAGCGAAAAATGAAGAAGATGGTGATTTTTATCATTCCTATTTTGGGGTGGAAAAACCAGAGGTTGAATTCGTCTTTTCAGACATTCTGTGGAATGTAATAAGAATTGTGGGCTGCTTGTTAGGACCTGGCGATTGCAGGTTAGCCTGACGTGTCATTGGAGAGAAAGGTACTGATGATACACCTTGTTCACCATTTCAACCTCTCATCTTGGAGCAGTTAGAATCTGGGGCTCTTTAGTGTCACAGTTGGGTGGTGGGGGGCACAGGCAATCTGGTATGAGGGAGAAGATCTTGTTGAGAAGGAAAAGAAGTGGCAGAGAAGGGTGGAGCGCTTGCCTGCATGGGATGCCTGTGTGGTCACAGAGTCCTATAGTGGGTGACCTAAATAAAGGTGCCAAGCCAGGGGCAAGTAGGACCTGAGATCCAGTTTGTGCTCTTGTACCCTGGTATGGAGTGAATTTCCAGACAGGCTTGGGGAAGTGATGCCCTTTCTAATTTCATCTAAGTCCTGTGTAGGCTTTGCGTGGTCTTACCATGGTCTCGTTCGTGCCAGGTGAAGGATACAGAGGGCGCGCAGCAGTGCGCAGCAGGTTGAGGAAGAGATTTCTGAGTGAGCTCCAGAGTGAGCAGTTCATGTGCTCCTCAGACTTGCACCCAGCTGCAAAAACCTGCATCTCCCCTGCAGCTCTGAACCCTCCGCGGGCTCACACTCTGGGCCTCGAAGGAGAGGGCTGAGGCATGTAAGACATGTCAACAGGCACTGCTCTTTGTGTGTGTGTGTGTGTGTGTGTGTGTGTGTGTGTGTGTGTGTGTGTGTAAGAGACAGAGAGAGAGAGAGAGAGAGAGAGAGAGAGAGCGAGCATATGTGTGCTCCTGACTTGAGACAGAAAGTTGGTTTTTCATTTCAAATTTCTGCCTGTGGTTATGGGGAGTTTCATTTTTGGGGTTGGGGGTGGCTGTGAGCAACGATGTTTACAAATTGCCATGGATCCAATTCTAGTGTAAACCATTGAGCCTCTGCAGGGGTTTCTCCTGCTGCTAGATTGATCCATTGACCTCAGAGAGCGCTTTGACATGGAGAGTAAGCTGTGAAGCGAGACTAGGACAAAAGTTGCCCAAGCAGGTCCTGCTGATGGGGGACTGTGTGCGCACAGCTCGGAGGGCTGGAGAGGAGAGCAGAGCTGAGCTGAAATCCTTTACAACCTGCAGGCACAAAACCTCTTAAATCATCATTGAAAAGTCATTAGAAATCTGGCAGAAGAGCAGGGTGCAGATTGCCAAGAGAGGACACAAAACACCATTTTCTCTCCACAATACCTGTAATGAACTGGAAGGGCTGGGGTGGAGCTGAAAAACAGATTTCCTGCCATAACTAAAGTCTCCTTTCAGCCTGGTTTGCCACAGTTTTACAATGTGTTAGAATTTACATTCACGTGTTTGTTAACCATTCTTCAACGCAATGAAATGTTTTTATCTGTCTGACCTTAACCTTTGCCATATGGCACCACAAACTGTGGAGCTAAAGTCAGACGGTGGGAGGGAGGGCAAGGATTGCGAGGGGCAGCCTGAAACCGGTGGGGGTGGGCGGCTCATTCAGACCAGGCCTCAATGGGACTCAGTGACAGGAGTACTGGCTCTGACTCTAGAGGCCATTCCCACAAATTCATTCAAAAGGGAAAAAGGCCCCTGTGTGAACCCGTGTCCTTTGCATTTGCTAAGTCCGTCGTCGAGATTGGTGCTAATTTTCAATTTTTTCATTGGAAAAGTTAAAGAATTTGTGGTCACTTGCAGCAGATGCTTATATTGAGTTTCCTGAGGATGGGACCACATTGACTTGGAACTCAGGAGAGTCTTCTACTCCCTGGGGCTTAGTAAGTATTAACTTTCCAGAACAATAAGAACAAGTATTGAAGTGAGTCAGAAGATACGAACTTCCAGTCACAGAGCAAGTCGCGGGGAGGTAACGCACACTGTGGTGACTGCTGTTAACACTGTGTGCATTTTGAAGGTTCCTAAGAGGGTTCATCTTAAAAGTTCACATCACAAGAAAAAAAAAAAATTCATGACTATGTGAGGTGACAAATTTTAACTAGACTTACTGTAGTGACCATTTCACAATGTATACAAATATTGAATCATGTTACATACCTGAAATTAATGTAACATTATATGTCGATTATATCTCAAAACAACGACAAGCATTTCATTGTTGTTGAGGCAGGAGCTCTGCCTGTTTTAAGGAGGTGGGAGAAGACTTGGGGGTGGAACGGGGGTGGGTCATGTTCTCAGAAATTAACCTAGGTTTATTTTCCTTGATACAGAACAAATTCAGATATAGAAAATTAAAGATTTCCACAAGTGTGAATAACTAATAAGGAAAGAGAGAGAGAACAATTATTTGACTGCTTGAGACCAAGGATGGAGTGATTCTGGATGTGCTCTTCATCTTATTGATTCATTATTACAAGGCCGCAAGGATAAGTGGGAGAAAAATGTTGGTGAATGTCAGTGTGGATGTCGTATGAAAGATGCAGCTAAGAGAGCTTTGAAGTGATACATCCCTTCTTCCCCTCCCCTTCCATAGACTGGAGTGCACTCAGACTGTCACAGGCAGATTTTTTATTTCCAAAGATCTCCTAAGAGAGACAGGCATATAGATCCTTTAGCCTTTCCATCTGAATTGCTTTCCTCTGCTGATATTTATTATTCTGACTTTATTATCTATAGGGCATTGCCACCACTTAGTTTATTAGTGGATGAAGGTTTGGATTAACTGACCTTTGAAAGTAACCCCCAGTCTTAAGAAAGACACACCCAATTATAAGATTGTAGGTCTCTGTGATGATTCATCCATCAATTACAGACCTCTTGTTAACTGTGTAATGGGGGCTGATGAATAGCAATGATTGAAGTAGCTAAGAAGCTCTGAATTCCCATTCAGCTGATATACCCTTGGTTCCTATGATTTGATCAAAGTATGCGCCACCCTTTTTTCCATAGCACAGAATATTTTGTGGGATAACGTGTCAATGTGTGATCTTTCCCTTTGTTCCCATGGACGTGCTCATGAGTCCTCCAGTTAGCAAGTATATGTTGTCTACCTACTGTGTGCATGACCCCCCGTGATCTCTGTTTTGTACTATGCTGGGCCCAAAAAGATCAGAAAATAATACCCATTATCTCTTGCCCTCTGAGGACTGACATCTTTAGAAATTTCCTTTGTGGATAGCAGGGCTCACCTCTATGAGCTCATTCATCAGTTCCATAGATTTGTTTAAAAAACTGTCCTTATTCTCTCTTCCCCAACATATTCCCTTACTCTGGCTAGACTGAAGTGAACACAGCGCTCATGGCTTCCAATTTGGAATCTAACTTCTTATGTGGAACTTTCATTAGCTCCCAGCAGGAGCATTGCCTGCAGCTTTTTTTTTTTTTCTTTCAGTGCTTGGCTCTGCAAACCTCCTTTTCCTTAATTGATCAATTTTCCTGTTCAGAAATAGACATAATCAGATATATTGCTCGGTAGCCTCTCGGAGAAAGCATTAGCTCCGTCTGCTTAGACAGGCATTAGGTTCGACACCCCCAGGGTAGCTTTTCTTTCTCAAGAAAAATTAAATGACTAAGTAAGAGGGTGTTAAAACAAAGTTGTATTACTGCTTGGCATTTAATTGAGAAACTTGCTAATGTGTCCTTTGAACTCTTGGTTTCCCTTTTCCCTGAGGAATTGTTGATGCTTTGCTTTAATGGCAGCATAAAAATCTCAGTTTGACTCCCGGTGGCATTATCTGGGCTTTAAGAATGCAAATTGTTGTTTTTACTGCATTCGTTGGTCTAGTGATTCTGACAGCCATCACATCTAAGTAGCTGTTCAGAGAAAACTCCTAATTTGGAGGGCTACTTAGCTCTTAGGATCTGGCAGTGCCGTCCTGGTGCTTAGTAGTGACCACTGTCACCATTTCGCGAGGGTGGTCGGCAATGGAGGTCCAACCTTCCAAAGGAAGAAGGTGGCAGAGGGTGAAACGACTCTCCCTGCAGGAAGGATCATGGTGGCAGGAAACAGGTGGATGTGGAGTAAGGAACCTGGGTTTGAAACCATTCCATTCACTCAACTTTGCAAGACTCAGAAATTCCCTAGTCTCAGTTTTGCACTTAGAAGCTGTCGGTAGTAAATAGAAATCTCAGTTCCTAACTCACTTGTACAAAAAGATAACCCTCCATAATAGTTTTATTCTTTTCTTCTCTCCCTTCTCTTCCCCTCACCCTCTCACTCTCTCTCTCTCCCTCTTTCCCTCCTTTCTCTCTTCCTCTTCTTCCTTCCTTCCCTTCCTTCTCTCCCCTGCTTTCCCTCCTTCCCACCTCACTTTCTAGGTCCTCTGTCTCTCCCACGTCTTTCCTGCACTATAATCCTGGTCCTGCCACTGAAATCCCAGCACTCATTCTTGCTCATGTTTAATTCTTTCCCCACACAGCGATCACAAGATACAACAACATATCTTAAAACAACATAAAACCTCCCACTGACTTGGCTTCCCATTACGTAATAAAAATGAACTGTTGTCTTGGCTCTTAGGGTGCTCATGATCTGGCCCTGGTTCCCCTTTGAACTTCATTTTATTCCACTCTGTGCAGTACACACTGACAACACCCAGAGCCAATGCTTCTTGGCAGTCTCCTCCCTGGTTGACTCTCCCTTTCACTCTTCACAGTTGATGTTCCCAACTTTTGCATGCCCGTGTCAGATCTCCAGGCTGTCCTCTGACTTGCTCACCTGTCGATGACCTGATCTCCATCTTTGAGAACACAGAGTGCAAGCTTTCTGAGCTCCCTAAATTTGATAGGTGCCCTCCTCTGAAATGCCTTTCTCTTCACTGGTCCTTCTCTCATCTCCCTTTTCTTAAAGCAGACATGTCCACAGCCTTTCCCAACTGTCTGTCTTCCTGGGCTCCTTGTCTTCCCACCTCTAATACCCCTCCCCCATACCTAGGATTGCCTGATAAAATACAGAAATGTAGTTAAATGGGAATTTCACATTAACAGTGAACAAGAACTAGTACAACTATGTCCTAAATATTGCATATGGCATACTTATACTAAAATATTATTCACCATTTAGCTGAAATTCAAATTTAACTAAGTACCCTGTAGCTTTATTTGCTAAATCTGGCAGCCCTTCTCCTATCTACTTAAAACTCTCTTTTTCCCCTCCACTGGGTGCTGCCACTCACCTTAAAAACCTTAAGTGGGCCTCCCCTGTTGGCCAGTGGTTGAGTGCTGGGCTGCGAAGCTGCCAGCAGCCTCTGCAGCACCGGTTCGATCCCCGGCCACTGGTGAGGGTCCCACATGGCAGGACAGACCTCTCCTGCCACTCCCACTGCTCCCCTCAGCAGTGTATTTATTTCATCACTCTGCCTGTTTTGTTCCCCTCTCTAGCTCTGGTGAATTCTCTCACCCTCCCGCACTTCTGACTGTACCCAGTGCTTGTATAAATAAGTAAATAAATCTTTAAAAAAAAAAAAAAGCCTTCTCAAGCTGCTCCCACTGAAAAGTTTTTGGACACAAGCAACTCATTCCTTTAATTCTACTCTCCAAGTTAGTACCCTAACCCCATGTTTATCTTCTATTTCAATTTCCTTACTTGCCTTTATTTTTAGGTCTTTGCAGTATGATTCCAGTTGTTTCATTCAAGTCTTCTTAAATATTGCAACTGCTTCCTAGATTCCCTCTCCAACAATTTTCATTATCCAATTAGACTTTTCATCTGGGTGTCCCGCAGATATTTCCCCTTATGCACTCTGTGCTCCCAAATGTTCGACAGTTAACTTTTAATTGCCCTCCTGTAATTTATCCTTTTTTCATTCTAATTGTTGTCATTTAAAAGCATCTACATAGATCTAGTTGCCTAGGCTGGAACCCATGGAGTCACATTCATCCTTATTTATCATCCCAATATAATTGGTGATCAAGTTTTATTGCTTCTGTCTCTGGAATAAACCTTTCTCAGTTTTTTCTTCTTTACCTCACTACCTCCCCACATGAATTTGATCTATAATTTCTCCCTTGAATTACTAGCATTTTGGGTTGAAAAGGGGTGCAACATTCTGTGAGGCCAAATTAGCCTCAAGGATTGTGCAAAGTGTAACTCTTTTTGGTAAGGGATAATATTGTTAAGGAATCCCTACCCAAAATGACATCTTGAAAAACAGCTGTGGCAATCTAATAGTTTAAAAATCATTTCAGTGTTTCAATTGCATTACTAGGAAAGTTGAACTTTTTTTTTTATCTTCAGATCTTTTGAAAGTCACGACTGGATCTAAATCTCACACTAAAATCATTCATTGCTTCTCATTGCCAATGGGATGAAATTTAAAACTTGGCATGGCATTTAATGCCTTTCACTATCTGATCCCCAAATATTTTTCCAAGTTTTACTTCTCATCATTAACCCTCCTCTACCCTCAAGTACTATGAGAAAGAATATAGGGGGAGGGTTAAAATAATCAGGAACTGGGCGTCCCTGGTGGGTTCAGGGGTTAATGCCTCATTGCCCTCAAGCTATTGCCAGCTACTGCAGCATGAGTTCCATCCCAGGTCAGGGAGCTAACCCACATGAGTTTGATCCCCTGCCAGGGAGCTAACCCACATGAATTCGATCCCCTGCCAGGGAGCTAACCCACATGGCACAGCAAACCTCTCCTGTCTCACCCGCTGCTCCCCTCAGTAGTGTATTTTAGTAGATCTGCCTGTTCTGCTCCCCACTCTGTCACTGGTGAATTCTCTCACCTGCCACACCACTGTCCTACACCCCAGTTCTTGTATGCATAAATAAATAAAAATAGATCTTTTTAAAATGAAAAAAGAATAGTTAGGAACTGTGCCTTTATTTTCCCTACTACTATTGTCCTAGCTCTAGCACATAGAAGGGGTTAATGAATAAAAGGGTGATGGGCAAGGGTGAGATGAATGGGAGTGAAGATTTGGGTAGAGAGAAGGGCAAGGAGGTGTAGGGGTCAAAAAATACCTATTGGGTAGTAGGTGGTGTGTAGAGGTATGCTAGGGTTTTTTCAATTCTTTTTTTTTTTTAAGAGATGAAGCATTTCATTTATTTATTTGTTTATTTATTTTAAATATTTATTTATTTATACAAGCACTGAGTACAGTCAGAAGCGCCGAAGGGTGAGAGAATTCACCAGAGCCAGAGCAGGGAGCAGAGCAGGCAGAAGGACCGAAGTACACTGCTGAGGGGAGCAGCGGGCGGCAGGAGAGGTCTGCGCGCCATGTGGGACCCTCCTTCGGTGGCTGGGGAGCAGCCGGGGATTGAACCGGCGCCACAGAGGCTGCGGGCAGCTTCGCAACTGAACCGCTGTGCCACCGGGGAGGCCCTATGCTAGGGTTTTTGACTTTCAACTACTTGTTTTCCATAATGCTGTCCATCCATGGAATCTGTGAAATAAAAGTAGATAATACAGGATTTTAAGGAGTCCCACATGTAGTTATACATGTTGATAATATCTTCAGCAATATACCTAGGAAACTGAGGAAATCATTTTCTTGAGGCCACAATCACAGTCTCTTCACCAACAATTTTAGGGCAGGCTTTTTGGCTGGCTAGAACTCATACTTTCTGGGCTTCCAACCCCCAGCAGGGATTTTGCTGACTTTTCTCCACCTTCACCCAAGATGTCATTACTCAGGTAGCAGCTCTGTACAACCCTAGATATCAGGTCTCTTCCTGAACCTCTGCTCTACATGCTAGTGTCAGGACAGCTCCCTTCCCATTTCAGCACCACCAATTGAGGGCAGCTCCCACATCGTCCCCGCGACACCCTCTAGTGGCCATTAGGGTGTTGCACACTGTCAAGGCACAGCTTTCCAGAGATGAGACAGCAAAAACCTGGGCAGTCCTACAATTTCAAAAAGAGTTAAGTCTGTCCCATCTCCTCTTCCTTGGGGGCAAAGCTCTTGTTCCCTGTATAGCTCAGGCAGCATCTGAATCCATTGTGGAGGGCACTTGGCAATAACTCCCAATCTTTTCTCTCTTGTCTTAGGGCACACTCATTTACATAAAATCCCTTACATATCCATAGTTCCACAAAAGATATATGTGACTATAATATACTTTCTCTGAGTTCTATGGGTTATTTATAATCTATGTGACAAGGTCACCGGTTGGTATTATGATATTACGTATTTGCATTAATTGCAACACAGGGGAACACATAGAAGTTCCAAGTTGTGGGATTGCAGTTGGCATTTCTGATTTATGAACGTAAACAGCAGTATGGAGATGCTATCTAGACAGTAACCTTTGTATTCCGAGGCTGCTCCAGTTTTCACACTGTCTGATTCTTACAGTTCGTGCTCATTTTATTTAGGGAAGGGGAAAGCAACCCTGAGATTTTGAGGGAATCTTTCTCTAAAATCCCAACCTCACTGCAGCACAATCCATGCTCAAAGTGTCAGTTTGACACCCAGGCTGTCATTTTCCTCCTGCTGCCTCCCTCCCCAGAGCCCGATGGAGTCTCCTTGAGGCAGCTGAAGGAGTGACAGATAGACATGTTGGATAGTGGGGCCATTTAAGGCAGCCACGTGAGGTGTGGAAAATGTGATTTATAGGTATTTTTTTCCCCAGGGGAAAATGGATTTCATTATTTTTCCACCTCAGGTAAGGGGTAAACCTCTGGTCTTGACCTTGGAAGGTTGTGCGGCTATAATAGTGCTGGCTGAAATGCTGATATAGAGCAAAACCTCATTAAATCAATATTGGTTATTCAAAATCATGCTTGATTGGAAGCAACTGCTTTCCCTCAGCTGCCTGATGTCCCACTGTTCCTTAAGCAAAAAATATTATCTACTCTAAAGTGGGTTAAGCTGGTGAAGTTTTCCTGGTCCTTGGAGTTTCAAATTAATAAGGTTTTATTATTTTTCAAATAGAAGACAGTTCTGAAACACCAGGTCTGATATTGATTTTAATCTACCATTGTCACATGTACCTTTATTAACAAAAAAATCTTGTTTCAGTAAAAATGTCATGCATTTTCTTTTTACATTTACACAGGTGTATATATTGCTTATTGGAATAAATAAACTTATGCACCCCTAGGAAAATAGAAGTTATGTAAATAAACAGCCGTAGCTAATTATCCATGGCAACAGACAATTTAACACAGATGGATGAGTTCCATTGTCAACCTAAAGGCTTCTTTTAGCCATAAGAAGGCTACGCTGAAGGAAGCAGGAGAATGTGGGAGCTCACAAGTGACCTTGGACAATTTTGTCTTCCATCTGCTCCCACCAGTTCAAACCAGTGGTAGCAGACTTTAGCACTGGCATTTGGATTTTTAATAAAGGATAGCAAAGTGCCTCAGAAGAGGATAGGCAGGCAGCAGAGACCTGCTTAATCCACAAATTAATAAGCAACAGTTGATGTTTATCTTCATGATCACCACAGAAATTTCCAGGTTTAGACTGCAGCATGCTACCAAAAGGCTGGGCATTCCCAGGCTTTAAGAGATAGTACTGTATATTTGTATGTTTGTTAGTTATTGACTGAAGAGTTTTTTAGGGTTCAAATGAAGAAAACCATTGGACTAACTGCTTTATATCATCCCTGCCTTCTTGCTTTTGATACATCCTGTGGTTGAGCCCAGAGAGTGCCTATTTGTTTATGTCTTTACCTCTTGCCACCCAGATCCCTCCAAATGCCATGTCTCCAATGTGGGGAATGGGAATAAGCCTAGGTGGTGTTGGGGTAAGGTTTCTGAGAGACCAGAAATTAGATCTGGAGTTAGGGCAGCTTGAAAAATGGGTTTCTGGTTGCTTTGGGGTACTGGTATGGAGTCCTTTCCACCAGGCAGCATGTAGAACAGGGGCGAGAGGCCGTCCATGGTGGGGGATTACATCCTCAAGTTATTCTTACCCCAGCGACAGTTGTGGGATCATGGAAATCAGGGTGTAGAGACAAAACAAGGTACTTCCTCCCTAAAATGAAAATGTTTGGTAACCTTCTGTGATCACTGACCATGGCAAGATTTCTGACTTGCAGTCCCATAGTTTTTCCTGTTGCTCCCTCCTGGTGGGCACCCTAAGCAGTGAGGCTTGTCTTACCTACTTGGGGCAGGCTGCTGGCTTGCCCATGTGAATGTGCCCATACTCGGCCAGTCCAAGTCTATTTTCAGAAAACCTGATATGTGTAAAGTGGAATTCACAAAACCAAGAAATGAAGGCATGGCTACTTCCTTTAGAAAGGGACTCCTTCCAGATTCCTGCAAACCATGAACTTTCCTAAGAGTATTTTCAGTGTTTGTCAATTCATTCATGATATATCTATCTATTTATCTGTCTATCTTATCTATCTTCTATTTATCTTATCTATCTATCTATCTACTTGTTGATAGATGGACCTGTCCATAGATGGATAGATGGTATGTAGGTAGGTAGATAGATAGAAGATAGATAGATACACACACACACACATATGTACAAACAGGGAGAGTTGGGGATATTAATACCATCACAAAGCCCATAATCCATAGTGGCTAGATTGGAAGAGCAGCTGAGGACACTCAGCAAATTAAAGATATTTCTCTTTTATCCACCCCTGCCCTCATTAATTTCCCCAATGCATTGTTTTCTCAGGACTGCAATGAAATAAACCTGCTCATGATTTGTCTAGTCATAATTAGAGTCTTCCTTTCTCTTGTTAGACAGTAATGCCAATAATGACGACAAACATTGTGTCTCCTTTTAGAAAGGCAAGGTGCCAAAATCATTATATTTGTGAGTTGATGTCAGATTTAAAATGCCGAGATGCAAGCTTCACATGCCGTGTGTGCCAAGTTTTTATGAAGTTGTTGGAAGGTTTAAACGATGCATTAAGAAGAGATCCCTGTGTTTTCCTGGTGGGTTTTTCTTCCTATTTATCTGTACTGAAAAAAACCAGAGCTTTCTGTTTCCATGATTCATTTTCAGTGCAGTGGGAAGAGAGAGTGAGGTTGAGTGAGGAGGAGTGATCAACAGGCGTGGAGAGGAAGGGGGTTAGGGAGGTGTGTGAGGGGGTTAGGGAGGTGTGTGAGGGGGTTGTAAGAGGAGGAGAGAGGTTGAGAAGGAAAGGAAGAGGAACAAGGGCAAGAGAAGGGTGTGTGTGTGTGTGTGTGTGTGTGTGTGTGTCTGTGTGTGTGTGTGTGTGTGTGTGTGTAAGGAAAGTAGAAAGTTTGCTTGGAAAGAAATCTACAAAACAGGAAAACATCAACTTGATTGACTTGCTTTGGCTAGTTCTCTTCACCTGGGTTCACACCCAAACATGCTGGGGAGGGTGGTTTAAAAATAGATGGAATTTATCACACGTGGTTGAGCAGATTGCTCCCAAGGGGGTGTTTTCCAGGGTCCAAATGGTAGGATCCCAACCGTTTTTGCACTGCCGAAGAGGTAATTTACTTCACACAAGTGAGCGCTTGGCTCCTGGGGAGAGTATTTCTTCCTTTCTGCACAAAACAGAATATTCTCAGCCTTGTTGGTGGGAATCACATACCTATAAACCAAGCAAACGAGATAATGAATGGATTTTGGTATTATGTGGATGAGAAAAAGGCAGTGAATCTTTCCAGGACTCTTGACTCAGGAGCCCTGGTCCAGCCCAGCTTGGCAACTCTAAAAGAATGTCTTAGAAAATTGTGCCTAAAAGCTAGAGACAGGACACATGAATTTTTTTCCTCTCAATGTTGGCGACGATGATTATTTTAGTGTTTAATCTCCTAATGTTCACCCCAAAGTGCAAATTTCTCATTTCACTCCCCAGGCACTGGGAAAATAGGTTTGGAGTCTGATGAGCTGTCTGCTTCAGGCTCTTCTGTTCTCTGGTGTCAAAGTTTCTCAGTAGTGGACTGAACACTTGCATTTTTCACCTACAAAAGAATTGCTATCAGAAAACCAGACAGCGGATAATTGTATTTTGTGAGTTGACAGTGAAGCTACTTGGTTTCAGCCAAGGTCCATAGCCTGATAATGTTCAACTAGGAGCAAGAGTTTGTGTGAGAGAATTCATTTTTTGGGTGCTCATTTTTAATGGAGGAAAGAGTTTTGCTTGGATGTCCCCTCTCCTCTAGTGTGTAGCCAGATGTCCCAGAATCTTTAACAACTTGGGTGACCCCTGCTATATTAGTGTGAATGCAAGACTCCTGACTAGAGGCTCTGGTTTCAACCAGAGCCATCATCCATCTCCTCAAACCTACTAGGGAAGATAATAAAAATTCATGCTCATAAATATCTTCTTTGACTGGCAGCAAATGTGCTGGCACCTTGCCACCGGGCTGCACTGGACAAGGAAGCATGAAGCTGCCAAGTCTTCCCCCAAGCCCACCTAGCACAGCTCCTGCCCATTTTGGAGCAGAATCAAGATGCTCCCCCAGAAGCTGCTCATGTGGCCAGGCTCATCCATCCGAAGCTGCTGGAGAGCTGCTTACCTATCCGTCTCCTCTCCTACCAGATGCACCAGGATGACATTTCAGTTTTCTGGGACTCCTGTTTTGACCACCTTTTGTTGGAATTTTAGGAAGGTCAGAGAGACTTATACCCCTCCTCCTTGCCCTGGAAATAGTGCACTAAGGGAGGGCAAGAATGAGAGTAAAGGGCCTCCCCTGGTGGTGCAGCAGTTGAGTGCTGGGCTGCGAAGCTGCCCGTAGCCTCTGCAGCGCCAGTTCGATCCCCGGCCGCTGGCGAGGGTCCCACATGGCTCGACAGACCTCTCCTGCCTGGCCCGCTGCTCCCCTCAGCAGTGCATTTCGTCAGTCTGCCTGTTCTGTTCCCCGCTCTGGCTCTGGTGAATTCTCTCACCCTCCCATGCTTCTGACTGTACCCAGTGCTTTTATAAATAAATAAATAAATCGTAAAAAAAATTAAAAAAAAAAAGAATGAGGGTAAAGCCTGTGTTCCTTGCACATGTTGGGCTCATTGCCCCCCCCCCACTTTTGCATGTTCTTTTTTAAGAAAATTAATTATTGAAGTAACATTGTCTTGCAACAGAGTGTACAATTTAGGTGAGTAGGTTTATACCTCCTCAGATGTCTATCACCCCAACACACCTGCCATGTGCAAGCTGTTCAACTCACTCGGAACATTCTTTCCTCTCCCATCAGCACCCACTCGCCTAAATTCTGTTCTTTCTTAAGTCTCATTAAATCCCATCTGCTTCATGAAGATTTTTTCATTATGTGTTCTCTTTCTCCCGTAGTCGCCTATTGTACCCACAATCTGTCCCAGAATTTAGTGTGAATGTAGACCATGCCTTGTGGTTTCTTCTCTACTCCCTGTATGCCTCCTGTGCCCTTCACAGTGCTAGTCCATCATGAACTTCAAGAAATGTTTGCTGAATAACACATTGAGGAGATGAGCTCAACCTCTTCCTCCTTTCTGCGGTAGGAAATAGGAATTGAGGAAGTCATAGTACATAGCTTATATGTAAGATTATCCCAGTGGATTTCTGAGTCTGGACCCCTCCTACACAGTAATTTTAAAGATGAGAGTTATCCCCTGCCTCTATACTTCCTATATTCTATCCATTATTATTTTTATATGGACTAGGTTAAAGCAAAATGACTATGACTTAGCAATAATAAACAAATGGGACTACATCAAACTAAAAAAGCTTCTACACAGCAACAGACCTATCATTAAAACAAAAGACACCCCACTGAATGAGAGAAAATATTTTCATATTATTCATCAGATAATGGGCTAATGTCCAGACCTACAAAGAACTCATACAACTCAAGAAAAAGAAAACAAATCATCCAACAAAAAAATGGGCAAAAGAACTAAACAGATACTTTTCCAAAGAAGACATACAGATAGATGGCCAACAGGTACATGAAAAGATGTTCATCATCGTCAGGGAAATGCACATCAAAACCACAATGAGATACCCCCACATGTCTGTGTCAACAGTCCACATAAAAAAGACCAAAAGTGTTGGCAAGAATGTGGAGGAAGGGCCTCCCCGGTGGCGCAGCAGTTGAGCACTGGGTTGCGAGGCTGCCCGCGGCCTCTGCAGTGCTGTTTCGATCCCCGGCTGCTCCCCGGCCACCGGAGGAGGGTCCCACATGGCGCACAGACCTCTCCTGGCGCCTGCTGCTCCCCTCAGCAGTGTACTTAAGTCTGCTTGCTCTGCTCCCCGCTCTGGCTCTGGTGAGTTCTCTCACCCTCCCGCGCTTCTGACTGTACCCAGTGCTTGTATAAATAAATAAATAAATCTTAAAAAAAAAGAATTAAAAAAAAAAAAGAATGTGGAGGAAAAGAAACCCTCTTATACTGTTGGTGGGAAGGTAGACTGGTCTACCCCTATAGAAAACAGTATGGAGGTTTCTCAAAATATTAAAAATGGATCTACCATGTGATCCAGCAATTCCACTTCTAGGTATATATTTGAAGAATGTAAAAACATTAATTGAAAGGGACATAAGCACCCCATGCTCATTGCAGTACAACTGACAATACCTAAGCTATTGGAGCAACTTAACAATGAAAGATGAGTTGATAAATAAGACATATATCTATACACAATAGAATACTACTCAGCTATATGAAAAGGTGAAATTTTGCCATTCATGACAACGTGCACAGGACAGGGGGAATGTCACCAAAAGTGAAGTTTGACACAAGATTGTAGGATCCTGCCTGTTGTGTTTCCTGATGGTGGGGGGTGTATAAATGTATTTCAAGACCAAACTTTTCAGAGGTCAGTCTTAAGCTCCTGTAGAGACCCAAAAACAGTGATTACAATGAGGACCTGAATTGATTGCCAGGAGGGCATGGAATAATTCTACTGTTAAGGTGTTGGTGGGATGCGGTAGCTCTCAAGACTCTGGTCTGAGTCATGGACCTGTCCCCTAGCCACAGTAGAGAAAGGCCACAGAGAGATGCTCTGGTGGCCTGCATAGTGGCACACATGGGTGCCTTCCTTGACACTACCTGGAACAGCACTTCAAGTACTCTTTCCTGGGCTGTCACACAGTCAGCAGCTCAACATGAGGCAGTAGAGTGTCCTGTGTCTGCATTTCACTTCCCAGACACACAGAGCTTTCTGGAGAAGAGTCTTCTGGGCAATCTTGTAGGGCACTCGGGTTCCAGGATGGCCAAATAACTTTCCAGAGCCTCAGTGGTGGTGGTGGTGCCTCAGTGATCCTCACAGCACTCTCTGATGGAGGGAAGAGGAAGCCAAGGTTGAACCCAAACCACAAGTGGTGGGTACAGAAGGTTCACTCTGAGTGGTGCATGTCAAGGACATTTGTTACAGTGCAGATCCAGTTGCATCACCCCTCCCTGGAGTCACTGCACATCCATCCCCTGGAGTAGGGGCAACTCAATATGCTCGGTGTATGTCACCATCAATTAAAAAAACTAGAATAGGGCCTCCCCGGTGGCGTAGCGGTTGAGCGCTGGGTTGCGAAGCTGCCCGCAGCTTCTGCAGCACCGGTTCGATCCCCGGCTGCTCCCAGGCCACCAGAAGAGGGTCCCACATGGCGTGCAGACCTCTCCTGCTGCCTGCTGCTCCCCTCAGCAGTGTACTTCGGTCCTTCTGCCTGCTCTGCTCCCCGCTCTGGCTCTGGTGAATTCTCTCACCCTCCCACGCTTCTGACTATACCCAGTGCTTGTATAAATAAATAAATCAGTCTTAAAAAAAAAACAAAACAAAACTAGAATGTAGTTCTCTATTCAGATACTTGCCAGTTTTTGTGATGGTTAATGCCACCTCTAGGGTTTGATGAGAGCCTGTTGGGTTTGGCAACAGTAGGTAGGGGTTTGGCCTCACAAAGCTTTTTTTTTTTTTTTTTCCAGATTTTTGGTTTATTAGATGCTGGGTATTTTTTAATATTTTATATAATTCTTACATCTTTTTTCATCTTTGCACAATGTATGCATTTTCATTTTGGTTATATTCCCCATACAATTGCACCTCCCCCTTATTTTGACTCTAATCCTCCCCACCCACAATAGTGTGTCTCTGGTTTATAGTTGCTTGTTGATTTTGATTTGTACTTTGCATTGATTAGTCTTTTTCCTGGTCTCTTATTTAGTTTTTCTAAATTCATGCTATGAGTGAGACCATCTGGTATTTTTCTTTTTCTTTCTGACTTATTTCGCTGAGCATGATCCCTTCTAGCTCCATCCATATTGCTGCCAACTGCATGTATTTATTCTTTTTGATTGCTGAGTAATATTCCATTGTGTATATGTACCACATCTTCTAGATCCAGTCATCTATTTTTGGGCATTTGGGTTGCTTCCATAGCTTAGCTATTATAAATAGTGCTGCTATAAACATAGGGGTGCAGGTGCCCTTTGGAATTACTGTTTCTGTGTCATTTGGGTAAATACTAGGAGTGGGATTGCTGGATCATATGGAAGCTCTATGTTTAGTAGTTCAAGAAATCTCCACACAGCTCTCCATAGTGGTTGGACCAGTTTGCACTCCCACCAACAGTGCTGGAGAGTTCCTTTTTCTCCACAACCTCGCCAGCATTTGTTGTTGCTAGTTTTTTTAATATGTGCCATTCTCACTGGTGTAAGATGGTATCTTATTGTAGTTTTGATTTGCATTTCCCTGATTACAAGTGATGTTGAACATTTTTTCATATGTCTGTTGGCCATTTGCATTTCTTCTTCAGAGAAGTTTCTTTTTAGCTCTTCTGCCCATTTTTTGACTGGATTATTTTCTTTGTTTTTGTTGAGTCTCATCAGCTCTTTGTAGATTTTTGTGATCAGTCCTTTATCGTTAGTGTTGTATGCAAAAATTTTCTCCCGGTCAGTAGGGTTTCTCTTTGTTTTGGTTATTCTCTCTTTTGCTGTGCAGAAGCTCTTTAATTTGATGTAGTCCCAGCTTTTTATCTTTGCCTTCACTATCACTGCTTTGGGTGATGTGTCTGTAAAGATGTCTTTGAGGTGCATGTCATGTAGTGTTTTGCTTATATTTTCTTCTATGTATTTTATGGTTTCAGGTCTTATGTCTAGTTCTTAAATCCATTTTGAGTTGGTTTTTGTGCATGGTGTGAGGTAGTGGTCAATCTTCATTCTTTTGCATGTAGTGACCCAGTTTTCCCAGCACCATTTATTGAACAAACTTTCTTTGCTCCAGTGCATAGTCTTTGTTCCTTTGTCAAATACTAGTTGACCATAAATCTGTGGGTTTATTTCTGGATTTTCTGTTTGATTCCATTGGTCTGTGTGTCTGTTCTTGTTCCAATACCATGCAGTTTTGATGATTATGGCTTTGTAGTATAGTTTGAAGTCTGGGAGTGTGATGCCTTCATTCCCTTCTTTTTTTTTCAGGAGAGCTTTGGCTATTTGGGGTTTTTTGGTGATTCCATATGAATTTCATCAATAATTGTTCTGTTTCTTTGAAGAATGTCATTGAAATTTTTATTGGAATAGCATTGAATCTGTATATTGCTTTTGGTAGGATGGCCATTTTGATGATGTTAATTCTTCTAATCCATGAGCAGGGGACGTCTTTCCATTTCTTTGTGTCTTCTTCTATTTCTTTTAACAGTGTTTTATAGTTTTCTTTGTATAGGTCCTTTACCTCTTTTGTTAGATTTATTCCCAAGTATTTCATTTTTTTGTTTTGATAATAAAAGGGATGGTTTTTTTATTTCTTCTTCTTCAGATTTATTGTTTGTGTATAGGAAGGCTACTGATTTTTGCATGCTGATTTTGTATCCTGCCACTTTGCTAAACTGATTGATTAGTTGAATTAGTTTTTCTGGGGAGTTTTTGGGGTTCTCTATGTATATTATCATATCATCTGCAAATAGTGATAGTTTGACTTCTTCTTTTCCTATTTGGATTCCTTATATGTCTTTCTCTAGTCTTATTGCTCTGGCTAGGGCTTCCAGTATTATATTGAAAAGCAGTGGTGAGAGTGGACATCCTTGTCTTGTTCCGGATCTTAATGGAAATGCTTTCAGCTTTTCACCATTGAGAATGATACTGGCTGTTGACTTGTCATAGATGGCCTTTATGATGTTGAGGTATGTTCCTTGTATCCCAAGAATTTCAAGGGCTTTTATCATGAATCGTGTTGTACTTTGCTCAAAGCTTTCTCAGAATCTGTTGATATTATCATATGGTTTTTATATTTCTTTTTGTTGATGTGTTGGATGACGTTGATTGATTTTCGGATGTTGAACCATCCTTGTGTCCCTGGAATGAATCCTACTTGGTCATGGTGAATTATCTTATGGATACATTGTTGGATTCTGATAGCTAAAATTTTATTGAGGATTTTTGCATCAGTGTTCATTAGAGAGATTGGCCTGTAGTTTTCTTTTTTTGTGTTGTCCTTGTTTGGTTTTGGTATTAGTGGCCTCACAAAGCTTTGTTTAGAATGAAATGATCTGAAATAAAACCAAAGGAGAGATGATTTGCTGCATAGTCTAAGATGGCCTTCCATCTCAAGATGCTGTATAGTAAGAGGAATAAGAAGAGGACAGTTGTGAACTATGCTCTGCAGCAGCAATGAGCAAGCTGTGGGAACTGATAGGGCCTCTTGAGGTGGGCTCAAGCAAATCATGGCTGTCTGGAGACAACCATTGTAGGGCTTTTCTCTGCAGTATGTTGTTGTGACCAGTTTGGAGGGTGGTGGTGGTTTATCCATCTATATATTCACTCAAAAATATTTATTAAACATCTGTGATGTGCAAAGACTGTGTTAGGTGTGGGACAACAAGACACTGTAGTTTGCTCCTGGGGCTCACAGAACAGTCATAATAATGGATGTCTGAACAGTGGGTTGCACTACTAGAGCGAACCCCCTCTAGTCTAAGAGGATGACCAAAACAGTAGGTGTAACAATTTGGTCATTCATTTAGTCATTCTTTAATTTATTTGATTTAACCTTTGACTTTTGGTTGCCAAGAACTCTACTTGAGGTGCTCAGAGTTTCACAGCAGTGTGGATGGAAAGCACAGAATAACTAGCTGGACTGTCAGGGTGGTTGACGATGGGTCAGGGTTGTGGAGTCTTCCCCCAGGCAGGAGACATTTTAAGTGGGCCTTGAAAGAGGAGCATTGTGAGGAAAGAAGAGGTAGGGGAATAGAAACTAGAAAGAAGAGGTAGGGGAATAGGTAGTCTAGGCAGTCACCTGCCTGAGCAAAGGCCCAGGGATGTGAGGAAGTGGGTCTGCTGTGTGGCCAGAGTAGATGTGGATGATAGAAGGATAGAAGCTTGGGGATCTGTCCGTAAATGCTGAACTCCGATGCTGCTGAGGTGAAATGTTTGGAAATTCAAAATTCTGCAATCTGCCTATGAATGGGAGCAGTAAAAATGGTGGTATGACACATCTAAACCTTCAAAATGCAAATTCACCCCTATGCTTCAAACTGGAGGCCTAAATTAATTTTTTTGGGGGGGGTCTGAATCCTCTACTTGTTGAGAAAAGTCTCCACATTTCCTGGAGAAGTGATCAGAGTAAGAATGCTGTGTATATAATTTAATACATCTGCTTAATTCTTCAGTGAATCCTGGTGATGAAAGCAGGTTGCCTATAGGCGGGGATTCAGGGACAAAAGGAGCCTTTGTATTTAGTTGGCTGCCTATTCCCACCCAGGGAAGAGGAGTTTTCATGATGCTGTTGCTATTCTGGATTCTATAAGGTAACCCTTCAGGGCAATCTGTACGTCTTCACAGATTATGCTATTATAGACAAAGCTGGAATTACTTCTAATCATTTCACAAGGGACGTTTTAAAACTTTAAGACAATTTTGCTGTTTTGTCAGTGCAGGAAGGACCTATTTAAACTTTCTGGCTATATTAATTTTTAATTTAAGCTTAATGAAATTAATTCAAATTAAGAAGGTGACCATTATCAATTTCTTTTCCTATTAGTTCCTTAATGCTTTGGCAAATTGCATTCTAAACTTCTCCTGCAAGGAACTGGATACATATTCATGGGTTTCCTAAGAAAAGATGAATTTGATCTTGATATGCTAATCTCACAGCCATGGCAGCAATCAAGGAGCAGCTAGGGAGAGAAGTGCATTTTGGTATTAATTATGAATCAGGCATTAAGACCTGGTAAATAATTAAAGCTTCATGTGTCACAACACAAGTTAAGGATCAGTGTGTTTTTCCATTACCAAATGCATTTTGAGGCTATTTCAAGTCCTATTTTGATACTACCTGAACATAGGCTGGGATGCTGATAGGTAGCTCTCATTCATAGTAAGCATTGTAGAGAATTTTGAACTTATTGAACTGCTTCAAACAGGCATAGGAATACATTCAATTTCCGAAACTGAGGAATGCAGGCATTTCTAGGAACCTCTGGATCATAGCCTTTCCTCCCCCCCAAAAATCTTTACTCTCTGGGATCCATGCAGAATTATTCATTGGGCAGGAGTTTGGAGGACCAGTGTCCTCATAGGTCTTGTTATTCCAAGTGTGGCTTATAGATCAGCAGCCTCTGTATCACGTAGGAGCTGGTGAACAATGCAGAGTCTCAGACCCACCCCAGAATCATTGAATCAGAATGTAACATTTGAACAAGATGGTCAGATGATTCTTTTGTACACTGAAGTGCTGCTAAGCTACATTTCAGCTTGAGAAATTTGTGATTCTCCAATGTCCTTGACTTTCTCCTTTGTAATGAAAAGGAGCCTAGGGGCCAAACTTGTCCTTTCAGTGTTCTAAATTGCCAAGTTCCAGTATGATGGGAACCCATCATACTGGAGAGGTTCGATACCGGTGGGGTCCATTTGAATGCCTGTAGGATTCCGGTAGCAGTGATCTTGGGTTTGGATCCTTACTCTGCTCCTTGTGAGCTATGTGATTTTCAGCAAGTTCCCAACTTGTTGGAGGTTCAGCTCCAATGGGGATAACACTCCCTGTGTCATGGAATTGTTTTGAGGAGTGAACGGAGCAATGTGTGTAGAAAATCCTGCCTACTAGCACAGCACTCTGCAAATGATGATGAGAGTGGTGATGATGGCATTGGGGTGCGGGGTGAAGTAACTTTTAGAGGAATGTCTTGATGACCAGGAAGGAGGCGATTAACTCAGTGGGCAATGGAAAGATACTTAGCAGTTTCTTTAAAAATAATCATGCATTATGATGGTCTCTGCCTGATTGCTTAAAAGGAACATTTAAAGGAGAGGTTTTCTTGGCAGGGGTTTTGGGAATACAGGAATAGTATTCTCAGAGAGTGAAACTTGCCTTGAAACAGAAGGGAGATGACTGCTTAAAGTACAATCCCAGTGCTAGCTCTGTTTGGACCACTTCACACCCTGACTTCCACTGCATCATGTGGTCGTAATTCTACCGAATAAGTGTTTGTTGCTGCCTGAGGATATCATCCTTTTCTTTGGAGATGAAAATAAATAACTTTCTTGTCTTTTCTGAAGTTTAAATCAACGAGGAAGGAAAAGCAAATGTTCAAAATTATGAAGTTAAAAAAAATCTCAAAAAATTCCCATTTCATAAAATACTTAAAATGGTTATTTTCAGAGCCTCATATTATACACTCCAAACACAGTGACTGTCCATAATGGAACTCAGCCCCTCTTATTTTTTGCCCTATAGATTCCCCTTTATTCAGTTTTCCGTAGTCTCTTCTCCCCCCAAGAATTAAGAAAATGTTACTTATTACAATATTCCATCTTGACCTCTTCAAAGATAGCATGAGCTGTTAGTGGGATGGGGTTCAGGAGACCAGATGCCAGGAATGTTTTCCATATGCTGGGTGAGCCAGCTGAAGGAATATAAGAACAGTTTGCTATTTCCCACTAGCAGCTACAGGTCATAAGGTCACGGGCTTTGGCCCCACAGGAACTTATGAATACTGAATATGAAGAGCTCCTTCTTATTTTCTAGAAGGCATAGTGTGAAATTACCCATTATGGCCATGAATTGCCACTTTATTTTCAAAGCAATGAAAGACAAGAAAAGGCAAATGGAAAAAACCCAAAACCTTTTCAGTTTTTAAGTCCATAAATACAGGGGTCAGGACAAGAGAACTTTCTCTTAGAAAATATTTTATGTCAGGTTGTATCATATATAATATTTAGCAAGCTTATTTTTGCTCAGCTGGGAGGTAAAGATTCTCACCAGCTCTACTCACAAAGCAATTTGTTGCCAAATCCGGAGAGCTGTTAGAATTAGAACCTCAACTGCTCATTTAAATTTTGGGCACCAGGTTTGATTGAACATCAGTTGGTTCTGAAACTTTAAACTTGATTCCAAAATCGGTTGCTGGCAGAATCTATAGGTGGGGGGAGAAGGTATGGGGGAGCGTGGACTTCTAAGGTCTGATATCAGAAATTTCCTCAGCTGGAGTGACTTCATCCCTCTGGTCTCCCCAAGCACTTTAGACACAGGGTAGGTGTGACTCACACAGTGTTTTGTCTTCACTGGGACCCCAAAGGTAGCCAGCAAAGTGATTGAACTCTGGTGCTGACTTCCTGAGTTATCCTGTCTGCTACTTGCTCACTAGAGGAGGTACTTAGTGCCTTAGTTCCCTTTTCTGAAAAATGCAGATAATAGTGGTCCCTCATTTTCCAGGGTGATGGTGAAAATTAATTGAATTAGTGCATGTGATGCACTGAAAATAGTGATTGGCACGTTGTAATCACGTGTGTGTCTGCTTGCTACTTCTCAGCCAGGCCACCTGACCCTGAACTCACTGGAAGAATCCATCTTTATATTTTATAGTGTCGATATAGCACCATTTGGTAGTACACGTTCACATCACCAGTATTTACTATGTCCCCATGATGGGCCAGGCTCTGACTGAGAGGTGTGATTACTGCCCTACTGGAAGGTATAGACATGCTGGAGAGATTGGCAAGTATTGCAGTATTTCTGGTTGGGCGATTTTTGGATGCTAGGGAACACTGTTTGAGGTGCTTATTTCTAACTTGTGGGGGGAAGACCAGGTTTTCTGGAGGGAAGTGATGCCTAAGCAGAGCCTTCAGGGTGAGCCACCAAAGAGCAGAGAGTGTTCTGGATGGAGGGACGCATCTGTGAGAAGGCAGCTCACAAATGACTTGAATGACAAGATGCTTTTATCAGTTTTTGAGAAGATGAGGGAAGCTCAACATCCTCTTAAACTGTTTTGGTTGAAACAGGAATGCCTGGGAACTTCTGACAGTCCTGCTTTTACTCCCTGAATGAGGAGGAGAGTGGCAGTGTGGAAGTATCCCAGCTGGAAAGCCTTTCAGCACTAAGCTCAAGCCACACATGGGCACAGCCATGTGCTTTGTGAAGCAGTTTGCTGCCTCATTGCTTTCTTACACATTTATCTTAATGCCTTTCCCTGCTAAACCCTGCAGTGTCTTTGGCAGATTACCTTGATAATAGAGGTAGATATTTTGCCTGTAGAAAGTAGATACTTTGACGGTAGAAGGTAGATATTTTGACTGTAAATTCACTGCCTTTCTTGCCCTGCCCAACCTTCATTTTCAAACTCTGCCATCTTTGAAGGGAGTTTTGTTTCCATTTTTGTTTTTGGCCACCATCCCACCATTCCCAACGAACCTTTGAGCTTCTTCTGTCTTCCTTACAAGTCTCCATAAAATAAAGTCAGAAGGAGAAAGACAAAAATGGGTGGTATCACTTATATGTGGAATACAAAGTAGCCAAACAAAGGGTCAGATAAAGCCAGACTCAAAAACTAACTCTTGAAAGCTGGCTGTTGAGCTGAGGAAACCCTAGGGGGAGGAGTGGGGGTGGGTGAGAACAAAGTGGGAAGGGAGCACAGTGGACCGTGGTGGAGGACTAGGGGGATTGGATGGTGGGTGTGGTGTGGCGTGGAATTAATACCTGAAAGGTGTTGGGGGGGACTCTGTACTTCTAAAACACAGTGAGTGTTATCTCAATAATAATCATATAAAGAACAAAAAATCCTGACTCTTGGGCCTCGCCTGGTGGCGCAGGCAGTTGAGTGCAGCACTGTGAAGCTGTCTGTAGCCTCTGCAGCGCCGGTTTGATCCCGGCCAGCAGGCAAGGGTCCCACATGGCATGGCAGACCTCTCCTGTCTCTCCCTCAGCAGTGTATTTCGTCAGTCTGCCTGTTCTGTTCCCCACTCTGTCTCTGATGAATCCTCTCACCCTCCCGTGCATCTGGCCCGGTTCTTATATATATAAATAAATAAATAAATCTCAAAAAAAACCACAAAAAACAAAAACAAACCCAGACTCTTGAATTGGAAGAAAGTAGGGTTAAATTTAAAAAAAAAAATTGATTGGTCATTAAAAAACTACAGAGAGCAAGAGTTAAAATTTTTCTGAACTCTTATTAGGCCTCTTATTGGGACATTTTGACCCTGGGCAGAGGTGAGCCAGTCACTGCCTTCCTTCCCCTAGAGAGCAGTAGAAGTAGCCCTTGTCAGGATCCAGCCCCTTTCCCTGAAGATAAATCCTTGATTGAGTTGGAAGCCTGGCTGTGTTTTTTGCCCCTTGATAGCAGGGTCCCCTTGACTCTCAGTAACCTTTTCAACATTTCACTCAACATGATCAATAGCTTTCCATTAATGCTTCTGGGCCTGGAGGAAGCAGAATAGATGAGAGAAGGCGAGCGGAGTGATAGATACTCAGAATCACCCAAAGGTAAATGGTTATTTCATATATAGAATCCAGGAGAGAGATTCACTCTAAATGTACACATTTCCCCAAGACAGGTGAGTGACTACATTGCTCTCTGGAGGGGGATGAGGTGGCCGTAAGCATTTTGAGAATTAGCCTGTTTTTACCTTCCTTTCCATGAAGAAGAGAATGTCCTTAGAACAAATTTCTCCCTAGAGAACTTTCTAGAACAACTGAACATGTGTGGTGACTTTCCCAAAAAAGCCTGTTTTTCTTTTTATGGTGAGTTTATCATTTTTCAAAATGTGGGAAATAGGACTGAAATATAGAGTGATTTCTCATGAGGAGACAACCAGCAAGATTAGATAAGTGGCGTGTTTCACACGTCAGGCTCTCTGCCATGCCTGCTTGGTGTGTTTCACATTTGGAAAATGTCCTTAGAGTTTAGGAAATGTGCAGAGCTGGCACACAATTATGGCGGTGCAACAGAGCAGTCATGTCTAGAGCTTGGGGCTGTAAAAATTCTATCAGACTGGGAAGATACAGGACAACGGAATTACATGGTTCGCTGTGAAAATGGAATGATTGCATCTGTAGTAAGGGACAGACTTGGGCAGGGTCCTAGAATAAGGTTTGTAACAGCATTTTATTGACCCACGCTTTGTTCTAGTCCCTATTGTACTACCCTCATAAAGCCATGCTCACTTTTTACTTATTGATTTATATGCTGCACTTTTTAAGATTATACACTCTGCTTTGTAGTAATCTCTTTTAAAAGTAGCATTTATTTAAAAATAATATATGGACAGGATGAAAAAGCCCAGAGACTACTTCTGCTGTGAGAAATAGCAGAAACTGTCCCACTGACAAGCATTTCTCTGTCCAACCTCATAGAGGCAACCATTTTGAAATTTTAAATAGTTATTCTTGCATAATTATTATTTATTGGTTTACTAACATCAGACATTATTCTCTTTTTACTATCATCATTTACTTTTCATACTCCCTAGCTCTTCCTCTACCCCTTATATAGAATTACTTTTATAGTTAGACCAATGAAGAGATCACATTATTATGAGTATTTGAATATCTTACTCTTCAGGGCCAAGTGGAGTAGTGGGATTACATTTTCTTTATTTAACCACTATTGGTTTTTCTTCATGTTTCCAATTGGCCTTCTTTTTGTCCCCTGTGCTTTGTTTGTTCTTGTATCCTTTATTCTTCCAAATTTTGGGTAATATATCAAGCTCTAGTAATGTCCAAGATATTTCCTCCTTCCTCAGTTTTCCATGTGACTTTCCCTTTAGTGACCAGTTCACTACGTGAGCAGGCATCATCTTTTCATCTGCCATACCTAATGCCTGTTGCATTGCTTGGCCTGTACTAGGCATACATTAAATATCTGGTGATTCATGCAATTTGCAGCAACATGGATGGCACTGAAAGGGATCATGCTCAGCGAAATAAGCTAGAAAGAAAAAGAAAAATACCGGATGGTCTCACTCATAGCAGGAATCTAGAAAACTTTAATAAAGGACCAGGAAAATGAATAACTATAAGAAAGTGAAAATCAAAATCAACAAACAACTATGAACCAGAGACACTCTTTGGGGGGGTGGGAAGCGGGGAGGGGAGGGATTGGGGTCAAAATAAGGGGGTTGCAATTGTATGGGGAATATAAAAAAATTTATAAAAAAATAAATATCTGGTGATTGAGCGAGTTACTGTATTTCTAGACAGTGTTAAATGAAGTTAGGCTTTATGTGCTTGAATGAAATTACTTTTGGATGTTAAGTGTGATAATACAATTTTTTGAATCAGCCAATTTCCTTTCTCATTGTCTTTACATTTTACTCTTCAATTCATCTTGTAAATTTTCACATGTTCCCAATCATACCTGGATTGAAACCAGAAAGTGGGTTGTACAAGTATTATCAATCGCATAAAAAGATTAGTTATGATTACTGAAGTCTACATAAGAAAGAACTGCCATTTATCCAATAATTTAATGCACTGTTTACTCACTGAAGCAAACTACTATATACTTATTAATACCTTACATCTCTTCATGGTGTAATTATTGACTAGAAATCATATGCAGTTCTGCTACAGCACCCTGGCACTATCTAGTCATTCTGCATGGAATTTTCTTACCATCACTTTTCGTACCCATAGGCCTTGATCTTGCCTGTTCTTCATAGCTCAGCTCAGCCATCAGTGCCCAGGCAGTTTCTCTCTTCATAGACTGACACCTCATCTCCATTGTAATTGATGGAGTTTTTGATTTTGTGCCTGGCTCCATCTCCAGACTGTAAACTTCTGAGGGTTGGAATTTTCTTTGCCTCCTATTTTATTCGCAGGATTCTGCTTGGAGCTCAGTACATAGCAGTTGCTCGACTATGCCACTAAAACCTTCCCCCATGATTTAATTTTTCTTTAATAAGGGTTTGATGACTTGAAATTTCTTGAAATTTCCTTTCCAAAAATAACCATCAAGAATTGACTTTTGGCCTGGTTGCAGGGATGTGAGAGAAGAGTTATATTAGGAAATCTCAATTATTGGGTTATTGAGAGATTCAGACAGCTTCATTACACATATTATTTTTCAGAGCAGTATTGTTTAGCATGGAAGTGTTTTAATTGGGTATGGAAAGAAAATATGAGAACTACTCATAATATTAAAAAATGTATATAACCATATTTTATTCTTCTGTCATCATGAGTATTCAAGTTTTGTCACCTAAGTGCTTACCACATTTAGTACCAAAACATTTCCATAAGTACCATTTTTAACAAAACATTTCCAGTATTTACTCAGACCTTTCTGCCTTCTTTGAAAGAGTGCTCTGATCTTAAGCCTTTTTCCAGTGACTCAGTCATTGTCAAAGACATTGGAGAGAAAAATGAGCCTAGGATTGATTTTCACAGGGCTGTATAATACATTAGTAGAAACATTGGTTAGCTATGAAGACCTAGACTTTTGTTTAATATAAGAAATCAGATATTGAGTAATTGCTCAATTTATAAAATATGTATAGAGTAAAAAGGACAACAATGTATAAGAAACAAAGATGTGTTCATAGCCCTTTTATAAAAATGAATAGTTTAATTACCTCTAAAACCTGGAAATGCTATTTCCTGATCCTTCTTTTTCCCCTTGGATGCAACCACTGTTCTAATTTTGTGTTCATGATTATCTTGCCTTTTGATGTCTTAAAATGTCTATTTGCAGTCTGAGTGATATGCTATTTAATTTTGCATGTTTTTCATTGTTTATAAATGGTGTCTTATTACCCATATTCTGCAACTTGTTTTTTGCTCAGTATTGTGTTTCATGTGATCATTCCTTGTTAGTGAGTGTAGCTGTAATTCATTCATTCTTGCTGATTCATAATAGCCATGTGAGACTACACCACGTTTATTTATCCATCCTAGTGAGTTGTTTCTACGTTTTGCTATTAAAATAGTACTGTTTGAGCATGCTTTGCATATATCCCCTGTGCACACTTGCAAGTTTCTCTTGAGTATAAATCTAGACTTGGAATTGTTGAGTCATAGGTTATATGCATCTTAAACCAGATGAAACCAAAATATTCTTCAAAGTAATTGTAAAAATCTATACTCCCAGCAGCCTAGCTTTTGAGTTTTAGTTTTTCTAAATTCTCTCTAGCAGTTGGTTTTGTCAAAGCTTTCATTTTTATCATGCTTGTAAGTGTGAAGTGCTATTTCATTTAGTTTTAATTTGCATTTCCCCAATTATTAATGAGGTTCAACTTTTTTTTTTTTTGGGTCATATATTAAGAAGCTATTTGAATTGTCTTTTCTGTGAAGGTTGAGTTCTGTCTGCCTTTTTATTGTGTGTTGATCTGTACTTCTTTATATTTCATTGAATCTGAGAGGCTACTGATCCTCAGAGTGGCTATTTTATTTACCACTAAGGAAAAAAAATACTGACAATTAAGTTGTGACATAGTATTGATTACAAGAGTAATCTGATTTACCGGGGGCTACAATATGACAGAGATAAATGTACTTTGAATGATGAAATATATGTCCTGGATACTAATCTTTTGCCATTTAAATGTATTGTAAAATGTATTCGTAAGTTGGTATTTTTCTGTTTACAGTCTTTATATTGTCTTGATGCAAACTAGTTCTTAACTTAGTATTTTAAATTAGGTCCAAATTAAAATCTCTTTTTCTCCATGGTTTTTATACATTTCATGTCTTAAAAACTCTTCTTCACCTTGCGACTATGAAGATATTTTTGGATATTTTCCTCTATACATTTTATAGGTTTGCCTTCCACATTTTAGTCTTTAATTTACCTGAAATTGATTTTGGAATGCAGAGAGAGGAAGGTGCTAAAATAATCATTGTACCGTCAATGAAAAACCCATTCTTTCTTAACTGATCTGTAATTTTATCTCAGTCTTAAATCAGATGTCCATATATATGGGTTGGTCTGTTCTGAGCTCTCAGGTCTGTTCCACTGGTATTTAACTGTTTATCCCAACACAGCTGGATATGTATCAACCATGTAGATAGAGAAGCTTTATTACTTCCTCTCTTCCCCTCTCATTTGCATGGATCCCTAATCCGGTATTTTAAATTTTGTGTTATTTTCTTTTAGAGGGTACTGAAATTACTCAAATTGTATAAACCTTGGACCCTGTATAGCCTGGGTGAAACTTGTATACAATCTTTTTTTTTTAAAGATTTATTTATGCATATAAGAACTGGGGTACAGGCCAGAGGTGGGTGGTGGGGTGAGAGGATTTACCAGAGACAGAGTGGGGAACAGAACAGGCAGATCTATGGAAATACACTGCAGGTGAGTCAGGAGAGGTCTGCTGTGCCCTGTGGGTAGCTCCCTGGCCAGCGATTGAACTCATGCTTCAGTGGCTGCGAATAGCTTCATAGGTTGTGTCTTTACCTCTCTACCACCAGGGAGGCCCTTAATAATTATAGTTTTATAATAATTTTTGATGTGTGGTACATCCAGTACCCCCATCTTCTTGATTTTCTGAAACATCTTGCGTATTCTTGGGCCTTTGCGTCTTCTTAGTACATTTAGAATCATCTTGTCAAGTTCCACAAATAATCTGTGGTATTTTCAGTGAAATTATATCATATTTCTAAATCAATTTGAGAAGCATTGACATTTTTGCAATATTGAGTTCTTCGAACCATAATATGGTTTATCTCTCCATTTATTTTGTCATTCTTTAATGTCTTTCAATAAAATTTTACAATTTTTTTCATAAAGATTTTGAAGATCTTTTATATCACCAGCACTTCATATTTGGGAGGATATTATAATGGATCTCTTTAAAAATTGAATTTTTAAATATTGTTGATAATATATAGAAATGCAATGGATTTTTCAGTACCAGTTTTGTATTTAGTCACATTGTTTAATTTTATATTAGGTCTAATAAACATTTTGAGGGCAGTTATACAATGCTAGTTTTGTCAGTTTTGTTCCTCTTTTATTTAATCTCATCTCATTTCCCTCCATTCCTCATCCCTTTATCTACTCTTCTACCCTTCCTTATTCCCCCAATTACTATAACTTTAAAGGGTCTTTTAGGGGCCTCCCTGGTGGTGTAAGGTGTTGGGACACAACCTATGAGACTGTCCGTGGCCACTGCAGCACAGGTTTGATCCCCCGGCCGGCCAGGGAGCTACCCACATGGTGCAGCAGACCTCTCCTGGCTTGTCCACTGCTCCCCTTAGCAATGTGCTTTCATCAGTCTGCCTGTTCTGTTCCCCACTCTGTCTCTGGTGAATCCTCTCTCCCCCCACGCCTCTGGCCTGTACCCCAGCTCTTGTATGCATAAATAAATAAATCTTAAAAAAAGGGTCTTTTAGGTTAAAAAATTCGTAATAGCCAATTCATTATTGAAGGAGAAAAGTAAAGTTGCAGAACTGACTCTTTCCAACTTCAAGACTTACTATAAAACTACAATAATTAGGACAGTGTGGTATTGGTGAAACAGAAGACAAGTAGATCAATGGAACAGATCAGAGAGCCCAGAAATAGATTCACATAAATACAATTAACTGATTTTTTGACAAAGGAGCAAAGGCAAATCAATGGAGCAAAGATAGTCTTTTCAATAAATGGTGTTGGAAAAACTGGACATCCATTAGCAAAAGATCCAAATCTAGACTTAGACCTTACACCCTTCACAAAAATGAACTCAGTATTGATTATAGACTTGAATGTGAAATGCAAAGCTATAAGTGTTCTAGAAGATAACATAGAAGAAAACCTAAATGATATTGGGTATGGCCGTGACATTTTCAATATAACACCAAATATAAAATTCAGGAAAGTAGTAGTTAATAAACTATTTCATTTAAATCATAAACTTTGCTCTGCAAAAGACAGTGTAAAGAGAATGAGAAGATAAACCATAGATGTGGAGAATTATTTGCAAAAGACTGTGTTAAAAAGATATTATTGAAAATACAGAAAGAACTCATAAACAATAATGAGATACCACTATACATATGAGAATGGCTAAAATCTAGAACACTGACAATACCAAATGCTGACAAAGATGTGGAACAACAGGAACTTTCATTCATTACTGATAAGATTGCAAAATGGAATAGCCACTTTACAAAACAGGCAGTTTCTTATAAAACTAAACATACTTTTATGGTGTAATCCAATAATCACAGTCTTCATTATTTACCTGAAGAAAGTGAAAACATATGTCTCTCCAGAAACCTACACATATATGTTTATAGCAGCTTTATTTATAATTGCCAAAACTCGAAGGCAACCAAGTAACAGAGATAATCTCTGTTGATGGATGTTTTGCATGTTTCCATATCTTGACTGTTGTGTCCAACACTACAATGAACAAGGAGTGCAAATCTCTTTGACATCATGTTTTCATTTCCTTTAGATATTTACCCAGAAGTGGAATTGCTAGGTCATGTGTTAGCTTTATTTTTAATATTTTAAGGAACATTTATATTTTTTTTCATAGAGGCTGCATCAATTTAAAATCCCATCAACAGTGTACAAGGGTTCTCTTTTCTACACACCCTTTTAATACTGGTTATCTCTATTCTATTTTTGTGACTGCCTTCCAAATAGGTATGAGATGATCTCATTGTGGTTGATTCTTATTTCTTAAGAAGTAATCTCTGGATCTGTAGAATTTTGGAATCTGTAGAACTCTGGAATGCTGTAGAATATCCCCCTTGTCTTTAATATTCTTAAATTTCTCTAAAACATGGAATTTTATCTTCCCTATTTGTTGATGTATGAGTTCTTTCAATCTGAGTTACTTATTTTTTTTAAGATTTATTTATTTATGCATACAAGAGCTGGGGTACAGGCCAGAGGTGTGAGGGTTGAGAGGATTCACCAGAGATGGAGTGGGGAACAGAACAGGCAGATCAATGGAAATACACTCTTGAGGGGAGCAGTGGGAGAGTCAGGAGAGGTCTGCTGTGACATGTGGGTTGCTCCCTGACCGGGAATGGAACTCGTGCTGCAGTGGCTGCCGATTGCTTTATAGGTTGCGTCTTAACCCTTGTGCCACCAGGGAGGCCCCACTAAGTTATTCTTAAAACATATATTTTAAGAGTCTTAATTCTTGTAATTTCTATTACCTGTATATATTGGTACCTCTACTTCTATCCTCCATGTGTTTTGTTTTTCCTTTTTTATGTTTTTATCTTTGCATCTTGGCTGTTGCTTCCTTGAGCATTTGTCAGCATGAAACATGTTTATAATTCTTTCTTTAGTTATAGCAATTATATTTTATTATCTTGTTCTCTCAAATTTTATACTTTTATGCATAATATTTCCTCCTTTTAAATGGATTCCTATTCTTGTTTCAAGGGGCTAATATGTCTTTTATCTTCTTAATATGTTCATTGAGCTTCTTTCAAACTAGATCTAATACTTCTACTTCAGCTGCTATGCATGTATGTTGAATTCTTTGGAGATATTTGTACTGTTTCAGTGCCCAGTAGTATCTATTGGAAAGGGCTGATGGTCAGACTCCAGTTTGTCATTCTGTTGAATTTTAGAGAGATGGGAGGGAGGCAGCCAGTGAGGAGAATCTGAGTTCTCCACGAGCTGTGAGTGACACCCTACACCCCTTTTTTACTCTCACGGTACTGTACCAAGAAACAGTTCTGGTCACTGTATGTCTTTAAAGTGGAGGCAAAAATATCACTGAAAGTGCAGCCCTCATGGGCTAGCTTCCAGTTCTGGGACTTTGGAGGAGAAGGCAAGCTATGGGGGAGTTAAGACTTGAGGGCGAATGGCCAGTTACCCTCTTTTCCTCAACTACTGACCTAGCAAGGCATAACCCTGATTTTACTTCTTGGACTTTGGAACCTGTAGTGGGGGCTATTTTCATTGATTTCTATAGTGAAGAGATAAGCAGAGTTATCTCAAGGAGGTTGTGGAGAGAAGGCAAAGGTAGAATTTAAAAATCTTTCCATCAATCTATACTTTAGGTCTAGCTCTGACTATTCCCAGCTGCATGCAACTGCCACTTGCCTTCCCACGCACCCTCTGACACAACAGAAGTCATACTTCCATCTTCTGAGAGTGTCTCTTGTTTTTGGTTAGTTTTTGATATCCACTTTTCCCTCTTGATTCTATAGTTTCTCTTTGATTGTTTGGGGTGAAGGGAATCAGAAACACTTTCTGTTTGCCATACGGTTTGCGGATTCATACTTATAATGAGTTGGCTCTATTTCCACTACATTCTTTTTTTTTTAGATTTATTTATTTATTCATTTATTTATTCATTTATACAAGCACTGGGTACAGTCAGAAGCATGGGAGGGTGAGGAAATTCACCAGAGCCAGATCTGGGAACAGAACAGGCAGACCGACGAAATAAACTGCTGAGGGGAGCAGCGGGTGTCTGGAGAGGTCTACGCGCCAGGTGGGACCCTCGCCCAGCAGCTGGGGATCGAACTGGCGCTGCAGAGGCTGCGGACAGCTTCACAGCCCAGCACTCAACCGCTGCGCCACCGGGGAGGCCCTGTTTCCACTACATTCTTATCTTCTTTTATACTTTCAGTGATGACTTTTTCCCTACTCTCCCTCTTTTCCCCATTCCTTTTTCCCTTCTCCCTTCATCTCTTTCTTTTTTCCTCTCTCCATCCCCCACCCCATTCTCTTATTTGATCTTTGGTTCAAATAAAAAATTCTTTTTTCACTTCCCGTCTTTAAGATCTGGAAATTAGTTACTCTACTTCTTTATTGATGTAGTAGTCAGAATTAGTGTAGACTGAATGCATAAATCTTAAATGAGCAGAAATGGCTTAAAAAAAGTCCAGGTAGAATATTAATGGATTAGGGCCTCCCTGGTGGCGCAAGGGGTTAAGATGCAACCTATGATGCTATCCGCAGCCTCTGCAGCACAAATTTAATCCCCTGGCCAGGGAGCTACACACATGGCACAGCAGACCTCTCCTGACTCTCCCGCTGCTCCCCTCAGCAGTGTATTTCAGTACATCTGCCTGTTCGTTCCCCACTCTGTCTCTGGTGAATCCTCTCACCCCCCACACCTCTGGCCTGTACCCCAGTTCTTGTATGCATAAATAAATAAATCTTAAAAACAAGAATATTAATGGATTGGATTACTAAATAGTGTTAAGCTATACATTCTCTCCAAATTGATTTAGTGAGATCACAATCTAAATCCCAGCATATATTTTTGAAGAAATGCCAAGATTGAATCTATAAATTTTATGGACATGCAGAAAATCCACAAGGGTCAAAACAATCTTGAAGAAGAAAAACAGCTAGAGGATTTGTATACATGGTTTCAATAAAACTATAATAATCAAGACAGTTTAGCATTAATGTAAGATTAGTATTATATTGGTGTAGGGATAGTTGAATAGAGTTAAGAAATAGATCTACATGTATATGGTCAACTGATTTTTAATAAAGGCACTAATACAATTCAGTGGGGCAAAGGAAAGTGTTTTCAACAAATGATGTTGGAATAACTGGACATTTGCATGGGAAGAAAAGTTAACCCCTTACTCACATTAGCTACAAAAATTAATTCATGATGGATCAAGTTTCTTTTTATAAAAGAACCATAAAACTTGTAGAGAAAAATGGGAAAATTGCCTTGCAACCTTGGAGTAGGCAAAGATTTCTTGACAGGTCTCAAAAATACACTGATTTTAACCATATCAAAATAAAAGTCCTTTTCATCAGACTACCTATATTTGACAAAGCACCCATATTTAGAGCATACAAAGAACTACTACCAGTCAATAATAAAGAGAAACAGCCCAATAAAAATGGGCAAAATACATGAACAAATATTTCAGAAAAGAAGGTATAGTAGCTAATAAGCACACAAAATGTTCTTCGTATCATTATCATCAGGGAAGTGAAAATTAAAACTGATGTCTAGAATGGCTAAAATTTTTTTAAAAAAGATGACAACATGAAGTTTTAGGGCACCTGTTACATTGCTGTAGCAGTGTAATAAGACAATAACTTAAAAAAAACTGGAAATAATATATTCATAAACTCACACTTACCATATGACCTGAGGAATTCCATTTGTATATACTCACCCAAGAGAAAATGTGTGCCCCCCAAAATCTTACATAAGAATCTTTGTAGAAACCTACTTATGATAATTCCAAACTGGAAATCACCCAAATGTCCTTCAGCATGTGAAGATATAAGCTTGTGTTTTTATATTCATATAATGTGTCACTATCCTATATACATATAATGTGATCTACTATACAGTAGCATTGAAAAGGACATGCTACTGATACATAGCATGGAGGAATTTGAAAACATTACATTGAGCAAAGAATCAGAACACAAAACAATAAATTTTGTAATTCCGTTTATATGAATTTAGGGAATAGGTAATACTTACTTAGGGTTATAGACATCAGAAATAGAAATAGTGGTTGCCTTTGGGAAGGGGAATTGATTGAGACAGGATGTGAGGAAACTTTCTGAGGTGATGGAAATACTCTGCATCTGGTTTGGGTGGTGGTTATATGATTGCATATAATTGTCAGATCGTCGCAATGAACATTTAAGATGTCTGTGTGTATCATACTGTATATAAATTAAACCCTAAGCTCCCCCTCCCTTCCTCACATTACTTTGGAGAAAAACAGTCCAAAGAGGTGAGCAAAGACTGAAGTATTCTAAGATATGAGGTACCCAGGCTCTCTCTCTCTTTGCTCTTCAGGCAGCACATTTATTTTATATTGCATGTGTTCAGAGTTAACCTCATATTTGCTATTTTTTCCTCCATCTAAATATTTCCTCCAAGATAATGCCCCTCCATCCCTAATAGAAATATAGCCCTCAGGATTTATTTTTGTGAGTGTGTGTTGTGGAAATTCTTTTTTGGCTGAAAATATCACATTTGTCTTTTTTTTTTTTAGAGATTTATTTATTTATACATACAAGAACTGGGGTACAGGCCAGAGGCGTGGTGGGGGGAGTGAGAGGATTCACCCAAGGCAGAGTGGGGAACAGAACAAGTGGATCAAGTGAAGTACAACTGCTGAGGGGAGCAGCGGGCAAGTCAGGAGAGGTCTGCTATGCCATGTGTGTGGCTCCCTGGCCAGGGGATCGAACTCGTGCTGCAGTGGCTGCGGATAGCCTCATAGGTTGCGTCTTAACCCCTTGCGCCACGAGGGAGGCCCAATATCACCTTTATCTTGAAAGATATTTTGCTGATATACAATTCTAGATTTCTTGTCATTTCTTTTAAAAGTACATTTCCGTGTCATCCTGTTGTCTTCTGAATACTGTCGAGAAGTCATATTGTCGGTTTAATGGTTGTTCCTTTGTAGGCTACATATCAATTTTCTCATCTCTCTTTTTTTCATTGTTCTTCAGTTTCATGATGATATGTCTACACATGGATTTTCATATTTTTAATTTACCCTACTACATGGCATTCCTTAATATCTTTCATCTCAGGCTGATGTCTTTCATCGACTCTGGAAAATTCTTAACTGTTTTGTCTTTATTAATGTCTGCTCATTCATCCTTCTCATTTACTCTTGTCTTCTGCAACTCTGATTAGACACATGACAGACCTGTCGCTCTTTCTTCTCTGACCCTTAATGTTGCTGATGTATTTTTCTCTCTGCCTTGAGTTTCAGGTAATTCCCGAACATTTCTTCATTATTAATTATTTTATTAGCTATGTGATAAGCTGGTATAGCTGTCCCCAGAGTTTTAGTTTCAAATGCAATTTTCATCTCTAAAAGTTCTACACCCATTCCTCCCAATTCAAGTAAGTTTGGTAACTTAGTTTCCTTTCTTACACATATTTTTAATCCTTCCTTATATATTTTAGATCTTCTTATTTTGTAGCCTGTGTTTTATTATTTCAGGAATTCCAGTTTTTCCATGACTGATTCTGTCAATAATTGTTTCTGTAGACTCTTGCTCAGACTGCTTTGTTTCCTTATGCATTTGTGATTTTTTCCTTATGCCTTAGAATCCTATTTATTTAACAGTTGAAATTCTTTGAGGCCTGAATTGAGGATGAGTTCTTCCAGAGAATCCTTTGTTTGGTCTTGTCTTAAGGTGTGGTGAACTTGGTCTGAAAAACTGTGTGAGGGTCAGCTGCTCCTTACAAATTTTGAAGGGACCTTTCTCTACTTCTTACCATGGTTTAAAACATGAAAATTACTCTGCCAGCTCCTAAGAGAAGGGGTGAGCTTACTTCTATTATATCCCTACATGTAGAGTATACCCCTTTGGGGTCCAGGCTTTATCCAGCAGAGTGTGACATCAGGCTCTCCACATTTTGAGAGGTCCTAGTACTTCTCTCCTGTACCCTTCAATTTGCAAGGCTGTGGAAGCTGAAGCTTATATTTGCCAGATTAAGCAAATACTGTCAGGTGGAAGCTGCCTCCATGCTCTATTTACTTCCTCTGGTTACATCTTTCAGTTAGTTTTTGGCCTCTAAAAATTTGCTATTTTCTTGCCAGTTCATCTTCACATTTACATATATTTAAAAATACAAATCTACCATCTTTAGTTGTTTTGCCCAGGAAAGATTGATTGAGATAGCTGCTTTGTCATCAGAAACAGGATTCTTGTACTTTGTTTTTACTCATCCTGATAAAATGTTTATTTCATGTGTAACTTTTAAAATGCATGTATGTTAACATAGTTGCAAATGATTTTGGTTTGATTTATAAATTAATAAATGTAAAATTATTAGGAGTGCATACCCAGAAATGTTTATGACTTGAGTGTGCAATGAAAAAAATTGGGACATTTATCTTTGAGTTACGTGACCATCCCCTCCTCTCAACACTGGGGGAGATGGTTGTAGCACTAGGGAGACTTGCAAGGCTTCCAGTGTCTTGGGATATATGGGCTTCTCTCTTGCCTTTTATTATACAACAACATCTAGGGGATTTTTTTTTTTAATTTCCTGAAAGAGCCTTGAAAACTTCCTGAAGAGGTATGTTTACCTCTTCACTGAGGTGATGGTTGCTTGGTGTATATACATCACCCTGTGTAGCCAACAGCATGTGGGACCTGGGGCTGACTACTAGTGAGCTGGCTTCTTCGTTGCAGTAATCTGCAGTCAAAGTCAGCAGCTCAAGTAGTCGTGCACCCACCACTACCCATTGTGCTGCCACTGGCTGGTTTTACTAGAGAAAAGCCTCTTTCACTCTTAAGAAGGTTTTCATATTGAAGATGAGACTTCAGACAAAGAAATTCTTGCTTTCATTTGATTGATAGAACCTTGGCAAAGAAAGTACATTTTACCAGTAACTGGCTTATGTCCTGGCTGGGAAGAGGAACCTTGTTAATGAATTACCTTCTACTTATAAGACAAACTGGACTCATTTTTTTCCTTTTAAAGATGGTGTCATTGATTAAAGATGGCCATTAGTGACCATGAATAAATGCATCTGTTCACCCTTCAAAGATGTTTGACGTTTGCATTTATATTAGGAAGCAAAGCAGACAGCTCTTTAGATAACCATCTGTTTCTAAGTAATCTTAAAGGTGGTTTCACAGTTCTAAATAATAATAATACTCAAAAATTATTTAAACACCTAGACAACTAGAGACATCCATTTGTAAACTTTAATTCAGGGAGCTGTGTTAACTTTTGCCTAATTATGAGCAAAATTTACTAGCAGTGATCATGTTATTGAAGATGTGATTCATAATTGTGATGATATCCCAGATAAAGAACCTGTATATAGTCACTTAAAAAAAGCTTCAGAGCTGAAATGGAACATATATCACATCCATTTCAGAACCCAACACTGAGGCAAAATGCTAATTTTTTAAAGTTCATCAAAGTGTCATTTTTTTTAAGTGAACTAAAAAAAAGTTAAAACTGAAATATCAAAATATCAGATTGAACTTGAACCGGAACGCTATATGTGTTATTGATTGATAACAGGCACCTGCTTTATAAGCTAAGTTGGACTTATTGGGAGGAAATGGCAGTTATTAGACAATAAAATGAGATTCACAGGATTAGTCTTCAGGGAAGGGAAGATATAGATGTATTGGTGCTCCCTGATCTTCCTAATGTGACTGTGAGCTGGCATTTCCCCTTTAGCAGGGCACGTAGGTGTCCATTGGGTCTTTCTGCAAGGTGTCTTTGGTTGACTTGAGGGTTGGTCATTGCAGCATGCTTGGACCAGTTGGGGGACCAAATCAGCTGGAGTGACTGTCACAGGCCACTTATTTGGGGCTATAGAGCCATATCCTGCTAGTTGTGCTTTTCATGAATGGATGAGGAAACATTTGCAAATGACAGAGCTTCAGAACCCCCACAGCTGTGCTGTCTTTTCTGGGTGAGCCTGATTACTTTTGGCTCTACCCAGTGCAGTGTTTTCCATCAAATCAGTCTTTCCTCCACAGGGGTATTTATTATGTGCCATTTTGAAAATAAAAGGGACTCGGAGCAATCATCCAGCAAAACCATAAAACATTTTATTATCCGAGACGGTGAAGGGACAGGTTTGACATACAACACTGGGAGCGGTGATGGCCGAACAATGTGGTACTAAAGCGTGATTTAATGAGGCTTGGAGGATTTAGTTCAGTCAGAAAAGTTCCACTATGTCTTGGGCATAGGAGAAGTGAGCTGGCGTGGGCACCTGACTGAACAGCATCTCATCAGATAGGCTTCAGCCAGCAGCCCCCAATTTGTTCTGCTGCTCCAGACAACCATTGTCAGGGAGACTTTTCCAGTGGAAACTTCTGAGTGATTTAGTGGACCCTAAAGTTGGCACAGCTTCCTAGTGGCTTCCGTTTTACAAGGCCAGCAGTTAATCCAACAAAAGCCTAAATTCATTTCCTTCTATACCCATTGATTGCCAGCTGAGAGCTGGATGCTGTCAACTTGCTTTAAAAAAAAAAAATTCCATTTCACTGGAATTGAGATCTTTTGCCCTCTGATAATGGCACTGTGCCATCTTGGGCAACATTTTTATTTTCCACTTTTCCCGAGGAAAAACTCATTAGCAGATGGTGGCTGGTCATCAAGTCAATCATTGTCTTTGGATTTAATCATACACATCTTTCTGATCCAGCTGAACTAAAACTACCTGTTATATTTCATTGTGGTATTGGCACAACTTCAGTTTTTGAGTTGTGAACATAAGACATTTATGGACAAGTTCAAGCCTCATTTTGTTATCTTCTTCATTGAAATGGATGTGGTCCTTGAGTACTTTTTTGTAACTATGATGTACTTGGTCTCTTGGGAATTGATAGATGTGTGGAAGAGTTAGAAGTCCTGGTTCCTATCCTGAAGGGGCAGATGACCTAGAAGGTCAGTTGGTAGGTACACATAAAAAGATAAATAATACTGCATTATTATTTTATTATTATTTATTATTGAGGTAACATTGGTTTACAACACAATATATATGTTGATTTAGGAGAATAGGCTCACACTTCCTCAGATGTATGTCACTACACCATGCCCTCCACCAAGGCACATAGTCCATTGGGCACCCTGCCTCCTTTATTCCCACCCTCACATACCCCCCAATATAGTCTCAATTCTGCAGTTCTTTTGTTTTATTTCTCTATATTCCACATGTGAATGAAATAATCTGGTATTCCTCTTTCTCCTCCTGACTTATCTCACTGAAAATAATCCTCTCCAGTTCCAATCTTTAAAACTGCGTTAGTAGCTAAGGGCTTTTGTGGAGATAGTCTTGGCCTAGTCTTATATGGTGGTTCTCCATCAATTTACGACAGTCTCATTTCCTGAGAAGTGTTCAAAAAAGATGAATGTTTTATTTCCTGTCTTAGCTTGGGTTGCTATAACAGGAATATAAAGGCCCACTCCCTGGTTTTCAGATGGGTGTCTTCTAGTTGTCTTCTTATGTGGCAGAAAGAGAGGTTTTGGGAGGGAAGAAGAGAAGTGCTATCCTGTTTCTTCTCAAAAGGGCACTAATTCCATTCATGAATTCCTTACCCTTATGACCTAGTTACCTCCCAAAGGCCCCACCTCCTACTACTATCACATTTGGGGTTAGGATTTTAACATGAATTTTAGGGGGACACACACATCCCAACCTTAACATGTCCTTATATCAGAGACCCTGATTTAATGAACTAGTGCCAGGAAGACCTGGACACTAGTATTTGGAAAAGCTCCCCAGGTGATTCCAATACTCAGCTAGGGCTGAGAACTGCTGGTGTAGGAGATGGACAACTAGGGCATTTTGTTAAACATTTAGGTCCTACTCTGGATTCTGTACCCCTCCACATAAATATGTGCTCTCTTCCCTGTACTGCAGTATCTCTTGTATACTTCTCAGTTGTAGCTTCACTGCCTCCAAGTGATGATCTCTCTGTTCCTCCCACTAGCCTGGTTGCCCCTCTGGGGGAGGGACAGAGATCTCATCATCCATTTATTTCTAGAACATGACACAGAGAAAATGCTCCACAAATGTTTGTTGAATAAAGGAGGGAAGGAAGGAGCTGACCTTGAGGAATCGTTGACCTAGAGCAAGATACATGAGTTCTCTGCTTAGGAATCTTCGTGTCCCAGTTCATAAAGCTAGAGGGAAGGAGCAATTGTGCTCTCTCTCCCTTTCCTTGTAAGCATCCTGTGGGGCCATTGTAGAGTAGATACCTTCTTCTGATGACTTTGAAGCCTTTTTTAAAAAGTCGTTATAAAAAATGCAAATTCTAGGCATTCTCATGGACAATTGACCCTGGAGTAATACCTATGCTCTCCTATTTTGTATCAACACACAGGTGAATTTTGATGAGATGATAGCAGAGCTGATGCTGGTACAATGAGTTTGCTAATGTCATCTAAATGGGATGACTGACTTAAAATAGTTCAGAACACAGCTAGGGCCCCGAGTCTGAGAAGAAAATAGCAGTTCAAAAGTGTATCCTCAAGAGCTTGGTAATGACCCAGTTGTGAGGGTTGGGGTTCTGGGATCTTTTTTCCAGTCCTTCTTTCCCGGTGGCATCATTGACTTCTAACTTATTCTTCTTTCATTAAAATTCTCCTTTTAAACCCTGTTTGTGAAGGAGTTTTATTTATTTGGGGAGAGCATTTCAGTGTGAGGAGACTAGTATTTCTAAAAGATTGTTTAGAACCCTTGTATTTCTAAGAGACCTGTGTTTAGGTCTCATTTACAGTGACAAATTAGCTATTGATATCTTTTTTTCCTATACATTAGTTTACCTGTGCTTATAAGTACCTTCCTGCAACCTTCAGTGTGGTGAAAATTAGCATCCAGTGCTCAAAGCCATTTATTCTGCATTACAGGAAGACTTGTGCTTCTCAGAAAACACTTTGCCTATTTAGGTGTCATGAATTTATGCTACAACATTCGGAAATGCAGGCTCATTTGTTTATTTGGGGTTTAGAGCCCAGAGAGATACCTCTTGCAAAGTCACCATCAGCCCCTGCTCTCTGAAGCAGTGAGGCCCACCCCTGACATCCTTTGATTGTTGATGGGAAGGAGCTGTCCTTTTGCCTTATATTTAATTAGCAGATTTTCTCTTTTGAGATCAAAATATCTTTAAAATTTTTTCTCAGGTGGAAAAACTTAAGGCCCAAGGACATCAAAGGTCACCCTTTAGGCTGATGTGTCTCTCTCTCTGGACTGGGTTTTTCCCCAGGGTGCCTTCTCCTATTTATTGTGGAAAACACATGAGTTCAAACTGTCATTAGGGAAATCGGTATCATTTAAAGGTGAATTAAATATTCCCCTCTTCTAAACTGCTCTGGGGAGAAAACAAAGGCAGTTCAAGTGATGGTGGCTCATACAAAAGTGCTTTTTGTGTGTGTGTGTGTGTAATGGTAACTGGATAATAAGGCAGGCAGTTTTGTCAAGACAGCCAGGCACAACCACCACAGTTATTTCAAGGACTTTGAATGAGCTGGGTGGTTAGACGTCTGTTGGTCCCCAAAGCATCAGACTGAAGAGTCAGTTCTAATATCACTTTGCTTCAACTTCTACCTTTAGAACAGGGCTATTCTGCATGTCAAATCCTGAATTTAAATGAATGTGAAGCTCTGATGGAGAAACCTCTCTCCTCTTTGCAGCCACAGCTGGGCGGCCACCAGAGAGTTTTCAGGCTAGACATGTTTTTCTCCAACATCTGTCAGCTTAGCTAAATCAGAACTCCAAATGAACAGTGTAATACCCAAGATCATTATCTGGATTTGTGACACTCCCTCCCTGTTCTCCCTGGAGGATTTAGGATTCAAAATGAAAAACAACATTTGTAAGAGATCAGGAGAAGGAGGATTTTCATCTTTATTATTATTACTACTAATAATACATTTTCATTAACATGGTTTTAATAGTATAAAACAAGAAAATGAAACATGCCCCCTGCAAGTCAACATGTTCCCTGGTGTCTTTTGCATGAGGTACTGTATCTTTGACTCATTCTATCCAAGATAAGCCTATTAATTAAGCTTCAGTCTACAGGTGCGGTCGACACAGATGTAATTTTCCACTCTGAGCTAACAGAAAACTTGCAGATGGGCTCTGAGCTTAGCACTTTTTTTTTTTTACAATGTGGAAAGGATGTGGTCTGTGCTCCAGGTAGAAGGAGAGAGTCAATCTGTGAATCACGCCAGCAAATGTTTATTGAGTGCCTACTTGATGCTCATCTAGGTGCTGGTGTTGTAGAGGCTACATGATGAGGAGAGTTTATACCTTTAATGAGGAAACATGATTCACATTACAAGCAGCAGGGCATTGTGGACAGAGCACAGCATCTGAAATTGGGCAGAGCTGGCTTAGAAATCCAGTTCCATAGCTGAAAAATGGTATAACCTTGAAAATTTTAATTCACATTGTAGATATCTAGTTTCTTTATATTAAAACAGGATATTAATATCTTTAAGATTGTTGTAAGCATTAGCAATATTTGTTAAGCACCTGCTACATTAGAGACACTCCAGAAATATTGTTATAAGATGGAATATTTTATATGTATAATAATTTCATTCTTAATAAAAATTATGCAAATGTTCAGGAGCAGGAGAGAATAGTGCCAGCTAGGATATTTGGGTAAATGCTAGGCAGAAGTAAGGTAGCACTTAGAAATGACAGAATCAGATGGCTAAAATGGATTTCAGAGGTTAACTGATCCAATGGACTCTTCTATTCCAATGTGGAACAGAGAGTCAGATGAATTAATTCCCTGGACTAATCAGTGCATTGGGAGCAGCGACCAGGTTCGATGATGACACCTAGGATCCTGCTTTTGGTGCTATGTGATGGTGCTATGTGAATGTTGTGGTTCCCAAACTTAATAGAGTGTCAGGGTATCTTGTGAACTTTGAAAAAAACACAGACTTTCAACAGACTCTGTTTGGGAAGCTTGGAGCAAATTGAAAGAACATACCTTTTCCTGTATTTAGCCCATTGGTATAGCCTAAAGAGCACACAACAGGGAGTTTCAGTTCTAGTTCTTTCTCTGTTTTGCTCTGAGACTTGGCAAGCCAACCTTTCAATTCTTGGCTGTCTCATCTTTCTCTTGAAGGGTGGTCTTGATTGAGATTTCGGACACCTTCATCTCTCATAATCTTTCAATTACACCATTTTAGCTCAAGCTGGGATGTAGGTTTGGGGGGATCTGCCTTAGATTTGAGGAGAGGGCTAGCTGAAGTGGTATGGGGAAGGTGGGACTGTGAGGTAAGTCTGAATGGGGAGATTTCCTGTAAGGAAGGGAAGGGACACTTGCTTATGTGGCTAGGAGATGGCTTTAAGATGGAGAGCAATGTGGGGTGGATAGGTTTTAGACATCATTTTTTAGAGAGACGCACTTCCCACACAGAACTCTGCGCAATAGGAAGCTCTTCAGATAGCTCAAGAGAGACATAAATTTGGGAGATGCTGCATACTGTATCACAGTTTAGTAGACTTATAATGCATATTGAGACCTGTGACGAGTCTGATTAACTCCTGAGACTGGAATGTTCCAAATTTATTTGATCATAGAGCACTTGCAAAAAACCCAATTAACTAATGTTCCATGGAACACATTTTGGGAAGTACTGTTATAGAAAACAGGGAGTCATTATAAGTTCTGAGCAACTTGGGGAAGTGATCATTAGAACAAAGTCTTAAGAAGAGTAGGAAATGAACTGGAATTTCTGAGCTTAAAGGAGAGAAACCTTACGCAATACAGCTTTAGTTATATGAATTGGTATAATGAGAGACATGAGTGATTGTTCTTCATATTCAATGAGCATCAAGCCAAAAGGAATGGGTTTAAAAGTTAGGTCTAGAGATTTAGGAGGGAGAAAATGGAAATCTTTCTAATAAGGGATATAAACTAGAATAGTTTATCTAGGGAAATAATGTTTCAGAGTCTCATCCATTTCATGTAATAAAATCAGGGGGTAGCCTAGATAACAACTCAAGTTTCCTGCATTTTCTTCTCTGACTTTGCTATTCAGGGACTCATGCACTTACAAGGCAGCCACAGAGCACCCCAGCGTCTAAACAAAGATCCAGCAGCTTACACAACTGTAGATCTGGAAAGAGTCCAACATCTGGTTTAATTTCCCACCAAAGCAAGAATATTTTCTGCAACACTTCTACCCTGTGACCTTCGAGAATATGCTGGGAACAACTTCAGTGCCTGAGAAGCCATTACTTTTCTAGGCAGCTTATTTCATTTATGAATGGCTTTGATGCTGAGGAAACTCTGCCTTACCAGAACCAAAATATGTTTCATTGCATCTTACACATTTAGACCTAGTCATTTGTGTTGGAATGCCAAAAAAAAAAAAAATGCTTCTTACTTTTCCCCCATAGGATGACCACTCAGATGTTTAAAGACAAATACTATAGTTGCACTAATCCTTTTTCAAGACACAGACTCTAGTCCCTCAGCCATTTCTTAAAACATATGACCTCTTTGTATCTTGGCAGAGTCGTACTGTGGAGAAGTCATATATGATGGGCAAATCCCTGAGATGGAGCATCAGACCAGTCCAGCATGTCTGGAAGCCTGGACTAGCAGACACATTTGGTTTAGTTACATGTGGGATCAAGGGGCCACAGGAAGAAACATACCTAATATAAAAATATGTTGATAAGCTTCAGCTTGTCAGGATAATGGACTCTTAGGAAAGAGCTTTGTGGAAGGATGTTAGGAATTAGAAAGGGTTGGACCTATAGTTTTCTCTAAGATTTTGAGGACAGTAGCCCAAGCTGCTTTGTCAACCAGATTAATGGGGTAAAATGTGGAAATGCAGGAGACTTCCCAGCAACCTCCTGTATTGCATATTCTCAGAAGTTACACCATCATTAGGAACAGGAGGCAAGGTTTCAGAGGACACTGTTTATGGGAGTGTATGTGAGACATCGCTGTGGAGGTGGGCAGGGGTGACTCAGTGATTCAAACAAATTCTGTTCGTGACTCATACTTGGACCACCACACCTCAGACCTCACTAACCTTGAAATATATTCATTTGTTCAGTTTTTCTACTTCCAGTACTTTTCCACTTCCAATAAGGAATTACGTTTGTCCGTTTTTATTGTTTAACAATCTTATCATGTAGTATTAATGAAAATACTTTTTTTCCACAATAACCGCTATCAAGTTATTTCTCATATTGTCACAAGTGCTTGAATCTAAATCAGGATTTTATATTTATCCTTGCTACATTAATTTTATGTAAATGACTGATGTTTCTAGAATTTTTTTCTGATGCCATATATTCCTTTTATTGTGGCATCATCTTCACTTTTGATAAACAGTCTTCCATTTCCTCCTCAAAGTCTTGAATTATGCTCATCAGATAGGGATCATGCAGAGGGTTTTGTGGCATGCTGCTAAAGACTTCTCTTAAGTATAACACCAGTCCTGTAATCAATGCCTTCAATTAAAATGTGCAGTCTGCTGTTCATTCACATAATAGGACTAGGGTGATTCGCCATCTTGTTTACAGGGAAATCAAGAAGGATTATTGAAATGACTTACTGAAATCAAGATACATTATGTATAGTTGTACTCCTTTCCTTCTACTTGTTAATCTTGGGAATTTGTGCTGATGGGAAACCAAAAGTATATTCTACCAGACTAAGATGTCAATACTGATCTTATGCTCTTAGCAGCATGCCCAGTAGTTCATTGTATAACAAGCAACAATTGCTTTTCACAGCATGGAGTTCAAACTCTTTAAGCAATTTGCAAGGTCTTAATTAGCTGGCTTACCTTTGTAGCATAGTTTTTCTTTGTATCCCCCTTATGCTCAATTCTCTTAATAGGTTATATTCTCTAAATATCTCACTGTCAACACCTTGCTTCTGCTTCCCAGACACTGCCTTCATTTTGTTTGACCAGCTCTTGCTTATCCTTTATCTTAGAGCTTGTGTCCTTCCCAGGTGTTCCTTCCTGTTCTTTTGGTAGCACTTGCCACTTAAGTGTTCTTACCTATGGACTTCTCCCACTTGACTCTTAATTCCATGAGAGCAGGAACTGTGTCTGATACATAGAAGACTCTCAATGAATCAGCTGTAAATTATAGGCTGAGAGCTCTTAGAGCACCAAGATGCATTAGAGTATTCTGAAATTCTGAAAAATATACTGAATATATAGATATACTGAAAATATACTGAAATAGCTCATGGTCTGTTTTTAAAATTTAAAGTATGGCCATGAGTAAGTTACTGTCTTTTTTGGGGCTTCACGTTCTTTATATGTGAAATGAAGATCTCTGAGATTATGGGCTAATGCAAAGAGCATTCAACTGGAAACAGGTAACCCTGACCTGGATCTGAGAAAGTTGGGAAAGGCATTTAACACATTCACTTTTGTAAGTCTCAGTTTCTTTATTAGATAAAGAGGCTTCTGCACAGCAGAGGGAATCACCAACAAAAGGAAAAAAACAACTTATTGAATGGGAGAAACTATGTGCAAATCATCTATTTGGCAAGGAGTTAATATTCCAAAATACACACAAAACTTATATAACTCAGTAGCAAAAACAAACAGAATAAAACAAAGGTTGAAATAGGCTTATTTTCCAAGGATATACAGATGGCCAACAGTTACATGAAAAGTTGGTCAACTTCACTAATCAGGGAAATGCAAATCAAAACCACAATGAGATACCACCTCACACCTGTTTAAATGACTGTTATCAAAGAGATAAGAAATAATAAGTTCTGGTGAGGATATGGAAAGAAGGAAATTTAAATTGGTGCAGCCACCATGGGAAACAGTGTGGAGGTTTCTCAAATAGTTGAAAATAGAGCTACCATATGATCTAGCGGTTCCACACAGGTGTTTATCTGAAGAAAGTGAAAATATCAATACTAGTTAGCAAATATATGATTCTCCACATTCATTGCAGTATTACTTACACAATAATCAAGATATGGAAGCAACCTCTGTGTCCATCAGTTGGTGAGTAGATGAAGAAAATTTTGTATAAATATATAGTAGAATATTATTCAGCTATTAAAGAAGAGAAATTCTTACCATTTGTGACAACATGGATGGAACTTTCGGGGATTATGCTCAGTGAAATAAGTTAGAAAAAGAAAGACAAATATTATATTCCACTTATATGTGGAGTATTAAAAACTAAACAACAACCTATTCTGCTTCTAACTCATAGACATAGAGAACATAATGGTGGTGGCCAGAGGCAATAGGACCAGGGGCAGGTGAAATAGGTGAAACAGGTTAAAATGTACTAACTTCCAGTTATAAATAAGTCAAGGGGCTGTTATGTGCATCCTGGTCATTATAGTTGATAATACTATATTGTATTTTAGAAGGCTGTTAAAAGAGATCATAGAAATTTTCGTCATAAAAAATTATGATTATTTATGGTGACAGATGATCACTAGACTTATTGTAGTGATCATTTGGTAATCTGTACAAATATTAAATCATTATGTTCTATACCTGAAACTCATTTAATATTTTATGTCTATTTTTTTAACCACTTATGTGATTCGATGAGTATAGAGTTGGAGACAGAAAGGTGGCTATTCAGCAGGTCACTTCAAGCCTCAGTTTCCTTATTTACAGATTCCTCATTACTTGGCAGTATCCTGGTGAAGACTAAATGAGTTAACTCCAGTAAGTAGGGGGGAAGATAATAATATACTGAATTTCACTTCTGCACTAAGGGCATTGAAAATGTTCACAGTCCTTTATCCTTCCAACAACCTATATGGTAGGTTTTATAAATCTCCATTTTATAGAAGTACAAAATGGTTCAAGGTCACACTGATTGTAAAGGACAGAACTCAGCGTGACTCCAGAGCCCATGCATCTTCCATTTCATCCTGTGGCTCCTCCTTTGCTCAGTGCCCAGCATGGGCCTAGCAGTGAGGCTCTCCATCTTTCCAGGTCTAAGTCTGGCTGTAGGACTTGCTCCAGCCCTGGGAAGGAGCTGGTGCTAACATGAGGCTCTCTGGCCTGCAGATGGAGCGAGGTCTGGGCAGAGCCTGCTGGCACTGTTGGCATGGCTGGCTTGAAGCCCTGCTTCCTCTCTGGAGGGGGGAGGGAGCACAGGCACAGACGCACCCGGGCAGCGTGCATGGTTTATAAAAAGCCATCAGGAGCACTGTCCTGGGACTGAAGTCATTTATCCACACTTTTCCTTGTAAAATGTTACTGACTGTTTTACACCAAGGGCAGTTTATCCTGAATGGGATGTACAGGCATTCAATTCACCTCTACTTTTTGCCAACTCTGCTCTTTCCTCCCCTTTGCTTCTGAAGTTATATATGGTTCTGAGAGAGGAAGCCATTTTCTATGTGAGGGAAAAAAAGAGCTGACGGCTTTAAAGAGAAACCTTCCATCATATGAAAGAACATTTGGTTGGAGAGATAATGCCTTTGTTTTTAAAAATGGGAACCCTGCTTCACTGGTATTATATTCTTCTAGAATTGACCCCATTTCTGGGTCAGATGCTAAAACTTTGCAGAGATGATCTGTATCTGTGTACCTTGTGAGGGTAAAATGGAGGATAGATATGATCAGCTCCATTTTTCAAATGGTAAAATTGAAGTTCAGAGAGGTTAAATCACTCGTTCAAGACCACAATGAAAGGCTGCTGGGGCAAGCAGTTTGCCCCAGCAACCTGGTTCATAATGGAGAATCGAAGAGTAGGCGTCTCTGAACTACATGCTCCTCCTCTTCCACCGCCACTCCCAGCCATCTCATGAGCTTCTTCCTCAGTTTGCCAAACTAGTGTTGTTGTTCTTGATTTGCAGATGAGGAGACTGAGTTTCTGTGACATTAGAGACCTGCTGAAAGTCGCACGCTTTGTCACTGTGAAGCAGGTCTTAAGTCTAAACTTTCAGATTCCAGGCAGCCTGCCTCTCTGGACCCTCAGCTGCCTTCATTAGTACCCTCCGCTCGCCTGCCCCAGCTTTTGAACAGAATCTAAATGTAATGGATTGCTACTGCAGAATGCCAGGATATTTTAATTTATAGAAAAGAATAATGGGGTTCAGGTGAATGCCCTCTTCTGTATATTCTCTTTGGAATGAGGCTTAGCTTTATTGTCCTTTCACTTCCCGTTAGTTCTAGCTAAAGTGATTCCATAATGACATATAAACCCAAACATGAGTAATTGATGGCAGCCTCAGGAGCTTGAGCAGGATAAAACTAGACCAACTAGAATCTCCGGGGTGAAGAATTAACATTTATTGGTTTAGTGAAATGAATTTATGTCCCAATAAAGCCAGTTACGGACTAGACAGTGATTTAATGAGGTGCCTTCTATAAAAAGAGCAAATATGAACTGGACTAGGTTGGATTGTAACTGATATACTACCTACTAAGCCAGTTTTGTTCCGAAAAATTTATGAAATTTCCTTAATCCATGAAACTTGAGTTTAACCCATTCTGTTTATAGAATTGAAAGTTGAAGGGAAATTGCATCAGCATTTCTAAAACTATGAACAGTACATTTGGTATAACTCCCACAAGATCAGAACCTTGAACACTATGGAAGCTTGAAGAAGGAAGATGAGGACAAATGATACCATGAAAAAAAAGAAATACTAAATCTGGATATACATGACAGTCTTTAAGTCTAGGGCATTCTTGCTATGGGTTTATAAGCAGGACAGCAAGGAAGAGGAACAGAGAAAGCAGCTCTGGTGCCTTCTCTGGGATAGGGTACTGAGCAAGGAAGGACATCCTGGCTGTTGTTGCTTGGCCATTGGATGGTCCTATGTGCCATTATAAAGCCAAGTCGATCTCTGCACCGCCCCCCCCCCCATTGTTGAGAAAACTGAGTAACTGGTTTTATTTGACAATACATTCTTAGGCCCCATACCTGAGTCATTATTCTTTTTCTTTTGTATCCTGTATCTAATCTAGCAGTATATCCCATAGAGTCTACACGTAAAATATCTGCAGAATCTGGCCACTTCTCACTATCGCCACATCTAGCTCCCTATTCAGTCACCACTCTCTGTCTGTGCAGCTCTAAAGGCATCCTAAATTGTGCTTCCTTTTTCTATTCCTTTTTTTTTTCACATAGTAACTTCTAATTTATTTATTTTTTGTTACTTCACAGCTATTTGTATTCTTAATTCCCTGCCCCCTCCCCCAAATTCCTTTATAATCTGATCTTCACACCCCAACCAGAATGGAATGCTTTTAGAATAAAAGTAAGATCCTGCCTCTTCTCCACTCCAACCTGTCAGTGGCTTCCATCTCACATAAAGTAGAGCAAAAGTCATTATTATGGAACTTTACTGAATGTTTGGTGAGAGGCAGAGACATAGAAATGTGCTCTTTCTGGCCTCAGCCCACTCACTGACTTTAAAAATGGTGAAAGAAATCACTATGTTTTGGGAGTCAAACCCAATGTCACCCAGGAAGAACTGAAAAAGGCTTACAGGAAACAGACCTTGATGCATCACCCTGATAAGAATCCAAATTAAGGTGAGTTTAAACAGATTTCTCAAGCTTATGAAGTGCTCTCTGATACAAAGAAGAGGGATTTATATGGCAAAGAAGGAGAACAAGCCATTAAAAAAGGTGGTGCAGGTGTTGGTTTTGGTTTCCCATGGACATCTTTGATATGTTTTTTGGAGAAGGAGGAAGCATGCAGAGAGAAAGGAGAAGTAAAAATGTTTGTGCATCAACTTTCAGTAACCTTAAAGGACATATAGTGGTGCAACAAAAAAGCTAGCTCTGCAAAAAAATGGGATTTGTGACAAATATGAAGGCTGAGGTGGTAAGAAAAGAGCAGTAGAGTGCTGTGCCAATTGCCCAGGCACAGAATGCAAATAAGAATTCATCAGATAGGATCTGGAATGGTTCAGAAAATTCAGTCTGTGCGCTTGGAATGCCAAGGCCAGGGGGAATGGTTCATTTCTAAAGATAGATGTAAAAGCTGCTTGGAGGGAAGATAGTTCGAGAGAACATTCTAGAAGTTCTTAAAGGTTTTAAAGAATGGCCAGAAGATAACATTCCACGGTAAGGGGGACCAAGAACCAGGACTGAAGCCAGGACATATTATCATTGTGTTAGATCAGAAGGATGATGCTGTTTTTATTAGGCAAGACCTTTTCATGTGGATGCATATACAACTGGTTGAAGCATTGTGTGGCATTTAAAAGCCAGTATCTATTCTTGACAACTGAACCATAGTAATCACCTCTCATCAAGGTCACAATGTCAAGGATGGGGATACCAAGTGCTAAATGAGGGCATGCCAATTTGTTGTAGACCATATGAAAAGGGTTGCCTATTGCCTAATCAGCGCTTTTAAACTAAACTTTCCTGAGAGTGACTTTCTTTCTCTTGATAAACTCTCTTTGCTGAAAAAACTCTTACCTGAGAGGAAGGAATTAGAAGAGACTGATGAAACGGACCAGGTAGAACTGGTGGATTTTGATCCAAACCAGGAAAGGTGATGCCATTACAATGGAGAAGCTTCTGGGGACAGTGAACATCTTCCTAGGGTGTTCAGACCTCTTCATGGGGCCATGACTGCTGGCCCCCCTCACTGCTGGCATTTTATATGCAGTAGTAAATGAGTGAAGGACTATTATCAATATGCTCACTACTTGCAATTTTTTTTAATATTCAACTACAGTAGTGTTTTAAAGTTAAATGAAAAATAAACACAAATATAAAAGTTCAAAAAAATGTTGTTGTTATGGCCTGTTATGGCCCTACAGGTTAGGCCCTCTTCTACCCACTTCACACTTTCTGACAGCAACCCCTATCCCCATGTCTCACTTTTTCTGCTACAGTCCTGCTGGAATCCTTACTGTTTCTGGAAGGCAGCAGCATGCTTCTCTCTGAGCTTTTGTACTAGGGTCACTCTTCTTCCAGATTCTTGTGTGGCTCATTGCCTTACCAACTTCATGTTTTGCTCACTGTCACCTTCTCAGCTGAAATCCACATCCAAACCCTTCACATACTCCTAGTTCTCCATATCTAGCTTTACTTTTTCAAGAGCACTTCTTTTATTTTAAAGAGCACATGATATCGAATTCATTTATTATTTTTTATTTATTTTCTGACTCCAATTTGGATATAAGTTCTGTAAGGGCTGGAATCTGTGTGTTTTGTTTACTGCTGCAGTCAAAAGTCTAGGACCATGCCTGATATAGTCAAATGTTTCTTGACTGAATGAATGAATGAAGGGACAAATGAGAAGTCTGCTGAAAGTCATCCTAAAATAGAGTTACTGCTGAGGTAAGAAGCAGGACTAATTCAGCATTTCACAGTCTGATATTTTTGCAGTTTGATTTTTATTATATTTTGTTTTTCACTCTGGAAAGTAAGATATGGTGAATTGAATTTTCTGTGTCTATAAAGTTTTAAGATCTTGTGTAAAATAATTTTAATTAGTTGAATAGAATTTTTATTTAAATTATTACTGTTAAATTTATCTTATTGGGTCCTATTAGAAATTTTGAAATTTGCAACCAAGTGGAATACCATTAGGAAAAACGTACCCTCTCATAATGTCATCACTGACACTGACAAAATATTTGAGCGCCCACTGGGTGCAGAGCACTGGGAAAAAATCCCATTAAATGTGTGGCACATACATCTGTGCTGCTGTGAGGCCAGATGTTCTTGTTGTGGGAGTTTTATGTTTCCAGTGCTTCTAAAAGGGGATGCCAGATTTCATGCATTTAAATTAACTTTGTGAAGAGTGACTTGTGAGTGTAAAATGTGGTCAACAGTGAAGAAAGCAGAAAACAGATTGGTTCAAGTGGAAATATCTTGCAGCACTGGGGATATTTTTTTATTATACATTATCAGGCAAAATGTAGACCAGGGGTGTCATCCTAATTCACATTTGTGTAGCACTGTGCAGCTTACCAAGTACTTGCTTACAATAGATCATCTGAAGTGTATAGTCACTGGGAAAAGATTTAAGGGAGAGCAAAGGACTGCTTGTCCCTTGTTTTTCCCTCAGTCTTTTGTTCAGAACGTTTGAAAATTACTCCTTGGAGTCACTCCTTTGGGTATGTATTTTAACACTGTTAAGGAAGAGAACTTGTAAGAATTAGATGAGAAGTGCAGCCCCTTTGTCCAGAACAATGTTCGCATTCACTTGTATGTACAATTTTGCCTGTAATTTCAGAGAATTTATAAATTCTGAAATTCAGATCAAGAGTCTCCAGGTGAGGGTATTGTATTTCCAGAGACCTAGATTAAATTGTTCCTGGCTGAACAATCACATTAAGCTACAAACGTTTGTGACCAGGCTGGTATGAGATATTGACCTGTCACATCAAGAACATGGGACACTAGAAGGACAGACTCAAAGGGATTGTAGTACATCCCCTGAGGGACAGGCAAGGAGAAAGTTGAAGTAAGTAGAGAGAGAACACAGCGAGTGAAGCAGGTGTCTCCAGAGACCAGCTTTCTCAATGTAATTTCTCTTCTGGGGCACCTTTCCTCACTGCCTTCCAGCTGCCAAGCTTTCCTGGGAAGCTAGGATAACTTGTCTGTCTCCCTTCTGCCTTCTCCTGCACTCAGTCATTTCTCCCGAGGGCCAGTCAATTGCTGAGAAAGCCCCAAGAGAAAGAGCGACTCCCCAGTGAAAATGAAGAAGGTGTGAACAGATCATAGAGGCACTGGAGTGGGATCTGACAAAGGCAGTGACATCACGGAAGCAGAGCTGTGTAATTGGATGTCATTGTATGTATTTCAAAACATATTCTCCAGGTATCCCAACTTCCTGGGGAGATGAAAAAGACTCTTTCAGTATGAAAGCTTGTTACATCTCAAAGAAAGCATGCCAGCATTTCCCAAGGACAGAGCAAGAACGTAGTCACAGAGCTACAAAAGGGGAGGACTTTGACAGCTCCTGCCACAGCTGGAGGGAGCTTTAGATTTCTGTTTCGTGTCCCTTCCTCTTCTGTAGCTTCCCAAGGTAGGTGAGAGTGGTCTGATGAACAGTGTTTGGCTTGTGGAGGTTGATGCCCTGTAGTTTGGGCCCAGATGCATTCTGGAGAAAAATGCTGATTCTCCATGTTTTCTCTGCTGCTAGAGGAGGATAATAAAAGCTTTCCCCCCCTCTCCTCTTGGGGACTTGGTGAAGATTAATTAGATGCTGCCTGTGAAGTGTTTTAAGCTCTGGCAGAGGAAGGTGCTAAGCATTATTTCTAAAGTTAGTTTCTTTAACCCATTCTGTGAATCAGGGATCGCCATTCATCCATTGGAGTCTGGGTGGATGTTTCCTATTCTCCAAAGTGAAATGCCTAGTAAGGTGGTAGTGGGGGTTTGATGATGGAAAGGTGGGTGAATTTAATCAATTCATTTCAAATGGGAGATCTTTTTATGAATTGTGGGTTTTGGTTGAACACACTGAAGGAGATACCAGACATGGCTAGGACCAGAGCAGGGCACTCTCTCTGGGACTTCTTGTCTCCGGGGTTGGTGAGGAAAGAAGGGGGCATCATGACTGAGACTGGGGAGCCAGACACCTCAAGATGGGAGTTTCTGCCTGGCTTTCAGCAAGGCAGAGGGATGGACTAGGAAAAGTTGACTGTCCTTGACCAGGCCATTTGTTGTCAAAACTAAGATAGAGATGTGTGGATGAGAAGTTGTACCCCAGAATCTCCGTGTGTGGTAAGCCTCAGTGTGAGAAGGGTCTTCTCATGGATTCTTTTCAAATCAACTTCTACACTTCAAGCGTTTGGCATAATCAGATATCTGTTCAGAACAGAGGGAATATCCTTTATTAATTTATTTAATAACATTTAGTGGGCATTATAGTTGGTCATAGTGCTAAGTACTGGGGATACAGCTGTTATTAAGGTAGCCAAAGTCCCTGTGTCCACGGAGTCTGCCTTTTAGTAGGAGAGATAGCCACTAAACAAATACCTTGCGCTATTGACTTATACCAGAATGTAAGCTCTACAAGGGAAGGTTTTAAAAAATTATTATTTGTTTTGTTCATTGCTATATCGCCAGTACTAGACTAGACCCTGATAGTTACATAGTAGGTACTTAATAAGTATTTGTTGAATAAATGAATGAAAAAGATACTTCCCATTGTGGCAAGTACATGAAGGAAATGAGTTGGAGCCTAGGTTGGAGATGTAAACAAGAATTAGATGATGGAAGGTCTTTTTTTACTTAAATGTTATTTAAAAAAATATTTATTTTTTTACATCACTGTTCATTTTAAACAATATTTGCTTCCCCCCCACCCTCAGGTGTAGTCCCTATAGAATTTCCTTCACCAATGCACCTGTGCACCATCACCTCAGTCCCCTGTGCTCCTCCCTCTCTCTCTCTCACCCCTCTCCCTCCTCCTCCCCTGCAGGATGTCTCTGATTTATAATTGTCTGTTTTTGTTTTGTATTGTTACTATTTTTTTAAACTGATGTCTTATTTGGTTCCCCTATATTCCTGCTATAAGTGAAACCATCTGATATTTTTCTTTTTCCTTCTGATTTATTTCACTGATCATAATTCCTTCTAGCTCCATCCAAGTTGCTGCAAATGGCATGAGTTTATCTTTTTTTGATTGCTGAATAGTATTGGGTATATATACAACATCTTCTTGATCTAATCAGATGATGGAAGGTCTTGAAGCCAGGGAAGCCAGTTAGAAAACTGTTTCTGTGGTCCAGACCTACAGAGGCAATGGCTGCCCCAAGAAGGTAGCTCTGGAGGCTGTGGGTTGTCAGGTCCCAGATGTGTTCTGGACACAGAACAATGGGATTTGTTGATGGATTAAGTGTGAGGCTCAGGCAAGGAGAAGAATCAAAGAAGACTCGGGGTTTTGGATTGTGTGGGTACATCGATGACGATATTGTGGACTGAGGGGTGGATTTGGGGGCTCCTGAAATACTGGTTCTCGACTGACAGGTTGGGGTTGGGAAACTCCTCAGGTGAGTTCTTTGGTGTGCTGAGCACCTGGGCCGTTTGACCAGACTTGTGAAGAAGTGGCAGGGGATGGTTTGGTTTTGCACATGACAGGTCCAGGTGCGATCAAAACTATGGAACTGTATAATTTTTTTTGTTTGTTTTATTGAGGTTTGGTTGACAGGTAATACAGTAATAAATTTAAAGTGTACATACAGTGGGATAGTTTTAAACATGCACATTGTGAAAGGACTTTGCTTTAGTTAATTAACAGTCTATCACCCACTTTATTTAGGTGAGAACAGTTAAGTTTTACTCTCATAACAATTTTCAATTATATAACACAATGTTATCAACCATAATCATCATGTTTTACCTTAGATCCTCAGACCTTATTCATTTAACAATTGTAAATTTGTACCCTTCTATTAACCTTTCTCTCCCCCACCCTAAGTCCCTAGCAACTACTTTTCTCTCTCTCTGTTTCTGTAGTTTGATTTTTATTTAGATGCTCATGTAAATATACCATACAGTATCTGTCTTTTTCTCTGTTTGGCATATTTCACTTAGCACAATGTCTTCAAGGTCTATCTGCATTATCACAGTGGCAGGATTTCTTTCTTTCTTATGGCTGAACAATCTTCCTCTGTGTGTGTGTATGTGTATCTAAGTGTGTGTGTGTGTGTGTGTGTGTGTGTGTGTATATGTGTGTGTGTGTGTGTGTGTGTGAGATATGTGTGTGTAAAAGAGAGATATTGCACATATTCTTTATCCATTCATCAGTTGACAAACACTGATATTATTTCAGTATATAGTCATGGTGAGTAATGTTGCTGTCTGATACCCTATTTTTTTTTCCCCTTTGGATATGTACTCAGAAGTTGAATTGTTGGATCATATGGCAGTTCTGTTTTGAAAATTTTGAGCACCTCTATATTGTTTTCCATAGTAGCTATACCAGTTTATATTCCCACTAACAGCAGACAAGGGTTTACTTTTCTCCACAACTTTGTTAACACTTGTTACTTGTTTTCTTTTTCATGACAGTCATTCTAACAGGTGTGAGTTGGTATCTCCTTGTGGGTTTGGTTTGCATTTCTTGATGATTGGTGATGAGTGGAGCATCTTTTCATGTATCTGTTGACTATCTGTATGTTTTCTTTGGAAAAATTCTATTCGGGTCCTCTGGTTTTTAATCAGATTGTTTTTTGTGGACTTTTTTTTGTTATTGAGTTATATATATGATGTTAATCATTTATTAGGTATATGATTTGCAAATATTTTCTCCCACTTTGTAAATTGCCTTTTTCTTTTGCTCACAGTTACCTTTGCTTTGCTGTTCAGAGTGCTGTAGTCTCACTTATTTATTTTCACTTCTGGTGCCATTGCCTTTTATGGCAAATACAAAGAACTGTAGCCACAAATGATGTGAAGGAGTTTACCGCTTCTGTTTCTTCTAGGAGTGTTATGTCTTCTGGTCTTATATTCAAGTCATTAATCCATTGTGAGCTAATTTTGTGAATGATGTAAGATAGGGATTGAGGTTCTTTCTGGATAGCATGTGGCTATCCAGTTTTCCCAGAATCATTATTGAACAGATTGTTCTTTCCTCATTGTTCATGCTTGGTTCTTTTTGTCATGAATTGACCATACATGTGTGGGTTTATTTCTGGACTTTTAGTTCCATTGATCTTTATAGCTATTTTTAATGAAAATACCATACTATTTTGTTTACTATAATTTGAAGGCAGGAAGTGTGATATTCTTAATATAATTGTTTTAGATCTGGGGTTGCCATATATGACCTTTATTTTTTTTTTTATTTTTTACCTATTTAAAAAGTATTTTTTTTATTTATGCATACCAGAACTGGGGTATAAGACAAAGGTGTAGGGGTGGAGAGAGGATTCACCGAGACAGAGTGGGGCACAGAACAGGCGGACTGACTGAAATACACTGGGGAGCAGTGGGAGAGACAGGAGAGGTCTGCTGCACCACATGTGGGCCACCTCCTTGGCAGGCCCGCTCTGAGACTTAACCCCTTGCGCCTCCAGGGAAGCCCGACCTTTATTATGTTGAAGAACTTTCCCACTATACCTTTTTGTTAAGAGTTTTTATCATGAATGGATATTGAAAATTTTCAAATGCTTTTTCTGCATTTATTGAAATGAACATGATTTTTTATCCATTATGTTAACGTGGTATTTCATATTGATTGATTTGCAGATGTTGAACCATTCTTGCATCCCTGGAATAAGTCCCACTTCATCATGGTTATGATCCTTTTAATGGTTTGTTAATATTTTGTGAAGAATTTTTGCATCTCTTTTCATCAGGGGTACTCATTTATGATTTTCTTGTAGTGTCCTTGTGTGTTTTGGTTGCAGGGTAATGCTGGTCTTACAATGTTTTTCAACATTTCATACAAAATGATTTCAAAAACCTTCCTCTTCTAATTTTTGGAAGGAATTGAGAAGGCTTGATATTAATTCTTTGAATTTTTGGTAGCAATCCCCAGTGAAGCCATCTGGTTTTGGACTTTTGTTCAAGGTAATTTTTGATTGCTAATTTAATCTCCTTACTGGTACTTGATTTGCTCAGATTTTCTATTTCTTTATGATTCAGTCTTGGTAGTTTGTATGAATTTATCCATTTACTCTAGTCTGTGACTTTGAATTTATTGGAGTGCAATTGTTCACAGTCTTGGGGATATTTGCATTTGTGTGGTATCAGTTGTAATGTCTGCTCTTTCATTTATAGCTTTATTTATTTAAGTCCTTTTTTTCTTTGTCAGCTTAGCTAAATATTTGTCTATTTTATTTATCTTCTCAAATAATCAACTCTTTGTTTTATTGATCTTTTTCAGAATTTTTTATATTTATACCCTAAAGGAACTTGGAAATATATATTTTTAAAAAAAGGATTAACATCCTCTCTCTGCTTTTAAAAGACAAGGAATTTTAGTTAGCATAATGGGAACTTATAAAAAAACCAAATATATAAGACAGTTTAATTATTCTCCTGGCTCCACATCCAGGTCTTCTATATCTGCTTGCCTTTTATCATCACTGTCCAGATATGTTTACAAATACAGTAAATATGTCTTACTTCCACTCATTGGTGGCTTGATATCAGAAATTGCTCTGGTAGAGAGTCATTCCTTTAACTTTATTATTTCATTACCGGTAACAGCCCAAACGGACATGGGGGAAAAGCACAATAGGACATTATTAAACCTAACTGTCCTTAAGACTTTGGTGGAATTAAGTTAATATTAGGTTTTTTTTTTTGAGTTTTGATGTGATGGATGGAGGAAAAGTGGCTGGATCATGAACATTATGAGTGTGAGGAATGGATAAGCTCTAAAAAGAGCTCCAGCAAGGAGAAAGGGGCCTTGAATAGTACTCTTGATGAGAACTGTTGAGTTTGTACATGTGGCCATTTTTGCCCTCTAGATTTGTCCCCATCACACCATTTTCAGTAAGCTTTCAGGCCCTAATTTCCAGTTGTTTTTAATAAATTTTGCTGAGTTTTTTTATCCTACTTAACTTCATTTTTGGACAGTATTTTATGTTGCTTTTAGTGGCATATAATTCAGAAAGACCTGGGCCTTCTTTCAGGTGAGACATTCATGAGGGCCAAATAGACCCTTCCAACCTGCTACCCTTTTACCTTCAGTGACAGAAATAATCCAGGGGCTACTGGCAAGAATAGACATTAGTTCTTGTACTAGGCTGGTTGTACCTCTACTCTGTGCCTCCGCCCTTTATGCCCCCATAGACCCTGCCTTGTGGCATTGCATATTTTGGTGGGGGACAGATCTTCTTTAAGAAATGATGCCAACCAGATGGTCTCTTCACACTCCTGTTACACCTTCCTGAGAGCTGATGAATGGTATAGGCATTTCCTTCAGTACATACAGATCAACCAAAATTGTGTTTTGCTCGTCTTACAGATGTTTTTCAACATTTGAAAAATATGAGTTTGACAATGTTCCTTCCTCTTCTAATTTTGGGAAGAAATTGAGAAGGCTTGATGTTTAAGGCTTCATGTGTCATTTTAAAGGGCAATGGAACCCTTGAAATTCCTCTAAGCCTCTAGGGATGCATGTGAGCCAGGCTAAGTGTCCTTGAAAGAAGCTGGATGCTAGAGACGTCACTTCTCTGGTGGTCCCCACAGGCCTAGTCTATCAAAACCCACACACCAGACTGACACACACTGCAGAAAGCAATGATTGAAACTAGGAAGGTCACTCCCTCCTTCCCTGTACTGCAGGGTCCTCAATCACAAAATGGGAGCATTATCACCCTCCTTAGTTCACACACTTATTTTATGGGCATCAGATTATTTTTAAAATATGCCCTATCACTCAAGAATCAGAAATGCAAAGGTTTTGGGGGGTTTCTTGCCCAACTAGTATATATTGGTTGATTAGGGTCAGATGTAAGTAATAGAGAATGGTGAGGAGTGTGGTGCACTGAGACATGCATTTTGTAAAATTCAAATTTTATGAAACAATGTGGGATCTTCAAAAACATCTGTGGGTTAACTTTGACCTTAGGCCACAGTTTTAGATTATTGAAAATGCAAAGCAGGACCTTTTATTAGCTATTGTTTGGGGAGTTCAGATGGGACAACCAAGGCTTATTTTTGATGTGCCTGGAGAAGGCTGATCATTTAGTGGTTTGGAGGGGCTTCTTCAAATTTTTCTTTCTTAGGTCTTCCAGGAACTGAAACCCTAACTATTAGCATTTTGGTGTGGAAGAGGGGTCGTGGTTGGGGAAAGAGGAGCAGTAATGTAGGGAATTAATAGTTCTCATTAAGATGTAAACAAGTTATCTATAATGGAAACCTTTATTGATTCTCTTTTGGCCATTAACACTTAAACATTTTAAGACAGTAATCAAAAAATATGTGTAAACTGTAATTATACTCTTTAGTTTTAGCATTTCTATACAAATGCCTACAGTGTATAAAGTTCCTTATAGAGAATTACATAGATAAATACAACTTGGCTTTCTGCCTTTTTTGTTCACCACTGAATACCTGGAACCCTGTTTAAACAGATGGAGCTAGACACTGTCACAAACCTCTGCAGTACCTGGCAAGTGTTGCAAGTAGTGGGGGCTGTGAGTAAGTTTATCAGATTAACTCTGAAAGGGAGAGACTGGGGAGATGGACACAGGCATGTGTTTGTAGGGAGCAAGGGGTCAGGGGTTGATGAGGAAAGAGAGGATCCTTCTGGGAACCCCCATTCTGCAGTGGGTCTGGAAAGTTTGGGTAGTGGATCTGCAGGAAAGCAGGATGTCAGCGAGCAGGAGGTTTGGGGGATGAGCTGGGTCTGGGGGAACCAGCTGGAACAGAGCGGGTGGTAGGATGGCTCTAATGACCTGGCAGGGCTGTTGGTAGCTAGCTGAGAAGGCGCTGCCAGATGGACACTCAGGCCAGCAGCCAGTGAACTCTTATGGGAGGGCTTATGGGATTCTTATGGGATCTTACCAAGGAAATGGAGAATCACAGAGGCTGCAGTCCTCGGCCATCCTGGACTCCATGATTCCTGTAGTGGGCTGCATGAAAATGCTCCTTGGTTACGAGTTACATGAGTCACAGCCCTTTCCCCAAGCCAAGTGTTCTTATTCTCTACTCGGTACCTCTACAAAGGGCTCTCTCACAATCCTCTATCAGACCTAAGAGATAATTTTAATAACTGTAGTGTCCTATGTTGGTAATTTGCCCCTGATAACAAAGCTGTTAATTGCAGTTCTTATCAATGGCCGTTAGGGCAGGATGGTTTGAAGTGCAAACAAAGCTTCTAGGTGTAACTTGGACTCTTTCCCAGGTTTGACAACTTGATTTAACTCAAGTTCAGAACAGACTTTTTGAGCCTGAAGGTGAGGATTTGTGCTTGCCTCTATTTTAGGGGCAGCATTAGTCTTTTTTCTGGGTTGCCATATTCTCACCTGTAACATTTCAGCCTCATCCCCTGCCATTCCAACACTCGGTATGAGGGACCAGAGTATTTGCAGTTACTCACCATGCCTGTGTTTTTGTACCTGAAACTGCTGAATGATTCTGCCTCTTCTTTAGTCTTTGAAAACCTTGATTTGTTCATTTTGAAAAGAGGGACAGTCGTATTTAGCTTTTAAGTATGTGAGGAAGTATGCATTGGTTGAAAGAGGATGAATTTTGTAATTAGAGGGACAAAAGTTTTTCTTCTCTCCCGTTTACTCATTACTGTGGTCTTGGGTTATTAATAACTTTCTGAGAGTCTCAGTTTCCTCAACTGGTAAAATGCCTATCAGTCACACTGATTTTTTCATTTCGCACAGAGGAGTCAATCTTTGATGACAGTGCCCTCTCTTTCTTCCTCACCTGTATTGCTCATCCTTAAGGTTTTAGCTCCCTTGAGGACATAATAATGGAAGCTTTATTATGGAGGCTTATTCATTCATGTTCCCTGGGATTCTAGGATGTTCCTGCACTGGCAGTTCTACCTTTATCAGCTTACTACTCTTTGCTGCATAATGACCATTTTTCTCTCTATCATTTCACTCCCCTAAAAGCTTGGCCTTCATTAGGTGACGGAAGGAAAGCAATCTGATTAAATTGGTACTTATTACTGTACTGATGTGTAATCCACCTTTCAGCTTACAGGAATATTTGCATTTCTAGTTGAATTCCCGATCAATGGTGCAATCAATCTGGTAGAATTTCTGGCTGGAGAACAAAGGGAAGTTTAGATTTTCATGCTTTCTGGAAGAGGCAATGCTGTTAAAATTGGAGAGAAAGGTGCTGAGGTTGGTCACTTATACAACACCATTGCTGCAGTGATTGTACGTAAAGCCAGTGCTGGCAGTGTGTGAACAAAGAACACAGCGATTTGAGAACTGTATCTAGAGGGTGATGTATCCATCTGCACCCAAATGTTTTCCCTCAAAGATCTGAAGGATTAAAGTCTAGCTTGCTGTTAAAATTATAGTTTAGAATTTGTATGGCCCATTTTATTTTCAGAGTCCTTTTTATTCATTAATTAGTTATTCATTTGTTTAATGCAGTTTTTAATTGTGTGCTTATTCCATCTTGCAAAGGTGGAATTATTCAGAGGAACATTTAAAAGAAATTAACAGTATGACAGAGCTTATAATTGTGCTTTAATCTTAAATTAATATCCCTCCTGTTTTCACGTTACCAGGACAATTATCCCGAACGGTACCAGAAGCAGGAAATTATGTATTGCCCTATATATGGCATTCCCTCCTGGAGAGCACTCCATTTATCACGGCTTTTTAATCTCCTCCCTGTGCAATGGAAGATAAAACATCTCAACAATATTTCAGTGTTTGGAGAAGATTAAAGCCTTGCAAACATTCGTGTTTGTTTCATCCAGTCTCTCTGTTGCATCTAACTGGGTCAAAGTTTAGCTGGGTTTGGGTACACCTTTAGAAATGTGGCTGTTTATATGAAATTTCTGGGGACCCTCTGAGAAAGCCACTTAAGTAACCCTAGCAAGAAAAACTGGAAACATGCAAATTTCTCTCAATATTTCCTTCTTGCATGCTGTCCTCTTTTTCAGTGCTAGCAGAATGTGACATTAGTCAAAGAGTCGAGGACAAAGCCAGCATTTAGGTACCAGCTTTGGGACTGACTATGGATTTCTTTCCCTTTATAGAAGACCCCCTGACTTTAAGGTGAGGGCCCAGCAAGGAAGTGCTGTCTGCAGCTCGTCCACCCTCAGGGGAGTCCTGAGAAAGGTTCTCTGGTTCCTGGAGGGCAGACTTCAGGAAACTGTATTCATCAGGGTTTCCCCTGAGAAAGTCCACCAATAGGATAAGTCAAAGTAAATAGGAACTACATGAAAGATATTCTGGTATCCAGTTTTCATGTGGTGGTGGGGCCCCACATATCCAGCAAACAGTGTCCCAGACACCAGCTGGGTGTCTTACAGTTCAGTTCAGCCCTGACACTGTCTGCCAGGATACAGTATCAGGTTCCCCTGTTAAGGGCTCTGTACCACAGGGCTTCACCCCTCACAACTTCAGATGCCTTACAAGTCCAGGTTGTCACCTGGGCTTCTCACAACTGGCTGTGAAACCCACTCCTTGGGTCTGATTGATTTGTTATAGCCACTCACAAAACTCAGGAAGCCCATCTACTTACTGGATTACTGATTTATTATGAAAGGATATAATAAAGGATACAGGTGAACATCTGGATGACAGAGATGTGTGTGGAAAAGCCTGGACAAAGGGCACAGAACTTCCATGTCATCTCCTGATAGGCTACTCTCTCCAAGTTGCCATGCGTACTCCAACCTGGAAGTACTCCCAATCCTGTCCTTTGTGGAGGCTTCACTACCTGGGCTGGATTGATTAAATCACCCCGAGGGGGCTGTCCATCCATTCTCCAACCTCTCTCTCCTCCCCTAGAGGTCTGGGGTCAGGGGGGTGGGACTAAAAGTTTCAATGCTCTAATCACAGGCTCCAAGCTACCCAGCCCTACCCTTAGGTGTTTTCCAAAGTCACCTTATTTACATAATAAGACATCCTTATTGCTCTAGGACTTCAATTCCAAGATTTTGTGGGGGCTCTGTGCCAGAAACAGGGCAAAGACCCAATATTTCTTACCATAACTCAGAATATCACACATCTAAACCAGTTTTTGGTGTAAATCGAGTCACTTGATTGTGGGGACTGTTGAATCTAAAATCTGCAGGGCTGGCTAGGAATTCCAGTGCTTGTTGATACTGCAGTCTGAGTCTGAAGGCTGGAAACTCAGGCAGAAAGTCTATGTTGCAGACTAGACTTGGATTTCCTTCCTTTTTTTTTTGAAATCTCAGTCTTTTCTCTTAAGCCCTTCAACTGACTGGACGAGGCTCACCCACATTATGGAGGGGATGATTTGCTTTGCCTAAAGTCAGCTGATTGTGTCAACCATGTCGAATATGTAGCTTTCTAGTAACACCTCCCTAGTGTGTGACCAAGTGGAAGTCCCCACAGCCTCACCAAGAGGTGCAAAATTTACCATCGCAGAGACCAAATTTCCTGCTGACTGTGGAGCCTGCAGTGTCTTCTGCATGTGGGAAGCAGTGAATTGCAAAGCTGCCTCTTTCCCTGAGCCATGTCTGCAGAGCTCGCCCAGTTGACAGTTTGCTCTGCCACCCAGATTTCCTTCCTTGAAGAAGACCCAAGAATTGCCCTTGCGGGATGCCAGTTGTTTTTTTTTTTTTTTTTAAGATTTATTCATTTATGAATACAATAGCTGGGGTGCAGGCCAGAGATGGAGGGTGAGAGTGTTGTAGAGACTCCCCCTAGACACAGACCCGAGTCTGAATCAGCTTTAGAAAAAGCCTTTATTAGCTGGCAGGTGACTGTCCCTCTCTTAGGGAGCAGCCCCGAGCAGGGGGTGATAAGAGTTTTTAAAGCCGAAAACTGCATCTGGGAGTTTGCAGTTGATGATCAAGTGGGAATACAGAAGCCAAAATGTGCTGTTACAAGCAGCAGAGCGTTTCATCACATCCCAGGTCCCAGGTACAAAGGGTTCATACATCTTATTTTTCTGATGGGAACCCGGACTCTATTGTTTTGGACTTGAATTGTCCCACAGTCCTAACTTGTCCTCCTGAGATAGCTCAAGCTTAGGCCTTGTGTGGTCTGCTACATTTCACATTGCCTCCATTTCACAAGAGGATTCACCAGAGACAGAGTGGAGAGCAGAACAGGCAGATCCATTGAAATACCCTGCTGAGGGGAGCAGCGGGCGAGTCAGGAGAGGTCTGCTGCACCATGTGAGTAGCTCCCTGGCTGGGGATCGAACTCATGCTGCAGTGGCTGCAGATAGCTTCATAGTGCTGTATCTTAACCCTTTGCACCACCAGGGAGGCCCTGGGATGTCAGTGTTTCTTTCTCATCCCTCCTCCTTTTAGGCACCATCTGTTCTTCCTGGCCCAGCTCTCCTGCCCTTCTTCTCAGGAGCCCAGGGCCCTCTTCCACAACAGCATTTTAAAAAAGCAAACTTTTGTAGACATGATAAACATGCAGGAAAAACTACGAGCCATAAGAATGCAGTGATGAGTGCTCATCCTGTAAGCCTCCTCCTGTAACCAGTCCCACACCAAGGAACAGAGCACCCCCTGCACCCCAGCAGCCTCTGTGATGCTGTCACCCATCACTGCTAAGGGTTACCTCTATCCTGTCCTCTGGCACCACACATTTGTGTATTTTTGCCTTTATTTTGAATTTTATGTAATGGGACACTATCTTACTGTCTGTCTCTGCCATACCGTAGTTTTCAGTGGAGAAATATGTAATGGGAAGTATGTTGAGTTGCTTTGTCCCCTCCTTCCATCTCCTCTTGCAGGTAGCAAATATGGCAGGTCTGTGACACATGGGGCATTGCGCTGGAGAATGAGGACACACACAGTTACCCAAGCAACATCAGAGAACAGCTAGAGGCTCTGTGGTAAAGCCAAGAAGGGGTCCTACTGGAGTGACCTGAGAATTGGCTTCATCCCTTAATCTGACCTCTCAGAAGACTTCTTCAAGTGTGGGCAGCTCTGTTACCTTGCTCTGTGGAGAAATAGCACTGAGGTGCTTGCTTAATTTTTCTTTTCTGGCAGAACTTGGGACTAGAACGTTCTGCCACCCTGACCTACCTGTCCTGGCTTCTCTGAGGCCCCATAGTTCTCTGTGAAATACTGGGTGGTGACATACTAGTTTCTGATAAGCAAGGTGGTTGATAACACGTTACTGCTTTACTCCTCAGATAAGGGGCTAGTTATCTGCATAATGTCATCATACCCAGTGGGGCCACTCATGGATTTATTATCTGCTTTTATCCCCTTTAGTGGTTTATTCTTCCTCCACAACCCTAAATAGGATATTTTCTGAGACTATATCCTCAATGCCTTTCTCTTTATTATATTGCTCTCCATGACAGATACTAGCTTCTTTCATACTTCCCAGGCCCCAGCCTATGTGATTTTGTGCCAGAGAACTATTTCCTCATGGGATCTTGGCCAAACTTCAGACTCCTGCTTCTAAGATGTCGTCTTTACCTCTCCCACTATCGCCATGCCATCTCCTGGCATGGCTTCCTGCAGCCAGCTGATCCTCTCCCTTCTTCTTGCAAGATGCCCCTGTGCTTTCTCCTTTCCAGTCCCCTTGGCACCACCCTTATTTTTTCCATTTTTATTACCTCGAGGGTCCTGGAAACACTGCCCATCTCACCTCATTGCTCTTCCCCTCCGACTGTATTCCCTGCATCATCATCAGATACATATTTTAAGTTGGCCTTCAGTTGCTGCTCGATAGCTGTAGGATAAAGTCCACTCATTGCTGGACCTCCAAGGCCTCCACTGACCCATCCCCAGCAATTCAGCTCAGCAGAGATCCCATGATTTCCCCAGATGTCGGCAGTCACAGCAAGGCCCTTCTGACTCCTGCTGCTTTTTGCTGCTGTTGTTTCTGTGGACCCTGATCCTTTAGCTCGGGACACATGAGAGGGATCGCAGGGATCAAACCTCTCACCTCATGGGGTATCTCTCCTGCATACTGCAAACCCCCTTGGCCTTTGAAACCTTTCCTGATGACCCAGCAGGAGGTGATCTTTCCCTTCTGGAACTCTGTATCACATAGGAGCCTTGTAGCCTATGGATCCTCATGGAACATTATATAACCCCATGGAACCGTGGTTCCTCAGGGAACCTTATGTTGGCTTTCATTTTATATCTGAGGGTTGGTTGGCAGAATAAGACTCTACCCCTTCTCTCTTCCATCTGCCCTTCCCCTACCTGCCAGATACCACATCCCAATCCCCCAGAATGAATGTTATGTCACATGCAAAGGGGAATTAAGGTTGCAGATGGAATCAGTGTTGCTAATCAACTGACCTTGAAATGAGAAGATGATCCTGGATGGATGCAGTATAATCACAGGGCCCTTAAAAGTGGAAGAGGGAGGCAAAAACAAGAACCAATGTCACAGTGCTGTGAAGTGGGAAAGATTTGACTGGGCATTACTGACTTTAAACATGGAGGAAGAGGCCATGTTCTCAGCAGGCCATATTCTCTCTATTCCCAGGACTTTGCAGATGACACTCCTCCATCTTCATTATATTTCCTGTGGCCTTTCCTGCCTCCCTCTCACTCCCTCCCTCTCTCTCTCTCTTTGAATATTACTTTTGGGAACTCAGCTAAGACTTCATTTCCTGAAGTAGTTCTTCAGACATTGCCCCCTCAGCTCTGGTTAGGTAATACTTTCTTACAGGTCCCTAATACACTGCCTTTCTCTCAATTTTGTCATGATTCTAGTAGCCTGTTTACTTGTCTGAGTCCTCTAGAGGCTTCTTGAAGGCAAGACGCGATGATTTTTGAAGTGTGGAAGCCTCAGTGCCTAGAGCTCTACCGGCTGATATGATAGTCACTCGTGATAGGTGACCACTGAGTACTTGAAACCTGACTACCCTGAATTGAGATGTGCCGGAAATATAAAATACACACTGGATTTAAAGAATTAGTACCAAAAACGAAAAATATGTTACGTTTTCTTTCATGCATTATTTGTTGGAATGATAAGACTTAGGACATCATGGGTTAAATTAAATATATTATTAATATAAATTTCACCTGTTTCCATTTGTTTTTTAATATGGCTACGAGAAATTTAAAAATCACAGATGAGGCATTTGTGGCTTGGGCTGTGCTGGTCTAGAGTGTATTGCCTGGCATATCTATTGAGTGAATGAGTTAGTGGATGGATCTGTGGGAAAGGGTGAAGGACTGTCTTCCCACTTCGGCCTCAGCCCAGGTTGTGCTAAGTGCAGGCTGTGCTCCAGGTGTGACCCACGGGCCTCTCATGTGCCTCCTCTGAGCTGGGCTGCCTGGGTCTCGGTGGTCTGTGGCCTTGGGTCATCCAAGGAGGAAGCAACCTGGGGTGGAACACCCTACCTGAAGACCATGAACCTAGTCCTGCAGATATATTGCACACCTTGTCCATATCTCCAGGAACGAAATATTAGCTTGACAAGCTGATTTGGGAGCAGGACTCACTTTAAACAATTGCAACATCCTTCTATACTGCCAGGGACATTCATTTTCAGTAGCGGTGGGTGATAGCACTGCTCTTACTGGAAAACTGTCATTCTGTAATATCCTAGTACTGTGGTCAAGGAAGATGCAATGATTACTTTGGGAATTTTCCAAGACTCTGCAATCTTGAAGAACAAAGAACCTGCTTTTTATAAACAAAAAAAAGTTCTTAACCCCTTTTCTTATAGTTTTCCTTTGTTTGTAGAACTTTTAACTTTTTCCTTATCCTGTGCTTTGTCAGCTGACTGTAAAAACAGAGATGGAGGGGGTATTTAGTGAAGTCAGGAGCCCTTGAACTAAGATTTTGCGATCATTTGGAACAGCTTTGGGTGTAGTGATGACACAATTTTCTGAGGAGTTAATTGGGCACAGCAGTTCTTGAGTCTGGCAGACACTTTGAAAACCATATTCTTAAAACACTATGGACTTAGTTTCTTACAGCTATACCCAACATTCACATGGTGCTTTTATAATTTTCAAAGTGTTTTCACACAAAACAACTCATTTGGCTTTTATTTTTATCTGGTGCACTTTTAAGCAAAACTCTTTGATAGATCGTGTGTGCTTGCTGTCTACTGTTTCTTCCTCCTCACTCTCTACTACGCCTCTTCAGTCGTGATTAACAATCCACCACTCTGCTCTCATAAAGGGTCACCCTGTCCCACACATTGCTAAATCCAGTCATCAGTTCTCAGTCTTCTCATTTTATTTTTGACCTATTTGAGTCATTTGACACAATGGATGGCTCTTTCCCCCCTTGAAATCCCTTGTTTGGCTTTGATGGTGTCACACTTCCTGGCACTTCACTTCCTGTGACCTCACAGGCAGCTCGTTTTCCATCTCCTTGGCTATTCCTTCCATGTCTTCTGACGTTTTATCTCATAACTTTCAAATCTGAGGTCTCAGATGTCTTTTCTGTCTTTTAAAAATTTGTAACCACTTGATATGTGATTTCACTAAGTCTCATGGTTTTAAATATCAACACACTAACAATTCCTAAGTAATTCTAGGGAGATGTTCTCTTCTTAATTACAGAGTCGTGTTTCCAACTACCTGTACAACACAGCTTGGATGTTTCAGAGTCCAGAGTGCTAACCATTACACTATGGAACCCAGCTTGGATGTTTCAAACACATCTCCAACTTGACCCTTCCTTACAGCAACAAAGTTTACATCTTACAGGGAAAGTTCAAATTGCAAAATATTATATAGCAACTGAAGTGCAAAATTCTTAAAAAAGGTGAGATTAGGGAAGCCTCAGTCTTAGTCATCACAATATCGCTGGGTCCTTCAGGTCCCTGTACTGTGTTGTCAGTTGTGGCTTAATAGGTTCAGATGACATCTCAAAGTGTACCTTTTCTACCTTGATTCTCAAAATTAATTTTAGTTGATGCAGATTAGAAAATGCTTCATCTTGGGATATAAATGCTTTATCTTGGGATATTCCTCTAGAGGAAAACTTTCTTCACTCCCCAGAATTGATTACATGTCTCTTTCTGTGGTCAGGGTCAACTTCATGGTTGTGTACCCTGTGCAGTCCCATGAGGGACACCCTTAGAAGGGGCTTAAACTTGGTATAATGCTTTCTTTCACTGCCTGAAAATTCTTAATGATTTTTGAAGAAGAAACCACATTTTTGATTTTGCACTGGGCCTTACATGTGCGACACCACATTGGTAGGGAGTGTTAAGTGAGGCCCAGGATGGACAAACCAATAGCCAACTTCAATTACATTTAAATGATCATAGATGAGGTTGAGCTATTTGATAGTTTTGTGATCATATTTGCATAAATTTCCTGCACATGTTTGGCTATTGCTTCATTTTATGATTCATTAAGTTTTGTTCTATTTAAATAGCAGTTTCAGAATTTGTTTCATTGTGTTCTGATTGTTTTCCAAAACTCATAAATCTAAGTTTAGTGATATGGCATGTAATCCTTGGTAATACATTTTAACATTATGCTGTTCTTCTGACAAAATAGGGGAAATGCAATATCCAAATTTCTCCATTCCTTTTTGAATTTTTCTCTTTGAGAAAGTTTTCTTGGCCTCTGAAAATCAGGTTTCTCAAAGTTGAAATATCTACACCTGTAATTTCATATTCAAAAGACCTACAAAGTCTCAGCAGGTCATATGTATAAAGGAAAAAAAAAACAGAAACCAGGTGTGAATGATAAGGGCTGTGGCCAAGTGGGGCGTAGGTGTGCAGTTTGAAGGTGCAGCTGCTCCACAGCTCCCACTAATTTATATGAGGAACATGGGCCTGCCTTCTCAGGTCTTTCATTGGCCCCCAAAGGAACTCCAAACACAGAAATATATATGAAATCTCTTGTTTTTAAAAATCTGTGCTCAAATCATGTGACCACTCATTTTGATAATTCTTAACATGATTCCTTCATTTTGTCCCAAGTAACTCTGAAATAATTTTCCTTCCTCTCATGATAAGCTTTTTTAAGATAAAGAAAAAAAATATAGTTTCTCTTTGAGGTTCTTTGAGAGAATTGCTGTATGTTTAACATTTATGAAGAAATGTTAATTTTGAAATCCAGTGACAGCAATCCACTTGGTTAACTAACCTCTTGTCAGTGGGAAAAGTCATTTGGCACAACTTCCGATGTTTCTGTGACCTCCAGAAACTTCTCCATCAAAACTAATTATGTGTGATCTGCTATACCACTGTGCCATAGAAGTATAATTTAAACCATATAGGTAAATAAAATTTTTCTGCAAGTCCTATTTGAAAAATAGATAGTGAAATTAATTTTAATAAAATATTTTGATGAAACTCAGTATATCTAAAATACTATCCTTCCAGCATGTGATCATTAAAAAATTACTAATGAGATATTTTATATTCTTTCATAGTAAGTCTTTGAAATTCATTCTGTATTTTATGTTTATAAAACATCATGATTCAGACTAGCCACATTTCAGTAGACACATGTGGCTTAGTGGCTACCATATTCTAAAGCTCAGAATTGACAAGTTCTGCTTTGTGTCCAGAGTCACTCAAGCTAGGAAGTTGGTAGATTCAATAGTTTTGCTCCCTATTTTGGACTTCTTGTCTTTCTTACTGCATTGACTTACCTGAATGCAGAATTCTCTAGCTTTGGTGTGGCATTTGCAAGGTTTAAGTAGATTTAGGCAGGGAAGTAGCAGAAATAGGAAAGTGAAAGACTTGACTAAAATGAAAATGCTGCAGTAGCTGTGTGGTCACGTTTAGAATTTCTAGGTGACAGCTTCTCATCGAAGCAGGGTTTGCCTTTCTCACAGCGAGGGGTGTATGAGGCTAGATGTGTGGACCTAATTATGGAGAAAGCAAACCAGACCAAAAAAGTTGATGTTATTATAATTCAGGTGCTTTGGCTATGAGGGAAGCAGAGTTTCTGCATTGGGGCAGATAAACAAGAGGACAACGCACCTTCACCTCTGGTTGGGGAACCAACTTACTTTTGAGGGATGACTGGGTGATTCACAATATCCAATTCAGGTGAAATACTCAAGTGTTGGTATGGGGATGAAGTGAGTTGTTGAAGTTGTGCCTCAATGCAAGAAGAATTTAGGGGGCGGTCCTTGGACCTAGGCAGAGCCCCTCTCTTTGGCATCCAGAGATAAGCTTGAGGTTGGTTTGGTGTCTCTGGGCCCACCCATCTTGGTGGTGGGGGGTGTTTTCTGACTCCACACTGACATCCCTGAAGGAGATACTCTGAGCACTCTTGTGGCTTTTTTCTTAAAAAGTTAGTATATGTTACTTTTCAAAACTTGGACTGTTGTTTTTGCTTTTCAGTATTTGTACAGAACTTTGTACTGGTTTTCACAGTTGAGTTTTTTACTTTTGTGTTCTGCCTATTGTCCATATTGACTTTGGTACAGATGGAGACCATAAATAAATATTTGGTTAAAAATTCTGTTTTTTTTTTTTTAGTTTGAATCTTCCGAACTGTGATGGGATGGCTGTGGTGAGGGATATGCTGAGTGAATTAGAATGTTGATTGGAGGGTTTGGGTGAGGCTGTGGCACCACCTTAGGAGCTCTGATCCTAGGGTAAGTTGATAGAGTTGGCTGCATGACAGTGTAAGGGTTTAGTATAATCGTGACCCTGGAGATCTCTAATTCAGGTTGCGTAAGTTCTTTTACTTGTACACTTTCTTTTGCTGGTAACCCATTTTCTTTTTTCAAATACTGATTTTAAAACTTATTATTTCCTCCCAGAGTGATTTAAGAATTTACCTTACAAATCTTATTAAATCTGCTCATTCATTCATTCATTCATTCATGTATTTATTAAATATATTAATATATTAAATATATTCCTCCAGTGTGCAGTTACTTGGTACCAAGTACTGGACTGGGTACTGGAGATTTGAAATCAACAAGACCTTTGTGTTCAGCCTCAAGAAACTCACCACTTAGTGAACTCTTCCTGCATCAGTCCACCCAGACTGGGTCACCATGATATATCCTATGATTCTTCAGTGTTCATGTAATTGGTTTTGTGCTCAATTTGTTGTTTTTATTCCTGGTCTAGTTTCTGATGTGGCATGCCTCCCCTAAAGTGACTAGACATTTTCATTTGTATACCTGTGCTTCTTTATAGATCTTCACAGGACCTGCTGCATTGCACAGAGCGAGGCCTAATACACATTCCTAACCTCTTTTCCAGGATGTATGAAAGGTGTTGGTTGATTATTTTTGCTCATAATAACTGATACTGCCATCAGGGATTTGAGGGTTGTCGGGAATAGTATTCATGGACAACACAACCTCTAGAGTCACTTTATGGACTGTGAATGACCTCTGTTGCCCTTTTTTCACATCAGATACCCCTCAGACACTCTCCTCTGAAAGTACCACGGTATGTGGTGGTGGTTTTTAATGAGACTGTATCTTATGTGGGTATCTTTCCTGTGTGCTGCCTCTGAGTTCTCCTAATGAAGTGCATACATAGTCACTTTCCTTCAGGCTGTCAGTGAGGAATACTGTTACTCAAGTGAATTTCAGTGACCCCTTACTCTAGAGGGAGCCCAGTGTCAGAACAGATTTTTATAATATACTGTTTGCTTTACAGCACTGATAATTTCCTCCTGTGTTTGAGACTGTCGAATAACCACGAGGCTTGTTGTTTCTTAGGACAAAGGTATTTGCAGAGGCACTGATCAAACTATTATTATTAATAATCTCATTACTGAGGCATCACCAGTGCTTTTGTGCATTTGCAGCCACCAAATAGATCAAAGTTTTATCTTGAAGACTCTGGAGGCACACAGGAACAAAGCAGCTTGCGAGTGCAGGGTGCTGGTGTCGAGTCGTTCTTTCCTGGCTAGGGCACATTTGCTTTGGGGAGAACTGTTGCCTCATTTCTGCAGGAATGCAACCCCATCTGGAAAGGGGTTGCCTAAAGGTTGGGTATAGTAGCCCCTGAACTTAGTTGTGATGACGGGCAACCTTTGTTAATGAGATTTTTTTCCCCCAACAAGGGCACTGCATGCTCCTTGAAGGAGAGGACAACAGAAGCTTATTATATCTGTAAACAAAGGCTTTTAGCAAATGAGAAGAGATTTTTTTTTTTTTTTTTTTTTTTTTTTCCCTTTGCTTTGGTGGGAATCAGGAGAAAGAGGGGAATTGTGGTAGGAGGTAGAGAAAAATTCTCCTCCCTATCTCCATATTCATAGCATGAATCTCAGGATAATGGATTCAGTGTACCAATTTTCATTCTCGCACATGTGCTCTGCTTTTCCTGTCTTGGATAGAACATCTAAATGTCTAGAACATTCAGCTGAAGAGGCCAAGGCTGAGTCGCTTCCCATGGGGAACAGTGAAGTAAGTTTGCAGCTCACATCCTGCCTCAGGAAGCTCTGCCCAGGTGGAGCAATCACCCTTCAGTGGTAGGGTTCCCAGATAAAATCCAGTTCAATTTGAATATTAATAAACTGTATATACTTATTTTAGCAGAAATATATCCCAAACATTGGCTAAACCATATATATTAAAAAATAATTTGTCTTCAATCTGAAATTCAAATGGGACTAGGTATCCTGCATTTTTTATTATTTTATTTTATTTTTGCTAAATCTGGCAGCCCTATGTAGGGCAGAAGTGGGAGCTTCAAAATGTTCTCCCTGCCACCTTAGAGCAGCCGTGGATCATCTGTCCATGACCTCAGTCTTCATCTTTGGAGAAGATGATGTCGGTGAACTCTGTTGTTTTTGGAAAACTTCTGGGGTAATACTCCTTCTCTCCCTGTGCGTCAAATTGCCTCTAAATGCTATGTTGTCGTGAATATGGGCATAAGATTGGCCAAGATGGCATCTGTGTAGCTTGACAGGTGAGTTTCAATGTGGAGGCGGCAATGACAGCAGGATGGCTGGGATAGCGTGGACCCTAAAGTGGGGAGACCGCCTGTGCAGGTGTCCTCTCAGTCTCTGTGTCAGTAACTAGTGGAGGACACTGATCAGGGAAGCAGCCCTTAGCCCTGGGTGCACCAATAAGAGACAAACTTGTCCTTCTTTCCCTGTTTCCTTCCAAACCTCATCCCTTCCCTCACTCTCTGTAATTCTTCTGCCTGTGCCCACTCCTGAGTATCTCAATAGTGCACTGAGGATTTGAGACTGCTTCTCATATGTACACAGTATTTACTCTGAGAAATGGTGGGGCCCACAAGGTGAAAGAATGGTTCAAACTGCATCTTCCACAGTGCTCCCTGGTGCAGTGGGCATGCAGTGAGGCCCTGGCTTACTTTCCCTGTTTAGAAACCAACATAATGTTCCAGGCTTTAGGAAATTAAAAACAAAACAAAACTACAAAAAAACCCCTGATGTTTGTGTATTACTTCAAAGTTTAAAAGCAACTCCCAATATAATATTTAATTCTAACAAGTTAGGAATTGTTAAAACACCAGGGCCCTAAGTGACTTGCCTAAGGCCACTGACTGAAGAACTGGTTTTTAATATTCAGTCCAACACATTTTTCACTCTTCAAGGAGGAAGGCAGAGAGGCGAAAGGTATGTGAAATGGTGGGGAGAAAAAAGTGGAACCTGAAGACCGTCCATCTCTGTGTCTCAGTTTTATGAGGATAAGATTTGAGCTCTGGAAGTCTGGCCAGCTCAAGACAGGTCTTAGGGCACAGGAGGGCTGACAGTCTTCTGGGGAGAAACCCCTCAAAGTGGCCTCCCTCGGTGGTTCTGGAGATGCCTCTGCTGTTTGGGGTTCTTTCTCTTATGTCATGTCCCCAGGGGTGTGTGTTTGGGGGTACAGAGCCTGAGCTGAATTTCCAGAGAACAGAGCATAGCTGTCTCTCAGCGTGTGGTTGCTGAGAGAGAACTTGGCCTAGAAGCAGACACTGCAAGGGTGAGAAAGCAACTAAAGGGGGAAGTCCTCCCCCAGGGAGATTCACTGTCTCAGCAGAATTCCTTAACTTTCTCTGGAAAGCTGCATTCAGTAAAATGGGGGAGTCAACTAGCAATGGCCTCTAGGAAAGAAACAGAGGAGGGTGGCTTTTTCTTCCTGGGACCTCAAGCCCTGTGTTACTCACAATCAGTTCTTTGATCCTGACTCTTTCAAGGAAGTATCAAGTTGGAAAACAGATGCTGGACTTGGAAAAGCACAATGGAGTTAATATTTGGCAGGAGATATCCATCTAAGGGCAGTGGTGGAGTGGGCTCAGGGACAAGGTGTGGAGGTCACACAGGTTCTTGGGTGTCAAGACACTCCTTTGGAAAGCCCCCAGGAAGCATTCTCTTTTCCCATAAACTGGCAGTGGGGAAATCCCCACCAGGCACTATAGAAAGCCCTGGGATTCGGAGCAAAAGCCTGCAGCTCCAGCCCAGGGGACAAGATGAGGCCCAGCTCTCCCTGCCTGCTAGCCCTTCTGTTCCTGCTCTGCCCAGCAGGCAGTTCGGAAGATTTGGAGTCCCTGATTCCTGGCCCTGACTCTTTCCCAGGCCCTAACTCCTTCCCAGGCTCCAACTCCATCCCAGGCTCTGACTTCACTTCCAACTTCATCTCGGGCTCCAGGTCCAGCTCCAGCTCTGGCTCTCTGTCCCAGGTGAGAAGTCCCTAAAATGTGAGCGCTGTCTTCATTTCCTCTCACTTCCTTTTGTGAGAATCTGAATATAATTTCACAGACGGCTAAACCTGGGCATTCTAAGAGATTTACAACTCCCTTTTGTCAACTATAGGCATCATGGAGATCATTTAAAACCTGGGCAAAATAACTGAATTGTTAGCAAGAGGGAAGACATCTTGGTTCTCTAGCTGGAGACTTGAAAGAGGTTCTCAAACCTGGCTGCATTGTAGAATTGGGGGCATGTGGGGGTCTCTCTATGTAGAGATATTGGGGTTCTTTCTCTGATAAGACCTGTTAAGGAAGGAGCCCTCCCAGTTGTAGCTCCAGAAGTCTGTTCTGTTGATTTGCTGCTCAGCAGGGACCCTGCGGATGGTGAGGAATGGCCTCCAGGGACTGAGAGCCATAGTGTTCCAGTTGCAGCCCTGACAGTTTCTCTGAGCCTAGTTTGTAAAGATGGGTGACAGAAGTAGGACTCGTGAGGATTTAGGAAAATGCCATTATACACCAACATTCCCCTGGAGGAGTGCTGATTCTTTCATTCTTCCCTAAAGGGAATCTTTAGAGTCATTTCCAGCTCAAAGCAACAATAGCAGTAGAATCAAGCCAACCAGTCGACCAGCCATGCACCAAAGAGGGGACTAGTCCAGCCAGACAACATCACTGGAATGTGCAGTGAGCCCTTCCCTTGGCTCCTCTGTGACTCTTTAAGGAAATGGAAAAAGGCATGGAGGGGTAAGAGGAGAAGGGGTTGGAAACAATTCTTCATTTCATCTCGGCCACATCAACTCTGGGCCTTTCTGTTGGAAGCCAGCTCCACAAAACCTAGGCTTTCTTTGCCACCATCTGACTTGGGGTGGGTGTAGGCAGGTCTCAACTCCCCAAAACCCATGCCTTTGCATTTCTCTCATCTTTACTCACAAGCGAGTCTGCCGCTTCAGTGATAATGTCTGGCCAGTGGGAAGTGGGGAAACAAAGACTTGTGTTTGTTTCATTTCTGCCTTCAGGACTTGATGGGCAGTGCTAGCATATTGATGAGCAAATTGTTGGATAGGGCTCAGGGAGCAACAGCAACAGCAATGTTCACTCACTGAGTCCCTTATAAATGCCAGGATTAGATTAAGTACATATTACATGTTATCTTTTTTTAACTCAAATAGGTAGGTAAAATTAATGATGCTGTTTTAGTGTGAAACTGAGGCTTGGAGGGATGAAATCATGATTAAAGCCATGAAGCTAGCAAGTTATAGAGCTCAAACTTCACCAGCCTATGTTTGTCACTCTCTCTCTGCATGCAGTTTTCTGTATTTGCAGGGAGTAGAGAGGAAAACTACTTATTATAAAGAAAAGAATGGTTTAAGAAGCATGAATATGTACCAAGCTGCTTTGTAGCTAGAAATCAGATAGATCATTTTATTCCATGATAATAAATGATTACTGCAGACAACTAGAGCTGGGTTAGCACTTTTTTTCTCCAGAAAAATGTGGCTAACAAAAATCATTTATTTTGAAGCATCATCACCATTCAGAAACCAACTAAAATGGATAAGATAATCGACTAAAATAATAGAAAATAAGATATAGACCAAGAAACAGAGAAATCCAATGCCTATGGTCTGGTAAGGAGATAAATATTTTTTTTTTTTTTAGATTTATTTTTATTTATTTATACAAGCACTGGGTACAGTCAGAAGCACGGGAGGGTGAGAGAATTCACCAGAGCCAGAGCGGGGAGCAGAGCAGGCAGAAGGACTGAAGTACACTGCTGAGGGGAGCAGCGGGCGGCAGGAGAGGTCTGCGCGCCATGTGGGACCCTCCTCCAGTGGCCGGGGAGCAGCCGGAGATCGAACCGGCACTGCAGAGGCTGCGGGCAGGTTCGCAACCCAGCGCTCAACCGCTTAAGGAGATAAATATTTAAAGGGAGGAATGATAGTTAAATTCTACTTAGAGGTTTGATTTCCTTCGTGCTTTACTTATCTCCCTCTCGTGAGTCAGTAGCACAACTCCAGGTTCTTTTTTTATAGCAGACTAGGTGTCACTTCCATTATAAACCCAATTTTCTAGGGCTGGCTGTCGTCTTGATGAGCTCTTTGGAAAGTGGAGGAAAACCCCTTTATAACTGTCATCGAGCAAGTTCCAAACGTATCATTTTCTGTACTTTGAAAATGTTGAGTACCATTATTTTATGCCGTGAATCTTTACAGGCACTTAGGCTGGGCTGCTAATTAGAGCCACTTGCAACTTAAATCACAAATGTGAGTCTTACCTTCTGCTATAGTGCTCAGAGCACTCTGTGCCTCAGACGTCGCCCTCCAAAGAAGGGGCTTTATCAGGGTCCTCATTTCAAAGATGAGAGAAGGTTCTGTTTGTCACTCCACACGATCACTAGAATACCAGAACTACCAGAAGTCGTGTGCTTTATCATTGGGCTAAGGGGCTTGTTGGGGAAAAAAAGATTTTCATAATGACAGTGGGACTGATTCACTGGGAAGGAATTGAGTTTTATTCATTCCCTAACACCTGAACCTGGGGTATTGTGGACATCAGTAAATACTAGTTGAACACATGCTGAGTGAATGAGAACCTACCAGTATAGTGTGTTTTGTGGGGGTATGCTGACAAATACAGAATCCTATATGCCCTCCGCAAGGGGATCACATATCCTTCCAGAGGCCAAGGAGACAAGCACTTGTCTTTGTCTCCCATTCCCCACATCACACTCATGTAGTTTAAGCATTCACTGCAGAGAGACCCATCACCATTAGCTTCATTGTCTTTGAATGCGAGGAGCAGAAATATCTCTAATGGGAGACACTGATCAAACTTATGGACCATTTTGATGTCAGCTGAGCACACTGGGCTGATGATAAGCAGGATGGAAGCTGGGGACTCCATCGCACTGGGACAGAGATGTTCAATAGAAGTCTGTGGAATGGCTGTCAGCAGAGCTTATAATTATTTGCCTGCCTTTCAGGTGAACTTCAGGACTAAAAGTTGTTAGCTAGTGGTTTCTAGTTGATTGTCTGGAGACTGCTTGATGATCGCCACTATTTTTTTGAGTTGACAGAACTTTTCAGAGAGCTCTAAGAATGGTCCAACCCTGTCTTTCTCAGCTAATTAACCTCCCCTTGTCAAAATGCAAGGCAAGATTTTTTTTCTAGACAGTTATAATAAGCTGGGTTTTTTTTTTTCCCCAAAAGTTCATGACATGTCGGTCCTCCTTGTAAAAGCCTTGGTACACTTAAGCCTCTATCTTCAGAGGGAGTGATAAAGCTGGTTCCTAGGGAAACTGGCTTCTCTGGCAGGCTCCTGGTATGCTTGTCCTTGTCCTTGTTCATCCCTGGCAAAGACCCATTCCCTGACTACACCCAACCCCCATGTTCAGCATAAACCTGCATGCCCCCCTTCCTTACTGATAATCCCTGCAGCAGTAGTTGTGTGGGGGGTTGTGGTTGGAAAAAAAGGTTGAGACCCTGTCAAGAATTTACCTGGCATAGAGAGTTTTGGAAATGTGTGTGTGTGTGTGTGTGTGTGTGTGTATCCTGCATCTCTTCAACTCTGCAAATCTGTGCTCTCCCCTGGAAATTTTCAGAAAGAGACCCTTCAGACTGTTCCACAGGTGAGCTAAGGTCTGGCCTTTAGATGAGATCATTGAACTCTTGTGGACTCAGTGGACTGCCAAGAGTTACTCTGGAAGGCAGCATTAGTAATAAAAAGCTGTTAATTGTTCTGGGATCCCCTTGGGGAAGTTCAAAGGGGACCAAAAAACAAACAAACAAAACACAAACCTCAGGATCTTTCAAACTTGTCATTTTAAAATATGCAGCCCACCAAAGTGTGAGCCTGAATATCTTAAAGAAACCAAATATTTTAAAATGACTTTCCTGCAAGTGGGTAGCTGCAAAACTTTTAAAAATGCACAAAACCTTCAAACTCATACACTGTTCTGTTTTTAACTGTTAAAACTCATACACTGTTCCATTTTGAAATATGTTAATTATACAATTCTCCCAGGTGAAGAGAATGTGAATTTGCATTTGAGAGAATGTGAATTTGCATTATATATTTTTACACTAATTCATATTCTTGATATTTTCTTTATTACTATTGAAAGGAATTGGGTTGGAGGTTGGGCTGAAGGTGAAGAAAAGAAAAGAAGAAGGAAAGAGAAAATGACATTTACTAATCACCTACCATGTGCTAGGGACTTGGTTTACATTTACACACAATTTAACTTTTTTTGGTAATTTTTCATTCTTTAGAATTTTTTAAAAAAGATTTATTTATTTATGCATACAAGAACTGGGACAGGTCAGAGGTGTGGGGGTGAGAGGATTCACCAGAGACAGAGCGGGATACAGCACAGGCAGATTGACTGAAATACGCTGCTGAGGGGAGCAGTGGGTGAACCAGGAGTGGTCTGCTCCACCACGTGGTAGCTCCCTGGCCGGGGATCGAACTCATGATGCAGTGACTGGAGATAGCTCAATAGTGCTGTTTTTAACCCCTGTGCCACTAGAATATTTACTAGAATATTTAAAATGTAACTTTAATTGAGGTAACATTAGAATATCCTCTCTGATATCACCACCGTAGTACACCCAGCATTAAATGACCCATATAACACCACTATAGTCCATTGCGCTTCCTTTCTTTATTCCTACCCCTCCTTTAACCCTCCCTTCTCTACGCTCCCACCCACTCCCCCATTTCAGTTCTTTTTAAAGATAACCCAGTGAAGAAATTTATCCCTGTTTGACAGATGAAGAAGCAGATTTAAAGAGAGTTCATGTCCACTAGGTTCGGGTTCAGGATTCTCATCACTTCTTTTTTTCCTTTTTTTTGATGTTGTGGCAGCAATGCTTTCTTTTAAGGCAGCACTTCTCTTTTTCAGAAAAAGGAGAATCCTCCTTTTGGTACAGGGGACTGAGAGAGTGACCGTGCCCAACAGGTGGAGACACGGCTAAACACTAAGTGTCCCGTGGAACGTGGCCCCTTGAGGTTATTTCTATGCTCCTGTTCCCTTATGCATTGGGCTCCACTGGGTCCCCTCTAAGCGCTCTTTGGACAAAGCCAATTGCTGTCACTCCAGTTGCCAAAAAGCTCATCTCCCGACTTATTACTGATGTTGAACTTATTTTGATTTTCAGTTGTTTTCCAATTTCACCGGCTCCAAGGATGACCACGGGAACTGCCAATGCTCCGTTACCCTCCCGGACACCACCTTCCCCGTGGAGAGAGTGGAGCGCTTGGAATTCACAGCTCAAGTTCTCTCCGAGAAGTTCCAGAAAGAGCTTTCTAAATTAAGTATTTTCTTTTATATCCTCCACCCCACCATTTCTTCAAACACTGCCTTGATAAGAACAAACTAACAAAGAAACAAAAGAAAATACTCTTTATTCAGGACTTTATAAACAGCTGTTCTTCACTGCTATCAAAGACAGCATGTTTATATCCTATGGAGATGTTCGCGCTTATTTTGCACCTATGGAGTTCTTTATAGCTGGAAAAATAAAGCATAGGGAGGAAACGGGTTCGGGATTATGGGCACCGTGGATAAGTCACTTCAATATCGTTGGGCTCATGCTGTTGGAAAGAAACCTTGAGCTTCCCTGCTAAGCCCAACCCTGCCACTTAACTTTTATTTCATATCTTCTTCCTTTTGGTATTCCTCTTGGTTTTCCCTCCAGTTTTGCTCCTTATCCTGTCCTTTTCTCTCTCCTCTTCATGTTCTGTCTTTTCTTTAACTTTTCTTGACCCAGTCCTGCTCCCCACTGCTTCTTATTTCTCCCCTTGCCTCAAGTCTTTTCCTTGTCCATACCTCCTAAGCTTTCTGTCCCTTTCCTTCTTAATTCCTTCCCTCCCACCCCCCCACCCCCCCGCCACACTTTGTTGGTCTCTTATTTTGGAAGGCCCCCTCCTCTCTTCTACCTTCTCCTCCATTCCCCCAAACCTTCTGCCTCTTTTCCTTCATTCCTACCTCCTTTCCTTTGTTTTCTCTTTCCAATTTAGTCTCTGCCTTATCTCTCTCTTTCTTGGTGGTTTTCCTCTATTTTCTCAGTTAGTATGTTACGTTTGATGTGCCTTACATAGACCCAAATCAAAATTCCCTGGGAATTTGAATCAAGACTAATAGGTGATAGGCTGTCACTAAAAATCCTAACTCGAACCCCTGACAACCACTTTTCTGTAGCCAGAGTAGGTTTTCTTATAAGGTTTGTTTTCTCCAGAGCTGACTGGAGAAGTGTGACTTGATATTCCAGTTTTGACCCTTCTACCCTTTTAGCCAGGTTTAAAATCAGCTGGAAAGGCTCCCGTTTTCTGCACAGGTAAAGTCCAAGCTGTAATCACATTATGCATTATTTACTATGACTCCATTAATTTACAAGGAGGTCTGGCTTTCCTGCAAGATTCAAAATAAGTTTTCTCGAGAAAGTTAAACTTAGCTACCTCAACATTCAACATGGTTGCCCTTTAAGACAAAAATTGTGGTGAGGCTGAGACCCTACTTTCAACCTAAATTGGCAGATAAATATTCTAAGTTTAAATGAGTGTCCAGGAAAATATGTTTGACTACTCCAGGAATTTAGCTTCTTTAGAAATGAAATGTCCTTGAATTAATCAGCAGAAAAGGCACAGCACTAAATTATAAATTCCAGCCATTAATATTCATAGCCTTATTCTAGCATAATCAAGTACAGATAAGAAGTTATGCATAAAAACATAACAAGTGGAGGAAAATCCTAGGTAAAGATCTTTTCAGTTAGAGTCATTTGCTTTGAAAGAGTGGAAGCTACTGATTTGCATGTCTTCTTTGCTGGCAGGAGTGTGAAGGGCAGTTTGAAACCCCGTGATGCCCCAGGGAGACTTAGTAGCTTGCCAGGCTAGTGAGTATGGGACATTTCATCCCAGTCCTGGAAGGGGGGCAGGTGGCATCTGCCTTGCAAATAATTGGCAGGAAAGAAGTGCGGAGCAGGTGGGAAAACTTAGTTCTGAAGATGTTGGGTAGCTTGTCCTACAAAAATTAATGATTGAGGCCTAAGAAAGGAATTGACCTGCCAGCTGAGATTTGCATAATAGATTCAGTGTGACTTGATTAAAAAAAACCAAAACAGTGATAGTAACAGCTTCCCTTTGTGCTTTTCTAAACGCTTCCATTTCCATTTACTCGCAAGCAGCTCCTTAACGTAGTTTGGCCAATTGTTCTCCTTCCCATTTTAGGGTTAGAAAAACTGAGATGCATAAAGGTCAAGAGACATAAGTGTAAAAGGTCATTTCTCTCTTGTCTGGTTACACCAGGTCAGGAATTTCAGTCTTCAGAATCATCCAGTTCTCTTTTCTCTTTGCCAGCCTATTTTCATCCTTTAGATGAACCCAGGAAGAGATGCAGTAGGTCAGTAATACCTTCAAATCTGAAGTTGTCTCTTCAGCTGAGGTCTTTTGGACTTCCAGGTGAATTATTATAGCTGTCCCTAGGTTGCCTGGGAAATCACCGTTTATCTAGAGGCCTGAGGGAATGCCTGTTTGGACAGGCCAGTAGAAAAGGGTTTTGACTGCCTTACATTGATTCATTATCTGTCAGTACACGGAGAAGACTGGGAGCTGTCTCTGCATAAAATGCTGAAAGTATTTTATACTTTCCTGTTGTTTATGATATGGCCTCTTGTGACTATACTTAGGTAGGGGATGGTGCAAAAGTTATCTCAGGATTTTCCTCCTCTGGAGGGTTATGGGCTTTGGGGGAAATTATTTAATATGACACATTTGCTAATAGATCCTCATGCATGAGAAGGTTGAGTCAGCCTGAGAGACATTTAGGCAACTCATAAACAAACGTTGATTGAGCAATGTTTTGTGCAGTGAAATATAATAAATTAAAAGGTCAGATTGAAAAAAAAACCAAAGTCACTGCTACTCTAATAATTGCTGCAATTTATAGGGCATCCATTATGTTAGGCATTTAATACACATTATCTCTAGACTTTATAATAATCTTGTAAGCTCGATATTATTACCCCCAGTTGACAGAAAGAAACCAAAGCTTAGAGAAATTAAATGATTTGCCCACTGATTACTGGGGTCTGTCTGAGCTTAGGTGGGTCTAACTCTGAAGTGTTTTATATCTCATGGTAGTCAGTTCAAACTCAGTTAATCTGATTGCATTTATTTTTAAAGATACATTAAAACAGTAGTAAGCTGAAAAGTACATTTACTTATTTCAAATAGCCATCATCACAAGATACTGTCACAAACACGAACCAGAGTAATTCTTTAGTTTAATATCAACTGCACTGTATCCTTCTTTATTACAAAACCACATTTATTACACAGAGCAACACCAAATACCCCAGAACAGATCCCTCAACAAACTTTGATTCTTAGAACCCATCTATGACATATTAAGTGCACAACAAATAAAAGAATGGCAATTCTGCATGTTGGTTAAACTGGTGCTTTGAAGACAAACATGAATGTGTTTTTCAAAGCTCAACTTATAGTGAGAAGTAGCACCAGAGTAAAGATTTGACACAAGGCTGTATCCTCTTAGGGCTAGACCCATTTCTTGCTACACATTCATGGGTAAGCTGGCTACCTCTGCTGGAACTGCAGCTTCTATACAGAGTTTGGAGGTTCTCAGAATTGTTCCCATCATCTCAACATTACAGATCTGAGGGGTTTGTGCTAACAATCCACTTAACTTCGTTAAGTTCACACTTGCTTTCTGGCCTATCTTCAGATTCTCCTTGATCTTGTATAATTTCTTGGATGATTCCAGTTTTCCTGAACATCACTGAGCTTTCCTTTAAATGTTAGCTGAAAGAACCTCAAGTTTTTCCCCAAAAGATCTTTAGAGAGGCTTCATTTTGTGGCTGAACTAGGGCAGGCACACCACATGTTCTCACAGGGAGCAAACTCCATGTTATGCCGTGGTTTTCAGTGAGAATCTGGGAGAGCCACGTTTTATTTATCAGAGATGACAGTTGAATTACTCATTTTTGTAGAACAACAGCTGCGATGTGCCACCAAAATGTTCCAGGAAAACTGAGGGTGTTTCATTTGTTCCAAAAGCTGGCAGGCAAGGCCAAATGCCAACAAGAATATTCATTTTGCAAACTTCCATTCCTGCAATGGATTGGCAGGTTATTATTATACTTATATCACAGGCAAGATTTTATGCTTGATAATTGTAGAAATTGAAATTTTTCTACCTCATATCTGTGTTTGTACTTTCAAGGGGGCTTGTTGTTTATGTGTATGTGTTTTTAACCTCCTTATCCACCAAAATGTCACCAGCCTCATCAGCTTCCAAGTGATGGTGTGTCTGGTGGCAGGGAGCATCAGTTGCCTGAGGAGATACAGTAGCAGTGCCAACGGCTGCATTATCAACTTTCATTAGAATCCTCTTTGCCTGAAGCCTTAGCCCTTAGGTCTGCGACCTAAGAGTCTATTCTGATTTGCACAGTGGGGTTAAGTGGAAGGGCTAAAAATGACAGAAGTTAGGGCGCCTTTGGTATTAGAAGGATTAGAGGCCAACATCTGGCTCTGAATTCATCCGGGTGCTGTGGATCCGCTACTTGACATTAGTATGGTTTTGGGGAAATGTATTACTTCTGTTCACATTTCTAAAAAATAATGTAAAACCAGCAATTTTTAATGAGCAGGTCCTTAAAAAAAGCCATGGCATTTCCTTTAGAGATCAGATACAGAAAGAACCACCAACTGTGTTTATTGAAATATCCATTTGGAGATTCCAATTATACACTAAACCACCAAGGGAATTTTTGGAAGTATTTTAACTTAATGATCAGACATTCAAATATATGCAACAAATGTGTAATTTAAAGGTCTGATTGCAATAATCAGTTCTCGGAATAGGTGTGGGTGCACTTAATGAAATGTGTACTTTATAATTGCACATACACTCACATATTGTAAGTTGAGTTTTTAAGCCACTATGTAAAAGGCAGAGGAGCTCAACATTCATTGTACACGTAGTGCATTTCTCCCTCCTCTAGAAAATAATGAGATTTAGAGCAGTGGTTCTAAACATAGGAAGGGTGGTGGAGGTGGTGATTTTGCCCTCAGGAAACACTTAGCAATGTCTGGGGACATTTTTGGTTGTCAAAACTCAGGGGTGGGTGAGTATTGCTACTGGTATCTAGGGGCTGCTGCTTCAACATCCAACAATACACAAGACAGCCTCTGACCAAAAAAAAAAAAAAAAAAAAGAAGAAGATAGCTCAAAATGTCAATTGTGCTCAGATTGGGAAACCCTGATTTAGAGCATGTGCATTGAGGGGAGCTGCAAGGGCAAAGAGATTCTGAATCCAACCAGCTAGTTTAGAGAGCTGATGTCTTCAAATATTAAGATAGAGAGGAAAATGTACTTGCAAATGATGATTCTGAAGCAAAATGATTTCTAGTCCAAGCAAGTACAAAACCCCCTATTTTAGTAATATCTTTTCTAAAGGTTGTATTTGGATAGATTTTTTTACAAAGTCTAGTTAAATACATTTCGATCCAGCTTTTTAGTTTCTTACTACTTTGTTAATTTTTGGACAGCATTTGAATTCTCCCCTCAGGTGTAGTCTGCATAGTTCTCCCACCACCACAGCACCGTGATCCATCACCATAGTCCCTTATGCTCTTCCCTCCCCTGTTTTGACCTCCCTCCCTCCCTCTCCTTGCTGTCAGATTGCAAACGTTATCTTTTTCCTTATCCTTTGTTTGGTTTCTCTCGATTCCACATACAAATGAAATTGTTTGATCTAGTTCTTTAAAAAAAAAATGACAGCAATCAAATAGTACCCAAAGGGTTGGCAGTGGAGGAAGACAGTATGCTATTATTCTGGGAATTGACTTGAGCCTTTTGATTCCCTTTCAGGTGAGGGAATATGTCCAATTAATCAGTGTGTATGAAAAGAAACTCTTAAACCTAACTGTCCGAGTAGAGATCATGGAAAAGGATACGATTTCTTTCACTGAACTGGACTTCACAATGATCAAGTTAGAAGTGAAGGAGATGGAGAAACTGATCATACAGCTGAAGGAGAATTTTGTTGGTAGCACAGAGATTGTTGATCAAATGGAAGTGGAGGTAAGGAGCAAACACACCCTCACTGCATTGACAATAAAGTCTCCTCAGGAAGCAAGGACGAGGACAGTTTCTCTTCTGATGTTGAGTTCTGTCCTCTCGTGAGCACGTGGCATAGCCCACCCTCAGCTTTGGGAGGATGCCTGCCTTGAGTAGTAAGGTAAAGCACATTGAGAACCTATGTCCTGAGATGCAGGCATCACCAAATGGTCAGAGTCCTGTTCCAGAACTGAATGGCATTTCTGTGTCTCAAGAAGGAGATGGCATAAATCTGTACAGCTCCCCCAGCAAGGCCCAGCAGGCAATTCTGTTAGGAGTCATCCTCCTGGATAATTATCCTACCTGATCACGAGCTTGTTCGGTCTGTTTCTCCTTTTGAATGAGTATGTAGTACTTAATCCTTCTTGGAACTCTTTTCCACAGCCCTCTTTAAAGAAATTTCTTGTGAGTATGTCTCAGTGAAGCCTTTTAATCTTTGTAGATAAAGACCATCGTATTAATGTTATGGTTGGGTAATTTATATCAACGAGAATTTACTAGCTCAGTCGTGACATGGGTTATAATGAAGAAGTCTAGTTAGGTATTTTAGAATTTTAAGTTTTCTCTGGCCCTCATCATTCATTAAAAACAATTATAATGCAACATGAGGAAACATGAGTTCATAGGGAGAGGTTATGAGAAATGAACCGGAAGGGACATTTGTGGGTGCTTCGGATGAATCTGTGCTCTGTTATTAAAGCTCTTAAAATCTTTGCCATTTTCTTCTTGTCACACACATCTGCCTGAGCTCTGACAGGCATTCACACTAAACCATAAAATGTATTCTTCCAAATGAAACCATTCAGGAGAATCTCGGGTGTATTCTCTAGCAATGTTTCACTAAGTGACAAAATTCAGCTCTGGAATGTTTATGAAAGAAATTGTGCAATAATATAAAGTCACTCTGAATTTTTATTTCCTTAGATAAGGAATATGACTCTCCTGGTAGAGAAGCTCGAGACGCTAGACAAAAACAATGTTCTTGCCATTCGCCGAGAAATCATGATTCTGAAGAACAAGCTAAAGGAATGTGAGGCCTCCAAAGGTGAAAATGCTCCTGTCTCTCCCTCTCTTCCTGAGCCAGGTGAGATTGCCATATGCTGAGCTTTTACCCCTTGAGGGCCAAGAATGGGGTGGAGGATGGGGTGCAGGTCTGCAATGGTAGGGGAAATGTGGGGCTTGTGCAATTCTGAGCTTACTTTACTAGGTTTTGAAATCTCCTCCTTAGTGGGTCTGCAAATTGTCCCATTCTGGGGCTCACAAAGGAAGGAACAATGAGTTGATGTAAAAGAAAATCTGCATATGTATGTATTCTCTGTATATTAGCCAGAAATACACCTCTCTGGTGATGGTGCTGCTCTCAGGGGGCTGGTGAAAGTCTCTGGAATCCACGAGGCATCCATCTGCACTGCCCTGTGGCTTGTGAAGGCTGATTGGCTCATTTGTCTGATGAGCTGGGGTTATGCCTTTAATCTTCCTTTCTTCCTCTCCAGACCCTCACCTCCCACCTCTTTATTTCCCTCTATACTTTCCTTAAATGCATGTTGAGTTCTTGCTATCTAGTGTGTCCTGGGAGTCAGTGAGGATTAAAGGCATGGCCCCACATAACCAGTACTCTGGGTGTGTCTTGTTCTCCCTCCTGGAGTGTCTGGTGGGCACCTCTCTCGCTAATGAATCATGTTGGGGTTAAGTATAACATAAAGGTGGGTGCTCTGGAAATACCTCGTGAATGGAGGCAGTGGAGTGTAGGGGTCAGGAACATGACTTTAAGACCCCAAAGATCCGAGCTTCCCAGCTAAGTGTTCACTGTGGAAAGAGATCCTTAATCTTCTTATTTGTAAGAAGGGTAGAATAATAGTACCTACCTGTCAGGGTTGCAATGAGGGCAAATGAAACAAGGCTTGGGAAGCTCAGAGCTCTGTGATTGATGTTGCACACCGGTGATTGTTATTAGTATTGATGATAATTGCAGTGAAAACCTTGCTGTGAATAGCGCAGTGCTCAGTCTGTGTTCCCTCCGGGTAAACTGAAGCCAGCCCCTCAGCCCTGCATTCAGCTCTGTCCTTTTGAGACCTCAGTGTCACCGGGACGCTCTCTCGCAGGATGTGAGCATCTCAGCCTGAATAGAGTCCAAATCTTTTCATCAAATCATACAGCTCTTGTTATTCCCATTAATTGCTATGGCTCACAACCTGTTTCCTTTTATTCAGTGTATTTCTGGATTCCTGTCAGGTTAGCTGGTTTGTTTAAGGCTTTAATTAGAATACTGCCATAGTTAGGAGCCTCTTGATGTTGTTCAGGGGACTCTTTTCCCTTCCTCTGCAGTAGGGAATCTGCCATAATGTGACATACAGAGGAGTTTGAGGGCAAAGGCCAGGCTCTGTCCGCTGTAACAAACTAAGGCTAAATCGGGTCTGGGAACAGCCATGTGAACATACATGGGAAGTGAGAGGCACGGAGGCCCTTGAGGGCAGGAGTTGAAGCAGTAACAACCCCTGCTAATACCCGGGCAAGTCTTTTTTTCTTGCTTTTCTTTTTTAACCTCCATAAATCTTCCTCATGGAATAGATTTTTCTGCCTGTTTTTATTCATCCCTAGGAATAAGGATATTTTAGAGCAGGAAGGGAAATTCAGCACCATCTAGCTCAGGCCCACCATGTCTCAGAGGAGGGGACTTAGGTGGTGGGGGTGCTGCTTTTCCTGAGATAACTTTTCTTGAGCCACACAGGTGGCTCATGAAAGCTGAGGCAAGAATCAAGGTGCCTCTCTCTGGTCATCTCAGGACCTGGGCGTTAGGTGTCAGTAACCAAGGAAGGTGTGGCAGGAAGGAGCATGCTGCTTAGTATATAGGCTGGGAGACAAGGGAGTTGGTCCAATTATTTTTGTTAGAATTTTTTTTCTAGACCTTTCCCCTAGGTCTTCACACTTAGACTTTGGTGAGCCATCCCAGCCCAACTGTGTTGTTTAAGCAAATCGAACCCAGATTTCCTCTCACTTTCTCACAACCTTGGCTGTACCTGGATCCCTGCCAAGCCACTTGGCTCTCCTCCAGCTTTGTTCATATTATATTTATGATGTTTATATTAAACTGACTTTTGTCATGTTTTTAAATCAATTTCTTTCACTTACTCTCTTTCTGTTTGGGTTGGTTGATAATGCAGAATTGAAAAATCCCCAGGCACCACCAAGTTGTGGGCCTGTGGAGACTTTAATTAAAGTTACTCACTATTATGGGACTTTAAAATCTGCCTGTCTGCTTTTTTCACTGCAGAGATGCACAGAACAAAAAAGACTGTATGCAAGTCTCAGCCAAAAAGTAATTCTGCACTCTCTGGGTCTTTCTCGTACAGCTGCATTGTGTTAGCCCTGTGGTCAGCTTGCTCTTAGAACCAGAACGTGTAGTTAGAATTCAATAAAATGTGTTTTATATTTGGTTTATGCTGTAAATGGCATCCTTTTCTGCTCCATTTCATAGAACTTGCTAATCTAAAATAATCGGCCTTATGTTCATTAACTTTTTTCTCCCCTGAAAACAACTGACTTCACTCTGTCTTTAGTTTTCCCCTGAATGTAAATAACTATGTATAGGCAAAATGTGACAGAAACGCTCAGAGATCAGCCACCATTGTGCTTGGAGATGCTCAGCTCTGATTAGTTAGCACATAGTAGGTGCTCAGCATATAACTGATAATTAAATACTGTATGAAAGGTATTGGGTGACCCACCAAAATCCCAAGCCTAGAGAAGAACAGAGTACATCTGATAATTCAGAGTCAATTTAGTCTTAATCATTTTATGATGATAACCATTTTAATTGTCCAATTCTCACAAGTCAATTATATTCTTCGGTTGGCTCAAAGGTCAGTTGCCCAGGTGAGAGATTGCATTACAGAGCCAAGATTAAGTTTCCCCTGCAAGCATATAATGACTGACTTTTTTTTAAAATGCTACACGATACTTTTAAAAGTCCAAGTTAGAATATTTTAAAGTCTCACCGTGTGGCTTTTCAGGATATTTTCTGAATACCATGGCAATATCTAATGAATTGCATCATGAAGAAATTGCCAAGCAAGACAACAATTTGTATAAAGAGTTCTCTGCATTATGTTCTGTAGCATAAATACTGGGCTCTTTGAAAAATTCAGATATGTGGCAGGGTAGAGGACTAGTGTTTTACAAATAAGGGTTAGTCTTGCATTCCTTTGTTCTACAGCATCATTTGGTGCTACTGTATGGCTGGCCCTATTCTGAGTACTGGGGTTATCAAGATGGGTGCAGAAACTTCTGAAACCAATATGCAGGAAGTAAGATAGTTGCATAAACCTTCAATTGTAGCATGATGTGTGTTTATAATGCTGATATAGCTCAATGTATATTGAGTTACATGTACTTGCCTTCCTCTCTTCTTTCTAATAATCCTGCAGAATAGGTAGTATTGTTTTTCTTTTAAAATGAAGAAGCTGAGGCTCAGAGGATTCAAGGATACACAACTAGCAAGCATTGGAGTCAGGATTTGAATTTCAATCTGATTGACGATATTTTCACTGTAGCAGGCTGCCTTCCTTAGATGGTCTAGCAGAGACGTGCACCTGTGATTCCTGGAGTGACAAGAAAGTTCCAACAACTCACAGGGCTGATGAATGCCAAATTATCTTTGCTTCTTTGCTTGTGGAAAAGCTAAAAGGGCACTTTTGCTGTCAGTTCTATGCTGTGTTCTCTTCTACCAGAAAATGCAGCATGATTCTTTGGTAGTTTACAGTTCTTGGATCATAGCTGGGCAATGGGTTGTTGTTCCTGTGGCTGGGGAAAGTTGGGATAGGATGAGTTAGGAAGGGAACGGGGTATTGCTAAGATAGGGAAATAAAGGCTGCAGCTGGGAAGGGGCGTGGGATAAGAGAGGGTAGGGAGAAGCTCAGTGAACACGGAGTTAGGATGACTGTGGCTGGGCTAGATGAACAGTGGGCACTGGGCTGGCTGTGAAGTTTCAATGGTTTGTTGCCAGGATTTGGGGACGCCTGTCATAGCCTTTTCACTGGTCTGTCACTGCTGTAGCCACATCTGTAATATTGGCAGCAATACTTAGGTCTTTTTCTCTATTTCCACGTCTTTTGACCATAGCCAGGCCCCTAAAAGTGGCCCAGAGGAGATAGAGTATAATGGGGGAATAACAGAAAGGACAGAAAAGGGCCTTCGTGGTGCAGGGTTAAAGTCTTAGTGCTATCAAGCTATCGCCAGCCTCTGCAGCATGAGTTCGATCCCTGGCCAGGGAGATGACCCACATGGCGCAGCAGATCTCTCCTGTCTTGCCTGCTACTCCCCTCAGCAGTATATTTCAGGAGCGCTGCCTGTTCTGCTCCCCACTCTGTCTTTGGTGAAGCCTCTCACTGCCCCCGCCCCCCGCACCTCTGAGCTACACCCCAGTTCTTCTGTGCATAAATAAATAAAAATAAATATTAAAAAAAAAAGGACAGAAGAGCGTTTAGGAATGAATGCTTGGGAGGTGAGGAAAAGAGATGTAAGTTTCATGCAATTTTAGTATTTATACCAAGTACAATTTCAATTTCCAGGTCAATTTTTGAAATGATGTACCATTATTGTTGTTATTTTCTATTAATAGTAGTAGTAATTTTTAAGAGTGCATTTTGATTTCTTCATATCTAAGGGTTTCCATATCTAGGACAGAATGATTTATTATCTTTAGTCCCCTGATAATGCTTGAATCAGTTATATGCTTCCTAAGTTTTCCTTAAATATTCTGTTATTGTTGGTTTGGACATTTCCTTTGTGGAGGGCAAGATTCAATTAAACAAATAATTCATAAGTATTCCATCCTGCAAAAAAAGAAGGACTTTTTTTCATATCCTTAGAGTGAAATGTAGTTGAATAAATAAATCCTCGGAAAGATGTTTTAACTAGAAAATCCAGTTTGTAGCATATAGAAACTCGAGTGGTTTTTTGTTATCATTAAACTGAACACACGGCTAACTTTATTTTAATAATTCATGCATTGTTTCATAAACAAAAGCAAACAAGCATTCATCTGAGAGATCACTTTTAGGAGAAGAAATAATAATTTATAATTTTATTTATTATTTCTTTAGTGGAGAGCAGTCTCTTGGCTGAACACACGTTGCTTTTTTATTTATGAAATGGTGCATGCATTATTAAAATAAACCCGCGACTGTGTTCTGCTTAATGATATGCAAAATTATTTGAGGTTGGGTACAGAGTGGTTTCATTTCTCTACCTGTTGTATGGTTGGCTGACTTTCCCACCAACTGCGGATTTATGAGAGCATTTAAGGAGCACGCATTTAATTCTGCGATCAAAAAGTCCCAGCAGATTGGAAAAATAAAAGCAGGATTTCTAGTAATGGTTTCACCTCTGAGCAGTCCTTGAGTGAGGGGAGGAGACGGAGGAGATATTTAGGAAGGAAAGGAACCGGTCTTTCCATATTGGTCAGAGGCAGAGGCTCAGGCAAGAGCTTTGTACCCCCACCCTCAAATGCTAATCTCAGGCAATTCTTTGGAGTTCTGCTTTTGGCTCCAGCTCATCTCATGTGTGCTCTATAGCCACCTGATTCTCTGCAAACATTTTTTCCAAAGATTTATTTATTTATGCATACAAGGGCTGGGGTGCAGGCCAAATATGAGGTGGTGGTGGGGGGGAGAAGATTCACCAGAGACAGAGTGGGGAGCAGAACAGGCAGTGCTCCTGAAATACACTGCTGAGGGGAGCAGCGGCCATGACAGGAGAGATCTGCTGTGCCATGGGGTCACCTCCCTGGCTGGGGATTCAACTCATGCTTCAGTGACTGTGGATAGCTTCATAGTGCTGCGTTTCAACCCCTTGTGCCACCAGGGAGGCCCTCTACAAGCATTTAAAGTAGATCCAGGGCCTCCCTGGTGGCGCAAGGGGTTAAGATGCAACCTATGAAGCTGTATGCAGCCACTGCAGCACAAGTTCTATCCCCAGCCAGGGAGTTACCCACATGGCGCAGCAGACCTCTCCTGTCTCACTCGCTGCTCCCCTCAGCAGTGCATTTCAGTCGATCCTCCTGTTCAGTTCCCCACTCTGTCTCTGGTGAATCCTCTCCCCTGTACCTCTGGCCTGTACCCCAGTTTCTGTATGCATAAATAAATAAATCTTAAAAAAAATAAAGTAGATCCAGCAATTCATTTTCTGTTCCCTCCTTCCCTCACCTGCTTGCTCCAGGCAGCAGAAAGAGGAAAAATGACCTCAATGTACTTGAAGTTGGATTTTCTTTGTTATCTAAAAAACTATCAGTTTTTTAAGGGCATGTATTAAGATCTCAGAAAATATGTGTTCAAATCTTTGGATAGTTATAAAAAGTACTGGAACAATTAATTTTATTTCTCATTGCTCATAAAAGAGTTAGGTTGGCAGGCATTTCAGAGGGAATGCAAGTCCCTCTGCCTAAGTCATTCCTCCAAAGGTTACAGGGAAGTTAGCCTGCTGCCACTCGATTATACATTGCAACAATGACAGGATCATGATGGGAAAGAAGAAGTACTTGCCCGTCATTTGGTGGCACAGTTGAATATGAGTTATGAGCAGCAAGACCCACCTTGTAACTGCAGCAAGATAATCATTAAGTGATCTATGTGATGGGCTATACTTTGGGCACAGAGCAGGCAATGTTGCCCTAAAATAATGTCCATCGCTTCTCAAGGCTGAAATCCCATCATTATAGTACCATCTTTCTGAATCACTGAAATACTTATTTCAGACGTTCACTTCTGAGGTTGTCTGAGTCAGCACTTATACTGGGTGTTGGAGATGTACTTGGGATCCTGGTGTGGAAGGGTAGAAGGACGAAGGGGCTGGAGACTTGTCAGGACGATCTCCTCCATCATAATTCTCCCTGATCCTGATGGGTATCACTCTCTGATTTCATAGAAAAAAGGTAGGATTCTGGGATGATCTAGATTTTTCTATGAAAAAAGTGACAAAATATTTGCAAAGTGCTTTCTGACAGAAAAAAAAAATGTATGAAATTTACCAAATCTTCTCTTCCTCTCTCTGGACTCTCAAAGTTTTTTAATGTGGCTCTTGGCAATTTCCAGATTGCAAACCCATCTATGGAGACAGAAGCCTAGAACTGACAGTGGGTTTTCATTGAGACTGAGATCCAGAGAAGGTTTTGGCTTTTTTCAAAAATGCTGTTATCATTGAACCTTGACAGGAAAAATATGAATTCCTTTGGTTCTTCAGATAGTTAACTGTTTGTATCTTATCACTCACTTTCTCTAAGAATGCCCTTTTTATTTTCTTCTTTGCATAGGGAGCTGTGGTCATGGAGTTGTGGTGAACATCAGCAAACCATTTGTGGTCCAGCTTAACTGGCGAGGATTTGCCTATAAGTATGGTGCCTGGGGTCGGGATTACTCTCCTCAGCATCCAGACCAAGGGCTGTATTGGGTGGCACCTTTGGAAACAAGTGGGAGATATTTTGATTATTACAGACTTTACAATTCACTGGATAATTTGCTATTGTACAAAAATTCCCATGAATATAGTATAAGATATGGTCAAGGTGGCGGCACAGCAGTTTACAACAAAAACATGTACGTCAACTGGTACAACACCCGGAACATCGCCAGAGTTAACCTGACCACCAACAGAGTTGAAGTGACTCAAACACTCCCTGATGCTGCCTATAATAATCGCTTTTCATATGCTAATGTCGTTTGGCAAGATATTGACTTAGCTGTGGATGAGAATGGATTGTGGGTGATTTATTCAACTGAAGCCAACAATGGTAACATAGTGATTAGTAAACTCAATGACACCACTCTGGCCGTGCTAAATACTTGGCAAACCAGTCAGTATAAGCCATCTGTTTCTAACGCCTTCATGGTATGTGGGGTGCTCTATGCCACCCGTATTCTGAACACCAGAACAGATGAGATCTTCTACTACTATGACACAAACACAGGGCAGGAGGGCAGATTGAACGTAGTCTTTCATAAGGTGCAGGAAACGGTGCAGAGCATGAACTATCACCCTTATGATCAGAAACTTTTTGTCTACAATGATGGCTACCTTCTGAATTATGATCTTATCTTTGGCAAGTAACTCCACTAAGATGTCTAGTGGAGTCTAAGATGTCCAAGTAACTTTGGCAAGTAACTCCACTAAGATGTCTAGTGTTAGGGTGAGAGAGAAATAAAATGTTCATTGAAGAAAGGATCCTTTCCACTTATGTAGAGCAGCAGGGGAATCCTGAGGGGGGAATATTTAGGAGCAGAGGTTTCCCACACTAGGTTTTAGGATATTTGCCCTGATTTGATTTGCCCTGATTTCCCAGGATTTGCCTCCTGGAGTGCCTTCCCCTACTGAAATAGGTCTGGGGCATTATGTGTCCATGGATACTTTCAGCGAGGTGTCATCTGGAAATTAAGGACTTAAAGAGGACTCTGGATGGCTTCTGGGGTTCCTTGTACAGAAGAGGGACTCAATGATCAGTCCTCCATGTAACCTGTAGCCAGTCTTCCATGTCTGAATGAAACCTGATGTTTAACTAGGGAGATGCATACGAAGCTTCTTGAGGACTGAAATCTCTGACCTTTTTTTTTTTTAATTGGAACCTAAATTATGGTTTGTACAGAGCAGATAAGTTCAGCATGCTTATGTCTGTAAATTCTGTTTTCTGGAGAAGGGCTCTTTTATACATTACATTGTACTCTGCAGGTGGAGCACTTGATTTTTCTTTTTTTCCCATGGTCTACCTACACAAGTCAGGAGCACCCTCTGATACCAAGCCTTCCTTTCAAAGACAGCTCAGTAGACTAGACAAGACTCACCAACTTATTTCCCTCCCACTCCCTCCCATTCTTAAAGGAACAATTACAGGGTAAACAGATTTTTTTTTATCATGAATTTTATTTATAGGACTATACGACTGTAAGAAGATCAGTAGGCAGAGATAAAATAATACCATTTCTGGTTACATAATAAAGTCCTTGGAGCATATATGAGATGTGTGTTAAGTTGTATCAATTGGTTCATGCAACTTTTATTTTTTCCTAAGCTTGAAACTTATAAGAAAATGAAATTTTAATTTTTTTCAAGGATTAAATGGAGGAAAAATGTTGGCAATATCTAGTAAATCAAAACAGTTTGAACACCTCCCAGGTGTCTGTGTTCCTGTGCTGTTGGAGGCTTCATCATCTGGTCTCCATCTATTTTCCTTTGATGTTTGTGAGACCGAGTCTTTAGTATTGGCTCCTTAAATGCTGTACTGCCTGTTTTGATGAATGATTAAAATGCCTTTTGCAAAAAAGTGTCTTTTGCTGTGTTTACGATATTTTGAATTCTAAAAATAGGGTAGTCCACACCTTACTGTGAGCTCTACAGAATGGCTCCTTCCAAACAACAATGCCCAGGAGACCACACACCTAGCAACAGACATCAGTAGCTATAAAAGCATCCAAAGTCTGAGCTGGCTCTTTTGTTTTCATTTCCCTTAAAAATCCTTTCGTTCTGGCAGCTTTTGTTGTATTAGACTGCACTCTTTTCTTTTGAGAGAGGACCTTTTGTGCTTATTAATTTGCATGGCTGATCTGATTATTCCCAAAATTAGACTATATTTGTATGGTTTCTGTTCCTTTTCCAACTGAGCTATTAACTTGGGTCAGAAGACTCCAGATCTTCCCTAAACAGGAGATCTTGGACAGAAAGCAAAGGGACTAACTGGCTCAACTGAGAAGTACCTTCACAAAGGGGTGCTATGGGGACGGGCCACCTAGAGCTGGAAGGACAGTCTAGCCTAGTGTAGTTAGTTGTGCTGAAATACCTATTTTTAATCCATTACAAGTGTTTTGAGGCAGGTAATAGCTACCATAGTTATTTTTGGCAAGATTCTTTTTCTGTGTATTTCAGGACTGAGCATAGAAGCAGGAATGGCCTTCAAAATGCAGCAAGATATGAAGATAAAGACAGGTGTGTCATGTGAGATATAAGCTAAAAAACAGTGATGTTGTATTTAATCTAGCTGTAGGAAATTTTCTAGATGAATATTTCTACCAAATACACAGTATGACCTCTGAAGAGTCAGGAAAGGAGGCAGGAAGCCAAGGGAGCCCAGCAATCAACTTCTTGTTTAAACTGCTCCAGAAATATTTGTCTGAAAACTCCCTTCAGACCTTCTTCCCACTGGGTGAGGTGCATCAAGCTGCAGTGGTTGCTGCAGGAGTCTCCCTGCTGGGAAGGCCAAGTAACTGAGGATATTCAGGGTTGAGGGATTACTGCAGTACAGTCACACAATGGACATTTTTTGCTCAAAATTTATCAGCTAGCACCCTTTTGGAAAAAAAAAATTAGTGTATACCTATTTAAATACATTTTATTGAGATATAATTTACATGAGGCAGTATCTGCCAACCAATTTTAAGTATATAGCTAAATGAGTTTTGACAAGTATGAACAGTTGCGTTAAAGGCTGCCATAATTGGGATTGAAAACATTGCCCTCGCCCCCCAGAAGCTCTCATTTGCCCTTGTGTAGTCGACTTCTACCCACATGTCCTAAGTCCTGGCCACCACTGATCTGTTTTCTTTTCTATGGGATCTCAAAATAGGTAACCCTTTGAGTCCAGTTTCTTCAGGAATATTGTAAAAGAGAACCAGTAGGCTCTGATAACTGAGCATTGCCAGTGGTTCTCAGGGTTCCCTACATTTTAATCATTTGGGGCATGTTGGGAGAGGATTGTGAACAGCTGTGGTGACCTCCTGCCTTTAAAAGTCTTCCCTAGTGATTTGGAGTTACCAAGGGAGGGCGTTATCTCTGGACATCAATCAAGCCTACCTGATCGCACTTCCTGAACTTGAAAGTTCTGTTGCCACCAAGTCAGTGCTGGTTGTCTAGTCTCTAGCCCTGTGTCACAGGCATCTCTGCCCAGGAGAGTCTGGATCCTAATTAATGATGCTTGGTGGGTAAGAGCACAGGATCTGGAGTCAAGCAAAGTTGGATCTGACTCCTGGTTCTATTGCTTATGAGTGGTATGGCTTTTGGGAAAATACCTTAAGTTTTCTGAAACTTGATGTTTTATGATTAATGGGCTAAAATCACTTACCTCAGAGTCCTATTGGTGAACTGAAGAGTACTCAGCATATAGAGTTTGGTGTAGTCATGCTCTACCCTCAACAAAAAGTTCTTATCTCTGTTTCTCATTCTGAATTTTAGATTAAAAGTCATCATTGGGTTGCCAAGATAAAAAGCTAATGGCAATCAGAGTTTACATTTTCTCCCTTATAAAACTTATTGCAAATGGTGATTCAAGTAGGTGCCATCTTGACATGAAAACATTGCACCTCCTAAGTTTGGTTATTACAACTGATGTTCTCTGTGTTGTGACCCCAAAAGACAGATTGACATGAGCAGCAAAAACAGAGGCTGCTTCCTTTTCCATTTGACCCCTGAAAACATAAATGAAGGCTCACATTTATCACACCCTATGGAAGGGACCAAAATAAAGGCATATGTCCTACTTGCTTTGCTGTGACAACAGGAACACCAGTCTCCTCAGAGTAGGGATGGGTATATATTCTGTACTATACTTTTAGAAAAATATGTTTATTTTTCAAGATTTTCTTGTATTGCTAGCCATAAAAATGTACTGTTTCTATTCTTGAATCACTGAGAGGGAAATGACAATGGACAAACTGAGGGTGACTGTGACAGCCTTTAGGATGCTGTAGGGAGGTTCTGGGCCTGAGTCCTCTGTCATCCCAAACATGTCACACCATGAAGGATGATTGCCCTCCTATGCTCCAGAATGTTCCGGAACAACAAAAGGGTGAATCGTGACACATAGAAACTAAAAGGCAGGCATGTCTCTAAGGCATGCTCTCAGCCAGTGGAACAGACCAGCTGGCCTGGCTCATCAATGAGAGTTGCTATTTGAGCTGTCAGTTCAGTTGCCAGGCTTCACATCTGTAGCTGGGGATGTGCCTTCTTGTCTCTGAGATCTGCATCTGCTCCTGGAACTCATTCAAAGGGAACAGTCCTCGGAATTAAGGTTCATGGTGAAGTAAGGTGGTCTTCAGTATGTCCAGAGAAGGAGGCTTCTTGAGTGCTACCCCTGGATATTTTGGAAGCTGCAAGGATGGGTTCCCAGACCTCAGCCCCCTTGTGGAATATTGAAAGAAGACCGACAGTGTGTTTGAAGGATTCTAGTAAACCACTGGAGCTCAGTACATGTGGAGGGTGGTGGAGGATGAGGATGGAATGATGGACAGGGGCCAAGTTTTATATAACCTTAAAGAAATCTGATTCCTGGGGCCTCCCTGGTGGCTCAAGGGGCTAAGCACCACACTATGAAGAAATCCACAGCCTCTGCAGCACAAGTTCAATCCCCAGCCGGCCAGGGAGCAACCCACATGGCAAGGCAGACCTCTCCTGACTTGCCCACTGCTCCCCTCAGCAGTGTATTTTGGTCACTCTGCCTGTTCTGTTCCCCACTCTGTCTCTGGTGAATACTCTCACAACCCCCCCCCCCACATCTCTGGCCTGTACCCCAGCTCTTGTATGCATAAATAAATAAATCTTAAAAAAAAAATGAAATCTGATTCCTGAGTCTGACTCCAAGATTCTCTACCCTCCTCTCTTTTTAACTGCACTCTGTCAGCTGATGTATCCTTTTTGGTATGGCCTGTGATATTTTTATGTCACTACTAGTGACTCTCACTTTCTCCTTGATGGCTATTATCAGTCAGAGTTCAGTGCAAGAACAGAAACAACTTCTTTTAACTAGGATGTGTTAACTGCAATGTTAAATAAATGCCATAATCTCAGTGATTTGGCCCAATAACAAGTTTTCTCCTCCTCTGCTGCTTTCACCATTTGTCCCTGGTATTGCTTCTATAGCATCTTTCTTATCGCCAATGCTTTTTCTCCCCCTCATCTACCAGTGTGATTTTGTCTGGTGCCACTATGATGGAAGAGAGCTTCTCTTCCAGATGGTAATTTAGGGACCCAAGTTCATCCCATTTCACCTTGGGGCTCCACCATCTACACATATAGCTTCCAAGATCATGAGCTTCTCTGCATCAGACAAATACAAGTGAGACGTTCTTTATGGAGGCTGTTTAGCTTGCATCTCAAAGGGGTGGCCAACACTCATGTCCACCATCTGCTAGCTTAGTGTCACACCTAACTGTAAAGAAGCCTGGGAAGCAGATAGGCTACCTGGGTAGAGAGGAGAAAGAAATGGGTGGCTGAGCAGCCAGCCAGCGTGCCTTACCACTCTGGATATTGCTAGAACAGTCAAAGGCCAGTTGACTGTACTTATGTGATTCTATTTCTGGGCTCTTTATTCTATTCCACTGCTCTATTTGTCTTATCATTTTGCCAAAATCACATCTTGGTTAGTGTAGCTTTATATCAGTCTTGGATTTAGACTTACTATACTAATGTCAGTCTTCCAATGCTGTTCTTCAATATTGTGCTTACTACTCAGTGACTTTTGACTCTCCATATAAACTTTTGAATAACTTTTTTGATATCTGAAAAAATACCTTGCTGGGATGTTGGTTTGGATTGCTTTAAATCTGTTAGGAAAAACTGACGTCTTGACAATACTGAAGTTTCTTACATGTAAATATGGACTGTCCACTTATTTAGTTTCCCTTTGATTTTGTTCATCAGAATAATTTAGTTGTACTATGTAGATGTTGTACAAGTTTTGTTAGATTTATCCCTAATACAGAGAATTATGAAATCATTGAAAAAGCTAGAGACATGGCAACGGGAAGCTGCCATTTCGTGTTTGACTTTGAGGTCACACTGCTGTCAACCTCCCAATGGCCCTCAATTTCCATATCCCCGCCTCTGGTCTGTGCCTCTGGATACTTTGGATAGCAATTTGATACTTGCTGCAGTAGTTGGCACCTAAGACTTTTTTTACTTCTGTAGCTGGTTTAACAGCTATGTTAATGTAATGGCATCTGCTATTACCACTGGTGTCATCCCCACAACCTCCACATTGGCACATGGAGTCCATCTCCTGCCAACATGTACCTCTGCCAGTGTCCTCTTCTCTGCACACCTAGAATGTGCTCCACGTTTCAAAGCTAGCATTAGTGGAGCTCAAACCTAAATGAATGCAGAACTGTATCTACACAGGAGTCTGGGAAATGTAGTTTTTAACCTTCCTTCCCCGTGCTACAAGGAAAATGACACAGCTTCTGAAACAGTGACCTCTTCGGGTGCCCACTGCCTTCACCACTGCTGCTCCTGTTTGTGACAGAGACTTTCAGCAGTGTGGTCTATGAGTAGAAAATTTAGGATGGAGGCATCACAAAACCAGAAGCTGAAGGTGGGGGTAGAAATGATTAACATAGTTGTTAAACCAGTTACAGAAATAAAACATCCTTGGGAGCCAACTACTGCAGCAAGTAGCAAACTGCTATCGAAAGCACCTGGAGATGCAGACCAGAGGAGGGCATATGGAGATGGAGGGCCATTGTGGAGAGTTCCCAGGACTGACAAATCATCCTAGACACACCCTAGAAGTAATTACTTTAACAATAGATAACAGTTCCACAAAGGAATGATCCCCTCACAAAAGAAGAATCCTCTGCAATTTCTGCATTGGCAAGAGGCAGCTCTCCTGCCGCCTGTGACTCCAGAGGTGCCTTCTATTTTTCTTTCACTTTCCTAGTAAATCTGCCTTTTTGAATATAACTAAATATCTCTGCCTCATGGGGAAACTCGCTGTGTGCCACTGAAAGGGGTGCTCTGGTGAAATTCTTCTCAGACGTAACCTAAGGACAGTGCTCTCTGAACCTAACACCTCTCCAAACCAACATCAGTGCCCACGGTGCATCCATCTCTGCGACCTGCTAGTGACCCAGGAGAGGTTCGGGCTCCCTGATTCCTTTTTAAGGTAAGAATAAGAGTGTCTTCTATTGTGGTATCACCCAGAAGCTTCCAGGATTGGGTGCATGCTATGTTCCTTCACTTTCCTCAATTATCTTCCCTGAAATTTTGGCTGCTGCTTTTTCTTGGCAGACTTAGGGGGTCATTTAGCCAACAGGCTGCTGGGGATGTGATGCTTTACCCAGAGTTCCTGAGTGGATGGTGCAGATAGGCCCAAGGTGCAGAAGGCCCATGGGCCTTTAGCAGGCTCTGATTTGCTCCTGAAGAGAACCCCAGTAAGTCGGTGGCACTGTGTACCTCTACTGTGACACCACTCCATTTGTGGGCTTTCAGAGCGATCCAGGGAGGACCTGCACCGAGGTGAGGCCCAGCCCTGCTGAGAGCAGGACCGGCTGGAGCCCGGGTGGCTGATTATCTCAGAAGTCAGTGAGTGAAGGCAGAAGTGCTCTGGAGAGGAGAGATTCTGGCAGCATAAGCTTAGGGAATTAGTTTGGGAAAGAAAGTTTATAATAACAGTGTTCTTGTTCCTCCTGAATAAAACATTCAGAGAGCTTTTCTTCTCCCAGCAGAAAAATAAAATACTCTGGGCAATAGAATGGTTGTTCTTTTTTAAATGTTGTTTTTAGTAACAAATCAGGTGGTTGCAGTCTTGGTCATTTGACCTCCCCTCCTATCTTCCTCTAGATCCATCTGATCTTGCACTGGGCATCCTGTGGGCTCAAGGGGACAGTGTGTCCCGGGGCTGTATCTTTGCTCATTGAAGCAGCTTGGGAAACAGCCATTTGGGTGGATGGAGTGTGAGCCCAGAGCAGGTACAACCAGCTGCAAACAGACCAGAAAATATGGTTGTTACACATCTGGTAGGTAGTTCTACAGCGGCACAGCTAATGGTGCTGGTATTTAAATGGCCATTAGTAGACTCTAGATTCTGCACACCCAATTAAGAAGAACCCTGGAAGCTCTCTCTTGGTGCCGCTCTGCTGTTAGTTGGCTGCAGACCCGGCAGCAGCAGTGCCTGGTTTGCTGGCTGTCATCACTGCCTGCAGGGAGAGAAACTGCATTTCTGTCGACAGGGTTAGGGGGATTCTGGGTGGGCCCCACACCAATATGGCGTCTCAGAGGTGACTCTTCCCTTGGCCCCTCCTGTGCAGGTGAGGCTGCCTGGCTGGCACGTCATGCATCCCCAGTGTCTGGCTCTCGTTAACCTTGCATCGGCAAAAACTAGAGCCGGTTAATCCTAGGGATTCAATATTTGTGCCTGCCTTTAACCCTCTAGCAAAGTAAAGAAGGAGGAGGTTTTTCATCCTGAAGGAACTTCCTGCCAGAGAGCTGAGTGGACTCCTGCCTGTCTTTCTCTGATTCCTCCGTTTGAGGCTGCTCAGAGCCTCTCCTTTGCCTTAAGGATTTAAAATGCACAGTTAAAATGCTAATATCTTTGACCTACCCAATGTATTCAGAATGCTTTTTTTTTCACACCTTGCCTGAAAAGTTTGAATAATAGAGAGCTTAAAGACTTTGAGGAAGGTAGGACTGAGGTTAGAGGAGGGACTTTACAGGAGAGGAAAAGGGGAGATAAAGACTGAAAGATATTCTTACCCACCTTTGCTGGGCCCTCCCCTCCCTACTGTTTTGCATAGGTATTACTGCAGCCACCACCACTACTGCCATCACCTCCGAATGGTCTACATATTGCACAGAAAACAGCGGGCTATGAACCCTGCTTGCTCAGACTTAACATACTGCCTCTCCATCTTGTTTTGCCTGACTCAGTCTGGCTTATGCTCATTGTCCTGGTGTAATTCTTAATAGTGGGCTCCCTGTAGGAGCCCACTCTCAGTAGGTTCCAGCTAGAACAATCAACTATATAGTTACCCTAACCATAGTCATCTCATAGGAAAAACTCATTTGTTGGTGTCTCTAATCACTTCGTTTTGGGGTAGAGGGTAGGGGAACATCATGCTTCTACTTTCCACACGGAGATTTAGTGACAAGTAGAATCATGAGTTTACTGGTGAAAAAACTAGGGGAGCCTAGAAAGAAATGAAAGTAAAGAAAAATGTGGACTGAAATGTGCCTGTCCCAAAGCCTCTGAGGCTCCTGACTGCTCTGCACACCAAAGCTTTGAGAAATTGGTGCTGTGGGCTGGCCTGTGGATGGTTCATTGGTGTGAACAGAACTTTTGGGTTCAGGCTGAAGATGTGGTTGTGAGGTAGGGTTATCGTGTGACAGAGGCCCTCAATGTCAGAGTAAATAACATTCATATTCGCTCCTAGAGCCAGCAGTAAAGGCAAGACTGGCTGCCTCCACTGGGGAGAAGTTTGTTTGGAATTAGTTGAAAAATAGCCCAGTTGTGGGCTTAGGCAGTTTGCTCTGCTAGACTGACCTGTGCTTAAATCCCAGGGTGTTTGGTGAGACACACACACGCACACACGCACGGTATGGAGGCAGTCTGACCTGGGTTCAGACCTCCCAGCTCCATGATCTACTGTTAGCTTAGTCTGGTTTCTTAAACTGAGCCTATTTTCTTAGCTATAAAGTATAGTAGTTGTGACTCTTAACTGATAAAAAGTCTGTAGTCCTTAACTCCAGGTCTGACCCATAAGAATAATCAATAAGTGGTAACTCCCAGTTTCTCCCCATCCTTATTCCAGCACAGGTTTTAGAGCCCTTTAAGTGGATGGAGCAAGGGGAGGTTTGCAGAAGAGGGAAATGTGCTCTTCTGGCTGAGGGACCCTGCCCTCCGTCAATCTTTTATTCAATTTCAGTTTTCATATTCCCATTTGGCGGCACCCAGGTCTGACCCAACTCACCCCAACTGCAAATTCTTCATAGGGCTGGGTGTGTGCCTGCCCCTGGCTGGCCACATGTGTAATTATTGCTACTGCTGCTGAATGGAGTTGGGTAGGGAGTGTGTCTGGTTAACCAGAGGCCATGCCGCCCGGAGGTATGTTTTAGTTCTTTGAGGTTCCTGCAGGTGGATCTGATAGATAATTAGCCTGGGTGTTGTTCTCAAAGACGCAGCTGAGGACCTGCCCCTTTTCTGCTTCCTGCTGTCCACAAACAAGAGGATAACAGGATCTGTCCCCTAGAAAATGGCCGGCTCTTGGCCTGTTTCTATTGTGTATCATCTGTTTTTGGCCTTGACTCTCCTGTGCTCTGCGCTGTGAGTGGAATATCAATCGGCGTGGAGGAGAAGCTAGCCAGGCGCGGCCAGCCCCCTGTGAGTGTTGTCAGTGGGGAAATCATGCTACATGCCCAGAAAATTGCTTCATTTTCTCATTTTATAAATTAGCTCAGCGATCCTTGGGCTTATGAACCTTTATTCCCATATATGGTGCTTAAAGAGGAAAAAAAAGGAAAACCCAACAAAACACCAGCAAAGGAGAACAGAGTGCTCTTGGCAGCTCCAAAAAGGCAGCACAGGTAGGAATGTCATCTGGCTGTCCTTAGAGCTACCCAAACTTCTTCACCTCCCCATTCCATTTTTTTTCTTTGCATCAACCCCAACTGGCTGAAAAAGCTTTGATGAGCCTGTGATCTTCATGGTCTGAGGAGAGGAAGGGGCCCTGCTTTCCAGGGGAGAAAGGTCATGCAAAATGTAGGATCCCTGTCCCTGGAGTCTACCAGTCTTTTCAGAGAAAGCTTTATCCTCTGTACTGATTTTGTCATAGAAACGTTGCCCATCGGAGCAAGACTAGAACCAAAATACCATCTAGACCAACTCCTTTGTTCTGTAGAATGGAGATTGAGATCCAGAGTAGGCAAGTGATGCCAAGGTCCTCACTGCGGTGAGGCAGGGGTGGGCTGGGGCCCAGGTGAGGACACGGAGTGTCTGCATTATTGCTTCTCTTAAAAAGGAAGCTGACTTGGGGGATCCCAGGGTAAAATGGGCAGATCTTTCCCTTTTCATTTTATTCCAAAATAAAAAACACATTCCTATTTGTTCTTAATCTACTTGTAAACTCTAATGACTAGTTCTAGTGTTAAGTACTTCACATAATTTACTTAATTAGCTAATTGCTAACAATGGAAAGTAGTTTTCTTTGACCTTTTGTAATACATGTTCCTCCCACAGAGAAGTTCCAGTCATCAGTGTTTTGGTGACATTGGCAAAAAGGTGAATAACTTGGCAGAAAACCAGAGTCAACTTCCTGAAGGTCATGCTTTTCTCTGCTAAACACCATATGCTCCTGATAAAGTAATATGTAGAGGGATAAGAAGGACACGTTTTAACTAAAAACATTTCACACGTCTACATATTTATTGATCGTAGAGGAGAGTTAGAGCAGTGAAGAAGTGTAGGGAAATTGGACGACCAGGTGTGACTTCCAGTCTTGCTTCCATCCTTTCTCAGCTGGAAAATGTTGAGCAAAGAACTTGTCTCTAAGCCTGTGTTTCCTCTGCTGAAATATAGTTTTGATAATTATATCTATTTTGTAGCGTTATAAGGATTAAGTGGGTTGATATATGTGATATATATGTATATGTAAATAATCTGGCACACAGTAAGTCTTCAATGTTAATATTATTGTTGTCACTAAATACTTATAGAAAAGTTTGAAAGTAAGTATTATTAATGTGCAGATTGAGGGGTACCCCAGGAACCCCAAACTTGCAAGCTCTAAGTCATTTCTGCCACCTGCCCCACAAAGACAAAGCATATTCTTATTGTGAAAGGACTTTAATAAATTAGTGTGCATAGAAAGGGAAGAAGTGAAAGGATAGAGTTTCCCAATGAAATACCCAAAGTTACCCATCTACTAATGGTCAATTTCCAGTCCAGCAGGAGAGGCCCAAGTCCAGCAGGCTTGCCACAAAACTATAAGGCACCTTCTGGAGGGGAACAATAGGAATGGTGCAGAAGGGGGCCAGACAAGTCTGGGACAAAAGGAGAAGACAAAATCAAAATCAAGGTAATGCCTGTTGTTGTCTGCCTCCTCTCGTCTCTCACCCATGTCCCTTCCAAGTGTCTCCACTTGTCTCCATTCCGTGTGTCTCCTTCTCTGTCTCCCAAGTTGGTGGTGCAGATCCAAAGCTGAGAAGCAATCATGACTTCTTCTTCACATGTCTCTCTGCTCCCCATACCTTCTCCCACCAAGTCTTCCTGTTCAGCTCCATCCTTCCTTAGGCAGGACAGGGAATATGGGGCCGCACCTTTTATGGAGATTACATGCTATAGCAGTATGCAGAAGGAAAATTGCCTCAATTTCATTTCTTAGAGTTTGCTCCTCTTCCTATTGTGGAATCACTATGGCATAATATGTGTATAATTCAGTAGGCTGCGTTTTTTTCCAATAAGCATTCTTTTGTGAACATCCTCCGTGATTCTTCAGACACATTTTTAATATCTTACAACATATTCTATAAATAGATATGCCACAATTTAACTGTTTCCCTGTTGTTGCAATTTAGTTTGTTTCCTCTATTTCCTCCCTCTATAAACATCCTAGTATATACATCTTTGTCTTCACCTTTGATGATTTTCTTAGGATAGACTCCAAAGAGTGAAATTATTGGATCGAAGGATAAACATGTCAAAATCTAGATTCAAATTACCAAATTGCTTTGTACAAAGAAGCATTGCTTTGTAAAGCTCATTCTTCAAAACCACCCACCTGTTTTTGTGAAAGGGGAAGTCAAATACTTAACAAACTTAGTCAATCAAGATTGGATTTTGTCCTCCTTTTCTTCCCAGATTCTGAATAGGACCACTGGAAATGTCCCGGATTTGGGGATCCTTTAGAATCTTCTCCTAGGGAAGCTGCAGGTGTCCTGATTTAGAGAGTTGTCCAAACCAAAGCTGACCTTGGGACTTCAGCTGGTTTTCTGACCAGTGGAACGGCGTTCTCCATCATGCCCATCTTTAAAAGATTTCAGAACAATTGAGACCATAGTCTCTTTGCTTAGTTTATTGCTGTATAGCTAGCACTTCTCATTTGCTAGAAAGTTACTGCTTTAGTCATTGATCTTTAATCAATGTGGTTCTAGTAAGTAATCAGACTCTCCAGTTGCAATGGCCCAAATTCTGCATATCTTCTCTCCACAGTGTGTGGGTGGCGACTGTATCACAGGGGTGCTTTGCTGATACCACTCTGGGTCCAGCATAGAGATGCTTGCCCCAGGACTTTAGGTTTTGATAAGGCTCTCCACAAGCATCCTTCCTCAGATCCAGTAGCTTTACCTTTCCTGGAATCACCCTTTCTATTCTCTCTGCCCCTCCCTCAGTGCAGGCCTCCGGGTCTTCATGTCTCTAGTGCTGCACCCTCACCTAATTGGTCTCTCTGCTGCCATCCTCTTCTTCCCCCCAATATGTCCTAGACACAATTGCCAGATTAATCTTCTTTAAATATAGTTTTGAGGCTGTCATTCTGCAGTGATGACCGGAATAATCACATTCTCAAGGCCGTCCATTGTGGCTGCCCCGAACTTCTGCCAGATTCATTATTTTCCCTTTGCCTTAATTGCCCTCCTTCTCCCCACATCTGTTTTGAAACTTCATCTATGTGAGCTGATCCCTAGGATTCCATATGAAGCCTTTCTTAACCCCCTTTCACTGGAATGAAAGCTCACCCCACATGAATACGTATGGCATATTATTTCCCTTTTCTCGGTTTGCTCATAAAACAATGATTTCTCATTTTCCCTTTATCGTAATCTAGAAAGGTAATAAAGATTACGTGCCTTGATTATCTGTGTTATTGCCTGGTCCTCCCTTAGTCCAATCTTGATAAACAATAAACTTCTGGAGGGGAGGGTGGTTCCTTTTTCCTCTCTGTTCCCCTCCCATGCCTTGGCCAAGTGTCTTGTACATGGGACACTCTCCTGCCCCGGCACAGACCTCTCTTGCTACCAGGGGAGCAGCACAGCTGCCTGGATTTATTGCTTTTCCCAGGAGAAGCAATTATAACACTTTATCTTCCCCTTTTGGCTTCCAGCCAGTGGCTCTGCACCTAGTTTTAATTTTCTTTTTGTTTAAAGGGATGTTCTGTCTACTCAAAGCAGAATGATGATGGTAATGAGAGTTGTTGCCACTTATTAAAAGCCTACTATGTGTTAGACATTGTACTTTCCATGTGACATCTTAGTAATCTTTATAAAAATTATATGTTAGATATTATTATCCCACTGTGCAGATGAGAAAACTGAATCTGAGAGAAGTTTAAAAGCCTACACCAAAATCCCTAAAGTAGTAGATTACAGCTGGAGTCAGGAGTTGAACCCAGTTTGTCCTGCCAGAACAAGATGACTGGCTTAGTTTTCCTGGGACCAAGACTTTGAGGCTGTATGGTAGGGTAAGCACATACTTCTCTTGCAGTTTAGTTGTTTTAAATCCCTGGTTCCTCTTGGTCCTGTTGCTGTGTCTAGGAGAGGACAGTGAAATCATTGCTTGTGTTTGAGGGGTTTTGATGAGTAGCAAGTGATGTATAGGCCCCAAAGGCCTTTGACTCTACATATTCTTTGTGCTTCCTCTTGAGATGTCCAGATCTTTTAGGACTCTTATTGCATCTGTGGGAAAAATCTAATCTAGACATTAAATTGTAGGGAATCTGACTCCTTGTTCCACTCTCCAGGCCATCTGCTTGCTGGGAAAAGGCAGATGAAAATGGGAATAGCATGTGCCAAGATTAAGACCATCTCAAATGTCTTACTTTAGGCATCAAAACTTTTTGTGATAATTCAATGCAAGTTTTTAAAGGAGTCTAGAAAATAGTATCTTAGCATACAACTTGAAATATTTATTTCATAGACAGTAATTGGATTAGTGAATGAATGAATTCAGAATCTAGGAATCAATGAAGGAACTTAAAGTTTTGTTTTCTCATATTAAGCAATGGAGAAGAATGTGAGGGAAATGATAGCTTCCAATTGTTAGTAGTGTGACTCTGGGTAACTTACTCTTTCTGAGCTCAGTTTTGTCAGGTATAAAATGGTGATGCCAGTATTTACTGTCAAGAACTGTGAAGAGTCTCAGGTTTTATCCCACTTATAGCTTACATGTTAGCCTGTCTCCATTTGAAAGATGCTGGCAGAAGACATGGACTTTTGGATTAGATACACAGAGTTTATTACTCCTGGCCCACTAAGCATGGACACCACCATATTTATGTAAGTTCCCTTGGTAAATGGCTGCGCTGGATGGCTGTATCCACAGTGAGCTGTATTATAGGAGATGAACCCCAAACTTAGGGAGCCTAAGCTGATAATGATCAGTAAGCTTGCCCTTTTCTCTGGAAGGTCATACTAATCTTTACTTTTCCAGACTGTTTATTATACAAATGTCCTGGAGAAGACATTCTAGACCAAAGCAGGTATTGCTTTACACTTAAGATGTGCAAAAATACATCAGACCCCTCTTTACGCTACCTCATGGAAATTTCCTTATGAGGATTAAATGACTTAACATAGTCTGTCAGTCAGGATGGTCCAGGTTATGCTGCAGTAACAAATGACTTCCCAAGTTTTGGTACTTTGAATCTCTAAGGATTGGTTTCTTACTAATGCCTTGTGCTCATAAGGAATCTGCTGGGAACTGTTCCAAACCATCCTCACTCTGGGTCTTCAGTTGGAGGAGGCACCGTTATGTGGCACATTGCCATGGCAGAGGGAAATTGAGAGTGCAAAATAGCATGCCCACTTTTAGAACTCTAGAGCAGAGTGACAAGCATCACTTCTGCTCATTGTCCACAGCAAGCCATGTGGCAAAACCTAACTTCAAGGGGGAAGGGATGTATGTCCAGAAGATCCTGCAGTGCCTATTTGCTAGGCAGCATAAAATACTGCTACACAAATGCAAAGTTCTTGCCTAGGCCCTGGCATATTAAAATTTGTAGCTTCCCTCTTCCTTTTTATCCTGGGAGCCCCGAGTTTTGACAGGGTCAGATGTGTGGGTCTTTGATTCAGAAGAAACTCTCCGAGGTGGATTTAGATTGTTCTCTGGTTATCAGATGCTGTGGTCAAAATATTTGCAGAATTCTCAGCATCAAGTTATATGCCCAAGCTTGTAAATCAAATAAATGAACACTAATTATTAATGTGCATTCAAGGTCACAAGTTTATTGGTCAACATTAAGAAAGAAGAAACAGAAATTCTTCCAATCCCCCATTATCGCACACAGATAATAACTAGATTGGAAAGGAAAAGAAAATTGTTGATTGAGTTTTTATTTACCACACAAAGCAATCACAGATTCAGTAACTGAAATACTTCCTGACTTGAGCTGGTCTCCCCATCTGATTAGAAAGCTTTGAATGCTAGAGAGTGAAATAAGAATTACTGGCCATCACATCTTTCTCACTTTAGAGTTTAAAAATGCCAGTCAGGTCCTAATTTCTTCAGTACATATTCTATGAGACCTCCCTGTCTGTCACATTCTAAGCTAAGAATCTGAGTGTATAGAAACAAAACATACAGTTCCTGACTCCATGGAGCTTAGAGTCCAGAGGAAAAAATATTAGTAAGAACAAGCCCTTGTTTATGGCTTGTTTGCTCGAGCTGCAGGCGGGATTGTCCAACATGCTTTCATGTCAGTCAACAGCCTTGTGGGTTATTATGGTGGTAGCCCTGTGGAGGTAGTGGGAGCCATTGCTTTGTCCCAGTGCAGTCAAGGTTAAGAAAAGTTTTAAGCATATTCTGAGGTGTAGCAGAGGACAGAATTCAGGTCTCAGTGCCCAGATTACATCTGCATAGATACCTGGACATTTTCACTAATCTGCACCCTAAGAACCAGCCTTGTTCAGACTGTGGATCCCCCTCTCTGGGCGGCACCTTTTCTTAAGCAATATTGTCCACCAATGAATGAATGATTTAAAGAATTTACTGCATACCTATTAGGTGCCAGGTAATGTGTACCTACAATTAACTTCCTCTGAATTTCTGTAAGAGTGGGAATGCCCATCATCACTTTCCAGAGGGAGAAACTGAGGACTAGATGGATGAGACTTGCCTATTGTTATTCCAGGGCTCAAACTTGGTAGAGAAGCCAGGCTTGCACCCACCAGACCTGAGCCAGGACTCTTTCTAGGGACATGAAGCTGCCCCTCCTATCGGCAGGCAGGGCTGACCAGTGGATGCTTTCAGACTCTAAGCTGGCTCCCACCGGACATCCCTAAGTCCCCCTGCAATAATGCCGGGTTATGAAACCCAGGCAGCTCTGCAGAAACAGATTCATTTTGAGAACGCCTGGCTCTCCTCACTACAGCAATACAACTTGCGGCTTTTACTCACCTATTGGAATTAATTCAGCAAACATTGACAGAACAGTTCCATGTGGCAGGCCCTGGAGACTCAGAGGCTAAGCCCAACGCTGCTCTGTTCTCCAAGGGCTGGAAATCAAGAGTGTGAGAGAAACTGAGAACCACAGCAACTTATCATGCAAGTAAACTAAACTCAGGGTTACAGCAAATAAATGGTAACAAGAAAAAAACAGGGAAGGGGGCGAGGGACTCAGTTTTCTATTGGGGAATCTGAGAAGGCTTTGGAGTGGGGGATAGTGTGATTTGTCAATGTCTTGAAGGATGGGGGAGGGAGGAGAGTGGAGGGAGACAGGGGGTGTGAAGGAGCCAAATCATGCAGGTAGAAGTTGTCTTTTCTTCTCGAAACTGGTAAACTGGAAGAGAGCTTGTTTTTCCAGGACTCACAAAGTCTGACCCATTTTCACAGAGCCCCTGGGAGGAGTGGCTTATAGGAGGCAGGTGCAGTTGAAGGGGCTGCCTCTGGTGAGCTGAGAAGAAAGGATGCTGCGGATACCTCGAGAATCTTATGTGGAAAGGAACCATCTGGTGCTTACTACCAAGCAAACTTCTTTTTATTTCCTCCTGGCTTCTGAGCTCTGTGAGGGTAGAGGGGCCCGGGGTGGCTTGCTGGGGAGGCTGCAGCTCATGCCTGATGTGTCCCAGCCTCCACACCTCTGCAGCGTGGTCCCCACGGTGAGCTACCGAGCTCACAGCTGTCTCTTTAGAAGCTCCTGCCACACCGCCCACACCCAGCGCACACACACATCTCCACCGTCTTTGTGTGCCTGTCCCCTTGTGGGCGAAACACAGTAGATTTTTAATCCTGGCCAGTTACATCTGGGAAAAACAATCCAAATGTTAATCCATCTGGAGAGAGAACAAATCCGTATCTTCTGCTGCCTGTATCTTTTGTTTTTCATCTCTGGATCTTTAAATCTCATTATGAAGCCAGAACCAACCCCCTGCAAGTCTGTCTGCTACCCTTCAGGCAGCCTTTTCAATATTTCTTTGTGCTTAGTCTCCTTATGCTCCTCACTAACAGAGAGAGCGCCTTTCATCTGGATGTGGCACAGTTCTTGAAATAGCTAAACAAAGCTTCACTACACCCCCATGAGGAAAGAGGCAATCATGACTTGCTTTCCTCCTGCTGGAGAGGGAACAAAGGCACGGAGGAGACCGTGCTGCGGGTCAAGGAGCCCCAGCTCCCCAGGCCACTCTAAGGCACACACGTCCCGCCCTTGTGCTCCTGCAGGGGTGGAGGCACTTATTCCAAAAGGAACTTGGTGTATTTCTTCCTAACCTGGTTCCTCCTCCAGAGTGCCCTGCTTGGGAAAATGGCATCAACCAATCATTCAAGCCTAGAACTTCCAGCTCTCCTAGGCTTTAGAGACTTACAGCCTCATGTCTGTTGCACCTCTTCTCTAGCTCTTTCCCCCATTTTGGGGCATCTTGCTTGCCTGGGTTTACGACCACAGCTTTCCCTCCCCAGTTCCCGTTTATGCTGTGTTTTCTTTCAAATCTACCCTCCAGGCTGCCGTCAGGTAGGTTATGCCTCTGCTCAAAATCCTACTGCTAATGGGTAAGATTTAAACTCCCTGGTTTGGCATAAAAATTCCATGCAGCATGCTGGAGCCCAGCTCTCCACCCTCATTTATACCCATGTTCCTCTGCACCTTCTATAACCAGCCATTTGAACAACTTTCTCTTCTTGGATGCATCATGCCTTTGCCCAGGCTCCATGCTTGACCGTGGCCCTGTTCTGGGGAAATCCTATCCACCATCAAAACCTGATTGAAGAGTGGCCTCCTCTCTGAACATCTAGAGGAACTGAACACTTGCTCCTTTGTATGATACTCTGTCTTCACTGGTGTTCCGTAAAGCACGTAGTAAGAGATCATACCTGTTTGTTCATGTACTTCTCCCTCTGCCACCCAATCCTCTGTGCCTTTCTCCTTGGCTAGTGTTGATTTGTTAGCACTCAAACAAGAGGAAGGTAGAGGTACCATGTCTCTCCCCCCACCCCCCCACTTATGGAGCTGTCTCAGTAAATTTCATAAGCGTCTTGGTCTTGCTGTTGTCCAGTAAGGAGTCTGGCAAATACTCATTTAATAAAGTTTGCTGAATGAATAGGAGCATCACATCTGTTTGTTAGGCAAAGCTAACAGACAGGGAAACTGAGACCTGGGATTGTTGAGATTGTCCCATAGACGATTTAAATTTGCCGTTAATTTAAATAGCAATGCAATGACTAAAACCTAGTTTCTAGGTTATTATACTTCTCTAGCCCCTGAACCCAACGAGTTTAGCTAGCTGCACTAGGGGAGATTTTGTATTCGTCTACACGTTAGAGATAACTTTCCACCGCTATTTTTGAGTGTTTAGTATAAGCCAAGTCCTCTGCTATATATTGAGATTACAGAAGAGCACAAGATAGATATCCTTTCCCACAAGAAAATTCCTATTGGAAACAGATGCAAAAACAGATAAAAAAGTAATAAGCAAGATATGAGGTGAGAAGGGAGCAGTCACAGGGACCTGGATTTTATTCACAGTCACTGACTTCTCGCAAGCAGAGTTTGATGGCGGTGTAAACAAGAGTTTGGACAGAGTGAATGCAGGGAGATGAGTTACGCATTTTTACTCCCTGGGAGACAGCACAGTGTATTGGGTCAGGGTGGTGGGAGTGGAGGTGGGAGAATGGGGTTTGATTTGAGATTTGCTTTAGTGGAAGCTTGCCAGTTCTTGCTGCTGGATTGGTTGCGGTTAGATTCCTTGGTCTGGAAGAATGATAATAAGCCATTGTTCTCATTTCCTTGAGTCAAGCTGATGACTGCAGAGGCAGTTAAGTTAGGATTCTTGAGTCATTGAGAGATTTCAGCACTCAGTCATCACGGACTATTTCTGTGACCCACCCCTTAACACTTTATCTTATGAACAATATTATCAAATCCCTCCTTGGGGAGTCAGAACTTTTTTTGGTAACTCGTAAGGTCAGGGATGATAGCAATAAGATTCTTGTCTTAAATCTGTCTGTCCTCCAACCAAGGCTTGCACAGTTTGCCATAGGGCTAGCCTGGTTTAGGAAAACTATAGGATTTGAAGCTGTACAGTCCTAGTTTCAAGCTGCATAAGCTTGGTGAAAGGTTTTAAAGCTCTCTAAGCCTCAGTGGTCTCATCTGTAAAATGGAAATCAAGAAAACATACCTCATGGAGCTTGTGCAAAAATCTAATAATCAAAGTGTTTAGTAGCCCTTAGTGACTTCTGGTCTTCTCCCCAGAATAAGTAAGGAAGGGGGTGGTTGGAAGAGGAAGCTCAGGTGAAGGAGGCATCAGTCTTTACATTGCCTTGCAGCAGCTAAATAGCCCATAACCAGAATCTTCATGTTCCTACATAGGTACTCATCCAGTTCTAGGGAAGAAAAATTTTCCCCTTGGCTTGTGGAAACTCAAGGAAGTATCATATGGGGGCACAAAGTGATTCTTTTCACCAGCTAGTGGCTTGCATCTTTCTCTGTTCCAGACATGACTGACTAGGAAAACTTCTCTGAGGCGTTCAGTGTCACTGAGCTCATCCAGTGTCCAGGAGTGAGTGTCCCTGCCCAACTGGCACTGGGACCTTAGAGAGGAGAGGGGCTCAGAGAGGAGGAAGGAGCCCATCACTCCTTCCCTATCATCCCTTATCCTGTCCAGTTACCCCCTGTCGCCAAGCCATGGTACCTAGGAAGGGTATATCCAACCCTCCTGTGAGGGCAGGAATGGGCACAAGGCAGATTTTCTATGATACCAGTAGACCGGGTAAAGATGGAGTCCTAGAGAGTCCTCAGTGGCTTTTGCAGGCTTTATTGGGATTCACCGGGTACATTGCAGGTAGGGATGCCAGGGGTCCGGGAGGCTGGCAGGCCTCCCAGCCACCAACAAGTCTCCACTTTGTCTGGGCTCTCTCATGTTCTGCTTCTGCTTCTCCTACTTCTGCTGGCGTCCCCGTGACGCTGCCCTTAAAAGCCCAGTCTTAGCCCAGGTGGATCTTATCTACATAGGCCCACACCCTACTCCAGGTGCCCGCCATCAGGCATGCATTCAAGACTGCAGGGTTCCGTCATCTATCATAATGGCGGGAGGGCAGAAAAGCTTGATACTTTTACCTGACGCTACACCTTCCCATAGGCCAACGTCAAGGCAATGTGCTCCTCCACAGGAAATAGATTCCTGTTCCCTTCCCTTGAACTGCTGGAGAACCATCTCACGCCTCCTGTATCCCATTCCAGGGATCTCTGGGCACTATGCTGCCTTAACTCTGCCCATCACCCTCCTTCGATCAGCAAAGTCTCCTGGAGTGCTGGGCAGCTCGCCCTCCAGCTCTGGCTGTGCTTCTGCCCCACCTCTGCCTCTACCTTGATGGTCTTGGTCCTTTTACCTACAGAATAAGGCCAGTCTCAGCTAAATTAGCAGACCAATTTGAGAAGGGGTTCTCCTTCTGATTGCCTGCCCCTGGAGGACTACCTGCAACCCTCCATGACAAATTGGCATCTGGAACTTACTCCTTCTCACACTTTCCTCTGTCAGCCTCTGTAGCACCCCTGGTGACTGGCATAGGACCCATGTCTTCCCTGGGAAACTGCAGGGGCTCCTGGTTTATGACCGGATCTGAATCCAGCTGGCATGCAATAAATACTATTTAATATTTCCTCCATTCTGTATGTTCTGGGGTCCCCAGAAAATATTTCATAACTCCCCGCCTAGCTCCAGTCTGGCCCTACTGGTTCACTCCTCTCCCTGGAATTCCTATTTTTATGTTCCACCTGGGCAGCTTCTCATCCTTTAAAACCCTGTCCCAAGTGTGTCTTTCTTCTCCCCTAACCCCTGCTCTGGATTCCCCCAGTCTCCAGTCTTTGAGACTCCCTGAGAATGCAGACACCAATTCTGGCTGAGATAGGTTTTGTGACCAAGCTAGTCATATTGTGCTGGCCTCAGTGTAGGGAAAGTGATGATTGGGTTTTTATACCATTGGCCTCTGTGGCTATCAGCTGTGGCCTTGCTCGTGTTAACATAGCAGGTGCGTGGGTGTGGGGCACGTGTGCCTGATTATGGACACCTGAGCATGGGCGTGTGCGCATGTGCAAGTGTGCACACCTGAGCTTAAGAGGGAGGTGATATAAGGGTAGCGTTACTCTGAGACAGAGCAGCTATGAGAGGATGCGCGACCGCTCTGAGAGGATGCCAGAAAAAACCTCAGAGAAAAGACAATATGGAGAAGAAATTTGCAGGGGGCTCAAGTTGCTGTCTCCCTTCCGGCTTGTTTCTCCTGCTTACCACTAAAACCTGTGAACATGATGCCAAGGGCTCCATGAACCCCAGTCCTGGTCACTGTGCTTCACCCAGCTCTTCTATATAGCAGCCACAGCTGGGCAGAGGACATGGAAGAAGGTGGGTGACAAGTTTTTTCTTTGACTGAATATTAGTTGTTGTCTGGAATGTGGAGTCTGTTTACACTGACTGAGGGAGAGTGCTGCTGTTGGCCGGTGTGATGTCTTTGATGAGCAATCTCTGGAGATCTGCATGTAGGCTATGAATTGGTCGTGTGTGGTGTAGAGATTCAGGAGGTCCCTCTAGAATGGCAGGGGCAAAATGTGACTTCCAACATATAAAGGCAGAAGGGCAGCCAGGCAAGGAAGCCTCCCCATAGGGGCATGTACTAAAGATGGGTAAAGTATACTCTGTAAATTAGATGACCTGGTTGCTTATTTTTTGTTGATTTCTTTTTAAAAATCCATTAGCATTAGTATAATCTTCCAAAAACGTTATGGCCAGGTGTCTGTTTTGTCACAAGGAGCTGGTGGAGGGTGTGTGCATCAGCTGGAGTGCAGAGGGGAAGCATTGGCTCCTGAGAACAGCACCCTAAGACCCTAACAAAAAAGGGGCACTTGGGGCCCAGCTCTTCCTCCACTGCTGAGAACTTTCCCTCCTGTACGAGTATTGGCAAACGGAATTCTAACTCTAGACAGCATTTCAGTTTGCTTTTAGCGTTCCTTTTTTTTTTTTTTAGAATTTTGCCCAAGACTGTTATCCATGGGTAACCATTTCAATTCTTAATTCCATAAGAAAATAAAGAGAAAACTACTTAGAAGGGGAAGGACACCATGACTTAAGTTGAGTGAGCGTTTACCGAGTATGCAATATATTTTATTGTTTTTTTCTTTAAGCTACTTTATTGAGATATGACAAGACATATGAGAAGTTGCATATGTTTAACATCAGGATTATAGACATCTTACACCCTCCAAATTTCCTTCCATTGCATTATTGTTATTTGGGGTAAGAACACTTTCGTCTCACAATTACCTTACGAGATAAGTACCACTGCCACCCTCTAATTGATGATGAAACTGAGGTTCAGAGAGGTCCAGGGACAGGCACAAAATCTCAAGCTCAGCCCACAGTCAGAGCCATGGCCCGACCAGGCATGCTGGTGCCCAAGGTGCAAGCTTTTTGACCCCTCCTCTTCCAGAAGGTGGTGAGGTTTGCGGTCCTGGCAGAGCCTTCTGAGAATTGTGGGTCAAGAGGGAAGTGAACACAGGTAAAACTGCCACCAGGGAGAAGCCAGAAAGCTCTGCTGCGGTGGCCACCTGGCATTTGGGCAGACAGGAGATGACTGGGATCTTCTGTGCTCTTCCAGCCAGAGAAAGGACCGCCTTCCTTGCCAAAAGAGGCCGCCGAGAGCCAAGGTGCCCCTGGCACCTGCCCGACCCTTCTGGGCCTTCTGTCCAGGTTTCTGTGCTAAAAATGATTTAAACCACAAGATTTGATGTATGGATTTTTTATTACAAAAAATTTCAATGCACTGCATGGAGAGTTAGCTATGTGACTTTCACTGCATTTGAATGGGAATTGTGTAATTAAATCTCCAAGCTAGGAGTCCTATTCTCTCTCTCTCTCTCTCTCTCTCTCTCTCTCTCTCTCTCTCTCTCTCTCTCTCTGTGTGTGTGTGTGTGTGTGTGTGTGTGTGTGTGTTGGGGTGGGGGGAAAGGCACGATTTGACTTGATGTCACTATGAATATTTTTAGAGGCCTTTTGTATAGTCTGCAATTATACTATCTGTACTTTGGGTCTAGAGTTATTGTTCAGTTGACAAAATACTTGCTGCTAATTACAATAAACAAAGGATTTTCTTTCTCTGAAAAATGATTCTGAAGCTTCTCTTTGCTGAAGTAACCCAAAATATCTACCCATTTTTTTTTTTTTAATGGCTAAGACAGGCACACCCAGGACAATTTTTATCACAATTACGTCTGTAGAGCTTGCAAACAAGGAAGGCTTACTTCACACCTTCTGTCTGAATGTGGTGGCAGAGAGATTAGAGGAGTTTTGTGTGCAAAGTTTAAATCGAAGCCTGGATTTTGCGTGTCTAAATAGTGATGCTTACTCCAGCATTGCTCCATTCTGAATTCAGTGTGGCCATAGTCGGAAGTCTGGGACTTTTCTGAGCTAGTGTGAAATGAGGTGATTTGCAGCCTCCCCTTTCCAGATAAGAGATGAAGCAGAGAGAGAAGGCATAGGTTCCTCTGCCTGTCGGTGTGGGTGTGAGGGGTAAGATTGGACAAGAGGAAAGGTGGCAGAGTAGTCAGAAATTGGCTTTGGCACAGGCAGAATTTTAGCTCTGCCATAGACTGTGTGACCTGGGACAAGTTACCTTACTTGTCTGAGCTTCATATGCAAAATGGGAAGAATGACTCTACCCTCTGATAGCACTGGTGGGAATGGATGGAAAGCATTTAACACAGCGTTTTATACAGGGAATGTTTATATGAAGTTGGCTGTTATTTTAAGGATGTGCTCAATAAATATGTGGTGAATGAATGAAGAATATTTGTTCGGATCACAAGATGCTTCAGGCAGTATTTTCAATTTTAAGCTATGCCAGGAAGAAAGCCTAATGAAGTGCCAGCTTCCCCCAGGAACCTTGTAACTTCTGATTGTCTCCAACAAGGATGGCTGCTAATCTTCCTGTATAACTGTGGCCATCTGCACTCTGCAGCAGCAGCAGCAGCCAGGAGCTTTCTGGAGCTGGAGTGGCATTAGGAGTGGGCTGCCGTAGCAGGGCCCAAGGGAGCCAGTAGGCACTTCTCTAGCTATATATAGAGAATGCTTGTTCAACTCTCACCACTTGCCAGGCACTATTCTAAGCACTTTATGCTTAGAACGACAATCCTACAGATAGGCACTGTAGTCATTCCCATTGTACGGATGATAATGTTGAAACAGAGAGGTTTGGTTAGGAAGTCCGTTGACTTCCTAAGTCAAGCTTCTAAGAAACAGAACTAGTATATGAGTGCAAGCAGTCTGCCTCTAGGTTACCCCCGACACTGTGCTCTGTGGCATCCCTGGAGCCTGTGAATCTGAGGGTGCTCTGAATGTGACTTATATTCAGAGTTGGGATGCAAATGCAAATTGGAAATACTGATTGGTTTTCTGATCTGCAGAAGCCCTGCTGAGAAAAGTATCTAGAGTAGATAATCCAGCTGGGTGCCTGGAGTTGGTGTGCACACACATACACACACACACATATATATCCCCACACTCCAGTTCATGTGTCTTAAGGCTTTCATGGGGCTTAGACAGGCAGGTGAGAAATAGAACAAGGACCACAGGAAGACACTGCGTAACTGAATAAAGGAATTTGGAAGACGGGACGAAATGGATTTCCACATACCTTGTGCTTGCTGGAGGGCTCTCAGAGATTCATCTTATTTCCATTTACCCTTAACCGTTTTTTAAGGCTTGCCTATCAGGACTGAAGATAAAGTCACATTCTTCCCTAATTGTCTGCCTCCCCTAGGAATGCTCTCCCTGTGTTAGGTGAGGACAGCTGACAGTCAGACAGACTCCAGCATGTGCGTGGGTCTACGCCCTCCTGCCTTTCCTCTCCCGGGAGTACAAAGCTGTGTAAATCAGTCTTGAGGAGGGCTTAGCAATTAAGTTACCTGACACCTAGGTGATTGCTCCATCTCCAGGGGCTTCCAAACCTTTTTGAGCCATGAATCTCTATGTTAACAAAACCCTACCCAGACACCCCAGGTGTGAGGCAGCTGAAAGTAGAGCTGCTCTGGGAGAAGCCAGGGGATTCCAGAGCCTTGACCCCACCACCCACTCCTACCATGAAACCCTGAGGTAAAGAAAGTGAGCAGTTCTCAGTTTTCATTTATAACTAGCTTGTCCCACTCTGTCTTCTATTCTCATTTTTTTGGGTGACTGTGATTCATTGGTTGCAAAGAGGCCCAGCTAGAGTTCAGGCAGAATCAAAAGGTGGCTCTTGGGACCAGATATAATACTCATTCTGCTGAAATCTTCTGTAAAAGATGAGGGCTGACGGTGGTGAAAGTTTTTGGAAGGTAGAATAGTTTAGCAGTTGGGAACATGGATTGTAAAATCAGACTGCCTGGGTTAAAAGCACAACTTTCCTATTTAGTGGCTCTGTGACCTCGGACAAGTTTCCTAGCGTCTCTTTATCTTTTCTCGTCTGTAGAATGGGGATTAAATAATAGTAAATCCTCTCATTGGGTGGTTGTGAAACTTAACTGAATTAATATATATGATCACTTACAGCAATTCCTGGCACTTGGTATGTGCTCCATGAGTGTTAGCCATTATTATTTAAATAATCTCTCTTCTCTTCCCACGAGTGAATTCCACTAAGGTATAAATAACAGACTTTCTGACAGGCGAGGTTGTTTTGAGGAGAGGAAGAGCCACACAGTACTGGAACGAAGAGAAGTGGGTTTCATGAAGGACAGAAAGACCCCAGAAAGGGGTCCACATTCTGTGGAAGACCTGACCTCCACTCCCCACCCTCATCCCAGGCCACTCACTACAGGGTCTTGAGCACGTTCAGAAATGGAGCTGTACTTTATAGGAACCTAACACAAAGACTCATTGGAATTTTATAAAACAATTTTATTTTACGAACCGGCACTACCTCATCCAACCATTTTTTATTAAGTTATTTTCTTGTCTTTTCTTTTGGTGTGGGGCTCCCTTTTATTATTTGAGATACTGAGATAATTCAGAGGTATTTCAAGCTCAGCAGCCCTGCTCTGGGTGCTGTGCCGGGAAGGCATCACATGTTCTAGCTGGAAGACTTCCTGAGGGGTAGAAGGCTACAGGGCAGAAATGCCAGGTTACGCTGAAAATCACTAGCCTGCTAAATATAGCGGGTGATTATGCAGTTATTGCGTTGATTTTTTTCTAATCACAGTTTACTAGAGGCCCTAACCTTTAGAGTTCTTAACAGCAGGAGGGCTGGAAAAGCTGTTCTGGTGTCCTCTCAAAATAAACATCTTTGAAGAGTAATTAAGGCAACACATTACCTTGGTTTCACAGCACCAAGCCTTGAGTGTAACTACTTGGTGTCCAGGCCAAGGAAGTTAGGAGGTAACGGACTACGTGGGTAGGTCTAGGAACACTGTGAGAGTCACAAATAGAAGGTTTAGAAGATGCCATCCATTAATTCTTTAATTTTTAAAAACTGAGAGCAACAAGACTTAAGTGCAACAAAAATATACTTAGGACCTAGTGTTAGAACCAAAGGAAACTTTGGAGATATATATATATATATAATCATACATATGGCAATTATAAGACAAATACAGGCCATCATAAGAATCATGATGACTTAGGGAGTGATAAATAATCTGCAAGGAGTGTATGATGTTCCAAAGACATATTTCCCTCCCGGTTCTCACAATTTTGGCTTTGATAGTATGTTGATTCCAGATTCTGGTGGTCCAGTATTTCAGTTTCGTAAGGCCACCTCGGGGAGGGGGGTGGAGCTGCAGCTTCACTCTGCTTGTGTGGACCCAACTCCGGTACTCTTGGCTCTGGATTTGCAGAAGGAGAGGCCGTAGCTTAAGTTTATCCAGAGTCAGTGATGAACCCCCAGAGGAACAGAGGACAGAGCCTGTGTCTCCAGAGAAGGCAGAAAGATGGAGGGAGGGGCGTATCTGCAGCCACTCCCCCCACATTTTCTGGGTTGCACTGAGGAAGAAAGTAGGATAATTCTGAGATGCTTAGAGTTGTTCTGAGGCCCCTCAGAAAACTCCTAGTAATTTTCATTTTTAAATTGAACAATTATTTGTTGAGACCTGGGGCACTATTTTCTGTATTAAAGGATAGGGAATTGGGGATACAAAAATAGACACACACCTTGATCTCAGTTTAAACCTAATGAGCAATGTCCTGGGTGTGTGTACTAGTAACAGGCAGCAAGAGGGGGAGTGGGCTCATTTTGAAATGATCCAGCCTTCTGGCTGCGTGGGCCCCCTTAGTCCCACCATGGCCATGAGACCTATGTTGGCATGTGTGCCCTGTCTTGGGCACAGAGGGGACAGAACGAGGGGGCACTGCTCTTAAGCCTCATCTCCTTTCATCACTGGGGGAAATTCTACCTGGGTCTGGGGGACTTTATCTTTTAATAATTTCCTGGTTTTTTGGCCACAGTGCCTGGGGAAAAAAAACAAACAAACAGCTTTTCAGCATCTTTATTCTTATCCTTTGGGGGAAGAGAGCTGGGAAAGAGCAGGAGGGCAGTCAGAGCCTGAATGCCCATTTAGCCCCTCTCAGCATTTGTTCCTGAGCACAGGCAGCCGCTCAGGTAATTAGAGTCAGAATCCTGACGGAGGTAGTTTGTTCAAAGTTCAGCCACAGTCTGGGACGGAGAGCTCTGCATGCCCACTTCCCTTGTTAATAGCTTTGCTGACCTTCTCCAAAGAAAAAGTCATTAGAATGTTGAGTTATGATCTGTTTCTTGTAAAATCGCGCCAGTCCCCCATTTATAGCCCTGTATTTCAACCCATTCTAATTACCTCGTAGAATATACTTCTCCCAACCCTTGGAGAATATTTCAAACCCTGATCCAAGAACGCAAACATACTTCTTGGTTCGAAAGCTGATGGTGACCCGGATGCACACAAGCCTCAAAGAAAGCTTCCTCCCTTTTCCCCACAGCAACACAATCTCTACCTCTAGGGCGCTCCATTGTCCTTTGATTTCTTTACCTTGGGAGAGGATCTTTCTTGGAGTATGTTTAGTGTGAGAAGAGCCCAAATTTCTGTATCTCTTGCAATCGTTTCCTGCATTTTCCAGGGAGGTTCTCTCCTCTCATTACTGAACATCATTTGAACTCACCGGCCATCTCCTTTTCCGGCTCTGGAGCTAGTTCAGTTCAGAGGCCAGCGTTGAGCAGGGTTATAGGTAAAGGAGTTCTTGCTTTGCTTCTGCTTTATCTCCATAAAATACCTACTAAGTAAAAAGCTAAAAAAAAAAAAAAAGGAAAAAACTCCCTGTTAGCCTATGAAGTCAAGAGCTACTTGGCATGTTTTGAACTTGGCTGTGTCCGGTGGCTTTTCACCCCCCTTTTCTATTAGCCTCTATAATTTGAGGCAATTCAAGTGACTCAGATTTTTGGAGGTCTCTGTTCCTTTTATGACTTGAATGGGACTAAAATCACCAGGGCTGCTGAGAGGAAACATTTTTATAGACTTTCTAAATCTCCCCAGTGCCAAGAAGAATTTTTAAAAAAGAAGCATCTCTCTTGTCTCTTTATTTCTAATCACTTTTTCCTTCTAACGGGACTGAAGCACCATGAGAAATGGTGCTCTTTTACGGCAAGGACTCATTTGCCCATAACGAACACTGAGTACAAAAGCAAATTAAAAAAAAGAAACCAACCCTATGCTTAGAGAGACCATTAGGAACAATTTGACATTTATTGAACAACAGATGGCGATTAAAAGCATAAAAGCTAGATTGCCTTGCTAGAAACAAAGGGTAGTTCTATTGAGGAAGTCTAACGTTTCAATTAAAATACCTCTCAATGTCAATTAAATCATATGAAGATAAGACTGAAAATGGTTTCTAGCTGCACTATAATCAATAGTGCAGTTAAAATCCTCATCAGAAAGCACCCAAGTTTTTAGTTTGACAGTTTGCTGAAAGATTAGCCAAAGCTTCAGGAAACCATTTCCCTCAGTGTAGGGTTCAAAAGGTAAACATTTAACCAGGAGTGCTGCCGAAGTATTAAATGGATTTATTCCAACGATGAGAAGGAAGCCTCATTGCCTTTGCTTTGTTTCAAATCTCATTCGCTTTTCAGTATGGATTAGGCATTAGTGAGGGGTGGAAAAATAACCCCATTATTTCCTCAGCAAGGATCTCCTCTTAATTAGGTTCATATTCTTCTGGGAAGCAGTGAGTTGGGGAGGAGAGACTAGTTTCATAATGAGCCGGACCTTGGTTTGAATCACAGCTCAATCACTTTGGGCAAGCATCTTCAGTGATCAGGATCTGTTTTCTCATTAACAAATGCTCATCAAATATCTCCTTCCCAGATTGCCTGGTGCATTCTAGATTCTCGGTGAGTGAAGGCCCCTACCTTTAGCCCTCTAACAGAAGATCCTTGCGATATAGAATCTATTCTAGCAGAGCTTATCAGAACTGAATTCAATGAGATGCTGATGTTCCACCAAATGGAACAAATCTATTTGTTAAAGTCCTAACTACCAGTACCTCAGACTGTGACTTTGTTTGGAAATACAGGTGTTGTAGATGTCGTCAGTCCAGATGAAATCGTACTATAGTAAGGTGAGTCCTAATCCAATATGACTTATAAACAGGGTAAATATGGAGACAGACAGGTACACAGGGAGAGAACATATGAACAGAGAAGGCAGAAATTGGGGGTACACCTACAAGCCAAGGAATTTCAAAGATTGCTAGCAAACTACTGGATTCTAGGGGAGAGTCTTGAAACTGATTTTCCCATACAACTGTCTGAAGGAAGCAATGATAGTGACACCTTGATCTTGGACTTCAAGCCTCCAAAACTGTGAGACAATAAATTTCTGTTGTCTAAGCCACCCAGTTTATGGTACTTTTCATAGTAGCATTGGCATCTACTCTACTATATCAAATACATTTGGTAAAAATTGGTACAGCAGGGCCTCCCCTGGTGGCGCAGGTGGTTGAGCGCAGCACTGTGAAGCTGTCCTTAGCCTCTGCAGCACCGGTTCGATACTGGCTGGTTGGGGAGGGTCCGGTGCTCCAGACCTCTCCTGTCGCACCCGCTGCTCCCCTCAGCAATGTATTTCGTCAATCTGCTTGTTCCCCGCTCTGTCTCTGGTGAATCCTCTCACCCTCCTGCACATCTGCCTGTACCCCAGTTCTTGTGTGAATAAATAAGTAAATTTAAAAAATTGGTACCGCATCCTGCTTTTTAAGGTTATAAAGCACTCACTGAGATTAAGTCTCTGAAAATCCCATTAGTAATAATTATTTCTACCTTTATTTAATCCAGTGTTTCCCCAACATTTGGCATGGAAGACTCCTCACCCTCCACTCCACCCCTACCCCCACATAAATACCTGTTTAAATTCTTTGGAACTCTATGGGAAAGTTTTGGAATGTTTTCTCTTTCACTCCATTTCCTTTAACTTCACCCTATTCCTTCACCTCTGTGCTGGAACTTTCATTACAGTTCTTGCTCCTTCACCAACCACTTTACTCACTCAGCACCATTCCAGAATGATGCGCCCCTACTCATCACTGCTTCCCAAGGCAATCTTCTTTGTTACTTTTGCCCCTTCTCTGCTTCTGCTCTCCAGGTGTCAGGTGTTGTTTGAGAAAGTAATGATTCCAAGTCAAGTGATGAATTTGGATCCATGCAGTGAAATGTATTACTTTCAAACTGAGTCTCCTCTGCTGCTCAGTAATCCTTTTCTTGTATTGTCTCTCTCTTGCTTGTATCATTCCTTCATTCCTCCCAGCTTGAAGGAGGAATTTTCTAGTGAGTGGCCCACTATGAGCCAATACCTATATTGGTCACTGGACAGGCACTGATGAATCTCCATCAGCTAGTGATGATTTAGCAGAGGAGATAAACTAATCCCATGAGAGAAAAGCATTTGCAGATGTATTTTCATGTTGAACACAAAGGGAATAAAGAGTGAGCAAGACTCTGCCAGTTACAGGTGAGAGAATATATTTTAGACAGAAGAAATAGTAGATGTATTAAGGAAATTTCAAGTTCTTTTAAGTTGCGAGTTGGGGAAAAACAGGATGTTCTGAAGGTAGAAAGGAGACAGGGATGAAAATGTTACAAGCTGAAGCATTTTCATTTTATCCTCTAGGGAAGGGGAAGTCATTGATGACTATATAGTGATCAGATTTTCATTTAAGAAGGGTCTCCATGGGATTAAAAGTTATTTTAATTTTCTTTTTGATTTTCCAAAATTCTCTTCCTGTCCTGTTTTGGAAATATAGGTATTGCATGAAAATGTGCATATTTTTCCTGTTTTTTTGCATGAATTTATTTTATAGAAGGACTAAAAAATTCAGACATGAACAGAGGAAGAACTATTTTTTTTCTCACCACTCTCCCCATCAGTTTCTCTTCCCTCCCAATAAGTTTGGCTTATTTGTTCAGTCCCTCATTAATCTTTCTATGCATATAGGTTACACAAACATGCACACACACATTCATATACATGCATCTGTGGACTCATATTTGTTAGTTGGAAAACATTGAGTCATGATACGCTTCTGTACCTGAACTTTGTTATGTTCACATTCACAATGCCCTGGAACACTTTCCAGGTGATTTATCTTATTTTTTATAAATATGGAATAGATGTAACTTACTTTATTTTAACTACTTCCTCATTGAAGGGAAATTTGTTATAAGCAGCACTTCAAGGGTATTTTGTACGTAAATTGTTGCTCACATGTCAATGTATTTCTTAAAAATTACTGGTAGTAGAATTGTTGGATCACAAGCATTTAAAAGTTTGAAAATATTGTAAAAAATGGCTTCCAAATGGCCTCAGTGATTTACTCTTTTCCTATGTTTTTCAGTGATTGAAATTATCAACATTTAAAATTTTTCCAATCTGGGGGATAAAAATTCATTAAAATTATTCAATATTCCTCATCCTCCTTAGTACTCATGAGGCTAAGGTTCTTTCTATGTGTATATATCCTGTTTGTATTCATTAATATATAAATAGTCAGTTTTTATCCTTTGTTCATGTTTAAAATTGGGACTCATCTTTGTCGTATTAGTTGTGGAAGCTTTTTATATAAATTAGATATTATCTGTGATTTTAATATTCATTTAAAATTTTCTTTCAATTTGGCATTTATCTTTTGACTTATATGGAAATTTAAAATTTACATAAAATGAGATTTGAAAATTTATTTTTCTATTACTTCTTGGTGTTGCATCTTGAAGAAGGTTTTTTTCCCCCTCACTAGATAGATTTTAAAATTGTTTTACTTTTGGTACTTTTATAGTTTCTAGATTATCATAGAGCTTATTTTTGCACACAGTGTGATACTGGGATCTCAGTTAATATTTTTATTCATAAAGACTAACCAACTTCCCAACAGCATTTGTTAAACAATAAAATGCTGTTACAATCAGAAATAAAAAGTTTTAAAATATATGTTAATTTGGTGTCAGTGTACAAGTTGAACTGGAAGAGATTGAGGGGAACATTTAGGAGATGAAGAGGAATGCAACCTTAGCTGTTTAAAGTATAACCCAAAGTCCCAAGGTTCGTTATTAGAAATAATAACATTTTCAGGTAAGGAGGTCTGATAAACTGAGGCATTGACTTTGCTAGCGGTGGAAGTGACTGAAGAAGAGGACATGAAATTGAGAGATCGTTAGGAATAGAATAAAAGGGGATTTGTAACTGACAGAGCGAGAGGGGTCCTGTGTGCATTCCAGGTTTCCAACGTTGATGACATTAAATCCCAAGGAATTTCTGAACAAGAAAATTAATTGAATGCAAAACATGTGCTTCCCAATCTAAATTCATCAAAACGTTGAAATGTTGCATAAAACTATTTTTTTAAGTGCACCTTTTTTTCTTAACACAAGGAGTTTCTCTCTGTAATGCTAGAAATAAAATGGGAAGTCAAAATGGTGAGTAGGAAGAGTAGGAAGCAAAACTGCCTTACTCAGAGGAGTGGGAGCCAGGAAAGGCATTAGAAGCTCGTCTTGACTGTCATCTTGGGAAGGGAGCTAAATCCGAAAGCCCTGGGTTGGGGTTGAGGCCCCTCAAAGTTGAATGCCTGGTGTGAAGCTTTGGGCTAGAAATGTGCTTTCCTTCTTTTAATAGGGAAGAACTCACTGCAGGTGACACAGGGGGTGAAGTAAATGGCTGCTTCAGGTCAGGGGTGGAAAGAGTCCTCCAACTCCCAACTCCGGGACTGTGTTTCATGCAGGTGTAAGGCCGAATTCATCTTACCTGAGCGGAGCAACAATTCTGAGACCATAAAGTAACTTCAGAGCTAATTTGGGGCTGTTGAAGCCCATGGTGGCTGGGCAGAGAAACTGGAAGATTGGCCATCTGGGAGATGGCATCTAGGAAAAATAGAGATAGGTAGTTAGAGAGATGGATAATAGAAAGATAGGTAAATTCCACACCTAGACTCTTAATTGCCCAAGTGAGAATATCAAATATAATGTGAAATCCTAAAAGCCAATGGAGGGGAAAAATAAAAAGGTTAATTATAATCTCACAATAATAAAATTGTCAGCATACTTCTCTTCATCAGAAATTGTTGTCATAGGTAGTACATATATTTTTAGAAGTCCTAAGGGTAAATAAATTGGGATTTAGAATTCTATGAGCCAACCTATTATTTAAGAGTGAAGAATTTTTTTGAATTATTTAATTTTGGTTCCACACTTCTGCTCCTCCATAGGTGCACATGTACACACACATCCACCAAATTATCCTTGCTGATACCCCCATGTGAAATACAAAATATTTTGTATTTCAATTTGTAGCGGGTACTGGCTTTACGTATTCAAATAATTCAATCAGAGAATGAAGGTATGATAAAGACTTTCTGGGATTATTAGGAATTAAAACATTATTGTCCACAGTGACATGAATTGATGACACTCACTAAAAAGATTACTAAACTTTACTAATGATAATACTTCCATCTGACAAAAAAAATGTATTCAGAAGGAAGAAATGGGGTACATGAAGCAAAGGAAACAAGTAAATTATGTTGGTGCATTGAAATGAGAATTGATATGAAAATCAAGTGAGATAATAACTATTTTTCATAATATATGCTTAAAACAAAAAGGAATTAAAATATCAAGCATAATAAACAAAACATAATAGCACAGTAGCAGGGATAGCAGGTGGGGGAATTCTGAAGACAGTTAAAATATGCAAAGGTCCTAGCTTAGGTTGGAAGGCAGACAGATAAGTGTATTAACTTTAGCCTTTGATAGACCAATTATGGATGGGTAGACTCAAAATTGAAGATGTAAATTACCTCCCAATTCATTATAAATGCAATGCAATCCCAACCAAAATCTCAGAATATTTTTGGTGCATTGCCAAGTTGTCTTAAAAATCACATGGCTAGGGACTCCCTGGTGGCACAAGGGGTTAAGAAGCAACCTATTAAGCTATTGGCAGCCACTGCAATACGAGTTCCATCCCCAGCCAGGGAGAAACCCTCATGGTGCAGCAGACCTCCCCTGACTCGCCTACTGCTCCCCTCAGCAGTTTATTTCAGTCGATCTGCCCATTCTGTTCCCCACTCTGTCTCTGGTGAATCCTCTCACCCCCCACATCTCTGGCCTGAACCCCAATTCTTGTATGCATAAATAAATAAATCTTTAAAAAAATCACATGGATAAAGAAAAGATGTGTGATAAGTCAAGAAATTTTGAAAATGAACAATAAAGGGATATCCACTTTGCCAGATATTTACTACAGTGCTATTACTTTGAGGACAGCATGTCTTTGGTGGAGGAATTTGTAAGTAGATCAGTTGAATAGCATAGAGACCCCGTAAAATGACTAGGTTTATTACTAAAGGAACATTAAAGTCAGTGGGGAAAAGATGTTCTGTAAAATACATAGTGTTAGGACAATTGACTTTCTCCAAGGAAAGCAAATGGGAGTTAGATCACTATTTCACACCATACAAAAATGAGTTCCAGACAAAAATATGACAAAGGAAACTCTAAAACATGGGAAAAATGTAGAAAATACTGAATAAATATGAACTTGGGATAAGAAGGTATTCTTCAAAAAAAAAAAAAAAAACAACAAAATGTTCAATCTGTTAAGAAAGAGGTAGATAAATTTAACTCCCCAAGATAAAATATTCCATAAGAAATTTTAAAGTCAACCTGTGTAGTAGGAGAAGATACTTTCTGTCTACATAATCAAGAATCAGCATTCAGAATAAGCAAAAAAAACCCATTCACATGAATAACAAATAGACAAAAGTGTCAAAAGTGCCAAAAGATATGGAAGGCAAGTCACAGCAGAGATCTAGAGATGGAATCAGCAACAAAGAAAAGAAATTCATGGAGTTCTTCTTTTTACTAATTTAAAAAAAAAATTGAGATAACATTGGTTTACAGCACACTGTGATTTAGGGGGAAGGGCCCACCCCTTCTCAGATGTATGTCACCACCCCACCCCCACCAGCAATGCACTCATAGTCCTTCACCTCAGACCGTTGGGTTCCCACCCCATCCTCCCACCCTGCTGTGGTTAATTTTGCAGTCATATTTCTAGGGTTTGTTTTGGTTTAAGTTTTTTCAGTTTCTTTGTTTTATTTTTCTGTATTCCACATATGAGTGAAGTCATCTGGTATTTGTCTTTCTCTTTCTGACTGATTTCATTTAGCATAATCCCTTCCAGTGCCATCCATCACTAGTTATTTGGAAAATGCAAATTAAAACGGGAATAACAAGTTTTACCTTCTGTTTGTCAAAAACTAAAGTCTGATACTTTCATGTATTGGTGTGTATGTAGAAAAAGATATGTAATAAACCAATGAAAGAAAAAATTACCACCCAAGCTGATACTTCATTAATTTTCTCTTAGCTTTGTTCACTATTGGTTACCAGTCCAGGCACAGCCTATGGGCAGAGCACATAGAAACCATTTCTCCTTTTGTTTCGGGATTGAATGTTTGTGTCTCCTGAAATGCAGATGTTGAAACCCTCCCCCAAATGTGATGCTAAGAAAAGGTGGGGGTCTTTAGAGGTAGTTAGGATTAGGTGAGGTCTTAGGGAAGAGCCTACCTCAGTGGGATTAGGGCCCTCATTGGAGGACATGCCCGAGAGAGCTTCCCTGCTCTGCAACTCAGAAGACTGTCACCTCTTGACCCTTCTGGCACTGTGATCTTGGCCTTCCTACCTTGAAAACTGTGAGAAAATTAATGTCTGTTGTTCATAAGCCTCCCAGATTATAGTTCTTCATTATTTTTTTATTTTTAAGATTTGTTTGTTTATTTATTTATTTATACAAGCACTGGGTACAGTCAGAAGTGCAGGAGGGTGAGAGAATTCACCAGAGCCAGAGCAGGGAGCAGAGCAGGCAGAAGGACCGAAGTACACTGCTGAGGGGAGCAGCGGGCGGCAGGAGGGGTCTGCGCGCCATGTGGGACCCTCCTCCAGTGGCCTGGGAGCAGCCGGGGATCGAACCGGCGCTGCAGAGGCTGCGGGCAGCTTCTCAACGCAGTGCTCAACCGCTGCGCCACCGGGGAGGCCCCTATAGTTCTTCATTATTGCAACCCGAAGAGACTAAGATCCTCTCCTTGACACCTTCTGTCATTTTATTTGCATCATCTTATGGCCCTTACCTTATTATGCCTCTGTTAGAATCATTTGTTAATGTGTCTACTTGTCTTACTTTATTCTCCATTCTCATTCCTTCACACAGTAACATTTCTGAAGACTGGGCCTATATTTGACTGACTGTATTTGAATTCCTAACTCATAGTAAATTGTCCTTACAGAAGGAAATGAGGATTCTGGTAACAGTCCTAAGATCCTGAAAATGCATTCGAATTTTCTCAAACTCAGATTTTGCTTTTCTTCAGATCACTAATATTCTCTTGGCATTTTGATTACACAAGACAACAGGGTCTCTGAGTGACTTTGGGGTTCCTGGAAAGTGAGTTCTGGTTTAATTAGGTCGCTCTGTATGAACTGCAAATTGATTCACACTGGTGGGGAGAAGGAAGCAGAAAAAGTCTGCGCCATTATCTCTGTCCCTTTTCCTTCCCCACCTTTCTTCCTAAACTGCCTTTCCTTCCTGCCTAAATCTTTCCTTCTTAATGCCTTTCATCCTTTCTCAGGCTGTTCAATTACAGCTGAGTGCCATTTGTTTAAAATCTCCCTCTTAATCCTAAATCTGTTTTGCCTTTTTCTTATCAGCACACAATTTATCTTTCTCCAGAAAGAAGAGGGAGGGCATTTTGTATCGTTCAGACACATATTCTATAAAACACCCTAGAAAGAACTCTCACCATTCAATGAGTGTACTTACATGGTTTAGGACAAGGGGCCCTGGGATGCCTGGGCCTCACTGGGCAGAAATAATTGCTAATTAGTATCTTACTAGCTTGGGAACATTAATAGGCTTTGGGGACTCTGGTTTCTAGATCCAAAGTGTATTTTGTTCATTTTAGCTTGCTATATAGGATGAGAGAAGAATGACAATTACTGAAACAGTTTCATTTCAGTAATTCAACCTAATGAAGACTTGTCATTTGAATGATTATTCAGTAGTTGGGCCTTGTTTTTCTGCCAAGGTTTAGAAAACAAACTCAGATATTCCTCAAGCCTGAGAAGACTCTTCCTTTCCCTAAAATAATTTAGCAAATTTTATTTTATTCACGGACACAGGAATGCTCACAAAAGAACCGCTATCCTAAGTGACTATGTAAATAAAGAGGCAAGAACATCTCTTTTGAAACATATTTTCACTCCAGAACATATCAAGCAATATATAAAATAAAGTGCTTCAAATTGATATCTTTAATTTTCTCCTAGAAAGAAAATTTGTCAGCTATTTTATGATTTATTGAGGCTCAAAGCGTATGTGAGAACAAGTTTTATGATTAATTAAATGAAATTACTTGAGCATAATACTCAGAATGATATTATCTTTGAATTAAAATTCACTTGAATAAGATTGATGACATTTTCAATCAGCAGATTAATTAAACTCTTTGTTAATTACATGTAAGTCAATATGTTTGGATTATATATCAATCAATATTCTGAAGCAACATCCACTTACTTTGCTCTAGAATACTGCTTTGCTGATATTTTTCTAGCAGCCTATTTGAGAAGTTAGAGTTATTTTCTTTTTATCAGAGGTCTAAATATTTAGCAGATTTAGATGTGAAAATAATGATTGCAACAGGATTTTTAAAAAATCATTGTGAAAGTCTTGGGTTCTGATGATTCCTTCAGTGATTATTTTTGTAAGTGAATTTTGACTCTGACACACTGAGATTTTTTTTTTTTGTCAGAGCAATGCAGTGATGGAACCAGAGCTGATGAAGCTGCAGCTGCATTGCTCTGCCTGATGTCTGTCTGATTTGAACTCTTATTGGGTGTCCTTCCAACTTTCAAGCAGTGTGCTGCCTGACATGAAATAGTCTATTGTGCTTAACATTCTGAAGGAGTGTTGGATATTTAGGTACCTGACTCTTCCTTTGTCAATTGACCCCATCAAGTCCCATTGTTAGAGGTTTAATTTCTGATGAATTCATGTTTGTCTTTACCAGCAGAGGTTGGGGTGGAGGAGGGAGTGATTAATGCTTCTTCATATAGAACCACCAAAAGGTGAATTTTCTTATGGTGTTGGTGTGCTTGTGGGCCAGTGCCAAGTGCACCTGGATATTTTTTGAGTGCCTCAATGCATTGCAATAAAACCAAGTGCTGTGGTGGGACAATCAACCCAGCACCTTTCTGCCTACAATTTATTTTCTATATTTTTACCCACTGGGCCAAATTCTTCTCATTCCTGCAAGAGTTTACATGCTACAAATAGCTACCCTTGAATGAGTGGGAGTTTTCTAGACTCTCAGAGATCCAATATGGGACTGTCATTTAGTTCCTGTCAAAGTCTGGCTGAGACAATTGATATTTGAGAAATAGAGTTTATAGATATGTGGTCCCCTACGTGTGCTAAGCTGTATCCTTGGTCACCAGAAAGCTCTAAATGTGGTGCTCATTAACTTAGCCTTTCCCTGTGGAAAATCTTTCATGAATCATATTTTAGTGCTAGGTCTTTATCTCTTTTTTTTTAAAGCACTTTTTTTTTTAAAGCACTAATTCTTCACAGTGAAGTGAAGAATATTTCGGTAGTTTCTGTAAAAACTGCTTAAAGATACTGCCCATTATGTTGTTCAATGTTCCTTGAGCAAGAACTCATGCGACGAATTCCCTTTAAAATTTCTATCAGGAAAAAGTTTGTCTCTGTTGAAAAAGTGAAAGTTTTGCTTTCTTCAGACAATGAACATCTTATCCTTTTTCTGGTTCTCTTTATGCATGGGCTGTAGTCAGGAGCTCATAATGAGAGTCAGTGCTATATCATGAGAAAAGTGAGAAGTCCCAGGCTGGTATGGAGCACAGAAGTAACTGTCCAAATCTTCTGCATCTATTCATTTATTGAAACAACAAATATTAATTAAAGGGCCACTGTATACTAGATACCAAGCCAAAAGTTGGGGAGAACATATTTCTATCCTGGAAGGGATTATGTTCTAGGAATGGGGATGAGAAAAGCAGACACATCCACCAATGAGAGGGTTGCTAGAGCAGAAGGGGGTGTGAGATGCTGCATAGGGGTGATTAAGAAAGCCCTGGGCTCTGCCAGGAGACAGAGGTTCTCCATGATGAATTAGGAGTAAGACCCTGGGGCAGACTGTCTATAAGAGGGTGCATGAAGGAGAATAGAAGGAGCAAAGCAGACACACCAGTGTGAGAGGCCAGGGTTATGAAATGAAAAATAAAGTTGGAGAGTTGTACAAAGCCTGAACACCAAAGACCTCTGTGCCTTGCTTAGAAGTTGGTGGTTTATCCTCTGAGGCCTATAGATTTGTAGAAGCATTTTAAGTGGTATGACTAGGTTTGCATTTTAGAAAGTCTTCTGGCAACCTAACGAAGATGATTTGGGAAGGGGGCCAGCTGAGTAGCAGAGGGTCCAGCAGGCAGTTTTTGGAAAAGTACAACAATCACTTGAGGATTGCACTGAAGCTGCAGTAGGGTGGTGGGGAAAGGAGAGATGAAGTAGAGAGAGACAGGAATTAGAATGAACAAGATTCGATTTCTAGTTAATTTTTAGGTATGCGTGAGGAAGCAGGAAGGCAGACAAACCCAGGTTTCTGGCTTGGAAGACTATGGATCATAAAGGAAGCATAGAACACAGAAAGAGAAACAGGTGCAATTCCATGGTTTGGAATGATGTATACAGTATTGTTTTGTGGAAGTGAGTTACCTGAGAGCTGGATGGTGGAAGATGCTTTATCAGCAGCTAGCTTTAAGGTCTGGACCTCAGGAGAAAAATCTGAACTGAAGATGTAGATCTGGGAGATATTTCTACATTGGAGATAGGTGAATTCCTTGAGGAGTAGAAGTATGTGTATAGACTACGGCTGAATATGTGGGCAGGAATAGTAGAGGTATCCTCGAGATGGGCAGATGGGGGGCAGTGGCGAGGGGGAAACAACGGTGTTGGCCAATATATCTCATTACCTTTGTGGTCAATCAGTTGCAGGGCAGGGACAGGGGCACCTCAGACCCCGCAAACCTGCCTGCTCTAAATAGATGCTGCCATCCGCCTCATCAACACAAAACATATGAGGCTTTAATGGGAAGGAACTTTAATATAATTAGGAAACAGTACAGGAAAGGCAAAGAATATAGTTTCTAAATCAAACACCCAAAGTTACCCGTCCCCTCGTGGGTAAAAGTCCACCCAAGCAGGACTGGCCCAGAACAAGGCCCCAAAGCCTGCCACAAGTCTAAAGCATTTTCCAGTGAGGACCCACAGAAAGGATCAGAAACAAACAGACAAGTCTGGAAGGAAAAGAGCAAAATCAAAATCAAGACAAAAACCGCCATTGTCACCTCCCCACGAGTCTCTCACCCACATCTGTGTCAACCAGTCCACAACCAAAAGGCAAGTGTAGTTTCTTCACGTGTCTCTTGGCTCCATGTGCCACCTCCAGGTCTCCTCCTGGCTCTCCATCCTGCTTCCTTCCTTCCTCAGTCTCCTCTGCAGCTGCTTCTCTCCCTGCTCAGCTCCACCCTCCTTTTGGGTGGGGCAGGGAACCTGGAACCTCCCCCTTTCCTGGGGACCACCCGGTTACAAACCCATGAGATTAACCCTTGGGCTCTCAAATTCAATAAGTCAAAAGCTAAGCTCCTCCTGCTGCCCACATTATCTCCTTCTCTTTTTTCCATTTGAAGTAGAAATCCACCAATTTTCAAAGCCAGAACTGAGTCCTTAGGACACCCAGTCCTATCAGGAACATCAGTTTCTTGTTAAGCCCTTCCCTTGTTTCTACTCCCCGGCCACTGCTTTTGTGCAAGCCTCTGACACTTTTGGCTTGGTATGGCAGTTGTCCCCAGTGGGTCCTTTCCTTCATTCTTGCTCTCACATTCAAATTGATAGAGGAGCCAAATAAGGGATCAGGACAAAAAAATAACTGTAATAAATTGAAAAACAAAATTACAGTTAACTATAAATCAGAGTCCTTTTGCAGGGGAGGGAGAGGGATTAAAACGGGAGGGAAGAGCACTAGGGACCATGATGATGGTGCACGGGTGAATTGGTGGTGGGAATTTTTATGGGGACTACACCTGAGAGGAGAAAGCAAACATTGTACAAAAAGGAAGAATGATATAAATATATCTATATCTATCTATATATAATAATAATAAAACAAAAAAAACAAATTGGCTCAAATCACTTCTATGTTAAAAATCATACAATGGATTCCTATTTCCTGCCAGATAAAGGTCAAAGCCTGAGGTTGGCATACATGCACAAGATATACTTCAAGAGGATGACATAAAGGAGCCATTTTGATGTCATTCTTTTGCATATGCAGAGGACAAAGGATAAAGAAAGACATCTCCAAGTCTTGCTCCATTCCTCCCACTTAATCTTTCCTTAGTCTAAGCATGGACAATGGAGACGCCACCTATTTAAGGACAGAAAATGGCAAGGTATTTCTGGAGCTGTAAAAGCTACTGCTATTGTTCCAACTTTGGCTAATTTCCTGATCCTGAACTGTAGTATTTCTTCTCTTATCACCAAGCTTTTGCATATGCTATTTCTTTCTCTTGGAATGACTTCCCCTTCTTCATTTTGATAGGTTTATACAAGAAATAACACAGATGTATGTAGTGAATTCTGCACAGTAAGGATGTTTTGTTCAGGTTATAGTTAGCCTGGAAGTTGTTTTCTTTCTCTGCTCCCTTCCATCCAAGCCAGGATTTATAAAAGGCTTCCCATTGCCACAGTGCAGTTCAAAGAGACAGAAAGCAAGATCAGAACAAAGAGAAAAAGTCACCTCTGGGTGACTAATAGAGGCAGTCACTATTTGTAGAGAGTGCACTTTAGAGAAAACCAAATCTCCTCAGAAATGAGGTTGATGACTTAAAGATAGATTCTGAACAACCGTTGAATGAGAAGTTGAGAATTCTGTCATTTGAATGAAAGATACAGAAAAGCATCCTTTGCAAAGGCTTCAGGTGTAGAATTCTGTAAAGCAAAGAAGTGGCTCAGCAAGTAATGTAGCTGCAGAGTAAAGGAAAAAGAGAAATTGTACAGTATCTGTGGGTTTAGCAATATTTGGTTAAAAGTTTCACCAATTCTGAGGTGAGAAGGAATGAGTTATGCTGTGAGTTTTTATGCCTGAGTTAACCATTAACTGTTTAATAATCCATATACAATCAATTCTAAAGTAAGCATTGACTTAGTCATTCCATACCAGAGAGACAATTTTAAACCTAAGATCCTTGTTTAAAATTAAAAGCAACTCTAAGTCATTTTGCTATTCGATAAGCCCAGGAAGAAAAGAATCTTACATGTCAAGGGCTTTGAATTTTGAAAGTGCTTCAATGATGAGCTAAGGATATTTATATTCTGTGACCAGCCAGCAAAAAGCACAATTAAGAAATCAGATGGGAGGGGAAGGCCGTATTTAAATTTAAATTTACACAGGGTTTGTCTGTTATTAAGTTTATTGGAAACTAGAAGCTTCTGAACAGATCCAGTAACTATAAATTTCTTCCTGAGATAGTCATTTAATGTTAACTACAAAATTGCTACTTAATATTCATAGAATGTAACTTCCACTGCTGCACGTGCACACTATTCTATGATTTACTTAATCCATATTTGTTTTCTAGGAAATGGAATTTATTTACTTAATTTGTAAAGAAATGCAACAGCCTTGTGTTAATCTATGTAAAAATTGTCCCTGCATTACTTGTAAAATCCTCTATCTCTGGGCCTGTTTTTCTTTTTGCAGGTTGCAAATAAATACATGCCTTTAAGCAGATTCAGAACCAAACACAACACGAGGATTGGTTTCTGTGACACTAACTTTAATTTATTGAGCATTTTCCCCATGCCAGGCACTGTATTGAGCATGATGCCTGTCTAATCCCCTTGCATGAGTCGCGGTTCAATCAGGGTGTTAGGGAACAAGGGGCTTATCCCGGGTGCTCTGGGCCTGCTCCCAGAGCACTTGTATGCCTTCCTTCCCAATTCCATGTTTAATCACATCATGTTAGTAGCTTGTAAAATGAGAGTTTTTGCACCACAGACATCAACAAAAGTTGTAAATCAGACTTTTCCTGGAGAGCAGGGTGGAAGGATCCAGCAAAGTGAAGGCCTGGAAAAGGGAGTAGGAGGGTGGAGGTGTCATTTTCCAGTTCTCCTGCTATACTGGTGGACAACTGGGAGCTTGTAGGGAATCTGGGCAACCGACCTTGTCCAGCTGCACAAGGAGGATCCTGAAGGGGGAGGCTTTTGGAGGGGATCACAGAAGCTGTTGCCTCTCTACAGCAGCTGCCTCTGGGGGTTTGTGGCCAAGCATCTGGGGTTGGCCAAGCATCTGGTTACTGACTGCTAATGAGCAGAGCTGGCAGTCAGGGAGACAGACTAGAGCTGGAGTAGAGGGCAGTGAGTGCCAACTTGTCATCCACCAGGTACCGCTGTATGACCGTCACCATAGCTAAGTGTGACGAAGTCCTTCTGCCCCCCTCTCCCCCCGCTGCTCTTTCACCCCCCTAGACTTTTAGGCAAGTTCTTATTTTGACCAATCCTAACCTTGGATCATACAGGAAACTGGTGTCTGGTAAACAAAACTCTTACCTTAGCTGAGTTGACATAACGCAGCCCAACATACATTCCAACCTTGCAAAAAGCCAGGTATCATGATTCCCATTTGTCAGAAAATAAAATCAAGATCTAATGAGGTAATTTGGTTGAGGTTGCACAAATATATATCACAGGATCTGTTACATCTCAAAGCTTACCTTCTTCACTACTATGGTATATTGGGCGTGTTTTTTTGTTAGTTTTTGTTGTTTTTAAAATAATGACCCAAATCAAATAGCCCCATTCCAGAAGTGCTACAGGTAAACATTTGAGATTGTTGAACCCATTTCTAGCCATTATTCTAGTGTACAGAATGGCCAGACCAGGTGAACCTGCTGAAAAATCTAGCTTAACAAGGCTTAGTTCATTCGGATATGCTATACCTTGCCCTTAGCTTCTGGGGATACAAAGAGGAAGGGTAAGAGAGGATTCTTGCCATTATGAAGTATGTAGTCTATTTAGAAATAGACATAGCAATTCTTTTGTATCAGGCCATTTAATGTAGTTTTCCAGATTTACTCAGACTCATAATCTGGCCTTGGATAGTTGCTCCATGAACAGCCTGGCCATTGTCTGAATCCTACCAGAGTCTAGATCCTACCAGCACCACCTGGACTTCAGCATCAGTTCCATTTTGTCCACTGTAGCAGAGGTTTTAGGGTTCTTGGCTTAGATCTGGCTTGGCTGAACTCATAGAGGTTCGGACTTGATCACCGCTTCTGGGCTCAGCGGAGGCAATCATCGTAGGCTGCGGATCTGACTTCTCCGGCAGCTTCCTGCAGAGTCTGGACAGTGTCACTCAGAAGTGGGTGGGGGAGTTGCTACTTGGTGGGACAGCTTTTGAAAGATGATAAAATGATGTAAAAAATTAATATAAAAAATACTTAAAAGCTAAAATTAAAATATTTATAAGAAAAAGACAGATGATAAACTGAAGTTGGGGGACTTTTCCTTCCTGTCCACACAGACTATTCTCAGGTGCAGGGTCCTACACAGTGGACAAGGGAGAGAGGATCATGTGGTTGAACCACTGACTGACTGTGTTTCCTAGGAAGCTGTAGCCAGTAACAGCATTCTTTATACCTGCCCGCCCTCCTTTCCTCGCTCTCCTTCCCCCCTTAGCCATTACTTCCCTGGGATTGCACCTCTTGCAGCACTTCGGTCTTTAATTTCTGCCTCAGACACTGATCTCTAGGGAATCCAGGCAAAGCTAACTACCTAAAAGTAAACAAATGCTAAGTTAATTAGAATAATAGCATGTTTAGAATACTATTGGGGATGGTTGCTAAAAATATATAATTCTTACTTCTACTTTGTTGCCTACCTTCTGTTTCTCTATTCACAGCCCCATGCCTTTAAAACTTAACTCATTAACTAATTTCTTTTTTTAGCCCTCCACTTCTCATTAACAAATTTCTTCAAGGAATCCTTATACATTCACATGCTATGATGTGACAATATATTATGACCCACCGGTAACATGTTTGTATTGAAAAAGAGATCTCATTAAGCCAAATGAATAAATAGTATGTGGATTCCATATTGCACAGTGGAGAAGGTGGAGGAGGAAGACTCTCAAACTGTATCCCTTCTATATTGATCCAGCTCTATAATACCATGAAGACTTGCCACAATAGAGCCAGGACTTGAGGTTATAAAGTTTATTAAAAATGGTGGAATTATCTGGGCCTCCCCGGTGGCACAGCGGTTGAGCGCTGGGTTGTGAAGCTGCCCGCAGCCTCTGCAGCGCCAGTTCGATCCCTGGCCCTCGGGGGAGGGTCCCACATGGCGCGCAGACCTCTCCTGCCGCCCGCTGCTCCCCCCAGCAGTGTACTTCGGTCCTTCTGCCTGTTTTGCTCCCTGCTCTGGCTCTGGTGAATTCTCTCACCCTCCCGTGCTTCTGACTGTACCCAGTGCTTATATAAATAAATAAATCTTAAAAAAAAAGGTAGAGGGGCCTCCCCGGTGGCGCAGCGGTTCAGCGCTGGGTTGCGAAGCTGCCCGCAGCCTCTGCGGCGCCGGTTCGATCCCCGGCTGCTCCCCGGCCACCAGAGGAGGGTCCCACATGGCGCGCAGACCTCTCCTGCCGCCCGCTGCTCCCCTCAGCAGTGTACTTCGGTCCTTCTGCCTGCTCTGCTCCCCGCTCTGGCTCTGGTGAATCTCACCCTCCGCGCTTCTGACTGTACCCAGTGCATGTATAAACGAAACAAACGAACAAACAAACAAATAAATAAATAAAACATGCCTCTATTAAAAAAAAAAAAAAAAAAAAGGTAGAATTATCAATATTGGAAGTAAACAACTACACACTTTCTTCATTGAAACTAAGATGTACACTTCTTTTAAAAAAGAAATGCAATTATTTTATTGGAAATGTGGCTATGGAAAAGAATCCCTGCTTGATTCAGAAGATGCGTGGTTAAATTATACTAATCTCACTGTTAAAGCACAGTGAGATTCTGTTAAAATTAACTGGATATGGTAAAATAGTTGACAGCCTGCACTAATGATTAACATATTAGGAAAGTTAAAAAAGCATATTTCTAAACTTAGGGATAACATGATTGTGTTCATGTTTTTAAATGACATTATTTGGAAACTGCAGAATGGGTAAATTAGTTTTCTTTATCAAAAGAGAACTCTCTGAAATTGACTTTGGGGACTAAATCCCAAACTGCAAATAATTGAAAATAAAGGTTAAAAATGAATACGCTGACATAGCAGACTCCTAGAACGAATGCATCATCTCTATACAATTATAACTGGGTTTAGCAACTGGAAGATTAAAAGAGAAACTGTCAGTTATGACATTTTGGTCCCAAGGATTTTTAGCAGAGTCTTGTGGTAAAAATTAGGGCAAAGGTAAAATGTTATATTTACCCCAAAGCATTTGAGAGTCTTCACAATAATTAGAAAAGGGAATCTTTTAGTCTATCAAGATTTTATCTTTTCTTGGTTAGAGACAGAATCACATTGATAGAAAATTAGCAGTCACAGAGCAATGTTCAATTTCACTAAATTATGGCACAGTTCTGGTTCTGTATGTTTTGAGGAGCCTTTAATGCCATTGCTGCAGGACAATCAGAAATTTTTCCAGCTCTTGGTACTTGAATTGCAAAGGAGAATATTAATAAGATAAAATCCTAGGATGGAAAAATCTTTCAACTCTGAAATTCTATGCCTGCAAGAATCATAAGATAGCATTTTCTCATAAAGTCCCTTTGCTTTAGAAGATCCACAATCCTGATTATTATTCAAACCTAATTTCAGCTCAGAAAACTTAAGTAAAAGACAATCTTCAAGTTCTGAGGATTATAAAAGATGACAGGACGTATGTACTTTTGATCAAAAATGCACCAGGGGCAACAGCTGCCCACCAGAAGGCAGCTCAGCGAAGCTGTCACTCAGAATAATGGGGGGCAAGCAGGGGAGTCAGAGCAGATCACTGGGTCTGACTCCTGGGCAATAAAACCATTACTCCCTAAATGCTGGGTAGTGAGGAAATGTTGCTATACTGTGAAAATGAAAATGAAATTTCACCTTAGTTTTCTTTTAACATTTATGTACTTGAAAAGGCAACCAAATTACACATTGTCCTTGTTAGGGTTTGAAATATTACATAATGTTCATCTCATTCTTCCACAAGTATTTGTAGAGTTCATATTATTTACCAGGCACTATGCTAGAGACCAGGGTCATAAAAATGACTGGATCTTGATCCCTGTTGGTAGCTTATGGGCTGGGGGGATATTAGAGGTAGAACTGGGGTTGCTTCTGATTTTGTAGATAAGGACTCCTGGGCCCACAAGAAGGTGTGGTACCTGTTAAAGGTAGCCTGGCTTATTGGAAATAGAGGTGAGATGATTCTGGTTCTCTGATTTCCACAGCAGAACTGATTTGAATTTATTTTTCAGTCATTTCTTCACTTATTATCTCATATTCATTGAGTGCTTACTCTGGACCATTCATGTCCTTCCTCTTCTGGAAGTTACAACTCTGTTGGAAAGGTGAATAGTAAAATGGTGAAAAAGGCACAAATTCCTTAAGCCATAATGTGGTGGCTAAACATGTAAATAATGTCACTTAATTTTTTAATAAATAGAGTAGTATTTTAAGCATGCCCCTACTGATGTAAGAATATTTAATGTGATCAATTTCAGGTGAGTCCTGTACTTTCATACCAGCTATTTTTTTTACTTTCTTCCCCACAGTTGATATTAAGTTGTCCCTAGAACTTATGGACTGTTGTGGAGGCCCATCTGATCCTAGATCATCATCTGCCAATGTAGGCAAGAAATGTCTGACTTCCCCCATCCAGCGATCCCACTGGCAACTGCTGAGGTTCCTATCATGCCCACTCATCTACACTGCCTGCGTTCTTGCAGTAAACACCCCTGTCTGGTGTTACAGCTCCCCCAGGTCTATCTCTCAGACTCAGACTCTTTCCTCAGTAAGAATTTCTAAGAAGGTTTTAAAAAATCTCTTAGACTGGAAAACTCACTCTTACATCAAGCCTTCTTCTAAATTTGTTGCTTAAGCCATAACTATGATGCCTTTAAGTACTTAAGAGCTTTACGTTTTGATAGTAAAATGCTAGGATTTTTAGATTCCAAATTTAATTCCTTTAAGGCATTGTGCTAGAGATGAGTCTTTAAAAACGACTTTGAAATGCGAAAAAAAAAATTGACTCTTTTTTTCTTTTACCAGCCTTTCCTGAGAGCAGTGGTAAAGTTAGGGTAGTGCATTGGTTAGTTGTTGCTCAAAGCAGTCATACTCACATAATTTGTGTCATGGCTTCTGTGGGTAGGCATTCAGACAGGGCACAGTAAGGACAAGTGATCTCACTTCTACCTTGTCTGGAGCCTCCGCTGGAAATCATCTGACATTGGGGGCTGGGACCATCCTAAAGCCTTAGATGCAGTATCTGGAGATGGCTGTTGTCTGGGGGCCTGGCTGGGGCAGTGAGCTGGATGACCCTCACGACCCTCACGTGGCTATGCCATGTGTTATGGGCTTCCTCACAATGTGGTGGTGGTGGTTGTGCAAGAGGAGGGAGGGAGCAAGGAGAAGAAGGAAGGAGAGAGAGAGAACCATGTAGAAATCATACTGCCCTCTCTCGCGAGCCTCATCAGTCACAAAGCATCCTATCCTTAGCTGAGTAAGTTACAAAGGTTCACCTGTGTTCAAGTAGAGGGATCAATGGCCCCACCTCTGGGTGGGGGTACTTGTTTATGTCACATTGTGAGCATGTGGAGTGAAATATATATTGGTATGTCCATCTAAGGAAAATATAATCTGCCACTGTACCAGTGTGAGAACAGACATAGCTCTTTAGGGGGACTCAAAGAGCTGGAAAGAATTTCACCTAAAGAGAGTTTTGTTTTGTTTTGTTTTAAGCAACCATAAACAGCTTGATTCTTTGTCTGTGTGTGCTTTACTTAATTTTTTACCCACACATGAATCATGATCATCAGTGGCAGATCAAGTGGGACAAATAATCTTGTAAAGTATTACCCACCATTTTCCCCCGCCAGTATTTCCTGCTCACCACCCCTACCCCTCAGTGGCAGTCACTCCTTCTGTTTGTTGCTCCTTCTCTATTCCCAGGGACAGAGTTTGTTTATAATGAATTTACCCATCCTCAATCCTTGCCCATTTTCCCTTTTTTGTCCATATCACAATTTAGCATCCAGGGTTTTGCTGGGAAATTAAAAATAGCTTTTCTCTATTTTAACAGCTGCCTAATTGTAGTGTACAAATGGAATAACTAATAATGAGAAAGCTAGATTTTTAAAACCTAACTTTAAAAACTGGATGAGCCAGGGTAGGTGGGTAGAAGCAGCCAAAAGGTCCTAGTTGTGCTGTGCAGATGCCCTTCTGTGTAGCCTGGGCACAGGGCTGACCTGTTTTGAGTACAACATCAAAGGGGTTGATCTGGCAGAATAATGGAGCCCAGCTAGTCTCCTCTTTATTGTTACATATTTTTAAATGAATAATTTCACTATTCTGGTTATAAAATGAAGCCTATTTTCAAAAATTTTAATAAGTTTGGAATATAGAGAGAAAAAGGAAAAAAAAATCACCTGAAACCTTACCACCCAAATGTAACTCTTATAACATTTTGGTAAATACTTGTATATTTTTGTATGCATTAGTACCCATAGCTCTACCCACACCTAACTTAGTGTACATATTTTGTGATATACAGTTCTGTTTCCTATTTTTTATTCAATAATAGATAGTGACTATTTTTCCCCATGTCAATAAATATAGATCCATGTCATCATCATTTTTATTGACTGCATAATATTCCTCTGTGGGACCTACTGTAATTTATTTAACTAATTCTATTGAGCAACAATTATGCCTACTTGTAATTTTTTTGTATTATAATCAATACTCTGAACAACTTTCTTGTAAATCCATTTTTATGTTCTTAGTCAAAGAACTCCTTGGGATAAATCCCATAAGAGGCAATTACTGATATTTTTCCTTTTGAAGAGGACAATAAGCAGCCATGGAGGAAGGAAATCTGGGTGACCAGATAATCTGTGCAATAAAAATATATAGAAGTCTACACTGTTTTAGGAGACTGAGATAGCTGTCTTGGGGATACAAAGATTAAAAAAAAGTTAAAAAAAATCTTCTAACCTAATGGGGAAAATAGATCCTTAAACAAATGATTACTACATTAAGATCAAATTCCCATTGGAGGTATGACAAAGCACCACAAGAAAGATGAAAGAGGAAGCTATTAAATCTTAGCAAGAGAGATGGGGGAAGAATTAACAAAGAAAGCAGCAAGTAAGCTGGTCTTGTAGTTGAGAAGGAGTTAAAGAGATGAATGTAATAGTTTGCTAGAGCTGCCTTAACAAAGTACCACAGATTCAGTGCCTCACGCAACAGGAATGTGTCATCTTACAATTCTGGAGGCTGAAAATCCAAGATCAAGGTGTAGACAGCGTTGGTTCCTTATGAGGGTTAAGAGACATGGATCTCTTTAGGCCTTGACTTGATCTCTTTCCTTGACTTGTAGATGGTCGTCTTCGCCCTGTGTCTTCACATCATTCCTCCCTCAGAGTCTGTTTGAATTTCCTTTTATAAGGACACCAGCCATACAGATTAGTGCCCACTCTAATGACTATCATTTTAACTCAACTACCTCTTTAAAAAAATCTGTCTCCAAATATAGTCACATTTTGAGGGACTGAGGACTAACATGTGAAGGGAGGGGGAGGTACATTTCAGTTCATAACAGTAAAAGAAGGCAGAAATGCTTGGACAAAAGCCCAGAATCAGCCAAGGTATGAGACTGGGAAAGACTGAGGAAGCTCTGTGAGCTTTGTGGGGCTGGGAATAGCAAAAGCTAGTCCAGTGAATATGTAAGGAAGATGTAACTGTGCTGGGAGGCAAGGGCTTATAAAAAGCCTGAGGAAGGTGGGCTTTGCTCTGGAGACTCATGTACAATTTCAAGGAGAAGAGTAGTTTGATTAGGCTTGTCTTTCATTTAGATGCTACTATCAGAATGCCGAGTGTTGGTCAGGATGTGGAGCATCTGGAATTGTCATGCACATCTGGCTGGGATATAAAACTCAACTATTTTGGAAAACAATTTGACAGTTCCTTAAAATGTTACCCATGTAACCACCATATGACTCAACATTTCTCTGCTAGGTATTTACCCAAGAGAGATGAAAGCATGTCATATATAATAATTTGTACATGGTGTTAATAGTGGCATTATTCATAATTGCCTCAAGCTGGAAATAATCCAAATGTCCAGCAGTAGGTGAATAAACAAATTGTAGTTTATCCATTCATTATAACACCCTTCATAGTAAAAGTCATTCACTACGATACCTTTAGTAGTAAAAAGGAAAGTGCTACTGATACCTACAATAGTATGGATAAATCTCAAAATAATTGAGTGAAGAATCCAGGCCAAAACAAATGTATGTATTATATAATTCCATTTATATAGAATTCTAGAAAATTGGGGATCAGGGTTGGGGGCAGGTAGGGCTGGGGTGGAAGGAAGAGATTACAAAGGGACATAAAGATTCTTTTAGAAGGGGATAAAATTGTTCACTGTTTCATTTCTAAAATAAAAACAACATCAGGCCCTCCCTAGTGGCACAGGGGTTAAACACACAGCGCTATCAAACTATCAAAGAAAGCAAAGCCAAAATAAATAGGAAAAAAGTATATGGAGTGGATAAAAAAAGATTAGAACATAGATGTGAAGAAGGGAGATCAGTTCAGAAACTTAGATTTTCAAGAGAGTACGGGGCCTGAGTGAGGCTGGCGGGTGGTGTCCACTTAGCTTTGTTCTTCTGTTCTGGGGCACATGCTCTTAGGAACTTTGTCCCTGGAGGATGATAAAGGGCACCAATTTTCCTTCTTGTTTCTTGTATTTGAGGAATAATTTGAAATATCAGGGGTAGTGGTGAATAAAACAGACAAATACCTGTTGTGCTCATGAATCTGCCATTCAAGTGGGAGCCAAAAGGTAGTATGTCAGTGGATGTTCACTGCTATGAAGAAAAAGCAGGGCAAGAGATCATGTGAGGCACAGGCATTGGGTGGAAATTGTGTTAGAGGGGTTTAGAAGGGACTCCTCTAGAGTGTTGAGCTCAGATCTGCATGAGCTCAGATCTGCATGAAGTGAAGGGAGGTCAGTGGAGATCGGGGACAAGCATCTCAGGTGCAGAGACTGGCAGGTGCAAAGGTCTCGACTGGCAGAGGAAGTGGCTTGTCAAAGAGAAGGTGGACAGAGCAGGGAGTGCCATAGCAGGTCCTTAAGTGGGTTTCTGATTTGCCACCATCTACCTGGCGATTTATGTTAGGCATTTCCTCTTACGGCAACATTCATGCTAGAATGTCTAAAATGTTAAATATTGTTTGAAATATAATTGCAATGGTTGGTTGTAGCACAGACTCTCTTATGCCCTCTTTCCTCCCTTTGCTTTCTTACAAGGTTGGGCTTGGTCTTGGCATTTGTCGTAATGGGATTTAATCTACATCTCATTAGGTTTTCAGGTGTGAAAAACGTCTTCGAGAGATTCCTTTACTTATCATCTATCTTAATGCCAGTGCTGAGTTGAATCACAAATTAAAACAAAATCTGAGTAAGATCAAGAAATGGATAATCACAAGTGGTTGAAAAATTAAGACCAGTGATACATTCCTATAAATTCTAGCTTAAAAAATGTAATATTAAGAGGAACCAACAAGCATTCTTGGCTACCTACCATTAAGAATGTGTTTCCACATCTTAATTAATTCTCCCAACAACCCTATTATTAACACCATTTTGCAGCTATAGAAAGCAAATCTCAGAAGCATTAAATAACTTGTCCAAGGTCACACAGCTAATAAATGCCAGAATCAGAATTTCCAGGCACATCCACTGCCTCCTGTTTGGAACTCCTGTCACTGTACCACATCAGTCTTTAGTGCTATACTTCAACATATATAATGCTGGGCTGCCAAGGACAGAATAGAGAGACAGTCCTCTTTAAAAGCAAACAATTTCCTTGAGAAAGAGGCCCCAAAGCTTTATCTCTTGATTGTCAGAACTACCTATCTGTCTGAACATTTTGAAGGAGCCTGTGCTGGGCTCAGCCACTCCTCTCTCCCCTCAAGAATTCTCCACAGACTGTGCCAGCAGGAGACGGGAAGTGGCCGGGTCAGCTGGGCCTGATTGGACACTGTTTGAATATCTGAACCTGATAAAATCTGGGCCTCTGGGCATTCGATTTTTAAAGTAATCCTGTCAGTTCCCTAATAATAGTAATAAATTAACCAAACAGCCGATTCAGTGTATTTTATGTCCTGAGGGTGTTGCTTTCACTCTTCAACTTGATAGCATGATTTATCAAGAGATAAATTACAGCTGGGAACGAATGGATTTACTGATGTCAGAGAGACGACAAGTATATTCCGAGGATGTTACAAGTGATGGGCACGTACCTGATAAGCATACTTGAAAATTCCCAAACAAAAAGCTCCTCTTCAAAGCCTGAATAACTTTAGTCTTCACTTAGGATGTAGGTCATTGCAAGGACAGAAGGATTTTGGTGGTCATATTTGCCCCCAACCTAAATCATTATGACCTGAAAGTATTAAATACTTTGTTCTTTGGAGATGGGTCATGCAAATCTTTTCTGAAACCAGCTTGGAGGATAAGTGAATAAATGAATGTAATGCTGTGCTACTTTAAATATAACTGCAACTCTCCCCATTCCTCGGCTCCCGAGCAGCCATTACTGCATGTCTATCATGCTTGTCTCTGTGCATGACTAAGATAGAGTTTGCCTCTTGGATTTGCTCACTGAGCAAGACATCCTCATCCTTGGGTGAAAGGGAAGGTGAGATTACTTCTGGGGGGTTGCTCAGAAGAGCGCACAGAAAACAATGAAGCAAAGGGTCCATGTGGAAGGCAGAGGTGACTTGAACTCTCAGATAACAGATCTGGAGATTGAAGAGGATACTCCTTCTCCTCTTCCGCACCCCGATCCCTGTAGATAGATCCAGTCCTATGAGCTGAGCATGGGTCCTAACTTACAAATCCAGAGGTATTTATGGGACCATCTAGAGCACGTACATTCAAGAAAAGGCAGAGGAGTTGTTGGTGGGGAATGGCATAATGAATGTACTCTTAAAGTCTTTTCTGACTCTTTTATAAAAAGGATAAGAACAGGACTATGTTTCATTGGTAGGAACATGCAGTGGTGAGGAGAACAGGGAGCAGCGTAGGGGGGGGTGTTAGTCCCTAATGGTCTCTTAAAGGAAAAATAACTTTAAACTTGGAGAGTCTACCTTATAGAAGATGCAAGGTATGTGTGTCTTGAGCTTGAAAAGCATGTTTTTAAGACTTCAAAGTCTGGACAGTGTACAATTAGCAAGCAGGCACATAATATTTTGCCAAACAACAAATTAAAGCAAAAAATAGAAATCATTAGAAAAAGAAAGTGTAGAAATAAGATTTAACTTCAGAAGCAAGCAAGCAGATAAGCTATTTAATGAATAGTCCACTCAAGGAACAAATAGGATTTAAAATGTTCCCAGCTTTTGGATGATTTAAAGCTAGTCATCACTAGACAACTATGTACACAGATTAAAAGAAAAATGATGCAGTGCGGTTTCTTGTTCAATCCCTTTAAAGTTTTCCAATAGCCCAAAGCATCTGTCAAAATCTCAGGGAGGTGCTACAAAGAACTATTTTAAACTCCAAATTCAGGGCACCTGAAGAAGTAAAGGTGCATGTCATATTTCCCCCTTGGGGATAAACAGCTTTGCCATATATACATTGTGAAATGATTATAAACATATAACACTTTTCTGTCACTTAGTCTCTGTGAATTTCTTTAGACTTGGATAATTTTTTAAATTATAAAATCATTTAAGTTGCTTCATCTTTCTTTTTTTCCCGACCAAATTATGGGTATGTTTTATGGGGTGAGAAAATGTGAGGCAGAACTCCTGAACCCTGCGGAGGCTTATGGTTCTCAGGATAAATCTTGAAGACATTTGTCCCACCATCTTGGATATCCAACTTCCAGATAAATCTGCCAAGGAAACCTTAAGGACCAGAGAAGTCATCTCTAATATGTATTCTTCATACTGTCTTAGAGAAAATAAGCCTGCAGACAAATGTGGGAAGCAGAGCAGAATTGGACAGAAGCTTCAATATTTCTAGCTGAATGTCAGTCTTGGGCGTGGAAATCAATTTGATAGGTGCAGCTTGTGGGGAGCTAATATTAGGAAGCAGAGCAACCAAATAACTGTATTCAAGTGAAAGTAGATAAGAAATCCAGATTTGGCCGTCTGTCAGCCAGTCATACAGCAGGTCCTCGAATAATGTCCTCTTGTTCAATGTTGTTTCATTTTAACATTGAGAAAAAATATTTGATCCTCAGTTGCGGCCACTATCTGTGGAGCTTGCATAGTCTCCCCACACCTGGATTTTCTCCAAGTACTTGCAGCTACCTTTCATACCCCAGGTGAACTGGCATGCCTGCTTGATCCAGTCTGAATGAGTGTGGGTGGGTGTTGTGCCCTGTGAGGCAAGGATTCCTGCCTAGGATTGGTGTCTGCCTTGTGCTGCGAGCTGCCCACATAGGCTCCTGTCACCGGGGACCCTGAACTAGAATAAACAGGTTGGTAAATGAATGAATAAATGCAAACTGTTTAACATGAGAAGCATTCTGGGTCTTCATTTAGAAGCTTGGTGGTGTTTTTGTGACCAGAAATATATCACAGAAACTCTATGGTTGCTTATATCAATTAGCCTGTGGAAAAATTGCTTTTGTTATAAGTCATTTAGCTTACTTAAAGTCACAGTTTCTAAGAACCTATCAAAATTTTTAACTGAGGACTTACTGTACTACGCCTATCTCAACTTCACATTTGATCAGAAATAGGGAGGCAGGCAAGGGGTGAATCATCACTTCTTTTTTTTCTTTTTATTAATTTTTCCATCACTTCTATTCTCACTTTTCCTTTGGGGCCCAGCCTACCCCAGGACAGGTAAGAAAAGGAAGACTATTTATATTGCCCCAGTCTTTCACCATTTTTTGGACCAATGGACATAATTGTTTTTGTTCTATCTTATTTTAGAACCATGATTTCAATTTTCTTAGGCTTTGGTTGTTGAAGCAAAAGTAGCTATGAGTTGCATATTTGCCTCTTTCTTATTCACACTTAAATATACTACACTGTGAAAAATTATACTGCAGGAATAAATGGGAAGAAGTAACACCTTTTTAAAGTGAAGTATAACACACACCATATACAGAAAAAAGCACACCATGGTGAATTTTCACAAATTGCAAATTGAATATTCCCATGAAAGTCCCACCAAAGTGAGGAAACAGGAAATTTCTAGAACCCCCAAAACCCCCTGTATTCCCTTCAATGCCGATCCTGACAAGTCTGACCATCACTTTGGCTTCTATTACTACTATTTTGAGAGATTAGTTTTTAAAAATTTAAATAGGTAAGACTCAAAGACTTTGTGTTTTTAGTGTCTGACTTTTATTCAACATTGCGGTTGTGAGCATCTGTGTTGTATTAGTAGGTGTAGCAATAGTTCATTCCTTGTCATTTTGTGAGCATTTCATTGGGTGAGCATGCCACAGTTCATTTATCCTTTCCACTGAAGATCTGCAAATGAACATTTGGGTTCTTTACAGTTTTTTCTCATTATGAATAATGTTTCCATGCACATTCTTGTACATGTCTTTTGGTGAACATATGTACCGTCTCTGTTGGTTATATGCTTAGGAGTGGAATTGATGGGCCAAAGAGCATACATATGTTCAGTATTAGTAAATACAAAACAGTTTTCCAGTGTGATAATGGCAATTAACACTCCATTTTGAGAGTTTGGGTTGCTCTACTTCTTGTCATTACTTGACAATGTGTCTTTTTTATTGTGGCTGTGCTGATAGTTGTATGAATGGCACTGTTTTTGAAAATGTATGTTATAAAGCATAACAGGTTAAGATAAAATAGAATATTTTCACATCTGGAAGACAGAGACAGATAATGTGAGTGACCTCATTGGGGAATCCTGGTGACAGATCATTTATGCATGAACATAGTTTTGAGGATAAATGTTCTTAATTATTCCACAAAAGATATACAGAGTTGCTTTAAAAATGTAGGATCCTAGAATTGAAAGAAAAGTAAAACATTTTTTCACTCCATTTTGTGTTTCCTGGGCATGTTGAAGAATCTTGGTCAATATCTGATTGCAGCCAATTTGACAACTGGTTAATCTACATCAGCACAAAACAGTGCTGTAAAGGAAGTCTGTTCAGATGCTAAATGCTCTGAAGCATTTTTCCCTGAGGTAATCTAGATTCTGCTGTTGTTTATTAATTCACCTTCCATTTATTTCTATGGACTGAAAGATTTTAAAGGAAGTTTGCATGTGTCTCTTATAGCATTAGAGGTGTTAACATTTGTCATTCATTATTCTAAAATCACATTGAACACATTCACAATCTGTGCTGATGGTGCAGCAACATCAGATCCCAACAGTCAGTTAGCAATGCATTTGGTTGTAATAACAAATTAATTGACCAAGAGGAACTCAAACAAAGTGTTTATTTTCTTCCCATGAAGAGAGAGACATATTTGATGGTTTTAAGACTTACTTACCAGCTAGTGGTTGGTATTGTTCAAGCTGTTAAGTAAGGCATTCAGTAATGCCTTGGGCATCCAGCCTTTACTCATTCTGTTTCATCATCATTCATACACCAACCTTCACATCCCTTGCCTCATGGCTGCAAGATGGCTGCTATACATCAGGTTCCACATCTACACTGAAGGAGTAAAAGAGAAAAAGAGGGGCTGAATATGACCTTTCCCAAGATATGGTCTTCCCCATTTATCTGGATAATTGAAGTGACTCCAGATGATTTCTGTTTATATCACTGCATTATCTGTTGCTGTGGAACTGATGCTCTCCCTCCCCCCACCCCTCCCCAAACCCTGCCTCAATCGGTGGTAAAACAACAGCAATAGAATACCTCAGGGATAAAGCAAATAAAAACACCCTGCCCCTCCATAATTGTTTTATAGTTTTGGAGGTGCAGCAATCCCATAGAGTAAGCTTAGCTGAACTAGGTGGGTCTGGCTGAGGGTTTCACGTGAAGTTACATTTAGTTTGTTGGCAGAGGCTGCAATCATATGAAGGCATGACTGGGACTGGAGAACCCATTTCTCAGATGGCTCACCGCCAAGATGGCAGTGGCAGGAGGTCTTGGTTACCACAGTCTCTATGTAGTGTCCTCAAAACACAGCAGCTGGTTTCCCCCAGAGTAAGTGATCTGAGAGAACAGGCAGAAATCACATTATATTTCAAATGAACTAAGACTAATACTATCACTTCTATCATTTGAAGAACTGAGTACCAAAGAATCTGGATATTTTTAAACCACTACTACATATTTAAACCAGTACTATCTAACTGATCAAAACAGATTCATCTGTTCAAACTAATAATAGTGGAGTCTGGGAAATAAATTTATCATCAGAGGCTATGCCCATTATGTCTTTGAACAGAGCAGGGGATCTACTAGCAGGGAGCAAGGGGACAAGGATATTGGGGAGGCAACTAGTTCTTGACTTTGTATGTAGTGTAATTTTTGAGAATTTGACCAAATAATTGTAGAATTTATTTGGAGAATTCAATTTTAGAATAGATGTAAAAATATTCTGAAAAATAGGATTTTAAGGGATGAGTAGGGGAATGGACATCTCCATTGGACTTCAAAATGCAAGATGAACCTATATATTGGCAAATGAATCAAAAACAATGCATGGTATGTAAATTAATGCTTATTTATAAGAAATTATTATTTATTGAATTATTAATTAATAAATAGCATTGGAAAATATGCACTTAAAAAGTCTCATTTTCATTCTTGCTATACAATAGAGTAAGTTCTAGATGAATAGGAAAGTGAAACATGAAAAATAAAACCATTTTAAGAATCTAGAAGAAACTTTAAGTAAATATTTACCTGATCTAGATGAGGAAGCAATGAACTGTACAAGCATTGAACTAAACAGCAATGGAAAAGATTGATTTTAATATTTAAAATTATAAACTCTGTCAAAAACATCATAAAAATTTAACACAGACAAGGAAATTATGCATTATTGATATTTTGATGGGATATATTTCTTAACAAGAAAAATACCTTAGCTTTGCCTGAGGTCTATTGCAATTTTCTATGGAGCAGATGTTTCAGATTAAAATAAAACAGCAGGGAAATATTAACATATAATGAGTTAATATAACTGATGATAAACTTCTGTATTCTCAATAAAATGGGCAAAAGCACAAATCTTACAGAACAGATAGAATCAATGGCTAATAAACTGAAAAAAAAAGGGTCAATTTCATTAATAATTAAATTGATGCAAATTAAAACAAAATAAAATTTAATGTTTTTCCTTTCAGTTTAGCCCAGATTGTTTAGTGTAACTACTCAGGCTAGACAGGAGGTCAGGGTGGAAAGGGGATGGGCAAACACTGCTAGCCTATGCAACACAATTAGGCCATCTTCCTCACCCCTTCAGGATGCTTGTGCTTTTTAATCTAGTTGTTTTACTGTTAAGGATATTATCTAAAGAAATATCAGAAATGAATTTAAAAGTGTATCCATGAAGTGGTACCTCTACTATCATTTATAGCAGAAACAAAGAGGAAGTTACTTAAATGTACTTAAATGTCCCAAGAGAGACCCTTAGCTAAACAAATCTTAAAATGTCCATACGATGGAATATTTGGTTGTTGTTAAAAAACTTTAATGAATTTCAATGACTTAGAAAAATATTAACGATACAATTTAAATTATAAAAGCAGCAATATGTAAGCATATGTGATATTATATGAGTTATGGACCATACACAAGAATTAAAAAGTTTGGCAGAAAGTAGGACAAAATATTTACAGTATTTCCAGAGAGCTGTTCTGGAGGGGAGGTGGGGGTGATGGTGGTGGTGGGGCATGAGTTTAGAAAGTATTTGTCCTGATTTAGGAACCCAAGCTTTCTGTTGTATGTTGCTTTTGTTATCTGAAAAAAAGTATTCAGTAAATTCTAAATATCTTTTAATACCTTTTAGATGATTTTAACCTTATATAACCTATCTTACTGCTCCTGGGGCATTGCAGAGAGAGAGAGAGAGAGAGAGAGAGCATGAGAAATGGGTGGAGGGGGTGAAGAGAGAGGAGAAAGGGACTGAAGGAGGAGAAAGGAGAAGGGAAAGAGCAAATTTGTGTTCTCTAATTCTAGGGCATTTATGTATAAAATTACTAAATCTCATTTTGTCAGGAAGTGGTAGATTAAATCCTGCAATAATGCTTTAACTCTTTCAGGTCACTAAGGGACCAATTAGCACATTATGCTAAGGGGTACTAAATTGTATCCTACTAGCCTGGAGGAGACCAAGCATATCCTGAAGCTTTAACTCATATCACCACTGGGAAGTGATTCAAATCTGGAAAGAAGCTGGTTCATTGAATATTAATTGAGTGGGTGAATAAATGAAGAGAAGGCGAAGAGGGAGCTAACAAGCCAACATTTATTGATTACTTTCTATATGCCAGGGGCTTCCTATTCATTATCTCATTTAATTCTCATGGCAACCATATGAAGTTCATATATTATTTTTACCATTTTATAGGAGAGGAAACTGAATTTGTATCATGGTTACATAAACACTTTCCTGCCCTTCTACAGGGAGATGTTGGCACTGACCTGAAATAGTCACTTATTTGCTCTTGGCCCTCCCAGAGGTTGCTTTCAGGCTGACATATTCATAAAATTCCACAGCTTAAGATATCATTGCTTTTTAGATTGTGACTTTTCTGAGCATTATGTAGTGAGAAATATCCTGGGGGGTAATGTGTAGGAGAGAGTTCTGGGGAATGGAAAACCCATTGGTACATTAGTCATTTGCCCTGAAATTAGGCTATATTTTATATTTCTGAGAACTACTTTTTATTAAACCTTTTAATTTTCTTATATCTTTTTTTCATTTTTGTACGGTATTTGATTTCTCCCCTCAGGTGTAGTCCCCATCAATCTCCCACCACCACCTCACTGTGAGCCCACACCACAGTCCCTTGTGCTCTTCTCTCCCCTGTTTTGACCCTCCTCCTTCCCCTTCCCCTGCTGTATGCCTCAGATCTATAGTTTGCCTAGAAATTTTCTGGTTTTTTTGGACACTTTGTTCAGTTTCCGTATAGTCCTCCAATAAATGAAGCAATACAATAGTTTTCTTTTCCCTCCTGACTTATTTCACTGCTCTGAGAAATATTTTTAATTAACCTAAAGTAAAATGAAGCATAGGAGAGGAAAATATTGCAGGACACCTAAGGAAGAAAACAAAGAGTCTCCTAGGATACAAAAGAAAGGACCTGGGGTTATCACCTACCAACTGTTGGTGTTACAAGCGTGCTTAGAAACCATCTCTTCTTTAACCTCCAGGCAAAAGGCAGGTATTCACAAGACTGCTAGACTGATTTTGTGCCTTTGGAGCCAAGGAAATTGGTTTATAAAGAGAATGTCTTCCTGACTTATTTCATTAACAAGAAGCAGTAGCCCACTAGGCTGGCTAGTGCAGACCTGTAAATTGTATGTGAAACTGACACAAGAAAACACATCAGAGTTGAGTCTGTTTCTTACAGGGATCTTGGGCTAGAGAAAGAACAGTTGCTCTCACTATCTTTATAAGTGTTTTTCTGTCTGAAAGGGAGCGCTTTCCTGCACATGTGATGAGACAATTTTACATTTCAGACAATTTAAGTTGGGAGTACAGAGTTCCACATCTTTATAATTTCAGTTTTATAAGAGATACTTCAAAACATAAGATGAAAATTCTAAAAAAAGCCTTTTTATTCTTTTCTGTTTCTTAGTTTGGGCACTTTTATATTTAAGCTTTCAAAGAATGAAGGGGCAAAGTATTTCTTTCTAGAAAAAAATTCTAAACCAATGACATCTTTAAATACGTTTACACCCAAATTATACACTGTAAGTCTGCAAGCAAACTTTATAAAAAATCACCCACGTAGTTTTTTTGTATTGTGAACCTTTGTGTGATACTGAAACTCCTTTTGGAGGGAGAAAATAATGATTAGGCTTAAGCAAAGTGAAAAGATATTTTCTCAGCTGGAAGCTGTTAATACTTCAGCTGATAGAGACTTGGAGAATAACTCCTCTGTTGTGAGTTAAAAAAATAAATACACAAGCTCTGGAATAATTCACAGGATGAGAAATCACAGGAGGGAGATAACAGCTGAGCAGATCTGAGACTGATCGTTTTTCTGCTTATGGGGATGTTGCTCCTTTGCCCCGAGTCTTGGACTGACTGCTCTTTTGGATGTTGTTTCCAGTCCTCCGGGCCTTGCTATCTTTGAGTAAATACTTTATTGCTAAGTCAGCCACAGGCTTTACATTCTCTTAGAAGGTAGAAAATAATTGGAAACTTAGGCAAAGAATTTAGGATTCTAACCCTCCTGCATACTTAAAAAATTAAATGTAACTCTTTTTTTCCCTTCTGTAAAAACAATGCAGTTCATAATAGAATACTTGAAAAGCCAAGTGAAACAAAGTCTACATACTAATTCTACTAAGGAGAGGTAATCACGTTAGTAGTGGAGTATATCAATTCTTTTCTCTCTTTTTCAACCCAGTGGAAGTATATTTTACTAAAAGTTTTCCTCATATGGTACATACTGTTTTTTAATCTTCTTGGATCTGCTCCCTCTTCCATTCCCATGAGTAATAGTTAAGTCTACACGACTCAGAATTAACAATAGATTGGTGAGTCTGCTAGTTACCATCTGGGTGCTGCTAGTCTCAATTTCCTCCTCTGCAAAATCAGGATAATCTTATTCGGTTTGCAGGGTGGTGTGAAGATAGAGTAAATGTGTGTAAAGTGCTTGGCACATAGAATATGTTCAGTAAGTGGTTAGCTATTACAATTTCTCCTCCGTTCTTTCTCCCTTGTTCATCACTGCCAGATTAATGCCTTGCTCTGCTTTTTACAGGGGGCTTAGCTGCCCCCTGCCTCCCTTACCATATTACTTCCATTTACAGTCATTCCAAAAGTTTTCTTTAGCTCTTGATATTCTGCTTCTCAAGCCTTAGACCTCATGAGACTGGAAGACTGCTTCTAAGGCCCCATGTCTCTAGTTGTATTCTTTGGTGAGACAGTAGCATCCATTATAAGAGACATTGGCCCTCACAACCTGTAATGAAAACTTACTCCCTCACGTTCTTGGTGTCTCATAGTGAGTGTGATATGCTTTTCCTGATGTTTCTTCCTACCAGGAGTGGACACATAGAAACTTTGAATCTCCTCTGAATAACCTTGGCTATACAATGTATTTCCCAGTTTTCTGCTTCCTCTGCCTACTGACAATGACCTTCACTGATGGACTTCCAGCTCTTCATCTTCCACAGGCAACCACAACTGCTCTTTACCTCTCCCCACTCCTCTTGTTCATTCCTATATATTCTTGGTATACTTCTTTCTACCAACCAGACTGAGTGCTCATGTCACAAGGTTTTCCTACCTTGGTCTATTTAGTATAAATTACAATTATTTATAAATCTGCTTAAGGTGCTCCCTTTAAGATTACTAACATTGTATATCTCACTGAAACATCTATATTACTTAAAATTTTTCCTTGACAGATGAAATAGGAGTGAGGTTTTCCATCAGAGCATGATCAGCTGAATAGGGAAAAGCACCTCTGAAACATGCTTAGGCTTGTGTGCTGATTGTACTGTATTTTGGAATGTGTACAGATTGGAGATCGTTTGGATAGGTCAAGACAATCTGGAAGTAGAATGTTTTAATTCCCAAGTTTCACTCTAACTGTCTCTTTAAGTAAGATAAAGAGTTGAGTCAATAATAATCATGGTCACACTTGTCTGTTTTAACAGCCTTTGGGAAGATGGGAGTGTGAGGACAGGTCCTGTTTTGAAGTAGAAGCAGGGGAGCTGCATCAGAAGGTCGAGTCCCCATCAAGAGTAGGACTGCATTTGGACACATTTCCCTTGTGTCAGTGTGGACGCTAATGACTTTCCCTGGGACAAGCACGATGAAAGTGTCTGTCTAAAAACTGTTGCACAGGCTAAGCACTCTCATATATTGTAGCATATCATTTCCCATCATATTCACATTCAGAGAATGTTGAGTCTGAGAGGCTGAACTTCCTGGGGCCCTGTTGTGGGGTAAGGGGTGAGGGACAGGCAATCCTCAACTTCCTTCAGAGTACCCAGTAAGTAGAGCTATTTCCTTTGTGTAATGGGATATTCCATTTTGTTGTCCAGTGTGAGTGGGTCTGGGGAGATTTTTAAAATTTTTATCATGGAAATTTCCAAACATACACAAGATTAGAGATAATAGTATAATGAACCCATAAACCACCACATGATTTCAGCTCTTTTCAACATCCTGCCAACTTTTTTCATTTTTGGCTTTACCACTTACCTTCCATGCTTCCTTTGTAACTACAGTATTCTGAAGCAAATCTCCGAGAAGAAATTCTCTAAATGCTTCAGTAGATATCTCTAAAAGATAAAAACATAAAAAGAGAACATAATCACAGTACCATTCATACCTAACAAAATTAGCAGTAATTCCTTAATATCATCTAATATTTATTCCATGTTTAAATTTTCTTGATTGTCTAAAAAATCCATTGGTTTATTCAAATCAGAATATAATCAAGGCTCACACATTGCATTTGATTGTTAGTTCTCATAAAACTCGTTAATTACACCAGTTTTTCCTTTCCTACACACTATTTCCTTGCTATTTAGTTTTTGAAGAAACTGGATCACTTTTCTTTTGGAATCAGAACAGAATTTAGATGAGCTCTTTCTTTAGGACTTCAGATTTTTGGAGCTAACTTCGAAGCTATGTGGAATAATATGAGGGTAAGTCTGGGAACATATTAATGCCATCCATCATGCTGCAACCCACATGACTGATGGGGTAAGGGAGAGCAGCTTCAGCCCCAAGATATGGGAAACCATGGCTGAAAGGAACCTTTTTATGCAGAAATACTTAAATGACAGTCTAGCAGGATAGCTGACTTTCCAGTGACCTTGTTGATTATAACTCTGCCGATTTAAGACCCCATCCTCACCCAAGGGCCACAGGATCTGTGAATTTGGACTTCACACCTTTTTCTCTGTACAGACATACTCTTCCCCCCATCATGGTGACGGACTGGCTTTTGTTAGTAATGCACTGCTTATTTTCAATCTGTGGACTCTAGCATGGATTCCATTCATCACATTGGTATTCACATGCCTGCTATGTACTATGTGAAGGAACAGAAGTGTAGTGATGGTATTTGAAAGGTTTTTCCTTTCGGTCCCAAATTCAAACAGACTAACTCTCCTTGGTCTTTTGAAAGCTACTTAGTTGATTCTTTGTGTTTTAAAGCCATTTGATTCTGCTAGGAAATGGACAAGGAAAGAGAATTCTTTCTTGACATGACCTCTGGGTTAATCTCAGCCATCCTGCTATCCTTGGAGTCTAAATAGGTAAGAATATGGTGGTGGCATAGCAGAGCTCCAGATTCCTCCATGGCCCATACCCACATGGGCTAATCAATTGTTCTTGAATATACTTTCTAATTTTTCATTATAGCATGCTGCTTTCTCTTTTGGAAATGTGCTCCTTCTTCACCTTCATTGAAATCTCTTTAAGGTTCTGTTAAGATGACAGTGCCTTTCATGAGTCCCTTCCTGAGCCCCCCAACCAGGTGTGTTTTCCTTTTCTCTAAACTTTCAAAGTGCTAACATTCAGAGGACCTGCTGGGACTAGAAATTGTGCAGAGGCAGAACTCTCACTTGGCCTCTTTTCTCTTATCCTCTTTAAAGATCATGGCCAGGTGTCTGGCCAAAGAAAGGAGAACATCTCTCCAAGTAAGCAAAAAAGAAGCAAAAACCAAGTAAGAATAATGGCATGTAATGATAAGCACTTGGAAAAATATCCCCACCTGTGCCTTGTTAGTGAAAATTGCGGAGTTCAGTAAACTTTTTAAAGTTTCAGTGTTTGTCATGTGCCAGAGATCACACCTGATATGGGGGGGGGTGCAAAGAATGGTAAAAATAATGGTAATACTTAATAGAATTTATATTATTTATGATGTATTAGGTTCTGTTCTAAGCTCTTTGCAGTTATTATTCACTTAACCATCAGAACAATGCTATGAAGTTGGTACTGTTACTATCTCTCCCTTTTATTTTCAGAGAATCAGAGGTATTGTTAAGAAACCCATCAAAGTTCTTCAAGCTGTAACAGAGCTGGGATATGAACTAAGATAGTGCGGCTCGAAGGAAAATAAGACACAGGCCTTTAGATGTCAAATATTTACCATGTGAGGGTTTTAGTGAAGGGCATATGATTCTCTTTTAGTGAATACATTTCAGAATCCCGGACGCATTACACAGAATTAGATATATCAGCAACAGGATGTAGAGTGTATTCTGGGTTAGGGCACTGTTGCACAAGGTCACGATTAAGAGCAATGTTGAGAGTGGTTGTGCCAGCATGCACAAGGAAGAGAGGTAATGGTACATAGGGCTGAGCTGAGCTCCCTGTTAAACCGTAGAGCCTCACACAGAATGCATTATTGTGCATTGTCCTTCAGAAGTGACTGGAGGATCAGCTGTCTAAGGAGGAATTAACCTTTTGTTTCTGTTCATTACACATCAGTGCATCTAATTGCACAATGCCATTTTGTGGTACAGACTTACTGCCTATTAAAAGCTGTTTTGGGGAGACCTCAACTTATAAATAACCATTTGAATATTTCCTTAGAATTTCTTTCCAAAGCAGCAAATCATATGGCAGTGATGAAACTCTGCTGAACTGAAGCCATTTGGAATAATAGCCAAATGTTAGGATGGCACAGCAATCTCCCCGAGCACATCTCTGGGGGTTTGGGAACGTTCAGTGTAACCCTCCATCTTAAACACTGTGTTTTTAGCCAAATGGGTTTTCTGAGAAACAAGAGGTTTTAAGGGCTTCTCTGGAGATAAATGAGCATATAATCATCTGCTCTACGGGGAAATGGTTCCAAATCTCTGGCATAAATCTGGGAAGTTGTTGCCTTAGAAACAACTAATGTTGTGTAACTCTCTTCCCTGGACAACCATTTAGGGTCTCCATAATTTGCTTGCTTTATCCACAGTTTCTAAACCTTTAACCCCAGGTGAGAAATCTTAATCTCTTTCCCCAGTGGGGATGATAACAACCAACCTTTTCCCCCGCACTTGATGGGGACACTAAGCACTTGATGGGGACTGATGCTTTTCTTCTTAAGCAGAATTCTGTCAAGATGGTGGAGAGGAGATCCACCACAGCAAGACCTTGAGGGGAGAGGTGATAATATTTGTCATGGTTTGTTCAGTACTGAGAAGTTTCCAGGGATGCAGGATTTTCTTTCTTTCTTTTTTTTTTTTTAAAAAAAAATATATATATATATTACATCATTGTTCATTTTTGTACAATGTTTTATTTCTCCTCTTAGGTGTAGTGCCATAGAATTTCCGCAACCAAATTACCTGTGACCCATAACCATAGTCTCTTGTGCTCTTCCCATCCCTGTTTTAATTCCTCTCCCTTCCACCCTCTGCTCAATGTCTCTGATTTAGAGTCTCCTGCTATTTTTTAATCTCTTTTTGTCCTGATCCTTTATTTGTTTCCCCTATATTACTCCTATAAGTGATACCATCTGGTATTTTTCTTTTTCATTCTGATTTATTTCACTGAGCAAATCCCTTCCCGCTCCATCCATGTTGCTGCAAATGGCATGAATTTGTCTTTTTTAATTGCTGAATAGTATTTCATTGCGTATATATGCCACATCTTCTTGATCCAGTCATCTATTTTGTTGTTTTAAGTTGTTTCCATATCTTACCTATTATAAATAGTGCCGAGGACCAGCCTCCGGCAAAATAGTGCTTCAATAAACATAGGCATGTAGGTTTCCTTTCAAATTAATGTTTTTGTGTTTTTTGGGTCGATTCCTAGGAATGGAATTGCTGGGTGATATGGTAGCCCCATTTTTAGTAATTTGGTGAACCTCCACACAGCTTTCCATAGTGGTTGGTCCAGTTTGCATTTCCACCGGGAGTAGGAGAGTTTCTTTTTCTCCACATCCTCACCAACGTTTGTTGTCAGTTTTTTTAGTATGTGCCATTCTCACTGGTGTGAGGTAGTATCTGATAGTGGTTTTGATTTATATTTTCTGGTTTTTAATACTAAAACCAGAATAGTTGTTCACTGTAGTAGGGGCTCCTGTAACTCTCCAAGCAAGGACACCCAGCTCCATGACTTTGAGGCTCTCAACAGTTCAGAGTTCTCCCCCAACATCATCAGGAGCTGGCACCTGGGGAAAGTTCCTTTTTGAACTGTTCAGTGATTGGGGCACTTTGAAAGAACCCCTCACAGTAGACAGAAATACATTAAATAGAAACTGCTGGAAAGACTATACACAGCAAGATTCAGTCTAGTTTATTCAATGTTACTCAATTTTTAAGCCTATGTGGAGTTTCTATAAATATGTGATATTGCACCAGCAGTGGGGCATGCAAGGATAAATCAGGCATAGTCCTGCAAACTAGGGGCTTTTAGACTAGAGGAAAGAATGAAGATGTAAACAATGAAGTACCTTTCAGTGTGGTGGATGCTATAGTAGAAGGGGCAGAGACGATATGGGGGAGTGATGTTATTAGTCAGCTACTTGATGAGATCAAGAAAGGCTTCACAGAGGAGGCAATGCTTTGGTGGATGGTTGATGGGTGAATAGGCCTTGTAAACTGGAGAAGAAGAAAGAATAGTTCAAACAAAGAATATAGAACAAAAGCTCAAAGACAGGAAATCATCTGTCCAACTGTAAATTCATATTATATGTAAGGAACACAGGATTTGAGATATATGGAATGGTAGAGAGGTGGGTAGAGGCAAAGATCAAGAGAATGACTGCATACAATTGCACTAATCATTTTTGGTCACCTACCCAACCCTTTTTCCAAGTTTGCTGATCTTGTTCAGATGATCCATCCTTCCCTCCACACACTTGAGTTTCTATGAGTCAGTTGCAGTGATTTCATTTCTCTTGTCAGCAGCTTGTATACGATTTGAACTGAGACTAAATTCTGGCCAAAGATGTGAGGTGATGTACATCTGTTGAGAGCCATATAGGAAGAGAAGCCCTGTTCTCCTGCCAAAGTTGTCATGTCCATGTGCGTGGTAGCCATTCTGTGACTATGGTGATAGCTGGCTTAGAGACAAGCTGACTTGCTGAGGATATTAGATCAGAAAGTGCCTGGGACCTTGGAGTCACTTTTCTTAGGCCATTTTTTATATGAGATAAGAAATTTTCCTTATTGTTTTAGTTATTTTGAATTGAGATTACTGTTGCTGGTGACTGAAAGCATAAAATGATATGGAATAACACCCTTAAAGTTGGAGGCTTTAGATGTCATAAGAAATGGAATAATTTTCTCATGGGTTTTGTTTTATGACATTGATTTGTATTTGTCAGATGCCATGTTCCCTGCATTTTAATCCTAGATGCAGGAATTCATTCACTCATTCAATTGGCATTTTTTGAATTTTATGCCAAGTGTTATTCTATATGCTCCAGAAACAATGTCAAATAAGATATGCTAGGTCCTCAGGGAGGATTTGCAGTCTCTTGGTGGAGACAGGCAAGCAAATCAATTCACAATATATTGTTGCATGTGCTTTGGTAAAGTCTTACCTAGGGTAGTGTGGTGGTGCTCATTAGAGCCTTAATTAGTATGATCAATAGGGTGCTTATAAAGGAGGTGAACCAACTGAAGAACCCTGAAGCAGTAACCATTCAGCCAGAGACTCCGTTTGGGCCTAGCCAGGTATACATCTTGGCTCCTCTATTTCTACTGTGGGCCCTCCGACTTCAACCCACTTCTTGGATGCCAGAGACTTATTTGTTTGCTGGCCCTCTCTCAACTCCGGTAGATTTAGTTTCTTGCTTTCATTTCTTGAATTGACTAGTTCATCTGTTCTAACTTGCTTTTTTGATGGCTACATGTTCCTGCCCCCCAAACTCTCTCTGTGTGTGCTCATATGCTATTGACTTCACAGATTTTGACTTTGGCCCTCTGCTTCTCTGCTTTTGGATACATTTTTGCTCAGGCAGTAGCTGGTTCATTTCCAGCTTGTTTGATTCCTGCCTGCTCTTGCCTCTCAAATGGTTTCCACCTGGGGGGCCTGGCACTATATAGCAAGGCACTTGGGTTCAGTGTTCTAAGAATGACTGCCAGCCACATCCTTATAGTTATTAGGAGACTGACATAGAAGGTAAGATTGGTTTGGGACACTTTGGATTAGTAAACTGAGATAAAAAAATCATTTTCATTTTTCTATTTAGCATTATGTTTTGGGGGTGGTGTTTCAAGACTTTTCAAACATATGGAGAAGTTACATATGCGCAGCAGTATAGCTTCCCACTTACCACAATTGTTGGCAGTATGAATGATGTTGGTTAGTGTGGGAAGAGTATTAACAATCCTTTTAACATTACATAAAAGCCTTCCTCTAGAGGGTGAAAACTAAAGAAGATTCTTTGGCTCATACAACCTTTCTGAGAATTGATTAAATGCATCAGCCCCAAAGGGTATGAAATTTGGAAAGGTAGTATTGCTTCTTTGATGGTTCCCAATGGGTTTAGAACTACTTTATATTTACCCGCTAAAGTTACTGAGCTTGAAAATTCAGTTGTAGGAGTTTAAGTAAACAGCAGAAATAAGAAGTAGTACATATTACTTTTTGAGCATTCGAAATGCCAAATATTGTTTCACTCAAGTTTTATGTGTATTTTCAAAAAGAATAATTATTAAACTTGTAAAAACAATATAGATCATTATAAGGAAATCAAGCAACAAAAGAAAGACACAAAGAATGAGAAAATGTCTCTGCAAATCCAGTTACTCTGAAATAACCACCATTAACAAATTAACAAATTGCTCCCGCCATGCAGAAATACAGAGAGAAAAACATATAAAGCTGAATCGAGAATTTGCTGTAACTATTTAAAACATACTTTGACTTAATTCTAAAAACCCTTAAAAAGTGAAATGAAGAAGTAAGTCACTTAGTTTAAAATAAAAAAGAATAAGTCCCAAAATATTTTCTAGAGTTTAGAAAAGAAGATTGAAAAGATTTTAACTTCATGTTTTGAATGCAGGTAGTTATTGACTATATGTTAAGAAAAAAATGGGGAAATAATTATATTATTGTTTCCAATGTCTTTATAACATTTCTGTTTTAAACCACTATTACCCTTATTGGTGCTCACAATCAGACTTTGTTGTTTACTTTTTTTCTTCTTCAAGAACACCAGAATCAGTAGTCTCTATTTTTGAGATTTTGCATTTGATCTATATCATGGTGACTGGATTTCCTTAATGAATAGGATTTCTCTCACCCCTCTACCCCTTCCACACCTCTCCCCATGGAATTTGAGTGTAGCCACCTGTCAATCAAAGAGTTGCTGACTAGATCTTTTGGATGTAGGATGAATCCTTTGAGAGAAACTATCTTGCTCATGGTTTGAACCAGAATCCATGACTGTCAGTGCCTTTCCACTAACATTTCACAATAGTTTAGAGAATGTGCTTAATAGTTTCAGGCAGTATTTATGAGGATTTAAGAAAAATGATTGCCTACTTAAGGAGATTTTTCAGATTTTTTTCTTTAGTCCATAGAATTTCTAAATTCCCTATAGAATTTTAATACTATGGAGAAATATCTGTATATGCAGTGTGTATGTTCTGTGATTTATTCTTTAAAAAGAATAAGCATTTTTTTCACTCTCCAAGAATCAATTTTCTCTTCCTCCTTGGGATGACATTGTCTCTATTCAGAATGCATGGTTTAAGGTCTTCCATTATTTCACTTTCACTAAAGACAGGAAAGCTTTATTTTCCCTAATGTTTATGTTATTGTTTCTGATTGTCTATGGGTTTTGCATAGACAGTGGCATAAAATAACCCTTATCATGCCATCTTTGACCAGAAATATACATTTCTTGTGACTGGAAAACATTTTAAAAACTTTAAAAGATATTAAGTGTGATGCAATCTTGTGGATTCAGAGCTCTGAGTTACTGATCTCCATGGTTTATACTAATCAGTTCATCCCCAGGATTTCTATTTTGTAATGCCATTTATATATCATCGAATATAATTGTAAGGAACCATGCAAATCCTAGTAAAATTAATACAAATGTGACATTCTTTTTAACTTTCTCAATCAATATTTAGTAATAAAGAAGAGTTAGTCATTCAGTTCACTAATTATCTGTAAAGGATCAGGCAGCTATCTGGCACTATGTTAGATGCTAGAAATACAAAGACAATTGATAAAGATGTAGTCTTTACCCTTGAGGAGTTCAAGGTCCAGTGGGGAAAACAAACACATGTACAAATAGTAATTATTATATCACATGATATGTGCCTCTCATATATGGCATAGCAGGAAATAGTTTTCATCAATTTATGAGACATACAACTAGTCCGTGAGTGTGTATTAGGAAGGAAAGAGTGGTCTTATTTTGCAGTCTTCAGGGATGTCAAGTATTTGAGATGGTTCTTAATGAATTTGTAGGCTTTTAATGGCAGAGATGGGTGAAGGTGGTATTCTCAGAGGAGGCAAGACCCAGAAAGCCAGAGCACAAGATGGGAAAGAAGGAGAGAAGGCAGCAGGACAAGTTGTGCAGATAGCGGGAGCTGAGGCTTCCTTTATGGGTGTTGGAAAAGATGTGGCTTGAAAGGTAAGTTAGGGTGAAATGGGTAAAGCCAAGATATGGGCTTTATACAGAGGGAAGTGACTGTTATACAGAGGGAAGTGACTGCAGGTTGCAATGAGAAGAGTAACATGATGTCGAGTTTTTGATGGATTGGAGGCTATCCCCAAGCAGAATGGATTATAGGAGAGAAATGCAAATGAATTAACATTTATGTGACACCTGTCATATATAAACATCATGAACATACCAACAAAGAGGCTTTTTAATTTCCATTTCAATGATTTGAAAAATGAGACTCAAGAGATTTATAAAACTTGACCAAAATTCCAAGTAGCATGTAAAAGCATCTAGATTAGTTTTCTTGACTGTTTGATTTCAAGGAACATGGTTTGATCTTTCTTTGTCTGTGCCATGAGGAAGGACTGGCATCATGGAGGGCTTTTATTTATTATGCTTATATCAAATGTGCCAAGATACTACAGATACAGATATGCACAGTTTATTCAGGGCACCATTTCCATTTAGCCTCTGGATTTGGAAAGAGTAGGTTTTCTTTTAATCCTAAATTGGCCTATTAGACCTTGAACCAGAACAGTTGGAACAAAGACTCTCACAATGAATATTTTGTCCGTAAACCTTTATGTTTGATTTCCTCCTATCTGCAGAGTCTCTCAGACTCTCATGGAAACAAACAAAAAGAACAGGCGGAAAGTCGTGGCAGAGGTAGTAAGAGGTCACTTGTGGCAGCTTTCTCAAAAACACTGTTGTCACCAATTTTTCCTATTTTTCCTGGACAGTCTGTCTGGCAGAAAACAAAAGGCAATATTCTTTTGGAGTTGTCTTGCACAGTGGGCTATCCGTATGCCCTGCCCGCCGGTGTGTATGTGTGGGTGTGTATGCAAGTACCCCAGGTATAATGACAGAGTCATTCTAACTAGCCCCAACATTTCATATTTCATGCTCCTGGATTTTTATGTCTCCAGTGCCAGGCATGCTTTCCTTACATTTTTTTTTTTAAAGTAGAAAAGTATTCTGGAGACATGAATATTCACTTAATTGACTTAGAAATACTTTCAAATAGTTTTAGAAGAAAAACAAGAGTAAGAGCTCAAAGGTATTGTGTGTGGAATTTGGAAAGAGAGCTGTGATTTGATTTCTTATAAATTTTGCATATGTAGGAGGGAGACAAGGAAAAGTCCTAGTGGGTATTCACACTGGTAAATCATTTAGTGCTTATTTCCTGGTTCCATTTCACCCTTTCAGAGAGTTCTGGTCAGTCACAGACTGACCTGGGTCATCAGTGTCCTCAGGAACCCTTTTCCATTCCTTTGTGTTTCATCGTAGTGCAAATGGGGAAGCCACAGGGTGCATGAGGTGGGCTTGAAAACGTCCTCTTCCCAGCTGCTTCCTCAGTATACCTGGCCTTGCAGCTATGGAAGAACAGTCAGTTATCAATATCAGATATTGTTGAACCTGAATAAACCATGATGGTAATTAAGACTAAGTGTGGATAGTAGTTGGTGGCCTTTGATTCTACAGTATGAGAGAGCAGTTTATCAAAAGGCTAAAATAGCTGTAGGGATATTAGTTGACCAAGAGGTTGGCGTCTTTAGACAGCAGGCTGGATGTTGAGTTTGGGTTTGAATGCTACACTCTGGAAGTGACAGGAACAAATTAAAGCATTCTCAGAGGACAGCAGTGAAGACAGGAAGTAATGAAAATCTTGAGGCACTGAGGATGCTTGATCTGCAGAAAAGCCTGCAGTAGTATGAGACCCTGGAGTTAGACTGGCTGTGTGCTGCTCCCGGCAGACAAAGACAAATGGATGTCAGAAGTACATTTCTTGGATGGAATAAGTTTGCTAACAATGACAAAATGGGCTGCTGTGAGAGGTAATGAGTTCCTAAGATCAGAAATGATCACATATATGTGCTGGATGACCTTCTAAATCAAAGATTCTGTGCTTTTATGATTCCCTAGGGTCTTATAGATGACCTGTTTATATAAGCGCGTGTACAGCTGTCAGCTTTTGGCTTGTGCCTCTCCTTTCTTCTCTTTGCAGTGCAATCTAAGCTGGCTTCTGTCCCAATCACCCTGTGGAGAAAGCTTCTCTCTCCCTGTACTTCTGTCATCACCCCCATCTCCTGTGTCGCTATCTTATTTCACTTTTCGGAAGAATTTAGCACACTGGGGACTCCTACTTTCTGGAAACAGATCCTTCTCTTGGCTTCCATTATGTCCAACCTTCCAAGCAGTTTCTTCCTACCTCACTAACCTTCATCTAGTTTTTCCTGCTGTGCTTAACTGCTAAATATTGGAATGCCCCAGGCTCTCCTTAGGACTCCCTTCTCCTCTATATTAACTTTTTGTGGTAATTTTAAAACACTCCTGAAAATTCCTTGACTCTCTTCCCATCCAGAGGTGAAGTCTATTTTTCCTCCCTTTAAATCTGGGTTGCACTCCACGACTCACTTGTAACGCAGGAGAAGAGATGATAGTGCTAACACCAGAAGCTAAACCAGAAAAGATTTAAGTATCTACCTGGTTCTTTTGGGGTGCTGGTTTCTAGAGTCTCGAACCTGAAGCTGGACTGAGGTGGCCACATTGACAAAGCTCAGGTCATTAGAGAGACCATTTCTTGGTCTTTAGTCAAAAACCCAATAGAGGACCCAGGCAGAACAAGAAACAAGCCTTCTCTGTGGTGCTTTGTCCAAATTCATGACTCACAGCTCCTGGGAGTGTAATAAAATGGTTCCTGTATGTCACTGAGTTTTAGATGACTTGTTATACAGCAATATAATTGATTTACTCCCTCAGGGGCTTCATCCTGTAGTGTGACATGAAATATCATCTATAAATGCTTATGAGTTCAAAATATATTTTTCTTATCCCTGATCTCTTCTCAGAACATCAGACTCCTAAATCTAATTATCTAAGTGTTTACTTGATCTCTGTACTTGAGCGGTTAGTAAACATTATTTCAAACTCAATATGATTAAAAATAGAAACTTGGACTTTAACCCTTGACCCTCAAAGTTACTTCTTTCCTTTTTCTCTGTCTCTGTATACACCTGATTTTTCAAGCCAGCATCCATTAGTCTTGGCATTGAATACAAAAGCAAGTTCTATTCGCTTTTCTGCAAAGTGCCTGAAATCTGTCTCCTTTTCATCTCAGCTGCCCCTGTCCTAATCCAATACTATTATTTCGAATCCAAAAACTATTATTTCTCTTCCCATATCCTGCAATAGTCACTTAACTTATTTTCCTGCTTTTACTCTTGTCCTCTTAAAATGCATTTCAACACAGAAGTCTGTTAGTTATCTCCTACTGTGTAACAAATTGCCCTACAACTTAGTGGCTTAAAGCAATAACATTTATTATCTCATAGTTTCTGTGGGTTATGAATCTGAGCACAGCTTAAATGGATCCTCTGGCAATGGGTTTCAGTGCTTGACTAGGAAGTACCTGCTTTTCAGCTCAAACATGTGGTTGAGACAGGAGTTAATTCCTTGGGGACCACTAGATTGAGGATCCCAGTTCCTTAAGGAGGTCTCCCTTTGTTCCTTGACATTGGCTTCTCTATGGAACATTTCATAACATGGCAGCTTTATATTTGTGAGGGAGGAGGTAATAGAGAGGAAACTCTAGCAAGTTATTTGCTTTTTCAAGGGGCTGTATCTCAACCCCTTGCGCCACCAGGGTGACCCCTCCAATGAGTTCTATTGCATTTGGAATGAAAACAAGATTTCTTATTGCTTTACCAAATCCTACAGATCTAGTCCTGGCCTACTTTTCTCACTGCTTATCTTACTACACTTTCTCTTATCTACACTTCGGCCACCCTGGTTTTCTCTCTGACCTTGAATTTGCCAAGTATGCTCCTTCCTTAGGCCTTCCCATTCAATATTCTTCCCCTTGGGCACCTCTCCTCCTGATCCATGTAGGGATGTTTGGATCTTCTTACAAGGACCTGAACTTTACTTCTTCCTCAGAGAGGCATCACTGACCACTCAGTTTTATTTATTTTTTTTTAAGATTTATTTATGCATATAAGAACTGGGGTACAGGCCAGAGGTATGGGGGGGTGAGAGGATTCACCGGGACAGAGTGGGGAGCAGTACAGGCCGATCTACTGAAATACACTGCTGAGGGGAGCAGCGGGCGAGACAGGAGAGGTCTGCTGTGCCATGTGGGTCACCCCCCTGGCTGTGGATAGCTTCATAATGCTGTGACTTAACCCCTTGCAGCAGCAGGGTGGCCCCATCACTCAGTTTTACATGGGTCTCTCTTCTCCATCAAATCAACCTTTTCCCTTACTCTAATCACTAGTTGATATTATTCTTGTTTGTGTGTTCATTAACTTGATTATCTGTCTCTCCCCAACTTTTCCTCCTGCAAGCAGGTTGTAGGTCCTGTGTGAGAGCAGGGATTGCTTCTGTCTCACTGACATTGCCTTTCCCATCCTCTTATCACTATCTGGGGACTAGCCGCCCCCTGGACTGTGAGCACTTCCCTGCAGCCCTGTCCGATGGGCACTGTCATTCCCTGTGTGGCCCAGGTAACCTCGCTGATGTATTTAGCTATATTGCCCTTATGAGGATTCACCTTTGAACAAGTTCCTTGCCTGAATTGCAGATGTCACATGGGTTGTTTTAGCAGTTCAATGTATTATAGATTGGATTTCATATGTTGACTAGTTCCAGGCTTAGCTCATTTACTCTACACTTTCAGCAGTATCAATCTTTATGAATGGAATCACCAGAGGTTCTCTAATACGCAATTTCCATGACTAAGTTTATGACAATGGGTAACAGTTATATCATACTTATCAGGTGGCAGATATGTTTCAGATACTCTGTTTAAAGTCATTTATCACATTACTCCCACTCTATAGAGGAGCAAAGAAAGGCAGAGAGAGAGAGGCTAATAAAATTGTTGAAGCTCCTATAAGCAGTAAGTAGCAAAACTGGAAATTTACCTCACAGTCTAGCTCTAGAGGTCTTGTGCTTAACTTGTACATGTCCCTGCCCTTCACTGTAGATAAACCTCCTCAAAATCCCTCCATTGCTGCTCAGTACAGGAAGAGGCTAGTAACCAAATTCATGCGACCCTCACAGGTATTTTTTCAAAAGTATGCAGAACTTGCAGACTCTTGATTTGTTTATTGTCTTGATTAACCATATTTCTGATTTTAACCACTGTCGTGTTTCAACTCCCTGGGGCAGAGAAAGGAGAGATGTTGAACTGTAAGGAGAGACATCCTCCAAAGGGCTCTTTGAAGTCATTTCACCAAAGGAACAGTTTATATCTCTAACTATCTCTCAGAGCTGCTTCTCCTACAGTGGTGGGTGGGTTCTCAGAATTTTTTCTGACTTTTTGACAGAAGAGAACAATCTTTAGTGTGGTTATGACCTAAAAAATACTCCTGTGTTCCATAGATGTTATTGATTCAATGATCGTCTCTGCTGAACCATATCCTGAATTAATAGTGCAGTGTGTGATTGCTTCCTTCCGCCTCTACGTGGAGCTATCGATGCCTGTCCTGATGCTTCCACTACCTTGTCTAGTCCCCTGCAAACTTACCTCCATGCACATTTGAAGATTTACATAGTAATCTTTAGCAAAAAATTCCTCCTGCCCCAATGATGATGATAAAATGGCAGACAACAGGGACAACACCTGTTGCCAAGAACAGAGATGCAGTAAACATCACCCAGCTACTTATTCCTTCCCTCTGAGGAGGAATAGCAATATCTGGAAAGTCAGAAAGAAAAAAAAATATGACCAAATAAAAACGCTTTATTGAAAAATATCCAGGGACCTCTGGAAAGACCATCACTGATGCTGTCTCCATGGGGAGTCGGTCTTCCCTGCTGTCCCTACACAGAGGACCTGAGCACAGATGCCATTTTCCGTGGAACGTGCTGGCTCTGGGTAGGGAGAATGCTATTTTTTGTTTAAGCTGAACATTCACCTGAACAAATAGCAGATGTTGATGAATATTAATTTGTGCTTAGATTAATGCTTCAAAGTGTCAATTTAATTTCTGTTTTTACTATTCAACCTCTGATTGTAATGAGCTACTTCAGGATGTGGGGAGTGTGCACCTGGATGGGGGGCAGGGCTGGAGGTCTCCAGGGAATGGCGTTGGTTTCCCTGGCTTTTACCTCTCTGCAATGGGACAATTCCAGTGGAGCCCAGGTGGCCCTGGAAAGTCACCCAGCTGTGCACTGGCCCCGGGGGAGAGTTGGAAAGTCCTCAAAGGAGAGAGAGACATGCATAAACACACACATCAAACAGCCATTTGACCTTGAGGGGAGGCCAGGAGCTAAGCCTGCCCAAGCTGGCCTCCCGGCTCTGAGTGGACTCCCTCGTGGTTTCCTTTTACCCTCCCTCAGTCTATTTCTGTTGCTGGCTTTTCAGGTTCCTGAGAAATTTTGTTCTAATTTGTATCCTTATAGGTCCACATGGTGAAGGGAAGAGACAATGATTTTGGAGTCAGGCACTTCAGGGTGAAATCCCAGTCCTGGATCTCACTGACCTAACCCATTTCTTATCCTTTCTGAGTCCCACTTTACTCACTTGTAAAACAGGGCCTTTGCAAAGACTAAATGAAGTACCTGTGGCTTAGCAAGGGCCCAGCACCAAGTAGCACAAGTCCCTGGCTAAACCCCTTCTCAAATAATGTAAAAATTAAATTTCTTTCTTAATAAGTTTTAAATGACTCTGTTGTTTTGCTATGTTGCCTGAGTTCTTAATTCTATCTGCCCTATAAATAACTCGGTAAATAAATATGTCAGTTTCTCTTTTGAGTTTTTTGCTAGAATAACATGAATGATAGGATATTTTTCAAAAAAAAAAAAAAAGATACCAATGGCACCTTATTCCATATTTGTCTTATTCCTCATTGGCCATTGTTACTGTCTCTCTGTGATTTGTACAAACAGAATGGATTTTTGCTTTCATAACCCCAGCCTCTGCCCTGCCTGGGCTTGTCTTACTCTCTACCTTCATGCTCCTCCTACTTTAACCCCTCTCGTCTCCCAGACACCCAGGTTGTGGACACATCACTGTGCCAAGAGAATTCTGAATAGCATCAAGAGACTCTTGAATAGTGCCCATGTGCAGTATTCCAAGACACAGGTGTCCTGTTGTTGAGACCAGGGAGGGCAGGTTTCCCCACAATCTGTATGCTCCCACCTCCCTCTGTTCAGATATTGTTGGGTCTCCTAGGGCCGCCACAACAAAGTAGAATAAACTGGGTGGCTTAAAAGAACAGAAATTTGGGCCTCCCCTGGTGGTGCAGGCGGTTGAGCACTGTGCTGTGAAGTTTTCCACAGCTTCTGCAGCACAGGTTCGATCCCGGCTGGCTGGCGAGGGTCCCACATGGCGCAGCAGACCTCTCCTGTCTTGCCCACTGCTCCCCTCAGCAGTGTATTTCATCAGTCTGCCTGTTCTGTTCCTCTCTTTGTCTCTGGTGAATCCTCTCACCCTCCCACGCATCTGGCCTACACCCCAGTTCTTGTATAAAAATAAATAAATCTTAAAAAAAAAAAGAACAGAAATTTATTGCCTTGAGATTCTGGAAGCCAGAAGTCTACAATTAAGGTGTCAATAGGACCACACTCCTTCTGAAGCCTGCAGGAGAGAATTCTTCCTCTCCCTTCCGTCTTCTGGCAGTAGCCCTCATTCCTGGTGTGGCCTGGCTTGTGACCTTGTGGCTCCAAGCTCTGCCTCCATCTCCACATCACATCCTCCCTCTGTCTTCACATGGTCTTGTCTCCGTGCCCATTTCTGTCCAGATTTCCCCTTTTCATAAGTGTAGTCATATTGGATGAGAATTTACCTGTTGGCCTCATCTTAAATTGGTTAAATCTATTAAGATTTTATCTCCCCCATTTGCTCTTGACTTCTTTTTAGTGCCCTGGATTCTCAGGCTTGTGATCAGTCTTTATCATTAATGTTGTGCAAAAATGTTCTCAATCAGTGGGGTTTCTCTTTGTTTTTTGTTATTGTCTCTGCTGGCAGAAAGCTCTTTAATTTGATGTAGTCCAGCTGTTTATTTCGCCTTCACTATCACTGCACATGTCATGTGCAAATCACTCCCCCTCTGTCTTATGTCATCTTTTGAGTTGATTTTTGTGTATGGTGTGAGGTAGTGGTCAAGCTTCATTCTTTGCTGTAGGACCCAGTTTTCCCAGCACCATTTATTGAACAACTTTCTTTGCTCCAATGTTCAACATCACTGTCATGAAATGCAAATCAAAATAATGAGATACCATCTCACACCAGTGAGATTGCACATATTAAAAAACTTGTTGGCGAGGGTGTGGAGAAAAAGGAACTCTCTGCACTGTTGGTGGAGTGAAACTGGTCCAACCACTGTGGAGAGCTGTGTTGAGATGTTTGGATAGAGCACCATATGATCAGCAATTCCACTCCTAGGTATTTACCCAAAGGACACAGAACATCCTAAAGAACACCTGCCCCCTATGTTTATAGCAGCACTGTTTACAATACTAAGCTTTGGAAACAACCAATGCCCAAATAGATGATGGATAAGAAGATGTGGTATATAATACCATGGAATAAACTCAGCATTAAAAAAGATAAACATGCAATTTGCAGCACATGGTGGCGCTGGAAGGGATCATGCTCAGCGAATAAGCCAAAAGAAAAGAAAAAACTGGATGGTCTTCACTCATATCTAGAAAATTAAATAAGGGACCAGGCTTGTGACCTTGTAACTCCAAGAAAGTGAAAATCAAAATCACAAAAAACTCAGAGACACTTTTTCCGTGCCCATGGGAGGGGAGATTGGGGTCAGAATGTAGGGGGGCTGCATTTATTATAAAAAAAAAGATTTTATCTCCCACTGAAGTCACATTCTGGGTACTAGGGTTAGGACTTCAACATATCATTTTGGGGCGGTGGTACCACAATTCAACCCATTCCATATATAATTCACTTCTCATTTTTTCCCTCCTGTGGGCTCAGTCGACCCTTTGGACTTCACCTCAATTTCAACCCAATCAGCAATGCCCTTCACAATCTGGCCTTTATTTATTTGTTTCTTCATAAAATTATTTAGTGCTGGGCCTCCCTGGTGGCACAAGGGTTTAAAACAAAGCCTATGAAGCTGTCCACAGCCTCCACAGCACAAGTTTGATCCCCGGCCAGGGAGCTGTCCACATGGTGCAGCAGACCTCTCCTGTCTCTCCCGCTGCTCTCCTCAGCAGTGTGTTTCAATCAGTCTTCCTGTTCTGCTCCCCACCCTGTCTCTGGTGAATCCTCTCACCGCCAACCCCTACACCTCTGGCCTGTACCCCAGCTCTTGTATGCATAAATAAATAATCTTTAAAAATATTATTTAGTGCTTACATATGCCCAGTCTGGACCATTTATATCTATCTTGTCATTGAATTTTTGAGCATCCTGGAAAGGTAGGCATTGTTATAGAAAATAGAAATCCAAATAAATGAAGCTGCTTACCTATTTTCTCACATTTAGTGATGGGGGTCGATGTTTGAGCTGAGGGCCTCTGACTTGGAGTTACTGCCTTAGATCAACTGTTACTGACTTAGCAACAGCATTTACTTTCTAATCAACTGGAAATCACTCCCCCGACTGAGAAAGTCTGCTTGCCCTTGTTCTCTTCTCCCCGCAACTGTCGTTGGCCACTCTGTCTTTGTGTGCTGGTTTCAGTGACTCTCACCACTGCCCTCACAGTCAGACCAATAATGCTGCTCCAACGGGCTACTTCCTCCCTTGCTCTTTGCTCCCCTTTCAAGGGCTTTTGTCTTCCCTGCCCTTCTCCTTTCTGCTTCACTCTCTTGTTTCTCTTAATTCTTAAAATAGTGTACGAGGTATGCTCGCCATATGGGTTGCTCCCTGGCTGGCCGGGGATCGAACTCGTGCTGCAGAGACTGTGGATTGCTTCATAGTGTGGTGCTTATCCCCTTGCACCACCAAGGAGGCCCACCATTTTTTTCTTGACTCTCTGGGTTTTTTTTTTTTTTTCTTCAAAACCACACTTATAGCTTCTGATGTATTTTAAACAGACTTAAGTCACCACTTCATACTGGAACACAGCCCAGCTCTTTACCTTTGCTGCTTCTTCCAAATACAACACTGGTCTCCTGGGGGGCATTGCATGTTCTTTCCCAAACACTGAAAGGTGGCCTCCTGCTAATGCTATTATATGGTGTTTTTTCAAAATGTAAGAAGCCTAGATGTCTGACTTATTTTTTAATGAGCTTAGTGCCCTCCCTGGGAGAGTCACTTGAACTCATTTGAAAGATTTTCTGACTGATGGGCCTGCCTGTTGGAATGGCTAACCCAAACTACCCTAGGAAGATGAAAAATGAGCCTTTAAAAACAAAACAAAACTGGTAAAGGTGATTTAGTTACTTTCTTGATAAGGCTGAAAACAGTTACCAATTACACATTTACTTTGTATTGTGCACGCTCATGTCCTGAGTGATCTGATCTTTAGAACTTTATCAGTATTTATATACTGGAAAATGTCAAATGTAATCCTCTCATTTTGGTGTTTTCCCGAAGTTCCAGATCTTTATTTTTAGATGTCCACCTGCAAAATGTCCTACAGGAACCTTGCACTAATTGTCCTTCATGCTGATTAAGGGTCTGCTTCTCCTAGAGTCTGTACTTGATATAGACAGGAGTTACATCCTCCATGTCCCAAGCTAGGTACCATCATCTCTGTATCTGTGTTCTGTCAGTTAACCAATCCTGCCTTTCTAACTCGGGAATTTCCATATGGCTATCATTCTTTTATTGTTCCTTGTCCTTAACATTCCTCACTGAACCTGAGCCTCTTTAGCAGAACTTTCTGTCCAGTCTCTCTTCGTTCCAATACACATAGACCTCTTCTGAAAAAGTAAAGTTGCCTACATGGCAGTTTTGTTTTGAAATTGCTGTCAGCTTTCTACTACCTAGGATAAATCTCTACGCTGTGTGTGTTGTCACTCTGAGCATTCACAAATCTGACTGTGAGTTCAGACCATGCTCATTTCTCAAAGCTGTCCCTCTATTCTCTCCTCACCCCTAAGTCTAGCAAATGGGACATCTCATTATGTCTTGGAGACCATAGACTCTCTTATGCTCTGGAACTTCCGCAGTTGCTGTTGCCTCTGCTAGGGACACCCTTTCTTCCCTTCTTTACGGACACATTCCTTCTCACTCCAGTGAGGCCAACAGTAATCCCCTGGATGGAGTAGTGGCTCTCTCTACTTACTCCTATGGTACTTTTCCCCTAGTGTCACATTACCACTCAGCTTTAAAATAATCTGTTTTTGGGCCTCCCCGGTGGCGCAGCGGTTGAGGGCTGGGTTGTAAAACTGCCCGTGGCCTCTGCGGTGCCGGTTCGATCCCTGGCTGCTCCCCGGCCACCGGAGGAGGGTCCCACATGGCGCGCAGACCTCTCCTGCCTCCCGCTGCTCCCCTCAGCAGTGTACTTCGGTCCTTCTGCCTGTTCTGCTCCCCGCTCTGGCTCTGGTGAATTCTCTCACCCTCCCATGCTTCTGACTGTACCCAGTGCTCATATAAATAAATAAATAAATAAAACATGCCTCTATTAAAAAAAAAAAAACAAAACATTAAAATAATCTGTTTTTTTCTCATTTGTCTCCTGCACTGGACTGTGAACGTTGAACAAAGAGTGCAATGCCTGGCATTCCATAGGAAAGCCACAAATGTTTTTGAATGATGAAAAGCTTTATAACATCTAACTCTGTCTTTTCTTCTATTTCCATTCTTTCTTTCATTTTTTTCCTCTATAGAGAAATATCTGATTATTCAGCTCCCCAGAAGCCCAAAGAGTGTAAGGTTTACAAATGTACACATTAACATCCATATAAAAGAACTATTGCTCTGGGGAAGAGCAGTAACATTAAGTCTTGAGACCCAAGAGAAATTTCTCACAAGGGCACCATCTAACTAGAGAACACCACCATATTTTCCCTCTGATCAAAATCCACATTGTACAAGCTATACATGTATAACTATATAAAGAAATAAATAAGCTGGGGGTAAAAAAGAACAAGAAGGCAGTGCAGTGGGATAACAATCCAATTGGGGTTAGCACATCATTGTCAGCCTGGGGCAGTGCAGATACCAGAGGGCAACTGCAGGACTTTTTCTGAGCTCTGCACCACCCCGCCTCCCCAAAGTGTATAAGATGGGTACAGACAACTATTAGTATAATATCCATATAATAAAACATTTCTCTGGGGGAAACCAGGAATTTTAAGTCTGAGGCCCACATTCTCACAAGGGCACCATGTAATGAGAGAAGATGCCATCTCGACCCTCCGATCAAATAGTCAACACATGGCAGGATGATTCCTGGCTGAGCTGTGGGGGCGGCGGCGGGGGGGGGGGGGAGTATCATGGGAGCTTTAATTAGGAAATGCCAGTATAGTTCCTCTTGGTCTGAGTCTGATAAATGGGCAGGAAAAAGAGTAGAGAGGGGAAGGTCCCTAAAAGCATCACTCTCTCTGCCTCCCTCCCTCCCTTCCTTCCATGAGGCAAAAATTCTTGAATGTGTTTTCCATGGGGCCTTATGAGGGATTTCCCCTCTACCTCCTAGTGTGAAATCGCCTCTGTCCTAAGTTCAGCTGGAAGTTATATTACCATATAACAGCTCGTCAGTCAGAGGTCAGAGGATGCATCTGCCTAAATTGCTTTGTATAGAATTCGGCACTCAAACTGGAGGTTTTTCAGTGGCAGCTAATGGTTGTCATAGGGAAGAACAAAAAGGGCTCTTGGACATGCTTCCTTTTAAGCATCCAGGGAACATTTTCTGGCTCTGGAAAGATTGCTTTCACAGAGCAATTTTAGCCATTATCAACTGAGAATAAAACCTACTTTGCGAAATTAAATTAGCCAGTCTTCCCTCTCAGATTCATTTTTCCTCCTTCTGCATGGTGAAACCCATCTCTATTTAGCAGGCCATGTAACCTCTCCTACCTCGTTGTTCAAATCATTTAGTAAAATAAAAAGGCTTTAAAAAAGGAGGTTGCAAATATAAACACGAGTGCAATTAAGATCTCAATTCCATTACATTAATATAACTACTTTGCATGGAGTTCATTATGATGCGCATCAGGGTTTTAATGTTTTCTCCAGTTTAGTGCCATCCTTAGTTAGAAGGAAACATCGTGCTATAGGAAACAATTGCCTCTTGGGTTGGAAAATAGTTTGAATAGGATTCCATTGTGATTAATTAAGCTCACACATGATAAAATCCAAAGAACCAAACAGTTGTTTTTCAAATTGACAGCATATTGGGTGAACAAAAAAGATTTATAACACTACATTTAAAACTTCCTGATGTAATGATATATTATGGAAATGACTCATCTTTTTTGTTCTTTTTGCTGGAAACATGGAGAGCCCTTATTTAATTTATTTATTTATTTTTCCTATGCAAAGAATAGAGGCACAAAAAAGAAAGAAGAAAATAGAAGTAAAAGGGCTTAATGAGCAAGCCCGGGCATGATAATATGGATCTAAGCCTTTATTTTCTCTCCATTACCCTCAAATTATTTCCCACAAACATTTTATCAGACAATTCTTTGCAGTCAGCTCTAAATGTGGTTGCCTTCGGGGAGGGGCTGTGTATCTCTCTCCCTGGGTTACAGCCCTCCTTCCTGGAAATCATTCTCCAAATCGAAAAGCAGCTTCCCTCTCCTTTCAGCTCATCTGCTGGCCTCACCCATGTCTCTGCTCCACTCAGCAGGTCCTGCAGAAAATAACCATTGTCAGCCTTGGACTATGAGACCATCCTCATCAGTGGCATTAGAAACCTGTAACTAACATGTCTGAAAAAGAATAATGAGTTCTGCTCTGAAAGACATTTCCATTCAGTTTCTCCTCTCCTGCTTTATATTTTGTCTTTGCCTTGTTCTGTCTCCTTGTCTTCTTTCGTATCTGTGTCTCTCTCTCAGTTTCTTCTCAGTCTGTCTGTCCACTTGCTCTTACTAACCCCCACCACCCCCCGTCCCCCGCATTCTGGCTGCCTTCTATGCTAGTGTTCTGTCTTTTGCACCCTCCCCTCCTCTTAAATTCTGACTCTCATGTTGCAATCATGTTCCTTGAAGCCAAATAAGGAGTGATGGAGCATGTCTCTGGAGAGTGTGTTCCATTAACTAGCAAGAGTCAGGAACTGCTATTGATGAACAAAGGCAGCTCCCCAGGGTCAGCCATGCAGCTCGGGCAGCACATTCCAATGCTTTTTTTTGGGAATCTCAGTTGGGCCTGCAGCACTGATTTCTTGTCTGCTGGAATGATACTTCCAAGGTTGCAGCAGAAACATTAAAATGGACCTTTCTTGGCATTGTCCTCTGTCCACACTGTCATGGTATGTATATATAGCTTGCAGTGAGCCCCAGGATCTGAGAGGGCTAGAGAATAAGGGGCTAAGTTAGATGGGGAGACAATTTGAACAGCCCCTGTCTTTAGGAGGAACCAAAGGAATATATTCTCTTATACATCTTCTGTATTTGGGAAGAGAGCTGACTTCTCATGGAATATCTACAACTTTCTTATAAAGAACCAAATGAGCTAAGATACCAATAATCATTTGCTTAAGATGCTCAGACTTGAGAAGCAAAATTACCAAGTCATTCTGTAAGTCCAAAGAGATCAAACACGATAGAAACTTTATTGATCTGGCAAGTTTGACATTCCCTTTCTGAGCTTGTGATGAATGTCTGGAATGAATGTATCACAAACACCCATGGACCAACTGCACCCTCCTGATTTCTGACGCTTTGTCCCTCTGCAACTTCACACCCCTTGTTCTACAGACTTTCAAGGCAATTAAAATGATTTATTTAAAAAGCAACCAAAAGTCTTTACCTGGGTTTCAGCTTTTCCATCTACAAAAAATAGAGAAAGGAGTTAAAAATATTTTTAAACTCAAACTATTAATAGATGTATTAGTTTCACAGAATTTATTCCTTCACTTTTTATTGTTTTTCAGACCTTGGTGCCATCTATAAAATGATAAAAACAAGAACTAGAACACCTCAAATTAGTTTAGTTAAAAGCATATCTATTAAATAATGAAGGACTGGGATCTTGAGTGATTCTTGTGCCCCAAAATCCTTATAGTCCTTAATGACTCATAAGGATTTTATAAGGTATGTGCTGAAAAATGGTCATATCCCTTCCCTGCTAATTTCAAACATGCCAACTCTCACCTTCACCCTGACAGAAGGACTTTCTAAGCAGAGTGAGCGAGCACACATTATAATTCTTTCTTAGCTTAGATGGATCAGCTTCTTCCTACTTCTAGAGTAATAGATGTAGTTGTAGAGTAATCACATCTCTATACTTGCACATGGCTTTGAATATACCCTGACCTCCAAACCGTAAACAGGGTATATTTGCTACATGAATGGAATGAATGAATGACGGTCTGATTATTTTTTGATGATTTTATCAACCTGTCTTTTACTTTGGTTTCTATGAGCTCTTGCAGGGAGGAGGCCATGTCTTTCTCATATTTTTGTTCCCAAAATAAGACATGCTCTCAAAAACTCTTTGAATGACATTCAAAATCATGCCTTTTTTTTTTTTTAATTATTTATTTACACAAGCACTGGGTACAGTCAGAAGCGCGGGAGGGTGAGAGAATTCACCAGAGCCAGAGCGGGCAGCAGAACAGAATATCATGCCCTTTTTTGATATGAAAGGAAGCTCTCTTTCCAGTCACATTAGGTGTGGGTTGTTGAGAGGCCATATAAAGAATGGATCCCAGTGAGTCTTAGAAAAAAAGTGGTTTGGAGAGGGAAGGTAACAGACACAAAACATCCTCAAACAAACATGGCAGTGTGTATTTCTGAACTGGGTGTTCTGCTCTGATCTCTGCGGAGGCCAATATTTGGTAGAAATTGAATAAGCCATATTTTTCTTCTGCCAGCTGTGAAATACAGGCTTTCTGGTTTCTCCTAAGCCTTCAGAGTATGCCTCTGTCTGGTTGCAGAGATCCTCTAGCAGCTTAATCCTTGGCTCCATAAAGTTAATTTAGGCCTGTGCTCCCTCCCTCCTGGTCTTTGTCTCCCTACCCATAAGCTCCTGATGGGTCTTACCTCTTCAGCCTTCTCATTTTGTTTCATTGTTGGCTTCACCCCTGGTGTAGAGATGGTAGCCTGATTTTGGGATAACTATATTTTGACTGGCTTGAAAATTCTGAGACATGGCTGCTATGATCAGTGCCTCAGTTTTGTTTCTTGACAGTGATCCAGAGGTATCTCACTCCACTCTCATCTCTGGTCCCCGGGCTGCAATAACCTAGAGTCCTTGACCTGGTGCTGTATCTGTAGACAAAGAGGCATTTTCCCCAGAATAAGTTGCTATGTTGACTGATTCCAGCTTGCTGAGTTATGGGGGAGTATCTCTTTTTCTCCCAGAGGGCACATAGCTAGCCCTGCCTTCATTCAGGTTCATGAGGGGTAAGGATTGTGAGTAACATCTTCATTTCCCTGCGAAAGATAGTCAGAAAGTTGACATACTGGCTCCTAAAAAAAAGGTGGGGAATGCCATACAGAACCTTCTTGGGATTAGAAACTAGTGAGAGTGCTGCCCTCATTAAAAAAATAAACAAATAAACTAAAAAATATTCCAGAGTAGGATAAGTCTAAGAAGATGCATCAGGCAATGGATTTTTATTTAACTCCTATGTGGAGCAAAGAAACTGACAAAACTAATCCAAACAAACCTTAAAATTCTGAGAGTAGAATTGAGGCTACCAGAGAGAGAGGGGTCTTGGAGGGGACCCAGTGGGCTGCGGTGGAGGACTCTGAGTGGCTTGGTGGTGGGTGTGGTATAGTAACATCCACCAGAATGGGATCTTTACCCTTGAATCATGCAATGTTGTAAAACACCATTACCAAAAAGAAAATGAATGAATGAATGAATGAACAAGTTATGCCTCCACCTCTAGACATTCAGTGTAAGAGAAATGACAGTCTCAAGGGCAAAGGTAGAAGAACGTAGGCTCCATAGGCTGTGCAATCCCTTTTATCTTTCAGGCCACTCCTCAGACTTTGGGAAGTTTGTAAGGGCAAGTCTGATATGTCTGAGTAATCCCTGGTATCATGTGGCCAATAGCCAAAAGCTGGGTTATGTGTTCTTCCTAAGTGTGCCTTTAACACACTGTGCCATCCTTTCTGTCAGTCCCCAGAAGACGGCAGGGCCCAGGTCTGTGAGGTTGTAGGAGCACTGAGTGCAGGGGCTCACGGAGATTGCTGGGCACTTGGTGATGACTTGCTGAAGGAGGCAGCACTTTTGCAGCTGGTGAAGTCCACTCTAGGACAAAACTCTGCCACCTCCACATGTCTCCCCAGCAACTTGTGCCTAGAATGTGACTGATGTGTGTTGACTTGAGGGTTTAGAATGCTGTAAATGCGCTCAATGCCTTCTCTTTGTGGGTTTAGGTGACTGCCTTCCTCGATCCCAACAAAGGCAAGTCTTCGATGAGTCGGTGCCCTTCCTATTACCACAGAAACCCTGAGAAGTGGCATTTTACACTGTCAGATTGGAATTATATAACAACTAGAGAAATATGTGGTGAAGCTTGTTGTACTGGGAAAGTGTACAGAGGAAATGAAAGGAGTTAATATTTGAAAAGTCCATAGTAAGCACAATATAAGTATTTGTCAAATAAAATGTTACTGCTGTTATTATTATTATTAGACACTAAGACATCCTTCAGACCAGAACATTATTTTCTAAACCACTGAAGTTTTGACATTTTTTTTTAAAAAGTACTTTGCAATTTGGAAGCCCCCAAAATAAAACATGGAAGTACTCTTGGCTCGAGGTTTATTCTATTTAACACCTTTCAATAGGGCAACATCTGGATGTTATCATGGCTTGGCAAGATGAGTTGCTGAAATTACAAATTGTAGAAATGCTGTGCATTAGGCCCTCTTGTCTTTGCCTGTAATTGCCTTAAACATATAAAAGAGCCTGATTGTAATAACTCCCCTAGTGTAACTATTCTTCATTTCTATTCCACAAGAGAAGATAGCAGGAAGTGGTATCACTCTAAGGGTGTGAGTAGGAGAGAGGGGAGCTAATTCTTCAGTATGTGTGCCCTGCATCTCAAACAAGTACTGAACAACAGTGTGAAAGGATTGCCAGGAATCATACACACCCACACACACACACCCTCCTTAACTTATTAACTGGAATAATTGTTGCACTCTGATAAGAAGCCCCTAAGTATTTCAGGCTAGGTGGCCCTAGGTCAGAAAGCATTTATTATTTATTTCCTAAAGTCCTGTTCTCCAGTGACAGGGATGGAATTTGGCAGACTGGGTCTCCCCTTGTCAAGCTAGTGAAATAGTTGTCTTATTTTTAATCTGGATCCTTTGCCCTGACAGATAAATCTGAGGAGTTGTTAAGGATGCGATGAATAGGGCTCCTAGTGATGGCTGTGGGGAAGGGAGGACGATACGACAGCCTGAGACTAAATTCATCGCCATGCAATTGCCAGCTTCTAAAAGTGAAGACAGGTGGAGCTAGCTACTTCTGGGAAGACTTAAGCAATGAAAAAAAATTGTCTGCGACATACCTTGAATTCTTTCAGTGGATTTTCTTATTGTAGGTCTTTGGGCTGAGCTGCAATGATGGAGAAAACTGAATATGAGTGTGATTAGGTTTGTGTTTACCCATGGGTACTTGGAGCATTGTGAACATTAGAATGGTACTTCTACTTTGTGATCCGACAGTTCTAGTTGGAGGTGAGATACTCTTCGAGTAGAGTATGTCTGAGTGACCCCTGGTATCATGTGGCCACCTGTCATGTTTGTCAAGCACAAAGGCAAGCAGCAGTTAAATCTTTATGGGTCATCTAATCCATGGAGGCTGCCAATTGTCTGATTACAGTTCTTAAGTAGACTTTTGTTCTGGACTCAAAGATAATTTAGATTTAATGGTATATACAATGAGAAGCCATTGCAGATTTTTAGCAGGAATTGGCATGTTTTGATTTTATGTTTAGAACAAAAGTGATGAACCAGTCAGGGTTTAGTCAAAAGAGTGAAACCACAATAATAATTTGGAGGAAAACTGAAAACTGCATAGAAATTGTTAACTAGAAAAGGACATTGCCTATGAAGAAGTATAAAGGGAATTCTCAAGAATAAAGGGGAAAAAAAGAATAAAGGAATAAGATGTAGGGAGCATCATTACTTGTAGGATGGAGGGAGATCATGCAAGGAAGGAGCACATTTGACTCCCCTTCCTGCTGCTAAGGCCCCTGATTCCTCCAATGTGCTCTGGTTGAAGCAGAGAAGTTCACTGAGTTGATCAGGTTGGGCTGGTGTGCGGGAAGCTGCCTGCTGGAGTGGGAACTCCTGGGAGAGTTTGTGTCACTGAATTTCCTGTACTTTACTCATAAAGGAGCTGCCCTTTGGCAAGGAAGCAACCAGTGCTTTGTGGAAGAAAATCCCTGGAGCTAAGAAAAACCCATTCCTAGTGCATCTCCCTCCGGCGCCAGTATCTTGAAGCAGAAAAGGGTACATCTGGGGCTTAGAGACAATAAATTGGTAAGTGAAATAGATGGTGAAATGAAGGTTGACTTGAAGAGAGAAGAGTTTGGAGTCAGAGTGTCTGGGGCAGCGGGTAAGGGAGAATGAAATTGATAGAGTGGTGCACTGACCTTGGACCTGGAAAAGGGCTGAGACAGTGGCAAAAGCAGGGAGGAAAGATGGAAATGGTACTAAAGGTAGAGTAGATAGGACTCCATGTCTCATGAAATGAAGATATGGGAGAGAGAAGCTTTAGGGATGCCCCTAGGTTGGTGACTTTTATATCTGGGAAAAAGAACAAATTTGGGTTTGAAGGGGAATATACTGAATTCTGTTTTGGACATCTCAATTTATGGCACCTGTAGAATGTCTTGACAAGATTCAGAATCTTCTGGAAAAAAGCACAATGGATTCAAATGTGTATTGGGGCTAAGAATTTCATAACTGCTGAAAAACTTGCATTCCAATAAAAGGAATGAAAACCAAATTTTTATCTTAAAATATGGAATAAAAAATTTTCAGAAATAACCTTTCTCCAAATTCATAAAAATATACAAAATTTCAATTATAGCTTGGTGCTCTATTATTTTTTGTTCAAAACATCTTGAAGCTTTAATTTAGACTAAGGCTCAGCATTAAAGTTCACTGTGTGTGGGCATGCACATGTGTGTGCTTGTTTTGCTGTTTTAAAGAAATTTTTTGTATGTGTGTCATTTCCAAATGAGTAAGTTTCTATATTAAACAGTCTAGGAAGTGTAATACTTTCCTGTTTTAAGACAAGTTATGGAAATAAACTAAGTGCCCAATGATAGAGAAGTGGGTTTTAAGAGACGGTACATATACACAATGGAATACTACTCAGCTGTGACAAATGATGAATCCCTGCCATTTGAAACAACATGGAGGGAACTGGAAGGGGTTATGCTGAGTGAAATAAGTCAGAAAGAGAAAGCTAGATACTGAATGATTTTACTCATATATGGAATATGAAGAAACAACACAAAGGAACAGAAAAACAAAAAAAACCCTTGAGATATAACTGCAAAGTTGAGGCTACTAGAGGAAAGGAAGGAACAAGGGTAGTGGGGGTCCAATAATCTATGGTAAAGAACTTTTGGTACTTTGGTGGAGGGTGTGGTGCAGTGCCATGTATCTGAGGAGGTATGACTCTATTCCCCTAAATCATATACAATGTTGTCAACCAATGTTGCCTAAATAAAATAATATTTCACTACTGTAACACTTCATTACAGAGGGCTATTTAGTTAAGGCAAATATACTTCAAAGGAAGGAGGTGGGGTTAATGGGCTGAGGAGACCCAAAATACCAATATCATCCCTACCTGTATGCATTTTTTAGGCCATTGGTAGCACTTGGTTAAACTTTGTATTTTGTGTCTTCTTCTTTCCTATTTATGAGTGCTACTTCCTCTTCTGTGCTGAGTTCCTGTAGGGGAGGAAAGATGCCACCTGTCATTAATTTTTTATAGTTTAATAAATTCTCAATAAAGAAAGACTTTATTTTTATCTTCAACAAATGCTAATTAAGCATCACTCTGAGCCATTACTGGCCTCAATGACCCTTTGGAAACCAAATCAAAAATACAGTTCTTTTCCTTGAGGAGCTCATGGTTTAAAGGGAGGAATCACATAGAACCCACATTGATAAAATTTGATTAGGTGCTTCAAATGAAAATCCTTTCTTTAGGCAGACCCTTCAGTTTTGAGTGAGTCCTTGGAGTAATGAGCCAGAAAGTATCATCTAGTTTGTACAGCAAACTTTGTGAGCTCACTGGGTATCACTCACCGTGTGGTCTAATCAAGACTCCTGTAGAGTTGCGTGCAAAAATCAAATGAATGTTCATATATGGAATTATGAGGAGGAAACATCAGAACAGTCTAAAGCTTTATAAACTTGACAATGTGAGGAAGATTAACAAGTTAATATTTCACAAAATGCTTTGAAGATAGAAAGTACCATTGTAAGTGCTAATTATAATTATTAGCCTATGACCTTTATTTCCTTTCCTTTTAATGGTAGATCTGTTGTAAAACTTCTAAACTTCAAGGGCAATTATTTTTCTTTTTTTTTTTTTAATTTTTTTATAGAGGCATGTTTATTTATTTATGTATTTATTTATTTTGCTTGTTTTGTTTATACATGCACTGGGTACAGTCAGAAGCGCGGAGGGTGAGAGAATTCACCAGAGCCAGAGAGGGGAGCAGAGCAGGCAGAAGGACCGAAGGACACTGCTGAGGGGAGCAGCGGGCGGCAGGAGAGGTCTGCGCGCCATGTGGGACCCTCCTCTGGCGGCTGGGGAGCAGCCGGGGATCGAACCGGTGCCGCAGAGGCTGCGGGCAGGTTCGCAACCCAGCGCTCAACCGCTGCGCCACTGGGGAGGCCCGGGAAATTATTTTTCTTTAGATGAGAATTTTGAAAATGAAGTCAAATGCTAATGTATGCTTTTATGGAAATAGCATTTCCTCCGTCATTCTTTCTTTTTTGGGGGGACCCTTGCCAGTGGCCGGGGATCGAACTGGCGCTGCAGAGGCTGCGGGCAGCCTGGCAACCCAGCGCTCAACCACTGCGCTACCAGGGGAGGCCTTCTGTCATTCTTTTTATCCTCCCATAGAGGGCAGAGATTGTGTCATTTATCTCTCCAATAAGGCGCCTAGCAATGTAGCACACATTTTATCACTCTGTAAATATGTTGGCAATGACTGGTGTACCTTCAGGAGAAGCAAAATATATGTTTAGAATCCTGGAATATGTTTATAGACTGGTGAGATAAAACACACACACACACACACACACACACACAAAACTTAAGAGGTAAATAGAAATTTGCATTTTAAATTGGTCACTAGGGGAAACTATAGAGTCTACCCTACCAAAGATGCTGACATTACTCTAAATATTTTGGTTCTTCTCATTTGAAATTGCTGTCAGAGCTACTTTTACAAACCACATTAACAGCTAGTGTCCTTACTTCATGTCACATCTTATATATGAAGAGTGCAGGAGAGACCAAATGTAGGAAACATGTGCAAAGGGAACTCTCTATTGCTGTGTGTAAGGCTCCGGGAGTTAATGAGTTTGAAACCCGCTGCAATAGTATGAGACAAACCATCCTAATGCTGTACACACCCATAGAAGCTTGAGACGTTTTCAAACACAAATATTGAAAGCTCTTAGAACATTTTAAAATTTAGGCTTTCTGGTAAGCTTGATTGCTTGGGGAAGAAATTAAAACTATGTTTCCAAGACATTCACTGGTGGAAAAAGAAGGCAAATGGAACCTCCCTTGATCAGACTGGCCCTCTCTTTTTTCAGTGGTTTGATCAGATATGCTGGAAAACCTACTCGAGATCACCCAGGCTTGTTTCTTTCCTTCCTTTCATCACAGGCAATGATAGCCAGACATTTTGGGTTACTTTCCACCTTTTTCTAGTCAATCTGATTTGTTGCCAGTAAAGAGGAAAAAGAACTAGAAAATGGGCAGTTGGGATGTAGAGTTGTCTACATGGTCTGAGGCTTTTCTTTCTTTCTCTGTCTCTTGCATCTATTTCAGGCTTGTATTATTTTGCTGTAACAAAGTATCACAACAGAAATTTATTGTTTCACAGCTCCAGAAGTCAGAAGCCCAAGATCAAGTTGTCTGCAGTGTCAGTCCCTGTTAAGGGCTGTGGGGAAGAATCCATTCCATGCTTCCACTGTTGGAGATTGAGGTTTCTTTAGATTTTAAAAAAAAAATTGCTATGAAGAGTTTCCTTCCTTCCCCTTGTCCTATGCAAAACATTTACTGAGTATTTCCCACAGTCCAGGCACATGGTATTCGGCATTTATGATAGTAAGTAAATAAACCAAATTGTGTTCATGAAATATTTTATTCTAGTGAGAAATGTAGTTTTCCCTCAGTTTTCTAAAAATTAAATCAACCACACACACACACACACTCATTTTATTTGATAACCCCTAATGAAAATTTCAAGTGTGAAAGATTCATTTCTGATTCACCTCGCTTCACCTGTCAGCATGCCTCTCTCCAACTTTGGAAGTCCTGTTCTTGTCCACTGTTCCATTTCTCCCAAGAAGGCTTTGTCCTCTGCTTCCCCCAGGATGGCCTCAGGATCAGGCTACAGTTTTCCTGCCTCTCTTTACACTAATACATATATCTCTACTTTCTCCATTTCCTTGAGAGCCTAGCTTTTGACTCAGCTTCCCCAAATTCATTTTCAGTAATGTGATTTGAGTAATCATCACCTCTCTAATAAAATAGTAGCATTTAGATAGGGAATTTCTGGAGCTGTAAAGCCCCAACCAAAGAAGCCTGCACTTGTGATGGAGATATGTAGGGGTAAGTTGGCCTTTCAGATTTCCTTAAGTTTCTATGGCAACATCACATGGCTGTCTACCCCCTGACAGTCTCCATGTGAGCTAGGCCATGTGCTGGAAAAAGGCACACCTGCAAGTGTGGTGAGAACCAGTGGTTGTGTAATAGAACACACCCCAATTTTGTTTTTCAAACTAGAGAAGTTTGCAATGTGGGTCTGGTTTCATACCTCTACCTTAGAAAACACCTGATAGCCCCTCAAGTTGCTGGTCCCTCATCAGTCCACTGGTAAAATTTACCCTAAGGCCCCCAGACATTTGACCACAAGTATAAGAAACTTTGTGATCCGCATTTGCTTTTCATTTCACTGAAATAAATCTATGTTAATTTATCTCCTCTGAATATTTAATATTTAGCCATGCTCTCATTATCCCCTGGTACAATTTTCCCTTATGATTCTTTATAGTGAACAACAGCTCTCTTGGATATCAAAATTGTGGCAGACCCATGACTGTGCCCACTTACAGGGTTTTCAGCTCTTCACTCACATTGCTTTTTTTTTTTTTTTTTTTTTGGTGTGTGTGTGTAAGGATAAAAATAGAGGCTTAGCAAAAGAATTAATGGTTATCAGAGGGAAAGGGAGCAGGGGGAGGGAGGCAGATGGACATGTGGTGGGGGGTGAGTGGAGCATGTACACATATGGGGGTAAAAATGTAACTCCTAAATTAAAAATAAATATAGAGGTGATCTAAGCCCAACAAAGGTCATCAGCCAACGTAGATAGTCCAGAGTCTGGTATCTGTGAAGAAACAGAAGACAGAAACTTCTGGAGCCCCTCTCTGCTTCTTCCCACCAGTGGGACCTGTCAGGTCTGGAATATGCTCCATTTCTATAAACTTCAAATGTTCTCAAGTGAAGAGGATATCAGGAAAGACTCATTTAAACTCTTCAAATGATGGTTTCTTAATTTATAGAATGCAGTTAACATCTGCCCAACTTTCCCAAATATGAATTATATTTATAGTTCTAGCCATCCTCAGGTGGAGGTGCTTATAAATTTCTGAGAATGTCTGCAGACCAAAACAAAGCTACATTCCTCTGGGGAGAGGCAGGTCTAGCTGACTTTCTGACTCAGTCTTTGTTGCAATTGGTGGGCAAGATGCTTTTCTGTGCTTCTTGGAGAACAAGTTGAAATCCTGAGACACAGGGACATTCCTTTGTATGTTTGCTGCTACCTGGAGGAATTTTCTCTATTTTGTAGAAGTAAAAATAGAATCTAAAAATGTCCCCATTCTCTGGGGGTAGTTAGGTGTGAAACAGCTTAAAAACATCATCTAAACAGTTATGACAAAGCTACTTCTTTCTGGGAGGGAAGGCATAATCCTATTATCTTTGTGCGGTTATCAGCGCCACTTGAAATTCCAATTAGTACAGCTAATCACCATGGGCTCCTCTGGTACTTAGCTGGCAAACAGCTAAGTCTAATTAATACTTTGGAGTGGTGGGTAAATGGCAGTTATTTCACTTCTCTAGACACATTTTCTAAGTAAAATTCTGATTTGGGGCTTGTTTCATTGCAAATGGACAATTTGTAAGAAGGAAGAAAAGAAAAAATTCTGTATGAAACTAACTAAGATTCTTAAACGATCTTGTCAAGTCTGAGAGGAGCTACAGGTGCCAGAGAGAAAGGTAGGCTATTTGATGACCAAAGGTATAATTCTCATCCATTTACTGTTTTAAAATATAAATCTATAAAATAGGAGAGACATTATGCATTTAAATTCAGATTTGTGAAGAGAGTCATTACCATCTGACTCATTAAAAATGATTCTTTGCTTAGACACAGGATAAAGTATTAATAACCCGGGCCTCTGGGCTTTTTAATTCAAATGGCTGAGAGCCAGTGGTTGCTGGCAAGTCCATTGTAATTACCTGGGTGATCTCCAGGCGAAATAATAACTTCCCTGTGGCCAGTAGGCATTTAAAATGGGAGCTAGCACTTGTGGTCTCTGTTCCTTCATGCAGAAATTCTCTATTAGCACCTGCCCCCCAAATCAGAGTCCCACCATTTCCTATCCCACCGTGGTCTTCGAGTTGATTTGGATGTAAGTCATCTACTCTTGGGGAATCCAGACATGACCACATGCTCAAGGTTGACCAGTGTGGTCTATGTGTGCCTTGGAGGACACTTATTCAAACCCACTGTGACTACTGAAAAATAGATTCTGATGGTTTTGTTCCTTTGATGTCTGAAGAAAAGTGCCACAATATAAATATTAACCCAGGGAGTGAGGGTCTGATTTTCCTTCAAGGCTGTCTTGCTCCATAGTCCTGGTGGCTTCCTATGCCTGTGTCCCAGGGTAACTTGTCTATAATTCAACAATTGCTTTGTTCTCCTCCCTTGAAAAAGAAGTCAGTATTTACAGAGACTACCATGGTTTCTAAACCAGAAAAGACTGTAGAGGAAAATAATGAGCCTCAAAGAGTTGCAAATTTCTTTGGTTTTGAGCTCAAGCCTTTGGCTGGGTACTGGTCTGGGAAAACGGAACACTTATTTTTAAGACAAGAATTCTGTGTTTAATTTTTGGGAATATGAAAGAGCTGAATGTTTACTTGGGAAGGGATTTGAAATCTTTTGTAGGCTTTTTGAGTTTTTCAGATAAAGGCAACCCACACCACTGTTCTTAGGCAGAGTAGTTCTGCAAGTAGCTCTCCCAGGAATGAAGAGCCACTCTCCAACATGTAAGCATTATTCTGTATAATTATGGATATTTTCCCTTCCAAAAATATTTTTTTTTCTAGAAGCTGCTATTTCAAAGGTTTTCAATTCTGTGTGTCATTATCAAATAATCTTTTTTGTACTTGGGTGTTTATTATTGGATTGCAACAACGATAAAGCTCTAGGGGTTTTTGTCTCCTTTGGTATGCTAATTAGCCAGTTTCCTTTTGATCTTTTTCTTACTGAAAAGAGTGAAAAGCTATCACGGTAGGGAATCTTAGTGCTATACATTCATCCCCTCATCTTCATAATCTGAGGATCAGAGGAAGACAACAATTTCATTGCAGAACTGGATCTACCAGTGGTCTTAGTCAGAACCCAATGCTGCCAAAAAATGCCCCTGGCACCCAGAGCTGGGCAGAAAAGGAAGATGCAGCGGAGGAAGAAGACAAATATTTCATGTGACTCAGTGAGCTCAGTTGCTTTTATTTCTTCTCTAAGCATCAATCCATGCAAATTCGTGTCAATTAGCCTAATTTTTAGATTTCTCCTATTAATGTGCTTTCAGTGACAATGACTGAGTGCTTAGGGGAAAATGGCCTGAGTTTGGGGAAAATGTGTAGCTGGCTAAGTCTGTTAGACTGTAACGCTCCCTTTCAGAAGATATAGTAAACTCCACATATGCAGAATAACTGGGCAAAGTGTCACATGGATTGGGTGCACACATTTGTGTATTTGTTAGATTTTTGTAGCTTGATTACTGGTCTACTATAGTTTTGAGCAATTCAACTTTTTATTAAGGCCTCAGGATTTATGACAAAAGCTGGGAATACAAATGGGAAAAAACCGCATCATCAATATCATCCTCTAACTTGGGTTGAGAATACACTGAGAGGGTAGCACTGCATGTTGAGGACCAAGCAAATTAAGTTTTAAATAACAGGAACTAAATCCAGTCTACACAGGCACACATGCTTGGGCATACACACACATCATGTTTGGTTGAACCATATGAATGTGTTACAGGGCAGGGAGAGGGGCAGCCCAAACCCCACAAACCTGCCTATTTTAAATGGGTTCTGCCATCCACGGCATCAACACAAAACATATGAGACTTTAATGGGAAGGAACTTTAATACAATTAGGAAACAATACAGAAAAGGCAAAGAATATAGTTTCTAAATCAAGCACCCACTGTTACCCATCCCCTCATGGGTAAAAGTCCACCCAAGCAGGATTGGCCCAGAGCAAGGCCCCAAAACCTGCCACAAGTCTAAAGCATCTTCCAGTGGGGACCCACAGAAAAGCATCAAAAACAACCAGACAAGTCTGGGGCCTCCCCGGTGGTGCAGTGGTTGAGCGCTGGGTTGCGAAGCTGCCCGCAGCCTCTGCAGCGCCGGTTCGATTCCCAGCTGCTCCCCGGCCACAGGAGGAGGGTCCTGCATGGTGCGCAGACCTCTCCTGCCACCCGCTGCTCCCCTCAGCGGTGTGCTTCGGTCCTTCTGCCTGCTCTGCTCCCCGCTCTGGCTCTGGTGAATTCTCTCACCCTCCCATGCTTCTGACTATACCCAGTGCATGTATAAATAAATAAATAAATCTTTAAAAAAAAAACAAAAAACAACCAGACAAGTCTGGAGGGAAAAGAGCAAAATCAAGACAAAAACCGCCATGTTCACCTCCCCATGGGTCTCTCACCCACATCTGTGTCACCCAGTCTGCAACCAAAAGGCAAGCGCAGTTTCTTCACATGTCTCTCCATTCCATGTGCCTCCTCCAGGTCTCCTCCTGGCTCTCCATCCTGCTTCCTTCCTTCTCAGTCTCCTCTGCAGCTTCTTCTCTCCCTGCTCAGCTCCATCCTCCATTTGGGTGGGGCAGGGAACCTGGAACCTCCCCCTTTCCTGGGCACCTCCCTGTTACAAAATCGCTTTGCGAGTAAAAAGCAATTTCAACCTAATACACTTTACTGTTAGAGAGGTATGATTATAAGACAATCGGGCTTTATTTCAGAAAAGAGTTTAAACACACACAAAAGAATATCAACTTTGGTAAAATTATCTCAGTAGAGGTCAGATTCCAAAAATGCTGTCATGGCTTAGGGCATTTTCAGAATGGTGTTTGGGGACCAATCTTTACCCTTTGAAGATGGGCTTGAATTTTAAAAATGAAATATTGTGAGTAAAATAATTCATACCAAATGAAACTATTCTGAGTTCTGTATTAAATAGCGAAATTTGAATGTAAATAATCAACAATTTCCTTGGGTGCTATATCAGCGCCCCCTGCCCCCCAGAGATATATAATTTTCAATTTAGAAGATGCCTTAGCAATCAGCTGGTTCAGCAGTCCTTAACCTTTATGGAACCTAAAAATCCTTGGGGGAATTACAAATAATGCAATTTTGGGCACTCTCCCACAGGGGTTCTGATTAATTAGATTTAAGAAGAGCCCTGGAAATCTACATTTTTAATAAGCTTGTCAGATGATTCAGATGCAGGAGGTTATCGACCGACCATATTTGGAATTGCCCTCTTGTCTATAGAGATAGATACTGAAATTCAGTGACATGTTGAAATATATTCTGCTACACAGAAGCTGGCCCAGAAGCAAACTCTAGTATCCTGGACTCTCAGGAGAGACTTGAGAAGGGATTTCTTGATCTGAATCTGTGGTCCAGTGCTTCTAGATTGACTTCCATTCAACTGCTTTTAATATCTTTTATTTTCAACCCATGTTTTCTCATTTGTAAAATGGGGTTAATAATATTGATACTGATTCCACACTCACCATGTTGTGGCCATATCAATTGTTTTACACAGTGCCTGGCAGAGAGGAATTGCTTAATAAACCTCAGCTAGTCTATATTTATCCAAATACTTGCATTATGACTCTTTGTAGTTATTTCCTTTTCTGTACTTGTCCCTTTTCATGATGCTCCCCACCTCTTACCCCTCCCTCTATTTTTTTTTTTTCTAGGCATCTTTCCTTGACCTTCCTTCCCTATGACTTCAGCTACATCTTGGTCCCTGGTACTAGCACCAGGCTAGAGAGTCATTGTTGAAAGGTAGCAATCAGTTATAATAACGCTCTGGATTCCTCCCTGAGAGGAACAGCTGGGTCTTTTCACTTTTCACGTTTTGCCTTTATGCCCAATTAACCCCTAACTACAGCCCTACTGGCTTGTTATTGTTGCAGATAAATAAATAAATAAAATCCTCAATTGTGAAACCAAAGTGTGCAGAGATTGAAGATCTCAGCATAGAAATTTCCTCTTCATGCCCGGTGAGTGAAGGCAGCCGGCTCTGGGGAAGGACAGCCAGCACAGCTGGAGGCATCTGCCCTCGCCCACTGGCTCCTCCAACCTGGCTTGGAAGCCAGAGGCGCGAGGCACTCGTGATGGTGCTGGTGGGAGAAGGACAGCATGAGGTCTCCATGCAAGGGCCAGGGAAGTACTTGTACTCTTCCCCATCTGCTCCTGTCACCCCTACCTCCACCCCCATTTGCTCACAAATAAATAGGCAATGGGTGGCCAAATACTGCCTGAACTACCTGATGCTGCTAATTACTAAGATGGTTTAAAGCCTATTATCTGCACAAAAGCAAAACATCTTCATGTAGCATTCCAAATGGAGACTGTTTCACCTGGGGCAGAGACAAATTGAACACTGAGTCTCAGTTCAAGCTAAGAGGCCTCTTCTTTGGCAGTTTTCAAAGACCCATTTGTTGTCTTTTCTTTTTTCTTTAAATTTTTATTGTAGCTTTGCAGATGTTACAATTACCAAGAATGCAGGAAGCGTGATTGGGTTGTATAACTGTATAGATAGATTTGTATTTTGTCTTTTCTGCTGTGTTAAAGGAGATATATAGATATATAGATATATCTCCTTTAACATATATAGATACATAGATGTATCTTCTTTAACATATATATTCCTCAGCGTATGATGGGAATGTGTCCCAATAAGTCCATTGTAAATTGAAAATATTGCATGTTGACATGCATTTAATACATTTAACTTACTGGACATCATAGCTTAGTCTAGTATACCCTTAAATATGCTCAGAACATTTCTTACATAAGCCTACTGTTGGGCAAAAACATCTAACACAAAGCCTATTGTAATAAAGTACTCAGTATCTCATATAATTAATTGAATACTGTGCTGAAAGTGTAAAGCAGTCTGTAGTGTGTTCATTGCTTAACCTCTTGATTGTGTAGCTGACTGGGATGGCACTGGCTGCCGCTGCTCAGCATGAAGAGAGAGTGTTGTGCTACATATCAGTAGCCCAATCTCTTCTCTAAATTCTCAATTTTTAATTGAGGTATGGATTCCAGTGAATTATCACTTTTGAACCATTGTAAAGTTGGGAAATTGTAAGTTGAACCATTGTAACTCAGGTCCTGCATATGTATGTGTATCTATGTGTACATATATGTATCCTTGCATATATTAGATGGACAGTGTATATGTCAGTTGTACAAATCAACCTAATCATATTCTTAGTTTGAGTCTCGTAAGTATTTCTCTTTCTCACAATCTTAACATGGTTAAAAGGTGTCTTCTAAATGCACTAAGTGTGACCACCATGTAACACAATTGTGCATATACTTGTTCAAACCTTTGTTGGGAATCTACTCTAGGACTTCATATATTTAGTACAAATGGTTGGACAAAAACCTTTAGATTAATTCTCTTATCTTTAGTATAAGTGAAATGATGCTTACATAAGACAAATGAGGTATAAATCTGAAATAATTATCTGATTTTCTGGTCAAAACATTTCAACTAAGGGAAAGGTAGGCCTCAGGCGATGAATAATACATATTTTCTGCTGCTCTGATTAAGTGTCTTTGGACAATTGCTCAGCTCTTCCCCTTTGTTCATAGGTACAGGCTGAGTCATTACCCTCCAGTGTCACTGTGGGAAGGAACAAAGATAATTTATATTAAAAGTATGTACATGATTTCAGTCTCTTCTCTAAATGAAGGAAGTTTCCACAATGATGTCAGGCACCTTGAGAAAAAGTATGTTGAGAAATTCATATCTGAGCTGTGGAACCATCCAGGAAAGGCTAAATTTTCTTGGGCACGCTTCTAACTTCCCCTTTGCTTCTCTGGAGGAGAGGACTATAATAGGTTGTGGAAAATCTCCATCTACTAGTGAAAGTTAATGTTACTTAAAGAGTTTTGCCACATCCATCCAGTCTTTTTTCCCCTCCAGTTTTTCATATCCTCACTGTGGCACTATCTGTGGGGGCTTAGTGACAAGCGGGATGTACAAGGACCTGTCCCCGTGGAGTGTGTAGCGAAGGTACATCTTGTGGAAAAAAGACAGAAAGGGGTTACTCATTAGCTAGTGTTAGAGAAACAATACCACCAATACTTCAAGGCCTAAGAAACGCTATTTTTAATAATCCTAATTTTGTGATCACAGCTAGTACGAGATTTAAAAATACCAAGATTACTTCTGGTAGTGTCAAGACCTGCCAATCTTCAGTATTTTGCAGAAATTTGGATTGTATGGTAGTAAGTACTAACAGTAAAGGAGACTTCAGTTTATGGGACCCAGGTTGCTCCTGACAGCTATTACAAAATCCAACTGGTGACTGAGCTGAAATGTCCTAGCTCCCCCTTTCTTCAGGTGAGCATCAGGTAATAGGTGTTCTGGAAATGATCTCTTCAGTGAGCTGCATCCCCTGGATTAATCAGGAGTGTGTGTAGAGAGAGAGAGGATAAGGGAGAGGAAGAGAGAGAGGGGGCTGGCCAGGGGGAGGAGAAGAGAGGAGGAGGATGGAGGGGGAGAGAAAATGTGTAAATGAGTGTGGATGTGAGTGTGTGTTGTGTGTGTGTGTGCATTCATTGTTTAGGCCTCTTTGTGTCCTGGCAAAAATTGAGAGATGTTTTCCAGAGAAAGTTATTTGAATTATAAGCCATTGAGTAATTCCAATAGGTCAGTATATACCTCAATAAACCTCTGAAAAGGGTTTTATTGAAAAGAAATAGACTTTTCCAACAAGCTCTGTGTTCCTATTATACCATGTGGCACATTTGAACAGTGCCCCCAGCAGGCTGTGCAGTGGCCTATGCAGTGTTCATTTGGTTGTGGTCCTTTTAAGTGTAGCATTAAGTGGCTGCTCATAAACAGGGCCCAGCAATTTCTGAGTGGGAGGATGCGCCTTGGTTCCTTACCCATGTGATCCTTAAAACTCTTGTGCGTGTGTAACATTTCTGCCCAGGAGATAATTATACAGCATATGGGGCTATTTCAGGGGAAATGTTTTCATATTTTCCTTCTGAGGAAAAAAATATGCATGCCTGTTGCTAAAATCCCTTTGGAAATTGAACCAAAAATGATAGATAATTGTTCTTCATTTCATGCTGTTATAAAACTTCCCTGCATTGTCTCTCTCCTAACTACTCTTGGAGGTTGTCACAGCCACCGTTGCTTTCATAACTCTCCTGTTCTGGCCTGTTTCCCTCATTTCAGACTGGGTCTTCGTGACATAGCGGTGAGTAGAGCTCTCTTAGTTTTTCTCTAATTTAAGTATCTGGGGCCTTGATTTTTTTGTTATTCATTTGGATTTATCCAACATGTAT